>NC_053518.1:32026967-32626967 GCF_016920715.1 Anopheles arabiensis
TTTTCTTGTCTTGCGTTTTTGCTACCAAAACAAACTGTAAAATCCAACAAAACCGGAAGTTCGAACATCTTCCTTTGTGCGAGAAACAACTCCCCCTAGAAAAAAACAAGCGCAATAAAAAATCAGCTTAATGAACGTGAGAAAATGTAAAGCAAAGTGACCACAAAAAATTGTACATTACTTCCTCTACACTTTCATCTGGATGGCGCCAAGACGCCATCTAAAGCAGGGGGGAGACACCCCGGCCAATCGCTCACTTCATAAAACATCGCACAACAACGCAAGGCACGAAATCCGCAAGCGCAATAAAAATAGTTACTTTCCTAGGCTTTGTTTCGTTTGTTTTGCTCTACAAATGCTGGCACAAGAAGCTAGCCCAAAATCACACTCACATTTCGCCCAATTACGGTTTTGCCAAACCTTTTATTGCCCCCCCCCCCGCCATTTTGTTCGTCGTTTTGTTGTTTCGCGAAGCAAAAAAAAAGGAACAAACATCAAGGCCGGAAACGGGAGGAAGATGGTGGTTGTCTTCATTTGCCAAAACGTTTTAGGAGCGCAGAGGGGAAGAGTTTGAATCGGGTTTTACTTGCACACTAATTGCTATTATTTGTCTTAAAACGGAGAGGAAATTCCGACTCCCACTTGCGGCATTTTCGCTGGCTCCGTTTGGTTTGAATCGAACACGGTAATGAAATATGTTTTAAAGGTCACTAGGGCCGCGGGTCTCTCATGACGCTCGGGAGAGTGTAGTTTAGTGTATTGTAGTACACATCAACCGACATCTCAATATGAGGGACCGTCGAGAGAGAGAGGGGGAGAAAGTGCCCGAAAGAAAACGTCCTTCACGCCGCAAACGATAGGGGTTATTGAAGAAGGTTGGTAGGTGCGCGGTACATGTAGCACGAAGTTTGGCCCGATACCTTTCGGCGGAGGGTTCATACATTACCATCCACCCAGCTTCCCTCCCTATCATAATTCAATTTGCAGCCAATTTCCGATCGCGGATGGGGAGCCGCCTGAAAAAAGCCTGAAGCCACCACCACTCATCTCATAATTGGTTCGGGGCGGCATCCAAGAAGACGGAAGATGTAAGAAACTCATGCCGCAGCCCGCACATCGCCGAAAGTTTCTCTCTTACTACTGCTTAATCTTAACTTAATAAAGAGAAATGCAGAGGAGATCGCTGGGCGCTGGCTCTGCGCTTCATTGATTGAAGTTGTTGCTCGCTGGAAGGGAAATTTTTGGAGGAGTTCCAAACGAAAAAAACAGCGAGATTTGGAGGCCAATGTTGGAGGACGCCGAGGACGACGGCAGCAACACTATCATTGGGTCACGCCACAAACATTGGTACCATAAAATTTGGGCGTCTCCAGTTGCGAAAAAGGGTAGCGCAACTCCGGAGCCGGCATTTCTTGGGTCGTTAGTGATCATTTTAGGGATTTCGCCAACTTCAGGGAGGTGGTGAGGAGTAAAAGAAAGCTAATCCAATAATAGGCACGGTGATGTGTGTCTGGTACGTGTTCCAGCCTCCAAAAATTGCCAACTTCAAATCGTTGAGGCGATGAAGTTGAAATCAGTTTTATTTTTAGCATCTTTGAAATATCCCATTGAAGGTTAGCATTGATGAGCTCCAGTGATGTGGACTTGCCTAGGCAAAACACAACACAGCAGCAATTAATTTAAGGTTAGTTCTCGGCACTGCGTTCCACGTGTGTATCTATCCGGTCACGGTTGAAGGCAAACACCGATCAACAAGAGACGCTGCTGCGCTGACGTCGAACTGTTGGAATAAAACATAACGAAAAAAAGGCAAGGAAGACCTCACGGAGTATGCGTAGCAGCAAAAAACATAACACACGCGCGATGTTTCCGATACCGACGTGCCTGCTGCTCTGTGGGGTGGTAAAGAAACTCCAAGGCAGTAGCAAAAAAATGCTTCCCTTCCAACGGTCAAGTTGATCTTGTCGAGGAGACACACTAACGCGCGCAAGAGAGCGACTTCGCTTGCGGCTGTTTCTTTGCGATAACTTGGCTAAGCGATACGCTCGTTTCCGCCTTTAATGTGCGTTTTCCTCCCGCTTCCTCCATTTCAACTTCTCCAACTTCGTCATCCAACACATCTAGCCAACGGGTCTGGTCGATAAGGTCAATAGTTAAGACAATCTCAACAGTAACCGATAAGGCGCCAAAGTACACAACACTGAGAATTACGACTCAGCGTGTTTGGGTGTGTGTGTGTGTGTGTGTGTGTTTGTGATCATGAAACGTGTTAGATCGGGGGAATGGACGGACGCTGGTCAAGAATTCGAACCGGCAGAGCATACATACGCATCAACTGGCGTTTAGTATTCCGCGTTCAGCACGTTCTTAAGATCTGAAGGCTCCCCTCCATCCATAGGCTCCGTGTTGTGTGGTGTCGCATTCTTAAAAGCGCGCCAGTCGGATCGTGCCATGTGCCACAGTTCTCTCTCTCTCTCTCTCTCTTGACCTTTTCCCGAACAAAAACTGGTTATTCGACGATGCTGAAGATTTGCATCTAGATGGGAGCAGGTGGGGGGCTTATATTCGTGATTCTTATGCTAAATATGTTGTCTCATTTCTCCACCGGGGGGCCATTTTGTGAGCGTTGTGGGCTTGGGTGTTTTCTATGGCGAGCATTCCAAGCCGTATCCTGCTGTTTGAACGTGTTTTGAAATTTTATTCAATAAACTTCAAACTGTGAGGTGTATTTTGAACTCTAGAAATTGCATTCGGGGTCCCGATGTAGGTTTAATTTTCTCCAGTGTTGACGAATTATTTCGTAGTGATGCCTTCAAAATTCAGTACAAGTGCGCAAGACCCTAAAATTCACATAAAATTAAACTCGATAAAACGTAAGCACTTATGACAAATTTTACGAAATTGATTTCCGTGCAAGAAACCAAAAAGAGAGGATTAGTTTTATCTAATTTTGAAATATAAAAAAAGATTGAATTCTAATGCCGTGAAATCATTCTAAGAATGAAAGGATCACGAACAAATAATAAAAACCTATTCTGCGTAAGTTAATCCAGACCCAGACTTTGCGGAAATTGTGATTCGTGAGTTACATATTTTTAGCTGAGTGTAAAATTGTATAGATATGGGACCAATTTCTGGAATTTAGATTAATTAACTTGTCCGTCATGTTCCTTCTCAAAACTCTATCTAAGGGATTTGAGTGAAAGCCTTCGTAGAAATAAATATAATTTTGTTCCAGTAAACATTTCAAAATTTGTCGTCGCACCTCAAATGCTATTTGTTTACCTAACAGTAGCGTCACCAGTTCAAAATGGGGTTACATTCCACAAGAAAACAAACACACAAACCCTTCAGTCACCCGTATGTCCCAAGTGAACTGGACTTATCAATCATCAAACATCTCCAGATAAGGGAAAGCAAGAAAAAGAAGGCAGTCACTAGCAGGAGTGATAAAGCAATCAGCCGTAGCGGGAACTTTATCAAAAATGTAGTTTCAACACGATTCCAACGCTTACAGCCAAAGCAATTTCTACAGAAATGGTTAGGCTTTAACTTGAGCAATTTTAATAATTTCCAGCTTAACGCAGCTGCGACGGAGGCAACAGCCACCGACTCTAAACAAGCCTTCACTTCCTTTCTACGACTTTTTTTGTGCCAAAAAAGAAACACCATTGTAAAACTAATCGTTTGCCATTCATCAAGCCCTGGTAGACAAAATTGTTGGCCGCAAAAACGGCAACAGCAAAAATGAAGATGTGACCCCATCGTTAATTCGTTCCGATGAGAAAATGACGCTCAATTCCTCCCGCACGCCATACCAGCTGGCGCGCATTCCCCGATCATCATCGTCATCAAACACGAATTCAGTGATTCGATTTAAAAGACCACCGCGAGGAGTTGCAAAAGTGGGGAAAGTAGTGTTGTTTTAGCTTTTCCGCGGAATTTCCTCCCCGTCTCAAACAAAACCACAAACAAAAAATGCAAAGCCAAAATTTGCATGAATCAATTTTCCAATTCCAAAAGCTTTTCCAATCAAAAACAGAGAGACAACGGAAGGGTTGAACCAAAAAAAAGGGCAAAACAAAATTGATACAAGTTTGCTGCGCTCATCTGTTCGTGTTTGTGTTCATGTTTGTTGCATTATTCAATACTGGTGCAGCCCGTCGGGGATGGGTGGTTTTCCTCGCCCGGGAAGGAAGCGGGGTAATTACGTCATTGCAAAAAGTGGCCCCCGCTCCAGCTCCAGCCGGGGGAGAAATGTCAACCACCTACCTTCTCCGCTTCCCATCCACTTCTAGCACACCGAGCCGAGAACACAACCGACCCACCTTCGACCGACACCTTTTAAGGGGGACTGCAATTGATGCAGTTGCTGCAGTGCCCATTTTCCGCATAGCACACACACAAACAGAGACACACATTCGCACCGGATGCAGCAGTGCTAAGAGGTGGTAGAGGTTTGCGATTCTTGTTTTGCCTTTTTAC
Organism: Anopheles arabiensis; assembly: GCF_016920715.1. Lineage (NCBI taxonomy): Eukaryota > Metazoa > Arthropoda > Insecta > Diptera > Culicidae > Anopheles > Anopheles arabiensis. The sequence goes on from NC_053518.1 coordinate 32,031,453, forward strand.
GGTCTGCCACCACCACTCCCCGGGGGGGAAGCAGGTTCTTGCCAGCGTTTGTAAGCGATTTGCAAATCTCGTTAAGATCGCGTCAAAGGCACACACACACGCTGGAGATGCCAAAAGTGGCCAAAAGTGCACACACTTTTAATCCCAGTGCACATGGCGTCTCTCTCCCTCAATGCTGTTGTATCTGTCTGTGTGTGTGCGTGTGCGTACATGGAACCTATAAACTTCATCTCTCGCACACTTGGATGGTTGGCGGCATTGATGGTGGCGGCCTTTTGGGGGGCCGGTTGCTAAATCCAGCGTAACCAGCAACATAACCCCCAAAAGAAGCACGTATCAAAGCAAACGGTGGAAAAAATAGCGCCATCCGTGTCAGCCGCCCCGACACACAAACACTAGTGAATGTGAAATGCATACACACACCACGTAAAGAAAAAGGCCTCCTTCTCCACCTCCGAAGTGCCAATAACAAACATCAAGAAATCGCACACGCATTATGCAATTTGTCTGCCCTCCTCCAGGGCATATTGGGGCGGGATGGTGGTGGTTGGCGCTTGTGCGTAGCGTGACATGACACGACGGCAACACCAAGCCATGCCAAGCCGCACTCCAATGTGGCCACAGTGCCCCAGACGGCTTCATCACAGCACACACATGATGTGGCAAACACCACGCACCACGGGAGCCTTTTGCACCGGATGTGGTTTTGGGGGCATCATCTTCATACGTGTGTGTGTGCGTTGGTGCATTCGGAAGCGGCAACAATCCCCATTCGGTCCTAAAACAAAAAGGGGAAAGAGTTATCCGTTAAAGTTCCTTTAGCCAACCAAACGATTCGTTCGTCGCCTGTGATGCGTTGGCTCGGAGGAAAATGTTCTTTTTCCCCATTTTTCTCTTGCTCTGGTGTCGCCCCATTCGCCATGCCGCTTTTGCTGCACACACGCGAGCGCGCGGACTGCACGCACACACTGAAACGCGCACGGCAAGAATCCCGCAAGGTTATGGTGTCTCCTGCCTCTCGCTCTCTTCGTACCCTCTTCTCGCACAAACCCGGGCGTCATCGTGTGATGAAGAGTGATCGAACAAGAAAGAAGGAAGCAGCCGTGTGCTCCCTCTCCTGGTTTTGTGTGATGATGCATATTTGGGGTTGTTTGGCATATATTTACATTCAATTGCAGCTGCTGCTGTTGTTTTTTGTTGTGCTTCTTCTGTTGTTTTTTTGTCGCCCTCCTGGATGTCGCTTGCAGCTTCCGGCGTCTTGATTAGAGCGTTGATGGTTCCTGTTTCGTTGCTTTTGTTCTGCTTTGTACAGCTTCACGCACTCGTTCGCACACACACACACACGCACAGTGCGGGATTAATTAAGCAAACCCCGCCTGCATCTGCGGCATACTGTATAGAGTAGGCCACGGATGATGATCAATTTGCACCGAAAGCTTGCCTTGCTTTGCTCTTAACTTTATTTTTACACGCACTAAACGCCTTATTCTTTCCTTACCGCCACACTAATTACAATCGAAGGGGCTCTTCACAGAACACTTCTCACCACACACACACACACTCGGAAGGCCCACTTCTCTGCACACACACTCACCGCTTCCCGAGCGCAGTAATCAGAATGTGATTAATCTTTTTGCACCGACACTTCTCTTCCTTAGACGGTGTACACGAAGAGCACACGTTTCACTCAAAAATAATCAATTCATCACCTCACACTTCGCACTTTTTGCACTGTGCGTCCATTACTTCGCAGGTAAGCTTCTGATTTTTGGATTTGCTTATGGTTTGTTTCGAATGTTGAGGGAGAGAGAGGTATAAAAACTCACACACGCGATACGCGTACACGCACACGTCTGACCGCAACGACGCTGTGGAACACAATACGTCAAAATGGGGGAAAACGTCAAAATGTATATTCGCGAGCGGCAGCTGAGGTAGGGATGGCAGGGCAGCACACTATGTTGGAGCGGCGCGGAACTAGTTGGTCTACAGAAAGGAATGGATAATGGAAAAAAGAAGTTGTGGTGAACCTTGTTCTATGGTAAAAAGCAACAAAATGCTATCGGACAGATGTTTCACGATCAGGCAACAATAATTTGACATAATTAAGACATATATAGTCAAAGTTTAATATAGATGCTTGTCAGAAAAGAACATTAAAAAAATGGAATCGATCAATTAAGAATTCGATTAAGATTTTTCAGAATGTTATCTAAAAAATCAATTTCCAGCAAAATATCAAATATGCGGTTTTCAATAAGAAGAGCGTACCTTCGAAACAAAACGGGAACGAAACCACCTCGGTAGGCTCAAATCGTTCGGCTACCATCACTAGATTGAACGAAGGCGATATGCCAAATTTAAAATAACGAAACATTTGACGCATGTTTCGTTCTCCCACGGAGCGGCAGGGATCGTCTCCCAAAGAGCAAAATGGTTTGCTCATAAAAGCGCCATCTGTTGGTAAATGTCGCAAACTGAGTAACGGATTTTTAGCGCAAACAACTGTTTTTTGCAAGCTTCCAATTTTTATCATTGGTTTAGTTTGTTTAATTTAACAGAATGTTGTGTCCGCACAAAACAAACATGAGAACGGTGGGTACGGCACAAACAGAATATGTATATTTTATTCTACTCTTTGGTATCGTTATACAATAACACGTAATAAGTAGAAACGCACACACACACGCAATGCGGGGAGAGGACGACTGGTCCTTCTCGCGCCGCGATCCTCACTGAGGACGTCACAGGATGACAGCCTTGCTGCCAACAGTGAGCCCTCAGGATGAGGCAGCGGTCTGTCCACAACACAGAAAATGTTTGAACCAAATAGTTAAAAGCTTTTTAAGTTGGTGTCAGTGATCCATCGGATTCGAATTTATCGAACGTGCTGTCAAATGCCGTTTCAATTCTTATTGCGTTATAGTCGGAAATCATTTTTTTAGTTTTTTTTATGAAAAAAAAAGTTTTAATTGAAGATTTAACTGCAATACAGTTTGAACTTATTGGTTGAACTTCGATTCCCTGCCAACTATTGAATATGCTTTTTTGTTGGCACTTTTTTCCATACAAAAAATTCAAGATCTATTAAGGAGAACAGGTCGATGCAAAGCCCGTTGCTAGGTTGCCATTTTCAGCTCGCTTTTGACAGTTTCATGAAAAAGTGTTTACAAACAAACGGCTTATAGTTATTGCGGAAAAGTGGACGAATTTACTATAAGGAAGATTATATTGGTTAAATTTCTTGCGGTCAATCATTTCTGAAGAATAAAGGTGAAGTAATTGCAGTTTACTCTGTATTCAGAAGCATTGATAACCTGTTTAATTGTTTGCCATTCCGTGACCACGAATCACTACCGTTTGCAACGGTCGTGCTGGAAGAACGAAAAGTTAAACAGGCATAAAACAGCACAGTACATGTTCCAACTGGGTAAAAGAAGTCCTATTAACTTTCAATTAAACACTGAGAGTAAAATGAATCATCCAACCGGCACACACTGGTACAATGTGCACACTGTTCTTTGCTTATAACCCGGGGACGAATGATAAATCAGATCTTTGGATTGTATCAGTCTTGTAATATTCTAATTCGATTCTAATTCTTATAATATTCTAAAAGGAAATGAGTACAAAATGCTGAACAAAACTCTCATTCATTCCATAGCAACGTCCATCGCTAAACATAAACAATGTTCACTTTAACTGTCAAAATTTTCCAATGGCTTTTTGTCAGTTTATACTAAACGCTTCGACCTGTTCTCTTTAAAAGACTTTGCAAAAAATTAATGAAAATTTTCTCGGCAGACCATGAGATTTTTTTGAAATTTTCAAAAACCGGTTTTCGCATACAAACGCATGCTTTTTAATTGAACTGTAAGCCAACTATCGAGCGTTCAGCTAAAAAGTATGCCAACTAAAAAGCGTTCAACCATTGAATTCTGACTGTAATAGACAATCGCAGTAAAAAAATCAAAATCATGATTTTGAAAGTAACTCTATTTAATGAAATATAAAAAAAAAAACACTTTCAGACCCGAACACTTTAAGTTAATATAATAAAAAAATAAAAGAATTGAAAGTTGACAGAACATCCAACTTCACCCCTCACAACTGTAAAACACTATTGATAGTTTTTACAGCGTTGGGTAATTATAGCTAAGTTGAAATTTTTTGTATTTTTGTAAATGTTTAGTGGATTTAGAATTTCCTCAAACAATTAAATTCATATTTGCTTAATAAATCAACTAAAAGAATAAATTTACTGGTGCATTCTCTACCTGTAGCTGTTTGCAAATTACACCATGATGATGACGTTGACGATGATGATGAGGGTACACAGGGGGCGACCGTGATGCCGCGCACGACGACTGTGACCCGGGACACACGACGTTGCTGCAAAGGGGCGACAGTGGTGTCGCCGTCGAGATGTACCTGTGCAGCTGGAGCGCCGGCGATGAAGATGGACAGGGGGCAGCCGATATGCCTCAGCACTGTGCCTGCTCACCGGGCTCGACGATGATGCTGGTGCAGCAAGGGCGGCTGTGGTGCCGCGACGTCGCTGCTGCACCAGTGTGTCCGATGACGCTGCAGCGGGCGGCGGTGATGCCGTGTGACGACGGTCCAAAGCGGAATGTCCCCTCGCTTTGTCCGGTATAGTGCTGCAGCGGAGTGAGGATCCCTTCGGGGCTTCGCGCAAGCCCGAACGTGCCCATCCTGCGCGATGGCGGTTGCGCGATGGTGGAACCGCGATGGTGGTCTCGGTGCTGCGTCGGTTCGTTAGTAGGATCCCCCCCTACGCGAGGAGGATCCCATCCTCGTCGCCACTGTTGTGTCCGCACAAAACAAACATGAGAACGGTGGGTACGGCACAAACAGAATATGTATATTTTATTCTACTCTTTGGTATCGTTATACAATAACACGTAATAAGTAGAAACGCACACACACACGCAATGCGGGGAGAGGACGACTGGTCCTTCTCGCGCCGCGATCCTCACTGAGGACGTCACAGGATGACAGCCTTGCTGCCAACAGTGAGCCCTCAGGATGAGGCAGCGGTCTGTCCACAACACAGAAAATGTTTGAACCAAATAGTTAAAAGCTTTTTAAGTTGGTGTCAGTGATCCATCGGATTCGAATTTATCGAACGTGCTGTCAAATGCCGTTTCAATTCTTATTGCGTTATAGTCGGAAATCATTTTTTTAGTTTTTTTTATGAAAAAAAAAGTTTTAATTGAAGATTTAACTGCAATACAGTTTGAACTTATTGGTTGAACTTCGATTCCCTGCCAACTATTGAATATGCTTTTTTGTTGGCACTTTTTTCCATACAAAAAATTCAAGATCTATTAAGGAGAACAGGTCGATGCAAAGCCCGTTGCTAGGTTGCCATTTTCAGCTCGCTTTTGACAGTTTCATGAAAAAGTGTTTACAAACAAACGGCTTATAGTTATTGCGGAAAAGTGGACGAATTTACTATAAGGAAGATTATATTGGTTAAATTTCTTGCGGTCAATCATTTCTGAAGAATAAAGGTGAAGTAATTGCAGTTTACTCTGTATTCAGAAGCATTGATAACCTGTTTAATTGTTTGCCATTCCGTGACCACGAATCACTACCGTTTGCAACGGTCGTGCTGGAAGAACGAAAAGTTAAACAGGCATAAAACAGCACAGTACATGTTCCAACTGGGTAAAAGAAGTCCTATTAACTTTCAATTAAACACTGAGAGTAAAATGAATCATCCAACCGGCACACACTGGTACAATGTGCACACTGTTCTTTGCTTATAACCCGGGGACGAATGATAAATCAGATCTTTGGATTGTATCAGTCTTGTAATATTCTAATTCGATTCTAATTCTTATAATATTCTAAAAGGAAATGAGTACAAAATGCTGAACAAAACTCTCATTCATTCCATAGCAACGTCCATCGCTAAACATAAACAATGTTCACTTTAACTGTCAAAATTTTCCAATGGCTTTTTGTCAGTTTATACTAAACGCTTCGACCTGTTCTCTTTAAAAGACTTTGCAAAAAATTAATGAAAATTTTCTCGGCAGACCATGAGATTTTTTTGAAATTTTCAAAAACCGGTTTTCGCATACAAACGCATGCTTTTTAATTGAACTGTAAGCCAACTATCGAGCGTTCAGCTAAAAAGTATGCCAACTAAAAAGCGTTCAACCATTGAATTCTGACTGTAATAGACAATCGCAGTAAAAAAATCAAAATCATGATTTTGAAAGTAACTCTATTTAATGAAATATAAAAAAAAAACACTTTCAGACCCGAACACTTTAAGTTAATATAATAAAAAAATAAAAGAATTGAAAGTTGACAGAACATCCAACTTCACCCCTCACAACTGTAAAACACTATTGATAGTTTTTACAGCGTTGGGTAATTATAGCTAAGTTGAAATTTTTTGTATTTTTGTAAATGTTTAGTGGATTTAGAATTTCCTCAAACAATTAAATTCATATTTGCTTAATAAATCAACTAAAAGAATAAATTTACTGGTGCATTCTCTACCTGTAGCTGTTTGCAAATTACACCAACAAATAAATAACATAACATAATCGAAAGAAAATCATATGCTAACCCTCTTTGGTGGATTGGGCCACCCATCCCTTCCCCACCGGGAGTGAAGCGTACCAAAGGCTACTTCGCTCGTGTAGCTACTCACGCTCTCTTTCTCTCTCTCTCTCTTTCTCTCTCTTTCTCTCTATCGCTCTCTCTCTCTCGCTCTCTCTCTTTTTCTCTCTTTCTTTCTCTTTCTCTCTCTTTCGGTCTCATTTCCATCCATCGCAATCTATGCTTCGGCTTGTCGGTCGGCCGAAGCGTAGGCAACTCGGAATGTGCTGCTGCACGATCGAGCCCTGCAGCCGCGCGTTCAATCTGGTTTTACGCGTCGAACGAGGCGGATGTGTGCGCACTCTCCGGTAGTTGGTGTGGGAAACGCGCCACAAAAACATTTTTCGAGTACGTCTGATGATTGAAAGGTGTGAAAATCCGTAAAATTACAGTGCTTTAGTTTGTATACATTACGGTTAATGAGTGTTGGTTAAGGGTTGCAAATAAATTAGGAACCAATCGCCAGCAAGCAGCAGTGCATGTGACACTATTTTGTAGGCATGTTTTACTGTTGTGAAATTAGTTAAAAAAAATATGTACAAGAAAAAAACAAATATGCGTAAAATAAGAGAACATATTCCCATCAACTAAAGGTGTAAAAGTGTTACAAAAAGGGAATAAGAAAAAAAAGGTTGTCAAATAACTACGCACCAAAAACCGGTTTACGTGATTTCCCTTTTGGATGATGTTGCACGGGGGGTGGTTTTGGGTATTTGGGAGGCCCTCCCCCCTTCCGTTTAGCCATCACAGCTAGCAGGCTGTGCTCCATCAACTCGTCCCAAAATCATCATTTGGCGTTGATTTTGTGTGCTTTAATTTTACAACAATCGCCCACGACAAAGGAAAAGAAGTCAATCCGCTATGAAGTGCGCCTGTCTATGGGTGTGCGTGTGTGTGTGCGTGATTTATAGCATAGTGAAGGGTGAAAGGAAGCATAACAAGTGTCTCGACTCGACTGCAAACAAAATCGAGCTACAACTAACACTTAAAGTCACCTGTGTGAAAAAGTGTACAATATTTCAAAGAAAAAGGGTGCAAAAATAAGGCAACATTTCTTGCTTTTCAATCCCTTCATCATCCCACACCTATAGGTGCGGCGGGTGATTGGGTGATGTGCTTCCCAACATAAAAGCAGCAGCAACAAAAAAAGCAGGAAGCAGAAACAGTCTCCCATCCCGTTTCGCCCGTTGCGCATTGCGAAAGTTCAAGTTCAGACCGTACTCCACTGTTTTGTATGTGTGTTTGAAGAAGAGAGCAGTGCGAAGAGTGTATGCGTGCGAGCGTGTGTGTGTGAATGTGTTTGCGCAGCAGACAGACACGGGTCAGAGCAGGCCGGCAAGAGGCGAGAGAAAGAGATGAGCATAAAAGAAAGCTTGGCCAGACCAGAAAAGAAAGCAGCAGCAGTCCATTGAAACGATGTGACAGGGGGACCATAACCCTGCAAGTGTGCACTTTTGCACGTGTGTGTGTGTGTCTGTCTGTACGTGTGTTTACAAACCGAAGGCAAAACATGAAAAAAAAATTGCATCAGCACAGCGTGTGTATGCTTCTGTACTGTTTCCGTTTCTCTCCTTTGTGTGCTGCGCGCACAATACATTGCACAAAAACCCTGCAATTCGCAGTAGGCTGCGTATCGTTCAGGGAGTTGGTGTGTAAAATTACCCTCAAAATTAGGCTAAAAATCTTTTGAAAATACGATTTAAAAAAAGAACAAAAAAACACACCCACACACATATATACATACGAAGAAGCTCAAGGCATCATTTCGCGAAAAAAACGGAACCCCATCGGGAGTGTGAAGTGTTCGTGGGTAGTATTTGGACACGGGCTTTTCCTTAAGGTGGTGTGTATGCGTGCGTGTGTTTGTGTGTGTACCTCACTACTACTACTACTACCGCCGATTGTTGTGCGAAAAGAAAACGGGGTAGATTCGGGGGTGGAGGGGTGGTTATTGGTGGTGGGTGGCCCGTTCAACGGGTTCTTGTGCGACGACGACGACCACGACGACGCTTGGCGACGAACAAGCACGCTTTCCACGCAAAAGAGAAGAGAGTGTGTGAGAGTGAAAGAGAGAAAAAAGCAGCCGCACGCAACGAACGCATCGAAGAAGAGTGTAAAAGTGCGAAACAAAGAAAGAAAAAGAAGAACAAGAAGAACAAGAAGCCCTGCCCGATCTACCTGTGCACACCTTGGTGCACATGGCGAGGAGCGCCGAAAAGAGCGCAAAGGGGGAATATGTATGTAGGGGATGATGTGTTTCTGGTTACCTGTCGGGTGTGCTCCACACACACATACACACACACCATGAAGATGGCACACCGCATCAAGTGCGTACATGAAGCTGTATCGGTATTTGTGTTTGTGTGTGTATATACGCGCGCGCTCTTATTGTGTTTGAATGCTTTGGTAGTGGTAGTGTGCTTTTTTAATGTCAATAAACTCTGCGCCTGCTGCTGCTGCTCTTGGCTGTTGGAAGTGAAGAGACGAAGAAGCGCCTTCAAAACGGAAAAGGCCAAAACGGCCGCCGTTGTTGGTGAAAAAATATTAGCCTCCACTGTTAGTGCCTGCGGTGGTGGAGAAGCCATTATGGTGGAGCCTTTTTGAGTTTTTTTTTCTTTTTTTGTACGGTTTAAATAAGTGTGTGTGTGTGTGTGTGTAGAATACTTGCACCAGGACTCCGCTCTTGGGTAGTGATTTTCTTGAATCAGTAGCAGTGTGAAAATTCCCATTTTTTTTATTAAACAAAACATACCCATTTTCTTTACCAGCTCGTAGGTGTTTTTTCGGCAGTTTAGGTCGCGGGCAGTACACATACACACATTTAGTACACAAATATACAATTCACATACGGTCCTTCACAACCTCTGCGCGCGCTCCCCCCGCTCACAAACCCACATGCATACGAGATTAGGTTCGCGGCTAGACGACGACACAGTGCAAGCAAGGATTAGTGGTGGTGGTGGTGGTGGTGGCCGTGGTAGCGGAAAAAGTGCCAGCGGTGTTAGGAGGAGTGACGGAGGCGGCAAAGGATTAACTCGTTCGTGGCAACAAGAGCGATGTCGTTGCTGCCGGTCGCGTGTTTGTTTATAAAAGGGTAAGTTTCGTCTTAACAATTAGCATTATTTGGTTTTCAACATTTTCTCAAGCCTCAAGGTTGGACAAAATGACTCTCTTAAGTTTAATAAATGTGTATCAACAACGGAGATTCTTAGGGTAACTTAGAAATTGCCATGCCAATCATGGTAGCACCTCGCGATGCGAAGTCATCTCCAATGTTTCTCAAAACCATCCAAGGTTTCTATAGAAATAAGAGTTTCATAGCAACATATTAGCTATTTATGAGCATATTAGACTCAATTGGACGGCCTTATTGGATGAGTCATTTGGTCCTTGCTGCGTCCAGGAGGTCTGGAGATCTGGATTGGAAGTTTAGAGATTATTAGAGCAACAAGATCCTCCAAACATTCAAATAAATCTACATTTTTCGGATTGTGGATAAATATATCAGAAAAGGCATACTGACTTAGCATTCCTTGGGATGAGATGGAAGAAAGAATGGACATTCTATGACATTCATTTGTTGAAAATCCTCGCAACATTACTACAGACAAGTATTTTCAATTGATTGTAAGCTCCGTTATGTGGTCTAATCATTATCAAAACAAGCCTAGAAACATCCAGGCTAAAGCCCCGAATAAGATAGACTCCAATACTGATGTTGTGTAGCTCTCCTTTTATTGGTTACAGATACGAATGACATATGAAGAATAAATATAGATCCTTAATGTATCCCAATATAAATAAAAAGTTCTGTGTATTAAATGATTTGAAAAAAATGAATTATTTATTTCATTTCAACATTGGTTGAAGTTTAAATTACCTTTATTCCATTGCTTAAACTTCAATAGAAGAATCGTAATTTAAATAATAAAACAAATTTCAACATGGAGCTACGAACGAACTACGATACTGTCAAATTTCTATTTGAAATTATATCCAAATATCAAATCATTTTTTACAAAACTTGTTAAGATCTGTATAAATCGCTGATCAGTTTCCATTGAAGTTAATGTAGTGAACGATATGATCATCCGCTTCTGATTAAATTGTTCCGACGATCAAGCACGATATCCGTGATCTTGTTTCCAGTATCGTTTCAGTGCCGAAAGATATCCAATTTCGTTCGAAAATGTCAAACAACTACAGAGCTGTCTAAAAAAAATTAAACTTCTCTGCCTCCATGCACATTAGTCATCTCCTCTTCAAAGCCAAAGAATCCGATTTCTTCTTTTAAAGCGAAATTAAAGCCTTCCTCTGGCTTCAAACCACACTCCGCCAGAGTTATCTATATATATTTAACAACATTTCAAGGTCACTCTCAAGGACATCCGTTGCACGCCTCTTTCGGCATGCAAATTCAACCCGGTTTGTGTTTTTTCTTCTTTCTTTTATTTAAATCACTCAAACTGAATGGAGTGTTGGAACTGGAAGCAAAAAATAAAACCAAAAAACAGCACCACAATCCGTGTAATCTGCATAAAGATTGCATATTGTGCAGATCGGGACGGTCATCTTCCCACGCTGCCACGGAACGTCTGACAAAAAAAAACCCCTCGAGGATGTCCATTTCCTGTAGTATGGGAAGGAGGCCATTTTGACGGCAGGCGTGTGCGTTTAATCCCCACACACAATCATGTACTCTTTTCGTCCATCATGGATCGTCACTTCTTTTTTGTTTTGGCGAAATCGTCGACCTGTTCACATTGACCGATTCCTGCCCGGCTTTGCCAATGGCGCTGAAGGAACGGCCATTTAAGGAAGGAAGGGAAAGCACAAGGGGTAATAGAGTAAGAGTGGGGAGAGAGAGAGAAAGGGAAGCACGAAACACCATTCCATTGAATAAATTCTCATCCCCCCTCTGAAGCAGCCGCGCCATTTGCCGCGCCGCGTTGTGTTTATTTTGTTCGACCGAGCCGCCACGATTTGACCTTGGCGAATGGGATCGGTGTCCTTGATGAGGGGTTGAGTGTGTGTGTGTGTGTGTGTGTGCGTTATTCTTTTTCGTCTGCCGCATTCAAATGCGTGTGATCATGTACAGGAAACCACCCTCACACCCATACACATGTGTGCGCCGCGGCGAGCTCGACGTGATCACGCTCTCTAGCGGGAAGCGCACGCTCTCTAGCGGGAACGGAAGGAATGCGAGACACGCAAGAGAGAACCTTTTTTTGTTGTTTTTGGGTTAGTTGAGGGTAAAAAAAAGAAAGAGCAAAAGAACAAAAATATAAATGCAGACGGTGGGTTGATGAGTGCAAAGTGAGCGAAACGTGGGTGATCGTTTCCGTCAACTGTGTTGCAAAGATGTCCTCCCGTGTTGCCGGTGCGCGCTTTTTGCTTAGAAAAAACCACCTGATGGAGTGAGGAATCCTACGCTTTTTTTGAGAACACACTCACACACTCGAAAATAATTATCATTTTCCAACCTCAAACCCCTCAAAAAACTGTACGCGAACCGGTTCCGTGCAGATCGCAGAAACTAACGATCGCGTCTGCTCCGCACGACGACGTCTGGCGCTTCTATTTTCGGGCGTGTGCATCGCTGCTTAAGCGCTGCTGTTCCCTTCTCGATTGCGCCCTTCGTTCGGGCTTTTCGGGAACACTTTTCGGGCCGTGTTTTGTGCGGCGTTTTCGTTTCATTTTCGGTTCTTTTCCGTCATCACGAGCGTCCCGAGAGCTGCCAGGCTACGTCATCGACCTTTGGCAAAAGGTTTTTTACTCCCTCTCTGTGTGTGTGTGTGTGTATGTGCTCTGAGGCACGCACACACACTCACACATAAACACAGGGCGTAATGCGCCCTCTAGCAAACACTTGCTGTTGCTGCCTGACGACACCGGGCGGCCGACACACGAGAAGAGTAAGACGGCCGAAAAGTCCTTCAAGGTCTTTTGCCCCTACACACCATCATCACCACCAAGCCGGCGACCTGCTCTTTGCTGCTCGCACAACTGCTGCTTTTTTGTTCGCATGTTTGTGTGTGTTTAGGCGTTTGCCTTTGATGGGTAGCTTTGCTTCCTGACGCGATGACTTCCATTCCAGTTTGGCCGTTGTTTTTTGGTCTTCGATCGTTTGTCGGATTCGAGGGAAGCATTTGTTTGTTTGTTTTGTTAGATTCGTTAATAAGTGGTTTATTTTCTCACTGGGTAGCATCAATGCAGCATCTCGATGGCTTCTAATTAACCACACTCAAGTTAGTGACTCCATATGGGTGGGATCAGTTTTTTTGCTATTGTCTTTGCAAACGAGGCTGCTGTTGTTAAGCTGATTATGTTGCTCCATATTGCATTATCGAAAGATTGTATTCGGTTGTAAAAAAAAGGGAAAAAACAATCATTGTGACGTACGCCACTCAGAAATTTCCACAGTATTGCATGAACTCATCACAAAGAGTTTGTTTGCGACTCAATTGCGATTCAAAGTTCTTCTAGCAAATAACAATCATTCAATGCGAGTTCAATAATTCATTCCAGAGTTTTGATGTCTGAATTGACTCTTTGCGCGGACTAGTAACTCACTCAATTGATGTACACTCAACTTGGAGTTAAATGCCTCTTTCGAGAGTTGATCCTCTATTAGCAAATAAGATCCTTGCGATGGCTAATAACTTGTTTTAAGTAAATCAAGCCATTCTTGAGCTAAATAGCTGTTTCGAGCGTTATATCTCTATATGCAATTCGAAACTATCTACACTCAGTTGTAGCTCACTCACAGTAAATTGAATTACTCCTATTTGCAAATACTCTTTCGAGTATTACATTTTGATAAGTAGCTTGACTTCCTACTATTAACTCACTCGTTGGAATTTATTTATCTTAGAGTTAAATAACTCTTTCGGATGTAGATTGTTAATAAATAATTTAACTGCTTGTGATGAGTAGCAACTCAACCACAGCAAATCAAACCAACCGTGAGTTCAATAGCTCTTTGAGTAGTAACTCAGTTGTTGAGTAGTAACTAAATGACAGTAAGTTGACTAGCTCTTTAAAGAGCTAAATCTTGTTGAGAGATTTGACACTTTATGTCGATACTAGTAACTAGCTCACAAGATATTTATACTCGTTTGAGTTGAATAACTATTCGAGCGTTCGATAAGTGATTTAACTCCTTGCGAAGACTAGCAACTCACACACAGTTGCGCATCATATACTTTAATTAATGGCTCAGATCTCTTCACGCTGACTTGAACCTCACTCACTGGATATTGAAGTTAAATAACTCTTGTGAGAGCTAAGTCCGACATACTTACCAGTGCCTCACTCAAGGTTAGTTCATTGATTCGTGAGTCAAAGAACTCTTTACATTACATCACATTAACTCTAAACAACTCACCTGCTGTATTTTTCATGATTCTAAGAAAGTGCGTTGAAGGATTAACTCATTCATCCTGAGTTCTTAGAACTTATGTGGTTATGTCCATCCCAAAAGATCTCTCTTAACTTGTGACCTTTAGACGTAAGTTCCAAAAGGTGCGTTTTGAAAGGAGCCATTAAAACATATTTTTTTAAACATTGTAGGACAATAAATACTAAACTTTTGAAATGGCATCTGTTAAGATACCCTTTTTAGATATCTCGCTCATTCCTATCCCCTCGGGGTAACCATTTTGCAGCTAATTTCGTTTGACGCGGTTTAAACAATCTTCCCGGCTTCCTGGTTTGCGGCAGGCATGTGTGTTCTCGCACCGGCCATCCCACCTAACGTCAAAGGAATCAACGACCAAGTCGTCTGTTTTATGCTTAATCATGACTTTATCGAGCGGCTAATCATCTTCTCGCCCTCGCCCCGAGCAACAAGGGAGCAACGAACGAACCTGCAATAAAGAGCGGTGTGTGAGGTTGTATTTTTTTTCTGCGCGAAAGATGATTCATTTCTACGCGCAGTTCACGTTTGCGCCACGGTTCGTTCGAGAGACGTGCCAACATGACGATCTCGTTTTTGGGCCTTGCTGCTGCTGAGGTCGTTGCGCAACCGAAGGGAGGGCATGAGGAAAGTAGAGTGCAACCCTGCCCCGAGCACCCAACATCATGCTTTTCCGTTCCATCTTCTCCTACCGTCAAAGACAAGACAAAGTCCACCACAAGAAGAAATAATAATAATAATATGTTCGAAACGTGTTGGCAAAACGAAACCAAAAAAAAAAAAAAAAATCATCTCGCAAAGCAAAACGCGAAAAGTCAAATGCCTTCCAAGAATGCGTTGTGTTTGGCTGACGAAAAAGGCAACGCACAACTCCCAACAAAAAAGAACGGAAGCACGCACCTTGTTGCGGGGAAGCAAGCCGGCGAAAGAGAACCGATAGAACGGAATTGAAGAGAAACTGCGGAGAGAGAGAGAGACACACACAAACGCACACAGTTTGGGGTGCTTTTTGCAAAAGTTCAAGGTCACTGAAATGTCGATTTACACTAACTCATTTTGCTCCGATAAGTGTGTGTCATGTGTGTGTGTGTGTGGGGAAGAAGGTTCGAAAATTGCGGACCGATCGTGAGGATCACTTTTCACTGCACGACGATCGCGTTTTTTTCGCATTTCGCTGTGGTGTGACCGATGGCAGGTCGTTGGCTTTTTTGATGTTTTCAAAATGCTCTGCTTTTCTCCCGTTTTCTTGCTTTGGGTGTACGCAAGGGAAGGTTTTTCACCCGGGGAGGGAAAAAAAGAACCATAATCGTTTGTCTGGCGGGTGTGTAGAGGTTTTGCTTTTTATTCTCTCAAGAAACAGTCATTGGGAAAACTCCAAATTTTCCCCAATGTAACGTTATTTTAACGTTCGTTTTTTGGCGTCTGAGCAGTACTCGTACAATGACCGAAGATCAGTCAATTGGATGGTACAGGGTGAAGCGGATTGGATGTCAAGGGCAGGGTTGCTTCTCCTTTTTCTGGAGTGATTAGTGCCTTACTATGCTTTGAGTGTTCTAAGCAGTTTTAAGTGCTTAAAAAGGATTTTTATTACTTGAATAATATAAATTGCATTTCTTAAATAGATAAATATGACTTTCATTGTATAATGATTCCTTATCTAAGGTTCTTGACATAATATTATCGTGAAAAGACATTTAAAGCCATTTAGAGTGTTTAATTTGATAGAAAATGATATTGATATCTACGAGAGGTCAATTTTACTATCGTTTGATCTATAAAACATCAGTATATTTGATCATATTACAAAAGTAGATGGCTAAATAATAATAAAAATAGATTTTCACTGTCATGCTTCCCTTCTTTGCTTTACGACGAAAGCTAGGCAGCCAAAGGGCAACAATACAAATTATTCCTTTGCAAATCTGTTAAAAACATAATCCTCTTTCGCCCGCAGCGACAATAAGAAAAGCATCAAACGGCAATTTCGGCATGTTTTGCTTAACAACGAAATTCTGCTAAAAATCTCTTTTCATTTCTTGCGGATGCTACCGTCGAAACCATTCGCACAATCATTTCGAGTGCAGCGAGAGACTCGTTCGTTGTTGTTTTCGTCTGGCGTTGTCCCGCCCTTTGTCCCCCAAAATCGCTGACCCTGATGGGCCGTCGCGAACAGCCCCGCGCGAAACCACTTGTGGTCGCTCGTTAGCATGCTTTTGATGATATTTGCAAAAATAAAACCAAAAACAAAATTCCCCGTCAAAACAAACCAGAACCAGAACACAAGTCCGAAACCCCAACTTCGGTCCGGTGGATTTTCAGCTGTTAACATAAAGCGCTACTGTGTGTACTTTGCTACTAAGATTGTCCCCACCTAAATGACACAAGGACGGTTTGGACAGACTCTTTACGAACAGGCTGTGTGTGCGTTTCTTTGCATCATCCATTCAGAAAACGATTTTAATTGCATCCCGGCCGTACGTCTCCGTTGGTTTGCTTTTGCATTGCTCCCTACCACCTTCAACTCAGTGATGCAACCGCCGATTCGATTTTGCAACATCTCTCTCTCTCTCCCTTGTCTGTGCCTTCCTCTCTTGTAGCAAAGAATGAGCGTGTGATCGCGTGCGTGCTTGTGATGCAATCCGAGCGAAGCTGAGTGCAGAAATCAATCAGCAGCTCTGCGCAAAACACGCGCACGTCACTGTACAGTGTGCAACACGCACTTGTAACCGCTGTAGCTGCACCACACATTTGAAGGCGATTATTAATCGGTTTTTTCGGTCGGTTTATTTTTAGGCTTCGATATTAATACATCGGCCGGTAGATAATTATTTGTTCTGCTTTTTTCTTCTGCTGCTTGTTGGTGTTGTTTTCGTTTCGGTAAATTAGTCGTTTTTTTGTCTTCTACCGCCGAATAGAGCTCGCGGGCTCTTACGTGAGATGGTCTGTTTTTTTGCTGTTGGCTCGAAAAAGGCTGACACCGCGCAAACATCATCAATGGTGGTGGGGAAGCAACGGAGGAGAAGAAGAAGAAGTGGGGAGTAAAAAAACGGCAAAGAAACATCATCGGAGCTTTCGGCCTGTGCGGGGTTAGAAAGGAGCGAAGGCCAGCCAGTCGTCGGTTCGCCCGGATCGCCCCGGTTCCCGTTACTGCAATTTAGCTGCAGCGAGGCACGCACCGCGTCCGACACGGACACATCAGCGACAGGCGTGCATATGGGGTTGCCTTCTCTTTCAGGTTTTTGGTTGCCGTTGCTGCTGCTGTTGCTGTTGGTGATGGTGGTGGTGTTTGCTTCACGAAAGCGGCTCCGATGATCGTGATCATGGTGATCGCACTCCGATGGATCAATGGTTCAAGAAGCCGAGCGGGCCCGGGGCACGGCAGGTTCGCAGGAGGAGAACCAACCGGTGGTGGATGCAAGATATGGGTCCCACGGTTTTGAGCCATTTCGTTTCGAGTTTCATTTTGTTGTGCTCTTGATTGTTGTTTTTTTAGTTGGGTCTATCCGCTGGCTCGGAAATCGGTTTTTAACACTCCTTCCAGGCGCATAGAAAGTGTCTGGAGTGAGTTTGAGGAGATCTTGAGAGATTTTGGAGATCACTTTTTTCAAGTTGTCTGGATTATTTAGCAGTATTTACTACAATTCAAGTTATTGTAGTAGTTCATAAGCTCATATCTATTAACAACAATCATCAACAATCAACACTGATCTCTATCTCAGACATCTTGTTCTTTTACAAGCTTTTGAGCAGTATTGAGATGCTCAGAATTTGCTCTCACGAACCCTGCTTTTAGATAGTTTTTACTGGAAAACTCGTGATACACCTTTCATTACGTCTAATGATGTGTTTCTATACATATTTGAATCCAATTCCTATCACTCAATCTAACGCTTCAATGCCATCATCCACCAGCGCTACAACCAGTTGATATTTGCATAACCTTCGCACGTCCTCTTGCATATCTGCAAGCTCTCTAACGCTCTAAAGCTTTGCCATAACGATGCAATTTCCAGTCCAATCAATGCAGCACAAGATCTTCCTCAAAGCACTGCAGCACCTCTAGTGTCGCGCGTTAATTTACACGAACACGGTGGGGTTTGAAGTTGGAACAAGTGGCAGCTAAAGTAACGATCATCATCTCATCTCGCTTAACAAGTGGCAGAAAACCGCGTAAGACCATCAAATCTGAACTCACTGGTAATGCTGAAAGTTTGGACTGTGTGGCGTATCTACCGTTTAGCTAAGCTTTGCCGTCAACACTTAAGTCGTTACATTATTACTTTACCCCAACTACCATTTTGCCATTCTAAACCCGTCGATTTAACCGCTCTGATATGGGTAGCAAAGACGGCCAAGAACAAACCACCGTGTGTCGCTCCGGCTTGCCCCCGATGCTTAGGGGAGTCAGCTTTTCCAACGACGTTATTCAAACGAGTGGGAATTGGTATAGGAAAAAAAACTGGTTGGCACTCCGAAACAGTCGGTGGTGATGGTGGTGGCGGCGGTGCATTCACGTCAGTGTGTACGGTTGGCATGTGTGTGCATTTAATTTCTTCGCCGACCTGCAGGCGGATTCGAAAGGTGCGCCTTTTCGGTGCGAAGGTGAGCGAGAGTTGTTGCAACTTGTGTGCGAGCGCGGTCGGTCGCCCGCACTGTTTCGAGCCTATTCTAACGTGTGTCTTGTGGACGTGGATTAGGCTGGTTGATCGCTGAACGCTTGCTGGCTGCTGCAAGGCACTGGCAGGGCACTAGGTTTGGTTTGGAGGTGCAAGTTTGCTGAAGAAACTGCAAGGCTACGAAGAAGTTGAATTTTGTACTGCAGCTAAGGATTTAAGAGATCTCAAGAAGCAAACGATTTGTATGATGATACAGTGACTGGAATGGTTATAAGTGCATTGGGGGGCATATCTTGAGTCAGTCTAAACGTCAATCCTTTAATTTCACATGTTTGGTAATGAGGATACAAATAATTTCGTGGAAAGTAAGTTCTATCCTCTTTGTTTGTTGTATTGGAAGAAAAATCAGTATCCTAACTGAGTATTCTGAATTTGTAGTATCTTTCGTATCACTTTAGAGACTATGAATAGGCAGAACTTTGACAAAATTGAAAATATCTCGAAAAAACGTGTTATTTTATGAAGTTAACGTCAAACAAGCGCAAATAGAAGTATTTTGTTGCAAGTATATGTGACACAGGATCAAGAATCAGTTCAGTAGAGCCTATAAAACACATATTCTTTAAAGTCTGAATTGGTTCAAGTACCATGTGCGTCTTCGAATGGAGGTATTTCAATATTCCGGAAAAAAGTTTTTTAGGAGTTGACCCACTGCAATCGATTCGACGTCCTTGTCGAGGTGAGAATTTTTTGTGATGATTTGTTACCTTTCTCGACTCGCATCGAATCGATATCATAATATAATAAGCCTGAGAAAAATGGGACAGGATTATGGGCATGATATCTAGTCTTTAGTGCTTTATACAACAGATACCAAAATTGACTTCAAAATTAGGATGCACTCATTCAACTGTCTGCCACTGTATTCCCAAGTCAACTTCAAACTGTTGCACTTTTCCCAAATCCTTAGACCTCGCTGGGTAACTCAAAAACCCACCCGTTTCTGTAATTATCAGTCATTACCGAAGGCTACCACTTAACCGTTGCCGGCTAACCCAACACACAATTGAAGTCTTAATTTAATTATAAGTGGACCAGTTACTGCTCCACCCCTCATTTAGGTCCGCGCGATAGCTCATTCGCGCTCCACAATGCAAATACACTGCAGCAGAGCGCTCCACTCCCCAAAACCAGCGCCTAGAACGGTGATCGTTAAACGATCTCGGTCGACCCCGCCGTTTGCTGCGGACGCGGTGAGGTTGACCTCTTCCCCGCTCTTGGGGCGATATGAAAAATGTGCACCCCGCGTGCGGTTGGTGCCCTGTTCCGGGGCAACCCGAGCCCGTGGCACAAGGCCAATCGCGGTGGACTGCTTGGTGGGAGTAGTAGAGAGCGAACCCCCTTCGCTTTGTGCACGATCGACGGTGTTTGCAATCGCCGCAGAGAGCTACAAATTTGAACCAATTTCCCAACACGAGCGAAGGGGAAACTGGGTTTGTTTTTTTTTTGTTGGTTCTTCCCCGTTGCTCTTCGAACGTCAACCTAAGGGGTCGTCATCCGAAAATGGTCGTCACCTTTCTCTTCTGCACTGCCCGGGCACCACCGATTTCGGTAGTTCAAAGGTACGAAAAGGGTAACGAAATCGGTGACTTGCGAAATAAATTGGTGGCTCAGCTGTTTTGCTGCCTGCTTGCGCAGATTTTGCCAGCAGCTAGTGGTGGGGAGCCCCATTCGGTGATCTATTTTACGTCTCGGTAGCGGCGACCCTTTCGCGCAGATGCAGGGTGAACCGGCGAACGGCGCGGTATGTCCGTTCCGTGTCGAGATTTTGGACATCTGTTTTTGCCCAAGAAGTTGAGCGAGGGGGCACCGTTCACTGACCGCTTGAAAGAAACCCCCCCCCTTCTTTACCGGTTCAAGGGAGGCCAGTTTTCAGCTTGCGCCCCCGGGAAAAAGCAGTGGAGAGGGAAATCGTGTGGTGGCCGTTTTTTTATTTATTTCTTTCGTCCACCTCCACTGTCTTCTCTTGCGAAAGTTGTACCCTGGAGGCTTGGGGCTTGTGTGTCTGTGTGGCCCCAACGGGAGCAGGAAAGAGAGAGAGGGGCGAGGGTCATTGCGTTGTCTTCAGAACTGGATCAATGTGGGTCTATCGATTTTTTTGTTGGTTTGTTTCGTGTGTTTTATGTTGCTCCCCACACGTTTCTGCGATCGAGAACAGCTGTTTGCTGAAGTAGGGAAAGGAGACAACACACGTGTAAGAAAGCAACGAACCCTTAGCAACCAACCTACATGATGATTCGGTTCGGTATCGAACCGGGGTGTATGATTCATCGGTCGGGTAAATGGCCTTAAGCGCCAAGCGGATCGCTGTCCAAATTTCGCTCCACACCGAGACCGATCGATGAAATGTAACCCGCCCGTCGCTGCAAACATGCTACGGACAGGGTCGTAACGTATTGTTTCCCTTCGGTAATTGGCACGTGATGAATGTTCTAGTGTCGTGTTGTTTTTTTCTCTATTGCCTCCAGCTGCTGCCTGTTGGAATCTAGCGTTTGACAGAACAAAATTTATGTATGCCTTACCCTATAAGCTTAATAATATGAATTGAAATGGCGAATGTTGTCTTGTTTGCTGGGTGCCTTTTTTGTTGGGAAACAAATCAAAGGCAGGGAACTACTACTGCCAGTGCCTTTAAAAGTGACCGTTAATCAGCATAAGATCGGTCTAGCTCTAATAAGGCTGACCTTTCCGATTGGATGTTCTTATCGCTCGGCGGGGGTGGAAAAAACGAGACGAGGAACCCTTTTCTGACTCCGAAAAGCCC
Source organism: Anopheles arabiensis (assembly GCF_016920715.1). Taxonomy (NCBI): domain Eukaryota; kingdom Metazoa; phylum Arthropoda; class Insecta; order Diptera; family Culicidae; genus Anopheles; species Anopheles arabiensis. The sequence continues at coordinate 32,052,949 of NC_053518.1, forward strand.
GCACGGCACTTCGCACTAGAAAGTGAGTGTGAGTCATTTGGAGCAAATGTCAGGCCGGGGCGGGTTTCAAGTTACACGATCTTTTTCCACGCAAAGAAGCTGAACGGTAACCATTTTTTTCTCTGTTTTGTTCGCTCTCCATCACCTATGGATGGGGCCAGCCTTCTTTGTTGCAGCCTCTGAAGGCCACTGGAGCGTGTCGTAAAGAAGCGCAACAGCAACAACAAAGAAGCCACCCGTACGTACGATCATTGATGAGTCACTGAGATGCGATTTCCCTTCGCTCTGGCGTATGGCGAATGGCTATAGGTACCCTGCAAGCCTGATGCCCGGAAGCTAACCACATTCACCGCGTGCGCTTCTTCGCGGAGTGGGGGCAAGATTTACCCATGAGCCGGAATTGGTGAAGTCGATGACGCACGTGCCTTTTGTGGGGAAGATGAGTGGTGGAGGTGGTAGAGAGGTCGCTGTCAAAAATTGTTCAGTGACCTTTTTTCCCTTCTAAAGGTGTGGGGCCCCAACAGTGATCAAATACTGAATGATCTTTGGGAAAAGAATGGCACTGATCCATGTTACGAAATCGTTTATGTGGAATAGCTCTCCCATTACGAGAGTTAATTCAGAGTGAATGAGCTAAAATGACAAATCAAATCTATAACTAAGTCTGTGGGCGAAAGTAGCCGTAAGGCTCTAAGTCTATAACAAAAACCGTTTCTCCAAAAAAAGAAGTCTCCGAGAGATATCAACGAATTACTCTTCAAGATATATTTTAATTCAGAGCATATGAGTAAGAATGGCAAATCAAATTTTGAACTCAGTACCTGACTCTAATGATTCTCTCTTCAAGATGTAACTCTCGAAAGAGTTATCAAAAATCGTTCAATTCTCTGTTAGTCAATCAGGTCGTTGTGGAGCGTCAAATAACTCACCCAGAATTAACTTTGGACAGAGTTATCTAGGTCTTGTGTGTTAAATCTCTAATGAATTAAATTACAAAACCAACGCGACTGTTGATTTAAGCTCATTCTCAGCAAAGATTCCACTCTATGATTCTCCAAAGAGTTATATGACTCAAGAATTAATCGGACTAGCTCGAAGAGTTCATTCACACATGAATTAAATCTCTGTAGAGATTTAACTCACTCGCTCCTTCTGACCCGATGCGAACATCCCCACAGAAAGTACCGACCGATGTATGCCCTTTTGGTGGAGTCATCTCTCTCATGCATTATGCATGGAATTTTCTGAACTTCCCGCATTTTGGAGTGGTATTGTTCTTACACCCCGAATCGGTAAACGCTGAATCATCGAAATGTCATTTAAAGACTTGTGTTTGTGAGTGTTGGTGCCTACTCTTGTAAAATGACTCAATTTACCGTAACGTGAGCCACCCGTAGTTGTCCGGTGTGGTTTATTCCTGTCGTCACCCTTTCGTTCCAATGCGGCCATTTACACTGCACAGGTGAGGTGAGGCTCACACTATTATTAGCTTGTGCGTCCTTGTATGCATGAGATCGTCCCTTTTCGACGTTGTTGTTGTTGTTACCCAACCCAAACCTCGTGTATAGTGTAAAACTAGAGTAGTGAGGGAGCATGCACAGGCATCAACAACATCAACCATAACAGCAGCAGCAGCAGCAAAAAAAAGATCACTTGACGACCTTGAAGGTCGGAGAGGGGTCTGGAGAGGATGGAAAGATCAGAAGAGGATCCAGACCAGCACTAATAAACGTGTAAGCTGCTTGCGTAAACCGATTCAGGCACACTGTGTGTGTGTGTGTGTGTGTATGCATGCGTACCCTTTTCAAAAAAAAGAAGCTTCACCGTGCACGCGCAAACGGTGCGCTTCACCGTTATTTGAAAAGGTCAAACTGGTTGTGAGGAAGGGCGGATGATGCACCAAGACCTTCCCCACCAGACCGCAATGCGCTCCCGGGGTTTGGCTGCCTAGCGTGCTGAATGGTGTCGGTTCTCGGTGTCCTCTTTTACGCTCTCTTTCTCGAAAACTTGTTTGCACAGCAGCGAGCACGAAGCTTGGAGCAGCAGCAGCAGCCCTCGATGGAGCAGCCTGCGGTCGTGCGTGTCGCACCGATCGGTGCGCGATATCGCCCCTACTCCCATCGCACTGTCCCAGCGCCATTTTGGGGCCTGCTTGCACGCAACCGAGGGAGGCCATTTTGAATTCTCTCGAAGATGAGGGGCAAAAAACAAACAAACAAACAAACCCCGGGAAGAGAGTGTTGTTGGCTCGTGTTTGGGTGCATTTTTGCAAGGCAACACGAGTGCATCTACTGTATCTTGGGAGTTCATTCTGCCCGGGGTCGAACGTGCCTGCCGCCAACTGCCGGATGGCGCACGTAGGTGGACTGTGACGCGCACCGGGAGCACACCGTGGAAGCGTGTCCAGGCGTAATGATGCGTTTTTATACACTGGTTCCTGACGGTGTGTGTTTGCAGCACGTAGCTGTGCATCACGTTAGGTCACTAGTGGGGAATGGGGGTGGCAGAGAGTTCCGCGAAATAGGGTATGATGTGTAGTGTGCGGCTTTCTAGCACGTCCACTTCCGGTGTTCAAAGGTGTCCTGCGTGTGCCACTACAACTCCCGAATGACCTTCCCAGTGACCGGGTAAAAAGGGCTTTTAGTAAAGCAAACAAATCGTATCATGCGTATGACGCTTTGTGTGTTGGAATTGAAGACTCGCTCACCTTCAAAATGAGGTCTTACGTATGATTATTCTCGCCACTACAGAAAAAAAGAAACATCTCATCGATTCAGGGTCATTGACACTCCCGCTATTGCGTTCGGAGTTCTCGACCAAGAAGAACAAGCGGCGAACCCCTCCCTGGTCCGTCAGGTCCGTTTTCGCCAGCGCCTGGCGGCTTACGCATAGGTAATACGCACGCATCGTCGTAAGATTGGAAATTCTAATCGAACCGTAGCCGAAGAACACAAACCATGCGTGCGTGCCGTGGTCGTCGCGACGCACTGCTTTGGAATTCTAATCCATAAGCATAATGGAACATACGAAATACGGCTGGCCTTAAGCTGGAAGGTACTGGTGCTGGAGATTGATGGGTAGGAAAGTTTGATGACACTGGCGTTTCAATGTCTCTTTCGCAGCAGGGTTCAACCAGCCACGGCTTGGATGACACACCGGCGTGTCTATAGCGTATTATAGCACTTCAAAGTACACTCCCGAGCACAAACAAACTGTTGTGGATAAAGATAACATCCACTCACCTGCTTATGTGGTTGGTTGATTGGTTTCCAGAATTGGCATCTGCTCAGAATTCCCGTTTATCAACCAGCCCCAATTGCCGTTCTCATTTCGTTCGTTCCATATTGGGACGAATTGGCCGGTTGTTTTTCTGCTATAAAATCTCTCCCAAATTGTCTGCAAGTCCTGAAAGACCTGAATGGAGAAAGAAATGCACAGGAATTGGGCAAAAAGAGAAGACGCCAAAGCTTTCCGAAATTCGATTCTTTGAGCAGTGCGCTCCAACGGGCTCTCTGGAGCCTTTCTTTCTGTACCACTCCAAACACCGCCACTGACAACTTCGCGTGACAATGTTCACCTCCCCGTTGTTGTCCCCCGTTTGGACATTTTTACCACCTTCTAGCGGATGCTGTCGGCATGCCATTTGCAATGTTGTCCCGAGTTTTATGCAGATTAATGCTCCCGATTAAGCTCTTGGCGAGGCTTCCCTCTATTACAAAACCTTAGTGTTATCACCTTCCTCTGCTCCTCTGTAGGTTGGAAGTGGAGAATGCGAGTGAGATGAAATAAAATTACTTGCAAAAAAAAAAGAAGTCGTCGCAAAAGCGAAACAGCCCAGGAAATGGTCATAAAATTTGGCACAAAAATTCCAACGGCTCGCGAGCTGGGTTCGGCAAAAATTAAAAACCAAGCAAAACTTAAGATACGCCAGAGAAGATGCTGGCAAAGCAGGCGATATAGCGAGAGAGAGAGTGGAAAAGATCAACCCTTTTCGGTGTGTCGGTCGGTCGATCGATCGATCTTACACACCACACCCGCCCGTTTGGTTCTTATTCGGCCGGTCGGAAAGCCTCTTTCACTTCCACCCCACGCGTGCTCCCGCCGAACACAAGTGTTCCAATGTCATGCGTTTGCTCGAGCAGCGGACATGTCACTGGCGTGGTGTGGTGTGGTGTTGTGCTCCATCTCGTTCTCCGTTTTCTCACAGCTTCGCGTCTTCGATCTCGATTCGAACCGCCCGCAGCGACGGCAAGAATCGGGTCGGATGGCGTCGTCCGCGTCGTCGTCGTCGCGGGCTTTTGCTTCGGGTTTTTTTTACAGCGCCGGTTCCGCGCGAAACAAGAATTGAAGATTAACGGTGAAAATGAGCCTTCCGCTGCCCATCCGCCGTTCGGCCAGTTTGGCCCTCGGTTCCGTTTTCGGGGTGGCGCTGTAGCTGGCGGTTGGTTGGAAGCCGATTGGACGGGAGTTGCGTTTCTGGTTTGCTGTTTTTTTGTGCTGTTACTATCCTTCTCTTCTTTCTTCCCGGGTTCTTCCCGGTGAAGGGTGCGCGCTTTCCGGCCTTTCCGGTAAGAGCTTTTTGCTTCTCACCGGTTGCTTCTTGCCCTGGTCGTCCTCTCAATGTCACGGTGGATCGGTCGGTCGGTGCCTCTTAACGGCCAGGTTTTACGAGGTTTCTCTTTTTTTTGTGTGTTACTGCTTCTGCTGCTGAAATAAGAGCTGAAGAAGTTTGCACCACCAACTCCGGCTCCGGGCGTGTTGGTGTGTCTGCACACGGGGTGTGTCCCAACGAGTCGGCCCTGCGCTCAGGTCAGATGGGAATGAACGGGAAATGAAGGAACAAGTGCTTAAGCGGAGAGAAAGATAAAGCTTGTCCACCGCAAAGGGAGGCTAACAAGAGGGCGGCCAGTGCGGGATAGACCGGGCACGGTTGTGCCAAAGCTGGGACCGCTCAGACACTTGTTCGCGGTTCGAGATGTGTTGTCGGCCTTAGGGAAGTGGAATAACGCGTGTGGAGGTCACGTTTAACACAACGTGCCAAATTCGTTCGCTCTCGGGGTGAACGGAGAGCGGGAAAAGGCGAGGGAAGAAAATGGCAGAGAGATGGAATAGTTTTTGATCAGTTGAAATGGCGAAAGGGCGTTGATAATATCTTCCCAGAAGCTCTTTAAACTCTGGTTTATCTTGTCATTTTAATTTTTATTTAAAATGCCTCTACTAGAAGCTAAGCACTCTGCGTTACTTTAGCGTTACGCGTAACGCCTGTGGGTCTGAAACCCAGGTAACATTTTGGCTGCATGCAACATGGAAATTGTTTTTTTTTTTTTTGTAACGAACTAAATTGACTACGAATTTGAAATATCTTCAATAAATGGCAATGTGAACAAAAGCTTCAGTTTCATAGATTGTGAACTTTTAAAAGCAAAGATGAAGCAAGCGTAATAATGAATGCATGTTACGAATATTGCATTCTTTTTGAGTGGACTCACACAGATTTCTCTAATCACTCTTCCACTCTTGTTAAAATCACTTAAAAGAATTGTTATATTTATCTCTAGCTTGGGAGTTTGATGTGGCACATAACTCTTCTCGAAAGTATTCAGTTTTACTCAAATTTTCTATATTTTTTGGAGTAAATCATGCATCCAAAGTTCAGAAACTCCACATTGTTTTTAAACTCTGTCTGTCTACTCTAGACATGCATCAATTCTTTAAAAATCCTAATATTAGGTCCTCGAAACAGTATTTCAAACGCTAACCAAGTACTGCAACACTAAAAAATGGCTATTACAATTTAATTTTAACAAATTTTAACGCCCCATTTCCTGATATTTCCACCTCTTTCTCAAGCTTGCAAAATTAGTGCCTCTAATCTCGTTCTCACGAGACATCTCCATTCGAAAGCTAATGTCACAAATTATGAATACTAAGCGCGTCCGGTTTTGGAGTTGACACACACACACACAGCCACACGCCGCCCAATAAAATGGATTGGTGCTGTTTGTCATCATTTCCTGTCGGCAGGGGAGCCAGCGCTTCTTATTTTTTGTTGATCCATCCGTGGCAACTAAAAACGGAGCCAACTCGCCGAGGCTCTGCAACTAAAAAATACAGATGACTCTAGCAGCGTGGTTGGAAAGCTGGAAAGAAATCTCTCTCTTTCTCTCTCCCAGAGACCAACCCGGTGGCATTTAGGATGTGTGGTATGTTTTCAACTTCTTTCGCTGCTTCTTCTTACTCTTCCCTTCGCTTGTAAGGTGTCCATTCCTTTTCTAAATGCCACCTTATGCCTAGTGCACAACAAACCTTCCCCTCACAGGGGGCTTCCCTGTGGTCGCGATTAACGTCATAACGGCAGTGTTTTCTTTCGCCGGCGTTCTTCTCGGCTCTTCTTTTGGGGCCGCGGCGGCGGCGGTGACGGTGCCGGCCTTTCGGGGTTGGGTCGGCTTTTGTGAATAACTAATGAAGCCTACCACCACACCCCCTTCCAGTGAGGGGTGCAAGTAGGATGGGTGTTTGTTTGTGTGTGCTTTTGAAAGAGCAGAAGCTCTGCGAAGCAGCTTCGTCACCCTTCCCTTTTCTAGGCGCTCCAACAACCCCTTTGAAGCTCCAGCTCTGCCGGGTCGGCTTCATTTTTGCATTTCAACCACTGCAGTTACCCGTACCCCTAGCTTGAGGCCGACACTTTTCCCCGGCTTCGCTTTGCTGCTACCAGGGAGTTTTGCATTCGGGATTGGGCCCCCATTGGAGTGTGGAAATCCCGCGGGACCGAGAGACATTGAACTTTGTTGGATCGATACGCACGCGGGGAGTCTCGAGCGTTGCTGCGGTGCACTGGGGAACAGGGTGGACGGGAAGCCTACCCACATTGACAAACATGTACACCTTCAACTCCTCCAACACCTTCGGGAGCTTCGTCGCATTTAGAAGAGCCTACTCTAAGCGGGGAAATAGAATGGTTCGAGGTTTTTGCGTTGCTTCATCCAATCCCCAAGCAACTCCACCGGTAAGTTGGTGTCTAAAGAATGGATGAAGAATTGCGCCGGTCTGGTTCCGGCTGGATGGGAAATACAACTACAAAAAGAATAAAGCCCAGGAATGTTGGGACGTTTGGAATGTCATTTGGCCCCGAAAAAGATTTCCTGAAGGCAACGGAGTCTCTATCTGGCTATGTTTTTCTGTGATGGACTTCAGGCGTTTCTTTTCCGATGTCGTTGGCATTTTAGGCCTGTCCAAAACGGGTGCAGAAACAACTGGCAAGAGGCAATGAAGATAGGATCATCCATCTCATCAATAAATCAACCACCGTGGAATGACAAACAAGCAATAAAATTGCAATATTGGAAAGCTTGTTCGTTCTATCGGTTCTTGAAGTCAACAGTGAGTGGCTTTAAACTAAGAGCTGTAAACTCAGAGCTCGATCTTTTGGCAAACCGTGCCAAAGAGCTTGCACATTTGCAGGTGGCAAAAGGCCTATCTTTTCACCCCTTCATCGCCATCCAAAGTCCCCACCACTTGGTGCCAAATTAGCACCGAGACCTGCCAGCGCAAGGTCATCCGTAATGCTGGCGGTGCGGCGCGCGTCACTGCGTCGTCACGGTGTCGCGTTTCGCTTCGGCTTGGCGTAAAATTAAAACTTCACAGTGTTCTGAAAGACCCCATGATGTGTGTGGGACGTGTGGTGCTGAAGACGGCTAAAGGTACGGGTTCGTGCAGTTGGTCCGTTGGTCCGTCCACACACAATATCTCCGTTAGGTTTGGTTTTGAAGGTCAGCGCTAAACTACCGGCGCACGGCGCTTTCGTCATACACAGACACACACACACAGACAACAGGCGGCTGTTGCAAACCCGTTGTACATGGTGGCAGGTCACGGTTGACCACCACTGCGCCTCTCATTCCTCTCTCCCAAAAGGGCCCCAAGACCTGCAGGTGGTGGTTTGGAGGTGTGACGAAGACAGTGCCAGCGGTTAATGGTTTAATGTACTCTAATGCCTGCCTGTGTGTGCGTGTGGGAAGGGGATGTCCTTGGAGCCGCTCCTTAATCGTCCGAAGCGGTTTGTGTGTCATTAGTGACGGATTAGCGTTGTTCGAGGGTGGTGGTCGTTGGTCGTTGTGCACAAAAAAGCGACAGAAATACCGCAACCGGTCTCATACGTACCGGGGGAATGGGTGTTCGTTTGCACTTGCAATCGCTTGGCATTCTTGGCTCCCGCTGTTTCTTTCGCTCCTCTTTCTACCCCAACCGCCCAGGCGGCACAGACAGTGCACCGAGCTCTGCCAAATATCTGGACGCCCCAATGCACCAGACGGTCGTCGGCTGCAACATTGTGTGTGCCGTGCTGCCGTGGTGCCACTTGTTGTCCCACACGCTGGCCGTGATCCAACCAACTACTACGAGACTTACTTCTGTCCTAGCAAATACTCCAACTCGTGCAAAAATCGTGCCCCTGATATCCGATAGCATTATTACCAGCATTCCAATAAATTTCCTTCCCGTTTAGCGCACGCCCTCGAACACGCCCGAACTCCGCCTGATCTGCTGGGAATTTTGTCGCCTTTGAAGCGGTTCGAAAGTTATGATACAGTTTGGTCATAAACGCAAGAATAGAAAACGCGCGCCCTCCACACACATGTATATGGTTTTATTGCATCCTTTCCTCGGCGGGATGATGTCGTTCAACGTAGGTCGTTGGCTTGTGGACGCAAACCATCATTATCCGGTTCTTTGGAAGTTGGACAAAAACAAGACATTCAACAAACACCCCTCCGTGTGTGACAACTTTACGATATATAAGAGCACGGTGTGTAAAACTCGTTGAAAAGATAAAAGCTAATTGGTGGAAAATCGCGAACGGACGCAACGTTTCCATGCAAAAATCCGTCCCACGCATACCGGGGGTCGGGGTCGTCCAGTCGTGCAACGAACAGACGAAATAAAATACTTCCAAACCCCCTCCCGTTTGGTGAGAAACGCTACCAGCGAGCGTCAGCGCGTGGGCAATCGACCGTTTCCAAGTTGGATTTGGAGCATCTTTTTATGCTTCTTGGAGCGGAGAGTCGCGGGAGATGAGACTGGGCGCTGTATGGCGCACTGTCACCGGCAAGGTCATCGCCGGCGAACGTTTTTTGATGGAGCAATGACCAATTATCGCTTTAGTTATGGTCGCCTCGCGCTCGAGATGCACTCTCCGTGGTCGTCCGCCGTACTTGGGACAGCATCGTAAATGTAGTTTTGTGTGATGATGATCTCTTAAACTTGCCGTACGGTTTGATGGGACGGGAAATTAATTTATGTCATTGCGGGCTCTGTGAACTGTAAAGTGTAGCGTGGTCAAGCGTGTGATGTGGTACAGTTAGAAGCGTTGTTGGGAGTTGCAGAGTTGCTTCAATATCCAAACAAAATTGTAGTTGAAGGTAGTTGAAGTAGGAACTCCAGATCACCTGAGATCATTGAATAGATCTCATAGTTGTGTGCATTAATTACATTTAAATATAGTCCTGATTGATCAATTCTTTTATTATTCTTATGATGTAGATTCATCTACATTAGGTAGTTGAAGAGGGAACTCCAGATCACTTGAGATCATTGAATAGATTTCATAGTTTTGAGTATTATTAACATTTCAAAATAATCCTGATTGATCTATTTCTTTATTATTCTTATTGATGATATCAGTAACAGTAATTACTATTTATTTCATTGCTGCAATTACAATGCTACTGATGCACAAACAAATATTCCATAGAATAAATGGAGACTTATTGATTTTAACATAGAACCAACAGACAGAAAATAGATAACGGAAACTTCATTTTTTCTATTGATTACAAGAACTAACTATTTGAGAACATTTTACTTGATTTAACTAGAAAAACTATTTAAGAATGAATATCTTTAATTCCTTCTAATCTTCTTCTATTTGGCGTAACGTCCTACGCAGACATGCCGATCTATACAGGCTTTTGAGACTTAATTCATTCCCATGCAGCCGGATAGTTAATCCTTGATACGGGGGGACGGTCCATTCTAGATTAGAACCTATGACGGACATGTTATTGAGTCGTTTGAGTTGACGACTGTACCACAGGACCTCTAATTCCTTCTAATATAGATCGCTAAATCATAAAAGTTTGGGATCATATTAATCTCCAACGAAATTCAATTCCCGTTCAATTCCAGTTCTTTCTGCAAATGCCTTTGTTATCCATATTTGCATGTATAAACTACATCTTTGAAATGTAAAATTACATCTAAATTATTTCGGAATTCATTAGATATCTGAGTTTATAACTGGCAATGCTTCTTTACATACAATAATAGGTAGAACACATAAGATCTCGTCCATGTTACATAATGCCCAAAGTGATTTAACAGCTTTATTTAAAATCACACCTAACCCTTGTCATCTGGGCGTTTACAGAATGGTAAAACACGCACGCAATCTGCTTAATCTTGAGGTCAAAGATTACATTTCTACTACCAGCTCTCTAGTCGGCCATTCCCAATGTTCCGATGTCCAGCCAGCCCGCCCTGGGGGCCTCCATGCGCCGACCGATGAGATGAAGAATATTTAACAGATGGCGCGTTTGAGGAATCAATCATAACCACCGCTCTGTCTCGGTCTTGTGTTGGCCGTTTTCTACCCACACCGTTTCGATTGTGATTGTCTAATGGGACGGGAGTGTGTGTATGTGTGTACAGACCTAGAGTGCTCCCCAACATCTCCCTCAAGATGAAGTTCAAGCAGTTTGGTTTCTATTAGGAAAAATAAATGGTTCTTTCTCCTTCTTTCTAAGGGTTTTTCGACTGCTTCTTCAACCACAGAGAGCGCGATAATGAGGTCTCCGACGCTCTTTCTCTCTCTGTCCAATGATCGTGTCGCACCCGTAGTTCGTGGTTGGGGTTTGAACTTTGAGATCGCGAAGCGATCGCCGATCGCATGATGAGTCGGCGAGAGAAAGAAAAGTACTCATGTTTTGACAGGGCCTGTCGCGAGCAATAGGGAGAGAGGGCAAGTATGTCGCTGTGTTACTGCTGCCACCGCTGCACTTTGTTCCGTGGCGTAGGCGTAGGCACTGCTTCGTTTGGTTATGGGTAAACGCCCGTTGACGTCACATAAAAAAACCGACGACCAAACACTCCGAACCGACCTGGGGCTCCAAACGATCGATGGTGCAATGCGGTTTGGGAAAATCAAGCGACGGGAGGGTTGAATCAGGGTGAAAACAACACACAAACACACACTGGCGTGCATACAAAATGCATCCAACGCGTTTAATGTGTATGTGTGTGTATGTGTATGCTTGCCAGACGGCGACGTTGACCTCTTCCGTGTTTCCATCAACAACGGGTGGTGGTGGCACGGGCATCATGCTGCGGTGCATCATCGTTCGCGGGCGCGTGTTTTTCCGCCCATCACTCGCTTTCTCCCCAATTAGTGTGTGCATTTCGGTAGGGGAGGGGGGGGGAGTTGAGGTTTGCCGCGGGATCTATGTCTGGGTCGTCGGAGTGTGCAATATTCCACCCAGCCGAGGACGGCTGGGACATGAACGACGACGTCAGCGCAGAGTGCCGTGTGGAGGTGATAAAAAGAGATACAGCAAAAGGTAAACGAACCTGCTGGGCTGGGTATCCTAATCCCGCTCTTGTTCTCTCTCTCTCTTTCTCTCTCTTTGATTTTGACTCTCTCTTTTCACACCTTCGTTTGGTCTAATGGTCGTGGCACTAGCGTGCATGCTAACTTTAAACTATCATTTCTACCACAATTCTCTCTCTCTCGGTGTCTCTCTCTCTCTCTCTGTCTTGCTCTCTCTCTTGGCTAGCTCGGCTCCATCGATTCAGACAACAATGGCCAGCAGCGGGCCCGTATGCACATCTCCCCGAAGTGCACTCGAAATGCACCCAAACGCCCCGAACGCGCTTCGCCCGTCTGCCGTGTTGGCGATTGCGGGGTTCGTCGTTTCCTGCTTTTTTTGCCGTCCGTTTTCTTCCTTTTCCCTTTGGGTGTATTGATTTTTTTTTGTCTAGTCGCCATAGAACGTAAAGGTCTCCACTAGACACACACACACATACAGCTAGACGTCAGAAAAAGGGTAGTGGAAAGATGCAAACCCGTTTGACTTTTGACACAAACGCTGTCACTCGCTGGGGAGAGAGAGAGAGAGAGAATGTGTGTGTATCATCAACCGTGGCCGAGATGGTTGCATTAATAATCGGTTGGCTGTCGCCTACTACTCCTCCTCCTCCTTCCCTTCTACCTTTTCTACCTTTCTAACAGTAGGTAACAAGTTTTACCGCCACCATACCATACCCAAAAACCGATCGAGATACAGAGTTTTGCAGGGTTTCTCATAGTTGTGAGACACTTCCTTCGTGGAAATTGGACTCTTATTGCTCTCTTTTTGGACACGCTCATTAGAAATTCCTATTGGATTTGTCCCAGAAGGGTTCTGCAGAGTCAAATTCCCATTACATTTAGTTCATTTCGCGTTAGAAAGAGTCAATAAAGTGTCCCAAAGCAAAAACCCTGTAAGATAAGCGAGTGTAGGTAGTTTTCGGTATCAGTTTTATATTTTTTTTATTTAATCGTACGTATGAGCTATTTTAGAACAAAAATGTCGCGTAGCAGAAAAAGAATGTTCGTGTCCACTTATCTTTATCCTCTTCAGTGTCTCTCTCTCTCCCTCTCGTGTTGTATCGCTTCATCCCCTTCTCACACACCCGTCGATTAATCTGATGGATGACAGCTTTTGAAACGGTTTGGTACCGCGCACCGTAGAGCGTTTCCTGCTTCGGCACCAACACACACACTCCCCGTTTTGTCTCACTGGTCACTCTCCGGTTGGGTGAACTTTCGGGTGAGGTGGACGGACGGATGGACGGTGGTGGTGTCCGACACCGAAACCTAACGGTTCTTTCGCCCTTTCTTCTGCTTTGTCGCTCTTTCAGCCCAGTCCCCCGCTCCCCGGGCGGACGAGATTTGCCGTGCCCCACTGACGAGAAATGACCTTCCCTTCGCGAGGGAGTGGCATTGAACGCCGCGTCGTCGTCCACTCTCTCTCTCTCTCGCTCTCACCTCTATCCGGGTGCCGTTTACAAGGAGGGGAGCAAACGAGACGGACTGTGCAGTGAAGAAGGGTGGCTTTTTTCAGACATGGCTTTTCAGTGGTGGAGTGCCATGTCTGCCGGTATTTCTACCCCTCTGTGTGTGTGAGTTTCGGTGTGCAGCTTGTGAAGATAAACGGAGACAAGGGAAGACATGCTGCTGTTGCAATGGCAATGCGAAAATGCGGAAGGCGAAAAACACCCCGACGACGACCTCGGTCAGTATGGTGTGTGTGGTCTCGGCGAGGGTTTTTTAAATATTCGATTCCAACACCCACGGGATGTAAAATGAGCAATAAGATGTTATAATCATTACCCAAATCCCCTGTAAAACGTCACTGTGTCTCGACAGAGATGTCTGAGTGTGGCCTTGTAGAATGTAAAACAAAAAAAAATCATAAATACTTCGGCCAAGATAACCGACACAACCCTTCCCCCCCCCACTACTATCCCGCTACTCCGCAAAAGCGTTTTTTGGCAAATGTTTCGGTGTCCCCTTTTGGTTGCCCTGCTGTTGTTACTTTTATTCTTTTTGGTTCACACTTTTGACAAGTTTATATTTTGCCGACACACACGCCGCGCCACAAAATGAGGTTAAAGCGGAATGGGAAGGAAAGTGGGGGTCGGGGAGGGGGGGGCTAATATTTCCGCCTTTATCGTGACACCCCTCTGTCTGTGAACTGTGTGTTTGTGGGAGTGGGTGTGTTGTGCTCATTTTTTGCACAACCCCCGCTCTGCCAAATGACATTAAAGTGGGTGAAAAGAGTTATTTTGAGGGAGAAGGGGTGGGGGCGATAAATAGAAGGAGAGGGAGCGATAATTAGAATCGAGAGTCAAGGGCAAAGTGTGTAGATATGCTTGCCAGCTATCGTCGGTCAGCTCTTTTCTGGCCATTTTGGTTGTTTTATGGTACGTTTTATGCTGAAGCGAAGATTTGTAGCTCGTGCCTGGAGTAATGAGCTTTCTATTCGTGGACCCTGCAACCTCAAACCAGATGGAGATGTGTTTACGGATGTCTTATTAGCCTTTTGTTTGTGTTTGAGCTATTTTTAACCCTTCGACTTGTTACATGTTGGTAATCAGTTGCATCGTTTTTGTTTGTTTGTGTATATAGTTTGTGTTTATTTACTCAATTCTGATATCTTGGGGGTCCAACTTGTATTTATTATCTTGCATTTTTATTTATTAATTATATATGTTATATTTATGGTTGTTTTCACGTTAAAGTTGAAATTTTTAATATTTATTTGTATGAAATTAGTTTTACTCTTGTTATATTCAATCATTCCTATAGTTTTACCTTACTTAAGGATAATTAAGCTTCATTTCACTCTACTTTTGAGTTGTATTGTAAACTATGAGCAAACACAGTCTCACTTACATTCAATATTACCTTTTCAATACTCCATTTCCGTATATTCTCGACGAAACATTTCCATCCCAAAAACGACCCCTGCTCCAACAGGGTGAACGCACACAAACACGCAGGCATATTCCCGAGGGTTGCGAGTGTATTGCTGCACGGCCGTACACCACTCCCCGGTTAGTTTTTACCGTTGGAAAGCCAAGGGCCGACCAAACAACTCCCGACAAAATAATAAAAATAAGAAAAAAAAGAGAGACGAAAAGAAAAGGTGATAAAAAGCATCATCAAACAAAATGAACGAACCCCCCCGTACCGAGCACCCACCGGCCTGGTGTGTGACGGGGAGCTACAATCCTTGTGAGTGTGTGTGCATACAACCCCAATGTTGATGGGGTTGTGTGACAGAGAGAGATCGAAAAGGGGAGTATTGAGAAGAGAGAGGAAACTGTGAACTCGAAACCAACACAACGACACGACTTGAAGGGTGTGCTCCAACAGGGGATGAAAGAGAGAGGGATGGGGAGGGTTTTTGTTTGGTAGCAACAAAGACGAGCTCTCCCCATCACACACACACACACACTCTTTGTCTCTCTCTCCCTCTCTCTCGGCTCTCTTTTTCACCCTCTCTGGTGCTTAGCCTACAAAAACAAGCAACACGTAATAGCACACCGATAGCTTCCTGCTTTGAAGATGTCTCTCTCTCTCTCTCTCTGTCTCTTTCTGTATGTGTGCGTGAGAGTGTGTGTTTGGGGAGCATCAGCGATCTGACACAGTGTGCGTGTGTGTTAGTGAGCGTTAGATGTGTGACTGTTTCTATAGTACGCCGCATGATGGTGGGTTTATGGGGGGAATTAGAGACGGACGCGACGATGATGATTAAAATCTCCTCCCCCCTCTCCCTCCTCCCTGTGTTAATTTTACATGTTCACATACACACAACGGGAAACCATGCGCCTCCTTCGTCTCGGTGCCAAACGAACCCCGTTCTCGCTGCGCCTCCATCCGGCCCCATTTCGTTCACCAACACCATAGCAACGCGCAACACACACACACACCAGCGCGCTACGGCATGCAACACGGGGCGCGATGACGCACATGCAAGGTCGTTGCGTACAAATCCCAACATATCTGAAGGTCGTCGTCGTCGTTGTGTGTCGCTGCTCGCTATAGTGTGTGTAGCTGTTACTCTGTCTCTCGGTGCTTCGTGCGTGTGAGTTAACCAGAGTAGTACCGTCGCCTCGCCCCCCCCCTCGCTCAATACAACGTTGTCTTTGTTGTTGCTGGCTGGTTGCTGCTGCTCTTTTCACTTGCGTGCGCACATTCGTTTCGATAGCGGGAGGGCGAGAACGAGCCAAAAACGGCGGTCCCCCGGCTGTGCGGTAATGAGCAATAATCTGACAGATTTGTGTGTGTTTTCGTTTTGTGAAGGGGAGAGAAAGAGAGAGAGAGAGAGGGAGGGAAAAGGAGAAGGAGGTGGGTAAGGTGTTCAAATGCAACTTGTTTGCATTGGCTCGACCGCCCCAGCCGCAGCAAAATTACACGCTACACCGAGTGCAAAGTGTAAATAAATACGGCACACGGGGCAGGGCAAGAGTGTAGTTCCGGCCTGCTTCCTCTTCTTCTTTTGTCTTCTATCAACGTGTTCAAGTGTCTGTGTCTAGCTGGTGTCCTTGAAGCAGGAAGACGGGCCCCAAAAAGCCAAACCGGGAATGAGTAAACAACAAAAGCCTACTGCGAGACAAACAAAACAAAAATCATGCGGGCATACTGAACTGTCAACAGAATCAGAATCAGAATATATATTTATTGATATTTTTCTATTAAGTTCATGAGTACATTTGTTTTGCGAGATTTAGCGTAACGCTCGCTTTTCACCGCTGTAGAGCATTTTGCCAAGAGGCAGTTTGTTTTGGTTTTAGAAAGCATGGTGTTAGGCTTAGGGCCTTTTGTTACGCTATATTAACTTAAACTAACTTATCTACTAAACACTATTAGATTAGGAACAAGACAAAAGAAATTCAAAAATATGAAGGAAAGAAGGAAGAAAAAAAAAAAAAACAAAAAAGTGAAAAATTCAAAAGAGTGCCCTTAGAAGGGGTGAACCTGATGTTGCGCATTTTGCTTTAATGCGTTCTGTTATCACATATCCAATTTCATCTATTGGATATGTACTGGTTTTTTCATATAGCTCCTCTAACCTGGTCCAGTAGGGAGCATTTGCAATTAATCGCAAAAATCGGTTCAACCCTATTTGAACCCTGCGGATGTTGGTTGGGGCGCTATTTTTCCAAACCGAGATACTATAGGTAGCCATGGGAAGAACTATTTGTTTATAGATCGCGATCTTGTTCCTGTAACAAAGGCGAGAGCCGCGATTAACTAAGGGATACAATTTTTTAAGCAGGACATTGATCCGTGTTGCCAGCTCTCGGGTATGGTGATGATAAAGCAGCTTGTTGTCCATGAGTAGTCCCAGATACTTTACCCTTGACAACCAAGGGATTGTTGTTCCTCCCACAGTCAGCTGGTGGCCAATCGGGTTTAGTAGCTGGTGCCTTAGCCGGTGTGGGACAATCATGGCTTGTGTTTTTGCGTTGTTGATGCGGATTCTCCATTCAGCAGCATAGCCTTGTAGTACGTCTAAGCAGCGCTGAGCGCCGCGTCTGAGTTCTGCTGGTGTTCTGCCCTTAGTAGCGATCGCCGTGTCGTCTGCAAACAGGAACAACTGGGCACCGCTAGGAAGAGCAGGAAGGTCCGCCGTGAACAGCAGATACAGAAGTGGGCCCAGAACGCTGCCCTGGGGTACGCCCGCCGGTACATGCTGCACATCCGAATTATATGGGCCGATGACAACACGGAAGGTGCGGTGCTGCAGGTAATTCTTGATCAGTTTGATCAAGAATAACGGGAGCTTGTACTGGTACAATTTATGGACAAGTCCATCATGCCACACGTTGTCGAATGCTTTTTCCACGTCAAGCATCACTACAGCAGTGGATCTTGCTACTCGTTTGTTTTGCTGGATGGTGTTTTGCAGTCGAATCAGTTGGTGTGTTGTTGAGTGACCGGACCTAAATCCAAACTGTTCTACCGGAATAATTTGTAGATCGTTAACCGAACTTCTTAGTCGACAATATATTATTTTTTCGAACAGTTTGCTAAAGGCGCTTAGCAAGCTTATTGGACGATAGCTGGATGGAAGGGTGGGATCCTTTCCGGGCTTCAGGATTGGGATCACCTTTGCGCTCTTCCAGGCTTGCGGGAAGATGTTGAGTGAGAGGCAGCTATTAAAAATCGCAACAAGTAAACTTATAGCTCGATTTTGTAGATGTTTGATGCAAATATTGAAGATTCTATCAAAGCCTGGGGCCTTCATGTTTTGAAGACATTTGATGGTACTTTCAACCTCCGCGACGGTGATGCGCTCTTCGGGTGGTAGAGTTGGAGGTGCGTTGTCAACTGTGCTGTTGGTCGTTGACACTTCTACGTCGTGAGGGCTAGTCATTGTAAGACCAAGGCGATGTGCCTCAGCAAATTGATTAGCAAGTGCATTGGACTTTTCGATGGGCGTAATGACTACATGCGCTGGTAAGTTGCTCTTTAATGGAGGAATCGGCCGGGGTTTGTCTTTTAGAATTTTCGCCATTTTCCAAAAGGCTGGCGAGTGGGGTGGAAGCTGCTCAACTTTGCTTGCAAAGTTAGTGTTGCGAATTTCTGCTACGCGATCTGAGATGATGCGTGAGAGATTAGCCGCTTGTCGCTTTAACAGCTGATCACCGCTTCTCTGGTATTGGCGCCTGAGTGTGTTACGATGCTTGATTAAGTCTTGGGTATATTCGTCTAAGGTGACAATTTCCCCCTTAATACGCACCTCGGGAACGCATTCGACTACTGCAGTATTAATGGAGTCCTGCAACATTTTAATGGCTGAATCTATGGATTCTGGTGAAAGGAGTACTTCTGTCGACGATATGCTTCGATCAACCATGGTTCCAAATCTGGCCCAATTGGCTTTATGGTAGTTCCTGCGTTTTGCTGGTGGGGCTCTGTTCGGTTCAGCACTTAGCTCAGTATACACAGGAAAATGGTCTGAGTTAAGTTCATCAATGGTGCATGGTTTCATTATCACTGTGTTCGTAAGATACAAATCTAATGTGCTGGGAGCCCCCCGAGAAGGGATATATGTTGGTTGATCAGGATAATCTATGATAAAGTTTCCGTGCTGTGCGATGTCGGCTAAGATTCTCCCATTAGAGTTGCTACGAATGTTGTTCCACAGGGTATGTCGAGCGTTAATATCGCCACCAACGATGGTCCGCATATTGAGGTGCGTCAGTACATTAAGGTCTCTTCGGAAAGCCTGTGCTGTGATGTTGGTGCACTGTTTGGGGCAGTAGATCGCCAGAAAACAAACTGACCCCGAGCATGTCGAAACTTGAATCCCCAATGATTCTATAATAGTAGTATCGAATCGCGGGAGCAGCATATGGTGGATACCGTGACGGACTGCTATGGCTACTCCACCTCCTCTAGTACAAGTGCGATCATACCGATAAATGGAATAGTTACTGATGTAAAAGTTGATATCGGGTTTTAGATGTGTTTCAACAATTAGTGCAATATCGATACGGTGTCTATGTAGAAAATCTTCAAGCGGTATTCTTTTAGTCCTTACAGACTGTGCATTCCATGTCACAACGCGAAGATTACCCATTGAGCATAAGTAGTTCTCCGATAACGGCGAGTTGTTCTGCCTTGTTGCGGCATAGTCGAAGTTTCGACATCATCTTTGTGAAGATGCTAAAAAGTTCCTGCATGGAAAAAAGATTCGCTTCAGAAACTGGTGTTGGTGTGTCTGGGGCGTTCCGAGCATTTTCCAAGCGCTGGGCAAGGGTGATGAAGCCGGGTGGGGTATTTGGTTCAATTGAAGCAGTGCGGTTTGTCTGCATTACTGAACTGCTGGGTTGTGTAGCAGTATGGGTCGATGTTGCGGGGGGAGGACGTACCATCGGTGGAGCTGTTATGAACGGCCTCGGAGGGATCTGTCGATGAACCGGGTTCGGCGGATGTTGGTGTTTTGCCTGTCGACGTGAGGCCTGTTGCCTAACTTCTACATATTTTGCTCGGCGGGGGCAGGTTGGATCATCAGCCCCATGAGGACCCGAGCAGTTCGAGCATTTCAACGCCTCATTTTGGTCCTTGGTTGGACAAGCTTCGGTGATGTGTTGACCCGCGCAACGAGCGCAACGTGGTTGGATGTTGCAGTGTCGCGTACCATGGCCAAAGTCTTGGCAACGATGGCATTGCGTTGGACCCTTTTTACCACCACGATATGCCTCCCACCTTATGATGACTTGCTGTATGGTTCGAACCGCCTCTAGTTTTTTCAGGGAGCAGGTCCCACGTTTGAGTGTACTAGATACAATCTGGAATTGTATCGAAAACTTCGAGTTGGTAGCGTCCCTGAAGTTCCTCCACTATTTCGGGGATGTCCATTTCTGGAAGCCCGCGTAGCACAGCCTTGAACGGGCGGTCTTGTTTCGCATCGTGGCTGAAGAATTCCGCTTTTCGCTCTTGCAAGTATTTTACTACGCCATCGTATTCGGACCTGGAGCGAGTGACAATGGATGTGCCAATGCCGCTGAGTCGGAATTGGGGCGTGAATCCTCGTGACTGAAGCTCCGGACGAAGTTCAGCAACAGGTATTGTTTTAACCACAATCGGTGGCGGCTTGAAATTCGACTCGGAAGTCGGATTTACTTTTCGACCTGCCAGCGGTGTGGCAGATGCTGCGGGTGGGTTAGCCGACGGACCGGCGGATGTTTTTTGAGTAGACCGACGACGAGCGGAGCCTTTCTTTCGATTTACTAAAGTAAATTCCTGGGAAATTTCCTCCTGTTCCATGGTGTCGGAGGAGCTGGTATCGTTGATGCTATTGTTTTCATTATTCAGCCTTTGTGCCAATGCATCGTTATCGGCAGTTGGGCATATCCGCCGCACGGAGCGTTTCGACATGCCCGAGTCCGATCCACTATCACTGCAACTGTTTCTTCCACGCTTCGCGTGTTTCTCCCCCTCCCCCGACATGATCGAAGAAGAGGCAGAGAAACGCGCGTGACAAAATGAAAACCGGTTTTATGAGAGATTATTCGGGAGCACAAAAGAAGCGGTGCTTACCCATCGAAGGCTCAAACCGAACTAACTGTCAACCGGTTGAGAGCACACTCCAGCCAATCCTTTGTTTACATCCGTGTCATCCTCCCAAATGAAGCAGGCAAAAAGAAACTTCATTAATTAATAACCCTTTTCTTTATTTTCCTTTTCCTTTTGTTGCAGAAATGATTGTAACCTTCTTCCCGTGTTGTGCCGACTAGGGATGCTGTAGGCGTGCGTGTGTGCCAGCCAGTACAACCAGATCCCGGATACGCTACAATACCCCTTTCTCGCTCGGTTCCAATACAACACACACACACCCAGGTTCCGGCTGGACGGATCGGGGGGAGGGAAAGGAAACCACAAAGAAAGGTGGAAAAAGAGTAAACCAGCAGCAGACAATCAATGCGCATAATGACATCGACCGAGGTGAACGGTGGTGGTGGCGGTGGCGGTGGCACGACGGGGACCCCGACGGCCCGCGGCAGCAACGTGTCCGTAACGACGATCAACTGCGACGATGGCGGTGGTGGTGGTGGTCCGCTCGAAACCGTTGGGACGGCGTTCAAGCACAACAACAACAATAACAGCCTCAACAATAACAACAACAGCACGGCGGGGACGACAACTACAAGTAGCAGCCTGAACAACAACACAACCGCCACGACGACGACGACGAGTCCTTCCAGTGGCATCTTTGGAAACGTGGGCGGCGCGATCCGCATCACCGTGCCGAAGATGGAGGAGTCGGACGAATCCGACACGGAGCTGTCGAACATCGAGAAGACGGCGGCAGCGGCAGCGACGCTAACCAACGGTGTCAGCATGCGGGAGGAGCGCAGCGCCAGCAAGAGCCTACCGCGGCCAATGTCCTGGGAGGGCGAGCTGTCCGAGCCGGAGGAACCGATGCTGGTCGATAATGAAAATTCCAGCTCGAGCTCGAGCGGTGGCGGCAAGCTGACAATCGCACCGATTGATCCGTCCCCGATCGCGATGATAGTGCCGAAGCGGGAGGAGGAACAGCAGGAACCGGCAACGTCTGGGCCGGGCATTACGGAACCGCTTGCACTGACCGCTTCCAACGGGGGCGGTGCCGTCGGGTACAACCTTTCCACGCACGGTGGTCAGCAGCAGGGGGCGGGTACGGCGCCGCTCCGGAATGCGGGCGGCAGCAGCAGTAGCTCGAGCAATTCGCCCCTCCCAGCGAACCGGCTGCTGATCAAGCCGGAAGCGGGCCTTCCGCTGATCAACCCCGGGCTGGCGTACAGCGCAAGCGCGGCCACCGGCATGCCCCTCAAGAAGGGTGGTGGTGGCGGTCTGCCGGATGTGATAAACCTCAAGTACGAGCTGCCACCGGGCGGTGATCCGGGCGGTGGCGGTGGTGGTGGCCTGCCACCCGGTGCCATCCATTCGCCGTTGCTCGTGCGCTCCAAGACGTCGCTGCTGCCCGCCAACCCCAGTCCCGACTCGGCCATCCACTCGGTGTACACGCACAGCTCGCCGAGCCAGTCGCCGCTGACGTCCCGCCATGCCCCGTACACGCCGTCGCTCAGCCGGAACAATAGCGATGCGTCGCACAGCAGCTGCTACTCGTACAGCTCCGAGTTTAGTCCGACGCATTCGCCGATCCAGGGGCGGCACAGTATATTTGCCAGTGCGGCGGGGGGTGGTGGAGGTGGTGGAGGAGGGAGTGCATCGTTCAATGGGTCACCGTTGCACCACTCAGTATTATACAAACCGATGCTGGACGGGAGCGAACAGCAGCAGCATCAGCAACAGCAACAGCAGGCCTTGAAGCAGTTGGCAGCGGCGGCGGCAGCCGCGGCCCAGGAGGAGCCCCTGTACGAGGGGGACCATCTGCCGTCGCCCGGGATATCACGCCAGCAGCTTATCAACAGGTAAGTGCTGGGGGGGGGGGAGGTTTTGGGCCCATTTAATCCAGATATTTAACGCGCTTTTTCTCTCTCTCTCCCTCTCCCGCTGCATAGTCCGTGCCCAATCTGTGGCGATAAGATATCCGGCTTCCACTATGGCATTTTCTCGTGCGAGTCGTGCAAGGGCTTCTTCAAGCGTACGGTGCAGAACCGTAAGAACTACGTGTGCCTTAGGGGAGCGGCCTGCCCGGTGACGATAGCGACGCGCAAAAAGTGTCCCGCTTGTCGGTTCGAGAAGTGCCTTCAGAAGGGAATGAAGCTGGAAGGTAGCTAATGCCGGGGTGTGCCAACATATTGAAGAATGAGGTTTTGACCGGAATTTGTCTTTGTTTTATTTTTAGCAATTCGTGAGGATCGTACGCGGGGTGGACGCTCGACCTACCAGTGCTCGTACACGCTGCCCGGGCCGATGGGCGGTGCGGGAGGGGCGGGCATGCAGGCGGGCGACTCACCCGGACCGGGACCGTTCCAGTACGGTGGCACGGTACGCTCACCGTACGTGGGAGGTGGTGCCGGCTCGACCGTTGGCGGTGGCCAGCAGATGAAGATGGAACCGCCGGACGGTGGTGGTGGTGGAATGATGATGGGTGGCTCGGGAGCGATGAGCAGCAGCATGAGCGGCATGAACGGCACGGGCAGTGGACACGATGGAGCTGCCAGTGGTGGCGGTGGTGGAGGGGGAAATCACATGCAACCAGGCATTCCAGTACTGCTGCAGGTAAGAAGGCGTTCCCTAATGTTACAATTAGCGGTGTACTCTCTATAGCGCACCTACGACTTCGATCCCCGACTCCGGCTATTGTTAGTTCGAATCCCAATCCGACAAAATCGGAACCACCAGTTCCGCACGGAGTACTGACTCCCTACTGGTCGTAGAAGCGAAAAACACTGCGAAATTAAATGCCTGATCAGTAAAATATTGCTTCGGTCGTCTCTGGCCGACAACGGAGGACCCCGACTCCGGATGACTCCGGATGATGAATCGGGACAACTCTGGACAATTCCATTTCCGGACTTCAGACGACTCTGAGCGACTTCCGACGACTCTGAATGAATCTGGACGACTCCGGACGACTCTAGACGACTCCGTCTTCGGATAACTCCAGATGATTCCAGACGACTCTGGTCGACTCCAGATAACACCGAATGAATGTGGAAGACTCCGAACAACTCCGGACGACTCCAGACGACTTCAGACGACTCCAGCCGACTCCAGACGACTCCAGACGACTCTAGACGACTCTAGATGACTCCAGACGACTCCAGACGACTCCAGACGACTTCAGACAACACCGAATGTATCTGTAAGACTTCTGATGACTACAGGCGACTCCGAACATCTCCGGAAGACTCCAAGCTAACCCCGGTTGACTCTGGAAAACTCTAGACGACTCTGATCGACTCTGCACGACTCTTAATGAATCTGGACGACTCCGGACGCCTTAGGAAGACTCTGAACCGACTCCATCTTCGGACAACTTTAGATGACTCCAGACAACTCTAAGCGACTCCGGACGACTCCAGACGACTTCAGCCGACTTCGGACGACTCCGAACGACTCTAAACAATTCCGGACGACTCCGGATAATGCTGGGCGGAATTACCCTTCGGAGTCGGTTCCAAATACGTTCAGAGTTCCGGATCACTAGTCACAACCAATTACCTAATGGTTCTTGTCTCGATGTCTCTTTGAAGGAAATCATGGACGTGGAACCCCTGTGGCAGTACAACGCACAGGAACTAGCACGGCTGAACCAACCAGCAACGAACGTGAGCAGCGCAACGATCGCCAACAACCCGATCCTGTCCAGTGCCGGCATCTCGTCCGACAGCAGCCCCGATCTGATCGCGAACCTCTGCAACATTGCCGACCACCGGCTGTACAAGATCGTCAAGTGGTGCAAAAGTTTGCCGCTCTTCAAGCACATTTCCGTGCGTATTCGGAGGAAACCGTATTTGAGGTTGTTGAATGAAAGCTAATGGCTGCCCTTGTGCTTCCCCTATTTCAGATCGACGACCAGATCTGTCTGCTGATCAACTCCTGGTGTGAGCTGCTGCTGTTTTCCTGCTGCTACCGGTCGATCTCGACACCGGGCGAGATCAAAATTTCCCTCGGCAAGTCGATCACGCTCGAGCAGGTGAAAAACAGTGGACTGCAGGTGAGTGAGGGTTTTTGCAAATTGCGTTTATTCTCACAATAGCCCCTTCAATTACTAATCTTCCCTTTTACTCCTTCAATTAGACGTGCATTGAGCGCATGCTGAACCTCACAGACCATCTGCGGCGGTTGCGCGTCGACCGGTACGAGTACGTGGCGATGAAGGTGATCGTACTGCTCTCGTCAGACACGTCCGAGCTGAAGGAGTCGGAAAAGGTGCGAACCAGCCAGGAGAAGGCACTGCAGGCACTGCAGGCGTACACCCTCGCCCACTATCCCAAGTCGCCGGCCAAGTTCGGCGAGCTGCTGCTGCGCATACCGGAGCTGCAGCGCACGTGTCAGGTAGTATAATGCATGCGGTATGATGCTTCGTATGCATTGCATTCTAATACGTTCGTTCGTTTTCGGCTTTTAGGTTGGCAAAGAAATGCTCACGATTAAACCGAAGGACGGCGAGGAGCCGTCGTTTAATCTGCTAATGGAGTTGCTTCGCGGTGAGCACTAGAAACGACAAGACTTCGCCGCAGCTACGCGTGTGCCTCCCGTTCGAGGCGTTCGAGACCCCGGAAATAGTGTGTAGGGGTGCTGGAACACCCCGACGAACAACAAGCTATCCGGGTTGTTTGTGCATTTTGTTTTAAATTGTACAACGCGGATCATGGTCATCGTCGTAGTAATAGGTAGTAGTAGCAGTAGCGAATGTGTGAGTGTTGCAGCGCAGCAGTTAAGGTGAAAGAAGAATGGTTCGATTTCGCGAGCAGAAAAGGAGCTGTTTTTTTTACTGCTCGCTCTAGGTAGCTTGTAAACGTTATGTTATTCGTTTTTAACCGTTTTACGTGACCCCTCAACAAGGATGCACGGTTTATGGAGCCGCCCGTTTCGTTTGCATGTCACACAGAAACACTGAACGGAGGACGCGGCATGCTAACCGTTTGTTTTTTCAAATGGTTGGCCATTTTTATGGTTACGTTCCCTTTGCACAATCTGATTAGTTTGCTAGTGTTGCTATTTTTAATGTAGTTATGGAATCTTTACATACACACCCGGCTCCTCCCATTTTAAATGAAACAAAAACACACGCACCGGAATTGTGTGTGTGTGTGTGTCTGTTTCGGTTAATTCCACAACAATCCTCCAATAGTGAATTGTTTGTTTTTTAAACATTTTGCAAACATGTGCTTGCTGTTATAACACATATTTGCCCGTTTGTTGGTTATGCTAGATTAAACCTAGAAGTGGGTTTAGTTATGTTTTTTTTCTTTTTTGTAGAATGGTAGTGTGAAGAAGCCTTTCCTTACACAACACCCTTTTAAATTGGGTGTTTCCCAGCACCTTTGACCCGTGGGCGACTGTGTGTACGTGTGCGACGTTGAGGCGATATTTTCCATGGAGCTAATAGTGTAAGTTTTGGGCTAAGCAAAAAGTAACAACAACAACAACAAAAACACCACGGTTTCCATATATTACAATATAGAATATAACGAACAAACATTCTAAAAACATCTAAAATCGAAAAAAAAATCGGGAAGCAGATTAGTAAAAGGAAACAAAAAAGGTAATTCAATTATTTTCGAAGAAAAAAGAGCCAATCTCAGCCTAGCTCTAGCCCTTACTAGGTCTGATATGATATATTCGAATCGATCGAAAATACCACCGAAGTAGAAATGGCCGGCAAGGAAGGAAGGAAGCCCACATCGGGTGCGCAAACAGTAGCTGAAAGTGTGTGCCTTGCTTTGCGCATCGAACCTGAAACCGGCTCCCTTTTTGATTAAAAAAACAAAGAAGAAGAAGAAGAAGATCTTTTCTCGCGATTCCGGGGCTTATTCCCCTTTTCCCACGAAGGGGCGTAGCGACAGACAGCAGACCGAGAGCGCGTGTATTTATTCAAAAAAGCGGACGAAAAAGAGCAAGCGTGTAAGTGGTATTTTGGGCAGACGCGTAGCGTAGCTTTTTATTGATTTCTCTCGAAGCGAGGCAGCAGTATCAGCCGTGGAAAATATTATCAAAAACATACAAACATACACACACAGGCAGGCAGACAGACAGACACACGTAATATAGGCAAGACAAAAGAAAAGAAAAAAAAAAGCAGAAAGGTAAAAAATCGAAAATGATAAAACAAGCATCAAATGACTGAAATTTTTAGCAAATAGAGCAATTAATTAAAAACTAGTACGTAAGAAATAAGGTAACATAAGGAGAGGGAGAGAGAGAGAGAGTGACACATACACACAGGCTAAAAGGCCACATGTGTCGGCGCGATCGGTTTTCCGTTCTTTTGTCGGTTTCTTCGGTTAGTGGGCAAAAGAATGCGCGAAAGACTGATTGCGCGTAAGCGCTAAAGACGACTGGTGTACATACGAGGACGAGCGATCATTATTATTATTATTATTATGTAGTTTGTACTGTTTCACAGGCCTTCCTTCCCTTGAATCGTTTCTTGCTCCCGCTCCCCCGATTGTCGCGGGAATTTGTTCTTTGTTTCTGTGTTTTAAAAATCCCCCTTCCCGTAAGCTGTTTATAGTGGCTAGTTTAACGCTTAAGTGTAGCTTAGTGTGAAAGGTTGGACCGTTGTACGGTGAGGGCGAATTTAAACCGTTCGATTCACGTACCGCTATTATTGCTTCCAGTGTGTTTGTTTGTTTTTTTTTTCTAAATATCTTTAATGCAAATATCAGGATTTGTCTCCTGTTTTTTTTTGCTCGCCCCCCACCCCCCCCCCTCCCCAATTTTCCAATTTCCATCCGTTGGAATTGTTTCCTTTTCTATACTGTTGTAGTGCAATACTCGGATGATGAAAATCTGTAACCCCACTTTTCCCTGTTTTTCATCACACCAGCAACCACGTGCTTCTTTCCCTAGATTGTAGTTTTGGATGGTTAAGAGAGAAGAGAGAGACAGATAATTAGAGAGATAGAAAAGGGAAGAGAGAGAGACAGACAGATAGTGCAGTGCAACAAAGCAAATGTCCTTAAGAAGGATAAAAATGGCATTTTTGTTTATGTTTTAATGCGTAGTTCGAAACAAATCCCTCCCTTTCTTTCTC
Source organism: Anopheles arabiensis (assembly GCF_016920715.1). Classification (NCBI taxonomy): domain Eukaryota; kingdom Metazoa; phylum Arthropoda; class Insecta; order Diptera; family Culicidae; genus Anopheles; species Anopheles arabiensis. The sequence continues at coordinate 32,080,713 of NC_053518.1, forward strand.
CATATTTCGTTCGCTTGTGTGCATTACAAGTTGAACCTTTCAAGCTTCGTTTCCTTGGTTTGTTTTATAGCAACAACAAAACAAAAAAAAGAACAAGATTTGAGTAAACGATTTGCCTTTCTTATTAAATAAGGCGTGCGCAAGGGAAGTAAAATTTCATAACATAACAACAAAATGTGATCGATTTAATAATTATAGCAACTTCCCACCCCGCCGCCGCGCTGCCTGCGCCGGGTTACACGTGTAAGACAGTGTTACGTGGCAAAACGTTTGCCAAGCAGATACACGGGAGGAAAGATGGCTTTTTTTACCTTTGTTTTGGCGTGTAGCATTTAAGACGAACTCCCTCCCTCCCCCCGCCAGTAGGGATTACTGCGTGCGTGAATGAGTGTGTTTATTTTTTTATTATTTTTTGGTGTCTGAATTACCCTACCGAGGGTGAGGAAGTGAGGACAGAGTTTGTTTATTACCGTTGTTTTCTATTTTCAATTCTTTATACGCCCTTTTTTTAAACGGATAATTCGGTCGATTGCGCACTTACGCTACCGGATGAGCAGAATATTGAGCGCAAAAGCGGCAGGCAAGTGCGCAGGCATTGTGTGCGCACAAAGCATGGAGCAGAAAATTATATAGCAAATTATACCAGCTACTTATATACATATATATATATATATATATATACACACACATCTAATGCAAATATTGATAGATGCAAATTTACTGTTTAAAGTCGGAATCAAACAACGTGCGATCGTGTGTGTGTGTAACCCGCTGTTGCGTATGCCTGTTTATAGTAGACCAATGTTGGGTACGGAGTGGTTTGGCGGGTTGGAAGTGCACCAGTATTTGAGATGAGGTGACGCTCTTCCGTTAGTCTCGGTTTCCTTCCCCCAACTGCAACTGTTGCGGTTTTGCAGCTGTGAAGCAAATCATGCTCGAAGAGATATGGTATGTGTGTGTGTGTATTTGTTGTGTGTTTGCTTGCAAGAGGACGATGGGCGCGAATTTTTTGTACTTAAAACCCTTATAATTAATGTTGAAAAAAGAGTCTTTGGTTGTTTGTTCTTTGGTTTGTTTGTATTCCAAACCCAGGTGCAGATTATTATTGGCACTTACTGTGTAATGGAGCATGAGAGGCCGGACAAAGGCATTTCCTTTGGAAGAAAAAAGTTTTTTTCGTTCTCTCTCTTTTTCTCATAACACACGGTTTGAGCAAAGTGAAGAGAGTTATCGGAAGGTAGCAGTAAAGCTACAACAACAGCAGCAACAACACACACATGCACGTGACAGGCAAAAGTGCGATGGAAGCGAATTTTTGAATAAAATTATACTTTATAATGTATCCTGGTTGTGGAGTTGGTGAATTGTTTCGAAAGAAATGTATCGCATATTGCTCAGTATTAAACGCTTAAACAAGGAAACCACCACAGCAGCAGCACAGCAGTAACAACAGCGACAGCATCGGCGCAGACGACGAAGTGCCCCCGCCATCTCTGGATGAGACTGCCAGCGTCATCAAGCAGCTTAAGAGCAATAAGTATGCCGGCAGCGATGGACTGGCGGTCGAGCTCTTCAAGATGGGGTCGGAGAGGCTTGCCGTCGAAATGCATCAGCAGATCGTGAAAGTCTGGAGGGAGCAGGAGGAACTACCGGAGGAGTGGAAGCTGGGTGTTATTCACCCAGTCTACAAACAGGGCGACAGGCTGGATTGCTCGAATTTCCGAGCCATCACAGTCCTGAATGCCGCCTACAAGATCCTGTCCCAGATCCTGTTCTGCAGACTTGCGCCCCTTGCTACAAATTTTGTCGGCAGCTATCAAGCTGGGTTTGTTGGAGGCAAATCCACCACCGACCAAATTTTCACTCTACGGCAGATCCTCCAGAAGTGGCGAGAGTGCCAGATCCCAACGCACCATCTGTTCATCGACTTGAAGGCGGCCTACGACACCATAGACCGGAAGGAACTATGGAGCATTATGCAGCGGTATCACTTCCCTGGGAAGTTGATCCGGCTGTTAGAGGCCACCATGAACGGGGTGCAGTGCAAGGTGAGAGTGTCGAACTTGATGTCGGAATCGTTCGAATCTCACAGGGGTCTGAGGCAAGGTGACGGACTCTCCTGTCTCCTCTTCAACATCGTCCTGGAAGGTGTCATTCGAGGCGCGGGGCTAGACAACGATATATCCGTGGCACTATCCTCTACCGATCTCTTCAATTTCTTGGCTTCGCGGATGACATCGACATCATCGGCAGGACAACAGCGAAAGTGTGTGAGGCGTACACCCGACTCAAACGCGAAGCAGCAAGAATTGGATTGAGAATACATGCGACGAAGACGAAGTACAGGCGGTCCCCGAGATACACGGTACCTCTTATACGCGGATTTGGAGATACGCGGTTTTCTAAATTTGAAAGTTCTTTGGGCAAATTGTACTGATTTGACACATCAATTGTAAAATGCCAAATAATTTCCCTTTTGATCGAATGTGTAATGAGTTCGGACGATAGCTACGGTCGCCATGTAATGCGATGATCGTACAACTGTACTTCGAGTACCGTCGCGGTAGGTCAGTGTTTCGCTGACATGAGCCGAGGTGGAATAAAACTTCGTTCGAGCGGACTTTCGACACTTGATCGTCCAGGCGATCATAGAAACCTTTAGGAGGTTTCCCTTACTGGAAACGTTGGAGTTTAGAAGCCTTACCTTGGGAAGGGGGACATAACTAAACTCTTGAAATAAGTTGGAAGGCGAAGATTTTTGGGCAGCGTAATGTCCTATCTTGACAGTCCGAACGAATCTGACTTGCCATGATCGGAGTTGGTTTTATTTATACTAAAATGAAGTTAAGGGTTTCTCACATTTGGTTCCGGGTTGTATGTTGGAAAGTTATTGTTTTCACTCAGCTAGTTACGTTTGTCTTTTGTTGGCAAGAACGATGGTTCTTGTCACTAAGTTCCTGTTTTGGGTTTAATGCATATACTGTTCCTGCTTTGGGTTACATACTGTTCCTGCTTATGTTGTGCGTTTCGGTTGTTTTTGATAAGTGTGTCACATCTGTTATTTGTTTGAATGGACAGCCTGAACTCTTCCGGTTGCGGTGCTATGGTATGATCTGATTTACTGAATGTGTTATAATGAATGTGTTACAATGGTGTGACTTGGCTTTCCAAAGTGTGTTACTATGTGTATATGGCTGATAGTGTGTATTACAATATGTTCTGTATAGCAGATATGCTACACCTCCCCCCTTTAATAGAATAACGTAAATAATGAAATTGTTTGAAGTTATTCTTTTCATTTAATTAAACTGATTTTTTTTGCTATGCTTTTTTTTGGTTTAGTAATAAAATCATTTCTTATCTCTTAAGGTGGGTAATATTTTATGTAAATAGATCTATTATCTAGAGATAAAGAATTTTGAATATTTAATTTTCTCCTAAAATATTTTGAATTTCCTATGATTCCTTTGTTAGGTTCGTTTCTAGAGTTTTCTGCTTTTATAGATCTTATGACTTTTTGCATGGTGATAACATTATGAAATTTTTCTTTGAGCTCTTTTAGAATCTTGTCGTAAGTAACATTATTTCTTGGTTCTTTTATATTTTCTTCACATAATGTGGAATAATTCATTTTTCTAGCCTTATTATCGTGGCAATATAATTCATTGTTTAATTCATTTATATACTTTTTCTTTGATTTCATGTTACGTTTTCTTTTCTTCAAATGTTTTGGCTCAGTTGCATGATTGTCGTTGCAATTAATTTCATCATTCATTTCCATGTTGTCTAGCAGTATTAAACTATCTGTTACTTGTTTTTCAACCATATTTTTCTCATTGTCATTGCTTATTGTAATCATTTGTATATGTTGTTTGTTTTCATGTTTATAATCATTGTTAGTATCATTTTCATATTCTTTTGTGAATTTATCGTTCTCTTTCATTATTCGTTTTGAGTCGTCTCTTGACCTTTTCATATCATTATTTGTTTCATTATTTAATGTATGTCTTCTTTTTGATTTATCTTCATATTTTCTGTCATTATAGTTTGCTTTGCTGTTAACCTTTTTATAATATTTTTTAGCATGGTCTTTCATTTGAATAGTATTTCTATAATCTTCATCATTTTGGTGGTAAATATGATTCTTATGTAATTGATTATTATTATTGAATTGTTCATTTCTGTTCTGTTCTGTTCTGATGTAATAACATTGCATATTATTAAATCTGTTCTGAATACTATTGCTATAATTGTATTCGCGATTATTATATCCTTGATTAACTTGACTCTGACTACTACAATTCTTTAACTGATGGTGGCGTTTGTAGAAACTGAAGTTGTTATTATTTCTATAACTATAGTTGTTGGGTGTTGTTTGAGTAGTTAATGATTGATTCAAATTTGGAAAAAAATGGTAATTAAGCTGGTTGTTTCTTTGCGGGTATTCATGGTTTAGGCTATAGCCATGTGTGTTAAATTGATAACTATTTTTATTTATTTCCTCGCTTTCATTTTCCAATACCTTTTGAGTTGCATCTGTTATCGTTAAGAAAGTGCCAATCTTCAAGATCATTTTAGTTTCTTCATTTGAAATCTTTTGTTTTAGAGTTTCTATCCCTTGTTTGATTGCCATATCGCTTGCAATTTTTTCTGGGAATTCTAATTCTAGGTAAATTAAATTGAGTTTTTCTGTAAGCATTTCAACTTTCTCGCAAATTGTTTGTGTATCCTTTGATGTAATGGATTTCAATTCCACTATAATCCTGTCGGGTGTTAGTTTTTCTTTACATCTTCTTTTGATGTCGTTTATAAGCTCTGTAAAAGATGTAATATTGTTAGGTAGCCCTATTCTTGCTTTACCAATCAGTCTGGTTCGTAGGAATTTTATAAGCATCGCTTCATGGTTTGGATTTAGTTCAAACAAAAACTTTGATGCATCTTCAAATGTGTCAAAAGTATCAGAAGAACCATCGTACATTGGTACGAGACCTATGGCTGTTTCAAGATCAAATTTAGCCATTTTTGTTATTTTTGTTAGTTTTAGTTCATTTAAATGATTTAAAATCTTAAATTGATCGATATTTTACTTTAAGATATTTTTTTTTTTGCTGTTAATTTCTAACATGGTCTTAAATTTTTTTTTTTCATTCATATGTTATTGCTTTTTGTACTGGATTTATACGCCAAATATAGTTTTCTGTAGGGGTTATTAAACCTTCTTCTCAATCTAGTGGTCTAGTAGTTCTTCTTATGTAAGATAAAATCGGTATTGAAAATAGATTTGTTTGATACTTCTTGAATTGTCAGCAAGCAATCTTTAAATATGTTATCATTGATAGTTTTAGTTTGATTCTTTTGTGTTTCTTTGCTATTAGGCATATCTTATGCATCGCAAGCTCTAATGCTTTGCTTATCTTCGTATTTACGTTAAAATTTGATTTTGTCATTTTTGCGTCTTATGTTTGATGTGGATTAATTTGATATCTTATTTGTATCTGTCATGCAAGGGGAATATATTCTTAAACTGTTTTTTTCTGCTGCTTTTGCAAATTTATGCAGCCTCATCAGTAAAATTTTGAATTTACGGTACCTTATTTAAATACATAACATGTATTTAATGTTGCTGCTGCTGATGATGATGCTACGCTGCATTTTTACCGGTGCAAGGTGTTAAATCGGTGCTAGGTACATACTCGATGTTACATGTGAAGTTCTGCGATGTCATCAGTTGTCGCTCGATGTCTTGTCGTCTCAACCCCGACTCGTTCATTCTTGTCTGCCAATCCATATTGGGCAGTAGGCTCGGTTTGTCTTTTCGTCTTCCACGGTGGGAACGGTTGTTCCATTCAATCGCGCTGACCACAGCTTGTTTTGCACTGCACTTTATTATTCCATATCACTTGCTCCAAGAATCGTATCGATTGCTTTACTGTACTGTGCTGAACTTGGGTTGTTGTTAAAAGTTAGCTTTTTTTATAGTTTCCCATTTCAAGGTTACTCTGTTAGGTAAACCGATCGCATGAGCGTTAATACGTTTTTACACATTTAGGTAGGTTCTCACAACACTGTGTACGGTTAATGTTTGTTCATCAATTAACCATTCATTTCGCACTTACACTGCACTAAATGTTTTTATTTTTCATTCTGCACTGTACGGAACTTGCTTGTAGCTGTTCTTTCATCGTTATTGTTTATATATGACCTTGCACATATGAGTTACTTGCGCCAGCTGCGTTGATGAATGTTCCGTAAAAAAAATTGCACATTTGACACTTTTTTTTCATTTTCCGCCGAATGCCGGTTATGGTCACAATACTTTTGGTTCGTCACACGACACTTTAGCTTTACGTTACCGTTGTACGTATCACATTTTACTTGAAATAATTTGCTTACACTTTTGCCTGTCGATTGCAGATTAAGGTCACGGTCGCCATGTAATGAGTTCGGACGATAGCTACGGTCGCCATGTAATGCGATGATCGTACAACTGTACTTCGAGTACCGTCGCGGTAGGTCAGTGTTTCGCTGACATGAGCCGAGGTGGAATAAAACTTCGTTCGAGCGGACTTTCGACACTTGATCGTCCAGGCGATCATAGAAACCTTTAGGAGGTTTCCCTTACTGGAAACGTTGGAGTTTAGAAGCCTTACCTTGGGAAGGGGGACATAACTAAACTCTTGAAATAAGTTGGAAGGCGAAGATTTTTGGGCAGCGTAATGTCCTATCTTGACAGTCCGAACGAATCTGACTTGCCATGATCGGAGTTGGTTTTATTTATACTAAAATGAAGTTAAGGGTTTCTCACATTTGGTTCCGGGTTGTATGTTGGAAAGTTATTGTTTTCACTCAGCTAGTTACGTTTGTCTTTTGTTGGCAAGAACGATGGTTCTTGTCACTAAGTTCCTGCTTTGGGTTACATACTGTTCCTGCTTATGTTGTGCGTTTCGGTTGTTTTTGATAAGTGTGTCACATCTGTTATTTGTTTGAATGGACAGCCTGAACTCTTCCGGTTGCGGTGCTATGGTATGATCTGATTTACTGAATGTGTTATAATGAATGTGTTACAATGGTGTGACTTGGCTTTCCAAAGTGTGTTACTATGTGTATATGGCTGATAGTGTGTATTACAATATGTTCTGTATAGCAGATATGCTACAAATGTTAACAACCATTTGCAACGGTTTGAAACTATCATATTCAGTCAGAATCATACCAAATCATTTATTAAGTGAATAAAAACAGTCCCAACTAGTAAAATTGCACGAAAATTAGTGATATTTTGGCAGGAAATCACGAGATTCGACTTACGCGGAAATTCGAGATACGCGGTATTTTACGGCCGTTTTCGGTCCCCATTAACCGTTGTTCTCGGGGACCGCCTGTACCTGCTTGCCGGTGACTCAGACGGTGGCGAAGGCTGACAGGATACGATGTCTGGGGCATGTCATGAGGATGCCGGACTCATGCCCCTCCAAGAAGGTGTTCGTCAGCGATCCCCAGTTCGGCATAAGGCCCAGAGGAGCCGGGTGTCTGCATCGGGTGTCTGCATGGATGATAGGCTGCAGCCAGGGACCGAGCATCCTGGAGAAATATTGTTGACCGGGTCATGTCACATCGACGTGCTCTATCGTGAGCAGACCAACAAGATAGAGAAAGAGAGAGAGAGAGAGAGAGAGAGAGAGAGTGAAAGCTCAAAGTATTTTTTTTTAAATTATTGTTTGATTTTATTCGGAAAACAGTAAGGAAACAAGTTAAATTGTTCACAGGTTCAACAAACGGTCAGCCCAAAACCTCAACATACATTATTCATTCTGAAACATCGGGCTATATCATTATAGAATCATTATAAAGCTGTTTTGAAATCTTTAATAATCCAAAAAGAATGAGTTCGATTGTTATTTTTAATTTCTTGGGTCTCGCACGTGTGATGATGTTTTATAACTGTCATTTTGAACTTTAAAAGTTTGTTCGAAAATGTCCAATTTCGCCCCATTGGTTTTTCTGTAATATATTTGCTTCCAAAAACGATAAAAATACTGTTTAGATAATTATTTGTCCTTTTTCACCCGAAGATCATTTAATATACATTAATATTCTCAAAAACACGCTTTTCTTTTCGTTTTTATTTCCAATAGTCTGTACGGTGGCGAAAAACGCAAACTTCATTTCGCCCCGTAGCCCGAACGCATCCTCCGTTTGTCTCTTTCTAAGCTACCGTTCTCCTTCTCTCCTCCGTTGGCCTTCAGCCAATGAGCAACCGTAGCGTACGAAATCGGTCACAGCACACTATGGGCTGGCTTCACCGCATTCCGTGGCCAAAACTCACCAGCACCATTTGACACCGCCAGCGCACACTGACTGACAGACTGATCAAAACAAAACAAACAACCAACGAAAGTGGACGTGCGTGTGTCGGGCTCGCGCTTTTCTTGCCCATTTTTCCGTGATTTTTCAGCCAGTCGTGTGACGGGTGAAAAGTGTTACGGTGGTCCAAGGTGGTCCTCGTCGTAGATTAAAGTGAGTTTCAGTAACGTACACGTGTGTATGTGTGTGTGTGTGTCCCAGTGTACGGGACCTGTGAACGTAGATAACGCAACACGGAGGTTGCAATCCCCAGCCAATACACTCTCGTGGGTGCCGTAGACTTTTTCCCGGGGAAACCCCACACACGCACACACCGTTCACAGGTCACACGGGGCCACACATCGTCAGTGTGCAGCGTGCAGTTTGTAAACAAATCCAAATGTAGACCAAAAAGATTGTGGCTTTAAGGTTGGGCACAGCTGATGAAGCAGCTTCCCCGCCACTGTTTGTAATTCCTGCGTGTCCTTTCGCAGCCCTTTACTTTAGTCCCAAATTTCTTAGAGGCTGTCCCCAGCCTATCTGTTCACCTCCTTTTTTTTGGTGTTGTGTGTTTTTTTTATTCTTCTAATTTCTATTTTAATATCCTAGTAAACCACGTCTACTTGCAATCGTTCTTCAGTATTGCCTTGGTTACAGCGCGCCAACAAAAAAAAAGAAGGAAAATCGTTAAGCAAAAATCAGTGCGCTTCAGTGCTGTCTATCCGTTGCAGCAGCCGGCCGTGCGCGTGGTAGTTGAATAAAAAGAAGGAAAAAAAGCAAGTGAAAGTTGGCGCAACGCCGCCGCCGCGTGGTGGTGTGTGGTGGTGGTGCAATTTGGTCGACTTGTACCGCACGCCGGGAACGAAGCCGAGAAGAGGAAAGTGGGCGAGGGCATGTGTGAAAAATACCAGAAATAAAAATAAGAAGCAGTAGGCTGTGGTGTCTCTCACGTGCGTGGAAAGTGGTGGGCAAAAGTAAGCCCCATTTTTTTTTTGTTGTTGTTCACTGTCCAGTCCGGTGTTTGGTCCGGTGAAAAGTGGAGGAAAATCAAGTGTGGGGAAGTGTGAAAATTTGTGCTGCGGTAAAGTTGGTCCAGATACGGGCAGAGCGGGTGTGTTTTAGTCGGAAGTTCCGGAAGGACCTTCCCGAAAGTGACACCACCGAAGTCAATTCTGGGGAGTCGCGGCAGGATACACCGCTACGGCAGTGACTAAATGACCGAGTAATCAAAGGTAAGTGGTGGTGACATTAAAATCTGAGAATTGTGGACGATATTAGGACCTCGTAGCGACGGCGGCAGGGAGACTTCTTGGGCAAGAGTTGGTGGATATTGGTCGTCGACTAATGGGCAAGAAAGTCTGAAGTTTGTTGAAGAGATCCTACCTGTTAGACATTGTGGCTTTTACCCAAAAACCCATTCTTCAAAGTTGTTTCGCTACTTAAGTTCAGACTTTTAAGGAGTTGTAAATCAAAGCCTGCTCAAAAGCAACCTTATCGGCTGCCACCGATAAGCCCTGGTTAGGCCCTTTGCAAGTGCCACTGTGCACCATCCTGTGCGTTCTTATCTCTCCGACAACAAGCAATCACAGCTGCTTATCTAAAGCTGCTGTTGGAAGTTTACTGCTCACGAAGCACTTAACTCACATCAGTTCAAATAAGACTTTTTATCTGCGAAAAGGGAAATCCCAAAAAAGAGCCCAAAAATCTCTTCAAAATTGATGCAATATTTCTGGAATGCCTTGCACAGCAGTATTTGTGCGATTGCAATATCTTCATTGCATACAACAAAACCCCACCCGCTCACCACCACCACGTGATCGCGATTACGGCCCGACGGGCCTTTGAAAAGCAGTGGGAGACGACGGGTATCAGCATTTTTCGTTTTTTTCTTTTTTTTTTTTTTTTGGGAAACCTACCCCGTGGTTTCGCCACCAAAATTCGCTTGTTTTTGTGTGGCCGCTCTTTAATTACCGCGTACCGGGCTCCGTTCGCGCAAGGTGGCAGCGTGCGCACGAACGAGCGCACGACTTACGACGGCTTGCTGCTGCTGCTGCTGCAATATTGCGCCTTGGATCGGTGGGAAAACTTGGGACCGATTTTTCCCCCCCTGGTGAGGCAGGCGGATACGGTAGTGTTTGATGTGAAAATAAAGGTAGCACGGACGGCGTAGAAATATTCTTCTCATCTTCTCACTTTCCATTTTGTTTTGGTGGCGGGTTTTGTGTTTCGTGTGCTGCATCAATCTGCTGCCCCAGAGGCTGCTCGTCGTCGTCATTGCGTGTGTTTCGGTAGTTTACAGGGAGTGTCCGGCAATTGCAATCGGGTTTGATGTTGTGCGAACCATTGGATGATTTGCAATTGAAATTGCTTTCAAAAGGTTAAAATTTCACAATTTTTATAGAATTGTTTAATGATTTTCTTCAAAATGGTGAACTTTGGACCATGAACATTGCTTTTAAAGGGTTACAATGTGAATCAAAATATGGTTTAATGTCCAATTATATCTAAATTTGACGTTTTATGGAATTTTTATTATTTTGTTTAAAACTTTGGACCATAGTTTGGCCTTTCAGATATGATTCTTTTCCAAGAGTTGAACATTTCCACGAAAAGTTGGTTTCAAGTACAACTGTAGGTAAAAAATATGATCTTTATTGTAAAAATAACGGATTTTTATGATTTCCTATGAAAATAAATAAAGTATAAAGTATTCCTATAAAGTATTTAAAATAAATAAGCCCGATTCCCCCAGTAACATTATTAAATCGCAAAAAATACACCCCTCTCAGTACTTCTGATTGTAAAGACCCTCCAGGATGATCTCCAGCTGCCAGGCATCGGGCGACAATTTCGCCCTATCGCTCGGTTTCCTAACCGAAAGCGCCGGAATAGCGTTCGGTGGTGTGCTTTTCTTGGTGGTCGTCGTGGTAGTCATCGCTGCCGCCGTCGCAGCCGCCGTCGTTAAGCTTGCGTACAGATCGAGCTGATCGTCCCGGAAGCAATGGTACAGCGTCCGGTAGGCGGCCGTACACTTGCTCAGCTTGTGCCGCCTCTGTGCCGCGATACACTCGCCAGCCTTTGCACGAAACAACGTCTCATCGGCGCACGATTCACACTGTATGTACATCCGGTCAATGTTCGGTCCGTCCCGGTCGGTGTACAGTCCAGCCCGAAGTCCAACGCATCGCACGAAGCATTGCGTTTCAGGATCGTCGGGAAATTGACCGTCCTGGTAGTGGTTCAACCGGGCCGGGTCTAACCCATAAACATCCACACAGTCCTGCTGGATCTGTTTCATCTCGAGCGGTGTTTTGGGTACGTAGCGATCAGTCTTGCGAAGGTATCCGTAGTGCTGATGATAGCAAAGGAACGATCGATGCGCTCGTTCGCAAACGTCCGTTACGCTAGGTTCCAGTGCCGCGAGACAGCTGCGGGTACGGTTCTGGTAGTCTTGGTCTTCCGGTGCTGGTTTGTAGTACTGACGGACCGTTGCCTCGCGCAGTCCGGTCGTATCGTTCCAGAAGCGAAGCAGCACACCGATACATCGTACCAAGCACATGGTGTCCCGATCGGCAGGGTAGAGCAGTAGGTTGTACTCCTGGTCGAGTCGTTCCGGTGCAATTCCGAGCTGGATGACACATTCCTGGAGGGCAGCATCAAAGGTACTGATGGTGGTACAGTTGGCAGTAGTCGGTGGAGGTGTTGTGTACGCTTCGACGCCAAGTACCGTCACACTTGCTAGCCACGCCAACAGTAATAGCCCGAAAGCGGAACGATTGGAGCACATTTTGAGCTGTTTTGAGTACAAGTCCAAGATGGATGTATCATTTGTGCCTCGGGAGCAGCTTTATATACCCCTCCAATGAGTGCTGCTTCACCGCTGCTGCTGCTACTGCTGGTCCATTTGGTGCAAGATCACGTTCGCTGTGCAGTTCTGAGCACATCGGAAAGGTCATGATCGCCGCCTAATTCACAGGAATCACGTGTGTTGGTACGTGGCGTTCGTTCGGGTCAGCTTCAAACTCCAAATTGCAAGGTGATACGATACGAAACGAACCCGAACACGTACGTCCGGTTCGTCGCCTACATCTCAAAACCATTGCTCTCTCTCGATCGGGTGTAAAGCTTCATTTGTAAGTGATTGCCCATCCGAATCGGAGGAGATTTGGTGATTTTGAAGTCTCAAGACTGCACTTCTTCCCCAAAAAAAATTGGATGGAATTGCTGTGTGTGTACTTTCACTCCCTTTTACCTCAAATAATAAGCCAGGGGTAAAGTAAAGGCTTTTTGGTTGTGTGTGTGGAACAATTTGGGAAGGAAATGATCTTTACGATTACTTTAATGGATGTACCAGTTTACTGGTGTGATGAAGCTTTTATCTATTTTACCATTTTTTTGGGGCCTCCAAGATAATCTCCAGAAAATGTAGTAGGTTTTACCGGGGAGCCGTGTTTTTGTGCATCCTTTACGATCAAACTCCTCTTTCCGGCTTAGTCAGCGCACCTAACTTCACCTACTCCCCAGGGAGGTTCTCTTACGGGTACCGGCGGTTTGTGCGTTCGCCTATTTGTTGTGCAAATGAATGTTCACAAATCATCGCGGCGGGGCCGGAACTGGGGCGTGTGTGTGAGTGTGTTTGTGGTTGTTGGAAGGTTGCATAATTTCATACACCATAAATTGAATCCAGTTCGAACGGTTCGAAGAGAGAGAGAGAGAGTGAGAGACACGCACCACGCACAGTGACTGCAGCGTTGAAGTTGTCGTTGTCGTCGTCGTGGTCGTGGTGGACGTCCTCCGTTCCAACTCATTTGAATGCATTTGGCAGCTTGGCGACGGTCACAACCGCAACCAACAACTACAATGTCCGTGGTCCGTGGTGTTTGATGGTGCGTTGATAATTTGCATAATTTCTGTGCTCTGCTAACAGGGTGACCAAAGTGAGGAGGGAGTAAGATGGGGGAGTAATATTTTTGTTGTTTAGCTCGGGTCTTATTAAAAATATCTTGACTATTTTTGTTGTGTGTGTGCGTTTGCGCGGGTGTTAGTGACAACGGACGCGGGACCCTTTTCGGCGTTTGATGTCGCTCCCGTTGCCGTGCGCCGGGGGTAAACGGTTGATTTTAATTTAAGGTTAGACACGTATTTTATTGGAACTGGGCCAATTTCGGCGTTTTGGTCCTTCCCTTTGATGGTGGCCTTTCGTGGCCACGTGAACATCGGGCTAGGCAAATAGGCAAAAGAAGGAGTCAGAGAGAAAGTCTAGAAGCACTCTGGGTGGGTGGATGGGTATGGGTTTTGGGATTATAATTCTAATCACTTTATTTATTGGATCCTTCCTGGGAATAGCTGGACTTTCGATTCGGACAAGACAAGCAGGTTGATTAGGTTTTTGCTTTTTCGGATTAATTGAAATACATGTTCGCTGGAAGAAGATGACCTTGAAGAGTTGATGTTCTCTTTGTGATGGTTCCATTTCAAGATATGAAAGTTTTAAAAAAACATAAACTTGTTGGAGTTGGCAGGAGTACCTAAACAACGATTTCTGGCTTTGAGATGTAGAGGAAATGTATTCAGGGAAGAATGTTTTCCAATTATAATTTCAATTACTTTTGTTATTAGATTTTTCTTGGAAGCAGTAGAATTCGATGTAACAAGACATAATGTAGCGATCTAGTGCCCTTTGCAGCTTCTTTTCAAGATATAAAAGTTTGAAGATATCAGGATAGTTCTTCGACGTGTTGAAGGTTTTGGATCATTCTTGGGAGTAACTAGACTGCGATCTAACTATACCAAACTTACAATCTTGAAGGATGGCGTGCTCTTGGCAGTTCTATTCTAAAGTTGATGTTTGAAGATGTTAGAATAGTACATCAGTGTTTTGAAGTCCAAATTAGGTTTTGAAATAGACGCTCGTAGCATAACGAGGTGGAGACTAACTGTCTCGATGAAAATTCGCATCAATTAGTATATTCGATCCTTCTTAGTAGTAGCTAGACTTCGATCAAACAAGAAAGATCTAAGGACCTTGAAAGATGATGCGATCTTTCCATTTTCCAATTTATTTTAAGAAATTTGGAATTGTCATGGAATTCCTTCAACTGTTTAGAGCCCTGCAAAGAAACTAGATCATTCTCATGTGGGTTAATAACGGATTATTAGACCTTTTAAGCGTCTCTAACGCACTGAGAATTAGCGCGATACGTTTCTGAAGCACACATTCAATTTTCGCCGTTAGGAATCACGAGATCGAAGCTTCTTATTGAACTACATGCGCACACAAGGAAGGTCTCGAATCGCTCGTATCCATTTACAGCTTCCACTGCACAAATATGCCCTTTTTCGAATGTAATGCCCACTCGCACTCGCGCGGGACAGACACACACCGTTCGGTAGCAAAAACCCACTCGACCACTGCTCGAATGCACCACTTTGAAATCTAATCATACCTAACCAATGGGCCAATGGGTAAACGTACACGCCTGGTGTATGCGTCAGTACCTTCAGCTGCTACTGCTTGCCCTCAAGAGCTGCACTTGGGCTGAAGCAGCTTGGGTCCCAACTAGATGCCAAACGCGAAGGGCCACGCTCTGACGCGGACCCGGATCATGTAATCTCATAAAGTCTCTCTCACTCTGTTTCTCCGTTGCAACCGTGCAGGGCTTTGCTCGCTTTATCTGGTCTTGTGTGCGTTCGGTCAAACATCGACACACGAACTGGTCGCAAGTAAACCAGTTGATTACGCATTTCGATTTCGAAGGGAGCGGGGCTTTCCAAAGCCAAACAAACTTCCCAAAATGATTGCTCCCCAGCAAAGCGTTTCGCTTTTTCGTCTTGCCAGACAATTTTAATAACTTTGAGAAGGGGAAGAGAGTGTGTGCGCTCTTGTTGTAAGATCATGTCTATGGCGTTTGTTTGGTGGGTGAATCATCCAGCATCCCCTTGAAGTTATCGAAGAGGAGGGAGTTTTTCCCCCAATCATGCCCCAACAAAGTTTACCCCTTATTGAATCAATAAACACTCAAAGATAAACAGTAACAAGCGGCGGAAAATACAATTATTGACTGGCGAGTTAACCTCATTGCCTAATCAATGCGCTATTCACAAAGTGCTCGGACAAAGTTGGCAGCAATGTTTTTGGGGGTTCGTTTTTGGTACATTCTTTCAAACAATTCCTTTCCTTGCTTCTTGGCTCGTGCTCGTAAATCATTACAGATGCGTTGTATTGCTTGCTCGCACTCGATCGTTCGTTCGTTCGTGCGCTAACGCATTTCGCTGGGACGGAAAACGTCCAAGAAATCGAGCAAGGTCATCCAGTTCCAGTTTCAGCTTCAACCCTCACTGCTCGCGCCGCACCCACTCAACTCGTCGTCATCTCCGTCATCTCTCGGCGAGACCCGCAACCCACGACGACTGACGGCTCTCGGAACACACAGCACCAGGAAAGTTTGTTGTACACAGAGTTTATTTAGCCGGCTCCCCCTCTCACCGAGTTTCTTGCGTTGGTTTGAAATAGTTTTCATTTTCTCTTGCGGTGTCTTAGACACTGATGGCTGATGGTGGTATGATGTGGTGCA
Source organism: Anopheles arabiensis (assembly GCF_016920715.1). Classification (NCBI taxonomy): domain Eukaryota; kingdom Metazoa; phylum Arthropoda; class Insecta; order Diptera; family Culicidae; genus Anopheles; species Anopheles arabiensis. The sequence continues at coordinate 32,096,630 of NC_053518.1, forward strand.
GACGGTTTGCATATGGATTTCAAAACTTCTTACACACTTCATCACTATGCCCCGGCGCGTGTGTGTGTGTGTAAACTTGCCCTTTCGCTGGTGGTCGTTTGCGCTGGACGCTCTTCAAGACGATTTCCCCTCCCCCCAGCGGAAGTAAAGCGGGTGGAAGCAATTTCTTATCAATTGTGCACTTCCGCTACCACCGACCGCGATCATTCGGTCTAAACGCGCGCCGGCTCCTCGGGTCGGCATTTTACGAGGCAAGAATGCCTTTTACTCACACTTGCTGAGAAAGTTTTCGATTTTGGCCCGAAGGCGTATTTGGCAAAGCCGCGCACAGCTTCACAGCAGAAAGCGTCTTTACGCAATCCGCCACTCCTGCAAAGGTGTTTGTGTGTTCGTAGAGCTGTTGAAAACGTAAAGGAAAGTGGAATTTCGTTTCGAGGATGGCCTCAATTTAGTTTGCCATTTGGCGCGTTGGCGCTGTGGCGTTTCGGTGAATTCTTTCGTCTATTAGAAAACACTTTTGGGTTGGATCGCACGAAGCGGGGGGAGTAATTAATTGCTCGAAACTGCCAACATAATTGACCGCCCGAGTCAATTGACCCAAGTGTGTGCGTCCCAAGTGTCGATCTTTGGTCGCTTTCCGAGCTGTTGCTGCTGCTGATGCTTCTTGTTGTTGCTGATTGCTTCGGCAGCTGCTGCGCGATCGCGATCGAGACGCTCAATATTGTGCGATTGTGCAATCGGAAACTAGGGTGAGAGAGAAAAGAAGAAATCTCCCATCATACAAACGCATTGAAAGATAAAATGCATTGAAAATAAAATAGAGAAAAGAGAGAGAAAAAAAACATAGATTGTTGGCGTGCTTCTTGTGTGCGCGCACGCACTTCACGAGCACCACGTGTGTTGAAACCGGGCGCTCTGGTGTGAGTGCTTTTTTTATATTGCAGAAAATTAAAGTCAGAAAAAAAGAAAACAAAGAAACGAAATCAGGCCAAAACCACCAGCAGCAACAACAACGACGAGCAAGCAAAATCGGAAAAATCAGCGATCGCACGCGCGGAAAAGCGAACCGTACGCGCTGTGTATCGGTTTTTAGATTTATTTGAACCCTTTTTTGCTTGCTCGCTCGCCTGCTTGCTTGCTTTCTCGTGTCTCTTCCTGTCTGGCCCGGTGTACCGTACGGGGCTTTTTCCCCCGCGCGGAGGAAAAATTCGAACGTTGCTTTAAATTTAACGGAAACGGGATTCGGCGGCGGATTGCGGATTTAGTTTTTGCGCCGGCACTGTGCAAACGGTGGTTAAACTTTTCTCTCATTGGCCAAAAATGAATAGGCGAAAAAAAGAAGCCAAGCCCCACCAATTTCGCACACTTTCCTGCCTCAGATCATTCGCGGCGGTTGGCGGTTTTGTGAACGATTTTTCCTCGACTTTGCAAAATCAAACGAACGCCCCCGAAAAAAGGGAAAAGGGAAGAAGGAAGCTAAACGCTGATTTTGGCAGCTTTTAAAAGCTCTGGTGGTTGTGGTGGGAAAAAAGAGGAAAAATTTTGCGCCGCACACACACACACACGCCCTCGGTTTGACCTGCACTTTAGTGGAGGAGAGGGCGGAAATTTGACCCCAAAAAAGTGTGTGTGTGGCGGTTTTTCGGCCGCCTTTTGCGCACCGTTTTGGAGGAATTTGCATTTTATTCCGTTCGAAGGGAACGTGGCGTGTGTGGCGGGCTATGCGCGGGACGTTCGAGGTGTGCGATCGGGCAATAAAATAGTTAATGGGTTGGGAGGTTGCTGGTGCTTTTCTTTTTTCTTGCTTGGTTCTGGTTCCGTTTGTTGAAGGTGAACCGAACGCGGTATGTGAATCAATGTCCAAAGTGTGTGACCTTCTGGGTGTGCTATTACTAAACATCAACCATCATCTTGTGTGCACGATCGATTTTCGGAGCAGCTGAAGACGAAGGCCACCTCATCGTCATCTGACCAGTGAGAGCAATTATGCTGTTTGAGGTTGCGTGGTTTTTCTTTTTGGTGTGTGTGTGAAATTTGTGGCTTCAATGAGAGAAAAGAAGAGAGAAAAAACGTCTATAGTTGAGCTTGAAGCTTCATTTTCAAGTCTTAAAATCCCATTTCAACAGTGTCAATTAGAATGTAGGCCGAAGCAACGATTGACAGATCATTAGAGTTGGCATTCGATGTTGTTAAAATGCATTTTGTATAATGTATTACAATATTTAATTATGGTGATTGAGGTGGCTCGAGAGAAACCCTGTCTATATAACGTCGGTAAAGATTTAGTACATAAAATTAGAAACTGTGTTTGGAGGAAAGCCGAAGCACCAAGATAAGAAATAACCCTTATTGGAGACCTTTAGAGATCGATATCAATTAAATTTAGCTATAATTTAATAAATTAATTCAATTAATTTTGCAGGGTTTCTGACTCACTTAATAATGTCAACGAACTGTCTGTCATTGCACACCATAAGATTTTCAACAAATTTTTCAAGAGCTTGTAGTTTGCCACAACAAAAATGTCATATGTCATTATGATGTTGGATACATTTGACATGTCACTTGTTGAAAATCATATTGACCGAAGTTGAAAACTGTTGCTAGGAAAGTGAAATCTGATGCTAACTTCACTCATAATTCATATTTCAGTTCCTTAGTATTTGACAGGACAATAAACTGCTCTATATTACCTATGAATCACATACTGAAGCCTTTGATTGTTATCACTTTTCTCCTAAAAAGTACTCGAAAAGTGCTCGAATTTCAAACAGAAGCCTTAAAAAGCTTCCTCTGCTGAGGTTCAGCATCTTTGCTGCCTTCTATTAGCCTGTCCCCGGACTAATAATGCAAAAAAGGCAAACTCACCACACGAAAGTGAAGAGACACTAACGATCATTTCTAATAAGCAACGTCCGTTTTTCGTTCTGCTTCTCTACCAAGTACCTTGGGTCGTCATGCCAATTTCCTTTCGCCGCCTAACACTCGGCTCTCTAATAAGTTTTGCTCGGGCAGGGTCTAATTTAATACGTCACACGATCACGGACGGGATTTCGGGGGCGAGCGATTGCCTCGCCCCACACACTCACGACTGAAGTACTCCGCTGCTTCCTCCGTTCGAGTGCTTCGAGAGAGTTGGGTATCATTAAAAATGAATATCTTAACCTCGCCACGCGGTCCAAACGACGAACGGAACGGAATGATAAGCTGGAATGACGAGCTTGTGTGTGTGTGTGTGGGTGCGAGAGGTTGTTGTGCATTTTAGTAAGTAATAGTTAATAACGCACACATGCTTGAGTGCCCACAGTGCTGGGTGTATTTTCATCTGTTCGTACCAATTACATTTTCTAGTAATTATGTACGTTTTGTTGGATTGTGTCCACCCCTGTACTTTTCGGTGTAAATTCGTTTTTCAAGTGCGTGGGGCCCTTTAAAATTCAAGCTTTAACATTTTGGTACTTTTCTCCCCGCTCGACATAGCTCCGAGCGAGATCCGCCGTACCGGAAATACATGAAATGCTCGAATGAGTCAATGTAGGGCAGGGAATCGTAACCAAAAAAATCGGGTGCAAAAGAGAGAAGGTAAAAGTCATAAACGGCTCCGAAACGCAAGGAAGCGTACATTAATCGATGTGTTTGGTTGGGAGCTCTTTGTCGCTCACTCTTGCATAAACCAAAAGCGGAAAGGTCATCACTAGAAAAAGGGAAAGGTGTGTGTGTGTGCCGCCAGGAGTCGCCGTCATGCCGGGAAGTTTTCAGACTGTGAAAAATGGTTCTCATCAATTACTGAGGGAGAATTTTTGATGGCCCCTGGGCGGCGTGTCTGAGACGAGGGGACGCCCTGTTGCTTCACCTACGTCACGAAGCCCTCAGTGTCCAAGTGGGGAGGGGAGGAGCGATGGAAAACTCCCGACAACACGCAGAAGCTATTTTTCCAAAACGCTGGGACGGAAAGCTTCCAGCAAAGCCCAGAAATTTGATTGGCATTCTCGCATCGCGTTTTTCCCTGGTCGTCCCGGTCGTCAATTAGCGTCACAGCTTGGGGCGTGGGGAAATGGGGAAGGGAAATGAATTCATCCATTTTCCACACAGGTGTGGGTTGGGGCATACTGATCCGATCCCCAGGAAACGGTCTATCGGTGCTTCGGTCCGTTTATCGCCTGCGTGTCGATCGAAATGTGTTCCTTTCCGGATTGACTTTTAAATGTCAAAATGCCGCGTGGGGGGTTGTGCGTGTGTAGGCGGACTCACCGAATAATCCAGCTTGTTCTTTGGTGAGTTGTGTGTGTGTGTGAGTGAGTGTGTGGGAGAAATATTAATTTGGAATGTAAAAACATATCCCATTACATTGCTCAAAATCAGATCATAATGTGCTCGAAAAGTGCTCGAATTGAAAGCAAACATTCAGCGCTGAGCCTCCCGCCAAAAAATAAATCGTTTTTTTACGTGTGTTGTACGTGTGTCAATATTTTATTGGTACAATAAAATCATCTCATCCGACCGAAGTACCAAGCAAAAAATGGAATGAAATAAAAAAGCGATTTTTGAAGGTGCAAATTTGAGCTTTTACTTCGCGCATGTTTGGGGCTCCATCAAACGTGCTTCTCTGTGTGTCTGTGGCTGTGTGTGTGTGTGTGTCTGTTGGCACATCATAAGCACCTCATCAACATAATTTTCATCGCTCTTTCTATTTGCTTGCTCTCCGGCGCACCTTGAAATCGTGTTTTTCCTTGCTTCTTTACCGTTCAAACCATTTAAATCTATACGCGGCTTGGCTGGGGATGAGGGCGAGCGCCCGGGCGCGCGCGCGTGCCATTCGGAAGTGGCTCGCGTACATTTGTTTGTTTGTGCGTCGTTGTTGGTTTTATTTTTTATCCGTTTCACTCCACTTTCGGATACATTTGCTGTTGATATTCGTGGGCGAGGGAGCGGGCACAAAAGATGCGGGTTTTCAGCGGTCCGGGCGACACGATCGCATCTTGGTCACGATTTTTCCGGCGACCCCTGCTTCTCGTGTGGGTGCATTTCGGTCTGTGTTTGATTCCCGCTTGCTGCTTCTCTCGCGCTTCTCGAAGGTCGCGTCTCCGATGGAAACATGGAAAATAATCCTAACAGACAGGCCCGAAGGTACGAGCCAACGCGAAGGCCACGCCGGTGAAGCAGAGGTGGTAGAAGGTTTTTAATTATGATTCTCATCGGGTGCAGCAAGGCACACAGACACACAAAAAGAAAAGCTTCCGAAAGGGAAAACCGAGCTCTCGGTGTGTGTGTGTGTGTGTGTTTGTCGTGCCATATAGGGGGCTTGTCCTCTTGCAAAAGGTTAACTATTTAGTGTGGGGACACTCTTTTGCTGTTGTTTAATTCTCTTGTTCGCTTCGTCCCCCCTTTGCCTTGCCACTCAACAGCTGCTTTCTGTCGTGTTTATGGGAATTTAATTGGCACGGGGTTGGGATGGTGCTGAATGTTCATAATTTGGCCTTTAGCCAAACTGCTGGAGTATTGGGTCATTTTATTTTTTATTTTTCAAATGGTCGTTATGCAGCAAAAGCTGAGCGCAGTGTGTGTTTCAGTTTTGGAGCGTGTTTAAATTTGACACAAAAAGTGGTTGGATGGATTATTGGGAAAATTAAAACCAATTTACACGAAAAGCTCTTTATTTGCAATGTGCCTTTCAATGTTTCAATTTTGATTTGAAAGCGATTAGCGATTTTTAAGTTTATTAGATTTGCCGGAATGTAGTTTGACGATTTTTCAACACAATTTCCAAAATTATTTGGTTAACTAATCGTCAAACTACAAATGAAAGACTTGACATTCAGCGCAGGCTAGCAATTCACTCAAAGTGAGCTACACATTTGAGTTCTATCATGGTGAGTGATTGAACTCTTTTCACTCATAGATCAGTGAGTTAAATAACTCTTTCGAGAGTTTTACATGTTTGAGTGATTTAACTTTCCTTTTCGACTTTTACGTTTTACTAAAGGGAATTGGTGCATTTAACAACTCTTTCGAGAGTTCGATCTCGATGAGTGATTAAGCTCTCCATGCCACTCATGGTAAATTTAATCAATGGTCGGTTAAAAAAACTCGTTTAGGAGTTATGACTCAATAAGCCATTGAACTCTGCACACCGTCTAACAATTCATTTACTGTATGTTAAACTATTCGGGAGTTAAATCACTCTTTCCAGAGCTCGAAGAGTAAATAAATGCTCCACTGCAACTAGCAGCACTCATTCGCGAGCTAAAGAACTCTTTCAAGAGTTAATCCTTAATGAATAAAGCTCTCGCTCATAGTAGCTTTCCATTGCTCTTTGTGAGTGCGTTTAGGGTTTAATTCACCATTCAAACTCAGCTCACGCTAAAACAACTCACACTACTGAGTGATTGTACCCATCACTACGACAACATACCGAACACAAATACATACTCAACAAAGCGTACCAACCTCCTGCAAAATAGCTGATAAGGGTTTAGCGCCCTTGCGTTGCAAATCTGGGTCAAAGAGCGCGAGAATCGCAACGGAGGTTTGATCCCAGTACAGCGACTGAAAGAGGAGAGAGAGAGAGAGAAGGAGAAGGGCATGTGGGAGTGTGTCTAGCGTGTATGTGTGTGTGTTTGCGTTATTTAACATCAATCGTGAATGAAAAGAGTGCCAAAGGTCGTTCCACCGGGTGATGGATTTCAATACCACACACATGGCGCGTTTGAACTTTCAACCATTTTTGGCACCGACGGTTTGCCAAAATAAAACAGAAGCACAGGGTTGTTTTGCTTCTTCTATGGTGAAATTTTGCCACCAGCATGGAAAGCTCTATGTGGGGTTTTTTTGTGTGCCAAATATCAACAAATAAAAAGCAAAAATCCAATCGAAAAAACAAACTGTGTGCACCACCCACCTCCCAGTGACATTCTCTTCCGGTGTTGGGCGGTGTTGATTTTGTGCTGCTTCATTTTCATTTCGCCTGCTGTGTAGAGGCAGCATTTGATCGCGTTTTACCTTTATTTCTAGCTTAGAAATATCCTCTGGAATGCTTTTTTTTGTTTCGTCTCCTCCAAGCGCTGGCTGGTTTGTTTACACACGTAACCGGCTTTTTTTTATTATCAAAGAAAACCTATAAAGCAAACGATCCAAAATAGGAACGAAAAAAAGCATTGCCCCTAGCAGCACTGTTTGAAGGGGAAAATCTAAACCGAACCTCTCTCCCCCATTGGATTGTGCTGGATCAAACGCTTGGTTGGCGAATTTTCCATTTCTGCAGCAAGGCCAAAACAGGATCTTATCACGAGGTGTAGGGGTTTAGTGGGTCTCGCCCCGCTCCAAAAGCTGCTTGAAATTTTCCAGTTGGCATCGGCCAACTATCCAGCTGGATTCAGAAAACGAAGACGAGCGAAACATTCGCTTTTTAGCATTTCATGAATATTGGCACGCGCGTATGGCTTTTAATGTTTGAAGTTTGAAGCCGTTTGCCGGTTTATCATCCCCCAAAAACGCCACCATAAGATATAGCCATTGGATGGAAGGTGTGAAGATGGTCGTCTACCCAAAGTCGATCGATTTTTTGGAAGTCTTCAGTTCGTTCTAGTCCTTCAGCAAATGCTGCAGTGCTCGCGGTTTCCCCCACCAGAGCAGCGACCGGAAACGGGAAGCAAACCCGTTTCCGGAAGCTGTCCGGCAGCGGTAGCTCCCACCAGATGCAATTCTTTCCGCACCTTCAAATTCTTTGCTGCGATAGAAAGGTTTTTTAGTCAATTCCGTTGAGATCTCGAATTCCAAAGACATACCTTTTGGGCGGTGTGTGGCCAAAAGCAGCATTCCCTTTTGTTTAACCACGGTCTCTCACACACAGACACACAGTGTGGGGCTTGACCGGCAATAGGAAAAAAAAAATTCCAATGCTGCTCTCTCCTTCTTTCTCGTTCTCTCCCTCTCTCTCTCGATTTCTGTTTGTGCTGCAGTCAGCATCACTTCAGTACGGGGCTGTGTGTACGCATACGGCACTGCCACGTTCGTAGCCATGTCGCAACTAGGCCACCGTTAGTGTTGGATGGTGTGTGCAGTATGCGGTTTGCTAGACGCGCGCGCGGCCACACATAAAATATGGCCAACGGGGGTGCTGGTTCATATGGCAAAGCACACCCACCGCCGAGCATAACACACACTATGCGGCGCGTACTGCCGCCGTCGCCGCTATGCGGAAATTACTTCCACATTCCACCGATGCAGCAGCAGCAGCACCCGTTATCGATGTTGGTGCTATCCCACCCCTGCTTGAACATGTCTGCCTCTAGCTGTATGTGTGTGTGTGTGTCCCCTGGGCAATCAAAACACTATCGGCAGGCAGCTCGCGCAATGTTGCCGTTTTCCTTTCACTCCACTTTTGTTACGGGTGTCGATTTGTGTTTTTTCTCTCTCCAAACTCAATTTTAGTGTTGCACACGTGCCTGTTTTTTTTTCGTCGTGCCACGTTGTGCACTCTTCTAACTGCAGCTTTATCTGCAGATCTCGTCCCCCCCCCCCCCATCACTCATGCTATCGCGCTCCCGCAATAATGTAGCCCTCTCTCCCCGTGGGTCGGTTCTTCCTCCCCCGAACCAATACACATTCGGCTGCGAATGGCGCTGCTGCACCAGTCTGTCTGGGGCTGGACCTTCCGGGTGGGTGCTATTGCTACTTCAACCTGCCACACTGCCACACACTGCTGCACATTGTGAGCGGTTTTGAATGAAGGCGTTTGGCTGTGGATGGCTTTTTTATCGGCGGCGACGAGGAGAAAAAAATGGTCGAGCTTTTGGTGCAGCGCGCGCCCCCGATAGCATCACCATCTGGTCTGGAAAGAACCTTTTTTTGGGGGAGCTTGACCATCAGCACACACTCCCGGACACATCCCCTTCCACTCCACTCCGATGAATCGGGCAAATGTTGCGGTGTGGAAATTGCAGTATGCTCTGCCGGGGGAAATCGCTTTTTCCAGGCTAGGATTTATATCGTCTTTACGGTTTGGTTTGGCTTTTTTATTTTGGGTTTGATCTTTCCCTTGTTTTTGCTTAAAAGAGTGGCTTTTTGGCGCTTCATTTTTGCCGGTTTGCGGTTTTGCTTTATTGTGTGCGCTTTGATGTACTACTACTACCCAATGTGTCCACTACCACCAGCACCACCACAAGGGGTTGAGCACAAATTTTTGTTTACGGCAGCAGTTTATCTCTTTGCTTTACTGTCCAGCCAGTCCAGTCTCTGAGGTTGTTGGTTGGGTGTGTTTTATGGGGTACGTTTTGGACACTCTTTTTGTTTTGGGCAGTGTTTCAAAAGTATCGATTTATGCAGATTGTTTGAGAAGGAACATTTGTCAAAAAATACAATAAGATCGAATATAAATCATCCTTTTTTGTAGCAGTTTGTAACAAATGTGAATTATTACTTATTATCTCCAGAGTTTTGAAGAATTTATGATTTAAACTCTGGACGGGTGTAGTTAGTAGTGCGCAATCTGTCAGAAAGAATCCCAAAGATAATTTAGAGGAGAATGGCCATCACATTTCACCATCCATTACCGGGTGCGTGAAACCATTTATAAAAGTTTTTTGCATTAATCACGAAACCGATTCAAACTTACGACTTTCATCTTGCCAGCTTGAAACGCTAGCAGTTTGCCATACAGTACCGCACGACAAGTGGCGCTAGAACTCGATGAGATGGTTTTGGATTTTGATCGTTACATTCTTTTTGTTTATGGTGATTATTCTCCTAATAGCAGTTTTTGCGGTAAACCAAACAGATGAATAAATTAACTAATTTATTTCCTTGCTGTGCTAAGGGCAACAGCTGCATATTACCGCAAAATCTTAACCACTGTTGTTTTGTTGATCATTAAGCTTTGCACATCTCATTGGAAGTGTCCGTAAAATGTAGAAATGACTTGAAATATAATGATATACAATTGTCTTCTATCCCCGTCAATGGCTAACGAACAAAACCACCGCTTTTTTTGCAGACACTGAAAGCATCACCTTGTTTGCGGTTCCCATGCTGACGAAATGCAACGAATTCCACCTGACCGTTGCGAGCGCTGCTTCAGTGGAACATAAAACACACACACACCATGGTACACATTTTAACCCTCCCTCGGTGGGGCAAAGTGGGGAAGCAGAGCAACATAAAACAAAACCACACCAATAGTGCACACGCGGCGCAAGAGGAGTTGTTCGGGCGGGTGGTAATGTCAATTGTCAATTCGAAGCTAATCGTTGCTGACATCTGCTTACCGGCGGGGTGGATGGGAACCGGTCTGCTACGAAGAAGAAGATTGCAAACCGTTTAATTCCTTTTACCGGAATTTAGAGCTCCGGCGAGCTTAGGTGGATGGTTGCACATCCCTCTTCACCAGAAAGTGCTTACCGATGTTGCGAAATTTTGTTTTAGTGCAGGAAGGCAAAAAACAAGACTTAACAAAAACACATTAAACACGGGTGGAATGAGCAAAAAAAAACATTAAAAAAGGTCGACGGAAACGGATTGGATTTTAGCATTTAGCTTAAGCTTTTGCACTTCCCATTTTCCCATCCATTTTGCCTTCGGAGTGGGAGTGGAACCGACACCGTCTCAAAATGCCGTAGCGGGCTCGCGTTGCGCTGACCCAGCCCCATTACCAATCGGCGATGTGTAATGGCACTAATCGTCATTAAGCAAATGTCGGGCTTGTTTCTTGCTCGTCCCTGTTTTTTTTTGCACTGAGGAGAGAGGACCCAGTCGTTTGCAACTTTCTGCAAAATCCATCTTGACACACAGTGCGACAGGCGAAGAAGCTTTTTCTCCATTTAGCAATTTCCTGCCGGGTACGATACCGGCCGGCGCGTGGAGAGCGGGAATTGTTTTCTAATCGAATTCCAATGAGTTAACGAAAAATTGTACCGTGAAAACACTTGGAGGATGGGTATAGAGTATTTTTTTCTTTCATTCTGGTACGTTACGCTTCATTTTGTGTTGAAGCTGTACTTCGCTAACGGTGGTGCATCCTTCCCCGTGCCTTTTTGTTGTTCCGTCTACTCGCCGATTTGCTCTGCCAGATCCATCCGGCCTTTTGTGCTTGTGCTGGTCGATCGACCCAAAGAGTGAAGTTCGCGTGATGGTTCCCAGTTTGTACCACAGTACGCAACAGTAGCCCGACCAGAAGTAGTGTTTTTTTTTTGCGAGGAGTCGCCGTCGTTAGCCACAAGAAATATTTACCCGAAAAAAAACAAGAGACGCTGATCATCTCATCTTTCGCTCTACATCAAACCGGCAGTAGCTGATGCATCTTCTCGCCGCCGGAGCAAAAGCATCCAATTGCATAATGTACAACCACTCACCGCTGGCTGAAACAAAGTGGAAAATATCATCCCGCTCGGCTCGGTGAAACAATTGCACCCTTAGGAGAAGGGTGACGACGACGACGACAACGGCCAACGACGTGTCTGGGAAGGGAAAGTCGCGAGATTCCACCGTGGAAAAGATCAGTGAAAGCAGCGGTGTAGAACGATGCGCGAAGCGAAGGCCCTTTCCTCATACCCCTGCTGCGTCGAGCAGGGGGGGCCATTAAAGTCAAACTTTGACGATGGTTCGAGTGCATCCACTCTGCGACTGCATTATACACGTACATGCCAGAGCGTTAGGCGTTTATTGTGTGGCCGGTCTCTAGTGCAAGCTTGTTTACCGTCTTCATAACGATGGTTTTTTTGGGGTAGGAAGGGGCAAGCCTTTTTCTCGATCGTTATTTTATCATCCTTCACGAGCTTCCGATTAACTCGTCCGAGAGACTCGGGGGGAGTCTCGGTAACGATGCAAACCGTTCGCGCCCGCGCCACTGTTTATCGCGTGATTATTCAAGATTGTTCGGGTTGGTTTTGTGTTACGAAATAGGAGCCTAGGAGGGCGAATGGTTTGTGTGCATTGGACGCGTTGAAAATAGGAAAATCCGATAAACCGCCGCACCGCACCGCACTGTGGTGCTGCAGTTTCGTTTACAATTTCTTGGCAATTCCGTACGCTCTTTTTGTCACAATTGCCGGGGTCAAACTTTGCTGCAAGTACCACTCGGATCTGATTAAAGTGGTCGATTTTCGCAAATGAAAACTTTTCCCAATTAAAGTTGATGCACCCTGAACGCTTCTTGTCCCATTTCCCTTCGCCTACTTTTAGTTTCATTTTGCGCGAACGAGCGAACATTGGTCATTGTGCCTGGGCGCATATTATGTCCGGCTTAATGGGAGTTCTCGCTCTCTCTATTGCTTCCTTTTTCTGTTGAGGCGATAGCTATGCTTCACTTTCAGGGAAGGACACTTTCAGGACACTTTTGCAAACGACTGAGTGTGAGGATTCTGTGGGGCTGGGGGGACAAAATGAAGCACACTTTTTCCTTGTGAATGAAATGACATCGGCAAGACCGGTGGGACGCTCGATGGATAACGAGAACGAGCTCTAGGAAACATGCAACTCCCTCTACCTCTACTTCGATGGATCGTTAGCACCAGCTCTTGGAGCCATTTTCTCCATAGCAGTCTGAGTGTGCTTTATTTTCCAGTGGCGCATTGAGCTGTGGATGTATGTTGAGCAGCCCTTTTCGACTCCTTTTCACACGGAAGAGTTAATGTTTTTTTCCTTACCGCTTTATGTGCTGCTGCTAGACAAGTTGAGATGCTTTTGCAAGCTTTTTAGTAAGAAAAATCCGGACGCAATTGGCACACTCCTACTTGTTTTTCTGTTCGTTTTCCGGCTTCGCCAGTGGCCTATTTCATCCCTGTTTTCCTGACCAGAAGGATTGCTTGTCGGAGCAGTAAAGGAAGCGAGTACAAGCGGTAGATATTTCCAGGAAGTTTTCTCCTCAATGTTTTCTGAAGCGTCCTCTCAACCGGTGAAAAGAAAAACATGCTCAACATTTTCATTACCTGTTTTATACGCAACTTTTCCTTGCTTATTTATTGTTTTCGGTGCTTCAGGTGTGTTTGCGCTGCTCGAGTTGTAGTGCAACGGCAAAGGATTTTTCTGTTGTTGTGCCTGGGACTGGGCAAAAGCAACATTATTCTTGCCGTTCAACAACAAGCAGAGAGTGGAAGGTAACTTTCGCGTCGCATTTTCATTCATCGATTGTTAAGCGGAAGCTGTGCTGCTGCAGCACTTGTGGAAGTGTTTCCCTTCAATTTAATCCTTTCAAGTGCTTTAGTGCACACAGTTGTAAAGTCTTCTTCGCTCGAAATTAAGCCATTTTTCTGTCGGAGTAGACGCTCATAAAAAGAAAGCTTATTCAAAGAACTAGTGTCTATGTCATTCTATGTCCTTCTCCGCTTTGTTTATGCAGGAGCTACGGGAATGTACGTGCACGTCGGGCTCTGAGGGTGCATGTCCTTTGAAGGCTTCACGCTCGGTTTCACCTTCAACGAAAATGTTGTCGCACACGAGCAAAACCGTCGGCGGCGGCGGCCTTGCGGCGTTAGTTTCCCCAAATGGAAGCGAAGGGCGCGGATAAGCACCCCTTTCCCAGGCCAAGGTGAGCCGGGTGTGGGAGCGTATAAAAAAGCGAATAAATGTAGCCAGTATCGTCATAATGGCCTCGGTTTTATCGATAAACTCGTCGGTGGTCGCAATGGCCTAGGATGGCTTAAGGATCTCGAGCTGGAATAGTACTTGCCAGTGGCTTCCCTCAAAGAGCTTTAGATCGAAGAAGAGCTACAAGGTCGTTTGCATGTGTGTGTCTGTGCTGCAGTGCAGATGTTAGAGACGTTCAACACACGCCCAATCACTTAAGAAGTTGAATGCGAAATTCAAAAATTTATGACTTAAAAGGCAAAAATAGCGCGTCCTCATTGTAATCGCGGCATAGAAGCAGCATCGGAGCATCACAACAATAACGGGCGATGTTAACAGTCAACCGTATATTTTCTATGTCTGTTGTTGCCATCAAAGCTTTCGCCCGACCCAGCGTTACGGGCGCATAGGTCGTTGCTTTCGGGACGATAAACGCTTGGCAAAAATATGATCGGTGTGCAGCGCAAAACTATGCAGAAAATGAAGAACCGGAGTGAGGCATTCATTGAAGAATGTCAATTTACGCAATGCACATATATATGCGTGTGTATGTGTGCGCATTTTTGTACGTGGAAAACTTCCCCCACAGCGTCAAAAGGATACCGACAGGGCGCTTCTATTCCCGCTTAAAAAGGAGTGATATGGAATGATATTTTTCCTTTCGGAATGTTCTAGCCCGCGCTTCCAGCGCTGAGGAATGTTTGGCGTGTTGGTTGTGGAGGGGGGTGCAGGAGGGTGAAGCGTTTACTGTGCGACTGGGCGACATAAAACGGCAAGGCCAAAGGCTAAAGTACATGTTTGTCAAAAACCGTGATGAAAGTTGGTATGAATATAGCAATGCTTGGAGTGTGTGTGTGTGTGTGTGTGTGTGTCGGTGTTTGGTGGCGTAACTGCGCCGTCGTTATGTCGTCGGTTGGTTCGTTACTGTTTCTGAAGCGGCGCGGTGTGCGCTCTATGAGCTGTTTAGTGCTGCTGTTGCTGTGATCTCGGTTTTCATATCCACAGGCAGCGTATGTTTGAATTTATGGTTTGTTTGGCAGGATTTCGCGAAAATAGAAATAAAAGAACACACATCAAATTCACCAAACTGCAGCAGTACATTAACTACATTGATGTATGAAAAACGAAAATCTCCTACAAGAGTCACACCTCAAAATCTGGATGGGATAGGATCAACGAATTCACAAGCATTAATAAATAAAAGATGTGAGTAAGAAGGAATTACAAACAACTCCTCTAAGCCACTTTAAAGAGCAAAGAAGTCTTTAACATAGGTATCTGGTAACTTCAGAAATCTCTTATCGCGATAATGTCAGTATTAAGTGTAGTATCTAAATTGGATTCAGAATCTGAAATGAGAAGGTATTATTAAAATTAATAGATTATTTCCAACTTGTCCCATCAATATTAGGAAGATCTGGAAAATAGTCATAAGTTAGCAAAGATCCTTCATTCTGTTCTACATTGAGACCTTGACATATTATGAAGTTGGGAGTTACTGGTGAGTTATGCGAGTTCATGAATCACAACATTTATTGAAATAATTCGGACTTTGGGAGCATGAGCAAGTACATATTTAACCTAGATATCAGAACTGTTGTCCAATTTTTTTGGTCAATTTCCATAAACGATCTTTTCTTAGATATTCAAATATCTGGTATCTTCTTCTGATGTATCAAACATTAAATATCTTCAAATATGAAACATTCTTCTAATCCAATATCATTCTCACAGTCTAAATACTGAAGCAAACATTGAAGCAACATTTATGTTGCCCCACAGTAGTGACATCTCAAGGGTTATCTTCTTTATGTGCCGGGACCAACAAAACAACACGGCAAGGCACCGCCTGCAGCCAATAAATAATCAATATTATTGAGAAAGTTGGTCGTGAAACTTTTTGGCAAATCATTATCGTTTTCTCGACATTCCCCTTGCATTCTAGACTCCTTCAACCCATCGCCGAACGCCAATTCGCAAATCCTTCTTTATTACAGTTTCATATCAATCATTCTACACGTCACGTCACGCGTGATGATATTTCGACGACTTCTCGCCCAAGCTCCCGAGCGAGATACATTGTCGCTGTCGTGGCTCACGGATTTCGAGCTCACGGTATCGGGATAATTTATGTTCATTTCCTGCGCCAGCAGCAGCAGCAGCAGCAGCACGGTGGTAATGATCGGATGACCGGATAATCAGCATTATATTACCCACCGCCTTTAGCCACAACTTGTTACCTCGTGGGTCTGATAAATGACACACCAGATAGAATGTTGCACAGTTGTGGTATTGCATGGACGGGCGAGAGAGCTGTACGCAGTAACTGCACCCGATATGCCTCCGGTGGCTAATGGAGCTTGGGAGGAAGTTGGCAAATGCAACAGCATGTTCACTATCGCAAGTCGTGTGTCTGCATTGGAGCAGCTTAATTCCCACCGGCAGATTTGGAGTAGCTTATGAGGTTTAGGTCTCTCTCTTTTGGCGTATCTTTTTACTTCTGAAAATCCAACCGAATCGGCGGTAAATTGTAAAATAAAAGCAGCCAAAACACAGATCTAGCCTGAAAAGGAAGCTGTTGCACAGGATCACTCACTGAGGGTTGGCAACGTTTTGGGCATAATCGGGGTCTTCTCTTCCAGTTCTTTCGCAGATTGCACTCTCTCATTGAAGACTGTGTTCCAGTGGCAATCATTTGAAGGCAAGAGAGATGCTCACGATCGAATTATGCTGCTGTGATATGATACTAATGTGCTACGTTCGGACATCTGGCTCCATCGCACTCAGAAGCATGCCCCCGCGGAAGAAGCTTGTGAAGCAATTTCGCCTTAACGACAGCTCCTTCGTCAAGCTCAATCTAAACTGTGCCGAACCGACAAAGACGACGCTGTGTTACGTGGTTCAATCACCCACGATAACCGGAGGTTGTATTGTGCTGCTCGTCTTGTCATTCAGTATGAAACAGTTTCACGGCGTTAGGCCTCACCGCTCGGGGTTTCAGTGTCAGTCTCCGAGGAGTCGTTTGTTTGGGCTACGACGGTTTCATGTTCGCGCTCGCGGTTTCATCACCCATTGTCGGGCGTATGACACACACAACCCAGCCGGCTGAAGTGCATCTTCATTAGCCCCTCAATGTGCCCCAGTGTTGCGAAACATCCCGTGTTGGTTGGATGGGAAGCAATGCATCCTTTATTTGTACGGTAGCAAAGTAGACGCCCGCCAGACGACTCGATCCTTCTCCTGCAGCTCGAGCCAGGCATGGAGGATATTGAATTAAATTAAATTAAATTGAATTACAAAATGAGCTGATATAAATAAGGTTGGGCGGTGGCAGGCAACGGAGTGGGCCGAGAAACGGAGCGAACAATAAATAGGAAACGAAAGCGACAACAACGGCGCATGCTATGGCGCAACCAACGGAGGCGATCCGTCTTCACCCGTTCCCGATCAAACCGTCTTCAATGCCGTGGACAATGGCGAACACCGAAGAAGCTCTAGGGGCTTGTGGTTGATGCGGTGGGAAAATTGTCATCCATCCGGAGTGGCTAGAAAATTGCTCCGCTTCCCCTTCGCTTTCCGCGCGCGTGGACGACGGCTCACGTTAATCGTAGTGTGCAATTGAATTCCAACGAGCGCTCGAGTCGCGTTCCCCGTTGCCAGCCCAGGGTTGTTGTGGGCCAGCCTCGGACGATGTTGATTGTTTCCTAGGAAATAGGTCCTCGCCTCTCCAGTCTTCTGTGATGCTAGGCTAAGAACAGCCATCCTGGGTGGAAAACTATAATTTCCAACTCACGGCCCCGTCCCTGCTGTCCTTACCGGCACGCGGGTGGTTTGCTTCGTGCAAGCGATACAGACAGCGAAGCACAGCAGACGCGCGCTGTCGAACAGAAGCGGTGGCGACTTCTCCACCTTCGACCGACCCGGCCGATGGTACGGGGTTATTTGTTCGGTGTGTCTGAGACGTTCCATTTTTCGCTAAGGAGGAATGTTGATCCGTCATCCCTCACTCTGTCACATTCCCGCCTATTGCCACTGATACTGGCATCGCAATCCTTCGCTAATGGAGCGCCATCGGCTGGCGTCGCGCATCCTTGCAATAAATATTTTGATTTGCTATTAAAATTCCGCGGTAAACAGAGACTCTCCACAATTACCTCCGATGCACATACACACCTCCCCCCGTCAGTCATATACGACGGTGTTCACGCTGTGTACGAAAGGGGGATCGTTTCTAGAGCGAGCGAGCGAAGGGTGGGAAACGATAAAAGCAGCAGAGTGAGAAAAAGTGATAGTTATGATCCGGCTCATGGGTTTTTGTGGTTTTGTTTTCCTTCGCTCGCTCGCTCGCTCTCTGGTATCCGGAGGAACGATTATAGTGTGGGATTTGTTTGTTGTTTTTGCTCTAGCCTGGTTGGTTTGATCGATTTACAATCCATCGGGGTTGATGAGGAACTCCATTAAAAGGTTGACGAAGGATTGCCGCGGTTAGGGAGTGGCAGTGTGTTGATGCTGTCGTAAGTCCATGATCGATTTGCCTTGGGATGACCTTGCGGAAGGGGTGGGTGCATTTTGTATGTTTTGTTTTCTTCTTGGATTATTACAGGAGCACATTTTGTTACTGTTTTTGTATGTTTTGAATTTAATAATCATTTTGTTACATGAATCAATCATTAAGTTTATCCTTTTTTATTATGATTGTGCTATTACTTTTCCATGTTATCATGTTTTTCATTCTTATCATGTCTAAAAGACTGCTCATTTTTATTCCGTTTATTTACTGTGTTATTGGTTATTACTCCAATTTAACTTATTCTTGTTGATTGGTTATGTTGGTCTTTCTCTTTTTTATTTATTTCCTTTTTACTTTATTTTTTTCTTGTTGCCCTTATAAGTTGTTCTTCTTTTATTTGTTTCCTTTTTTTCTTTTATTCTTCTATTCGATATTTTTCATATTTGTTTTACATTGTACTTGTACTAAAATATAATACTTTGTATTTTTATATGTCTATGACAATTTCTCCTTTTCTTATTTCCCTTTCTACAATCACTAAAGTCACTGACAGCCTTGCAACAATCGTTTACCAGTTTTCTTAATGCCTAATTTGATTAACGTTTTACTTTTCTCCAATCGCCCGCTTTTTTATCACCCGCTTCTACAATGTCGGAAGCAGGAAGAAAGTTGCCATATTCAGCTGGTCGTAAAACAATTTTACAAATTGATACAACTTAGTGTCCAAGGCGGTGTCCAACTATATTGCCACGCGGCGAGTTTATATGAGAAGCGGCACTGAGATATGGTAGTCGTAAAAAGGCAGCCAGAAAGTCCACACTTTGCTTGAGCAAACGATGCGCTTTTCTTGCACACACACACAGAAAAAAAACAACCGTTTTTTAATATCACTCCAAGACGTGGGGAGAGGAATTGAATCAAACTATTTCCAGAAGGCAAGGAAAGCAACAAACTTTTATCCCACTTTCCAACACGATGCACTTTCAGGCGATGCGGATAGAAAAGCTAGGAAATACATTTAAATCGTACTTTGTGTGTGTCTCGCGTTCGTTCGGGTGCAGTTGCGTGCAAAAGTGTCTGCGCAACCTGTTCCCTCGTGGTGGCAGCAGCGTGTTTGCATCGTCAACGACGCTGCACTGGCGCAAGTTTTTGGGGTGAAAATTACAACCGACACTTGACTGCGAAACTGCGCGACTGCCTGTGTGACCCCCTCTGGGGCCGACCTTACTGCCGCGGAATGGCAAAGGAAATGCTTTCATGCTGGTGCAATGCGGTGCCTCGACAGGGCCAGCAGCAAAATTGCATTTGGTTAGGCAAAGTTAGGCCACACAGAGAAGGGCCTTATTTTTATTCGGTTGAAGCTGCAGGTCGGCAGAGAGAGAGAGAGAGAGAGAGCGAACCGTTACTGTGTGGAGTCGAGGCTAAAATTGTCGACACGATTAATGTTGCGCGTGGGGCATCGCATTTTCGAGTGCAATTGTGGTGCACCGAAAATTGAAAGTAAAACCTTTACGCAACAATAAGTTAGGCTGGCTAACCAGCCACTAAGACGTTCTTCAACGTGCGGTGGAGAAAGGAGAAGGTGAAGCATGGTAGAATTAGACGTTGCTAGACGGGACTTACACCGCTTTTACGACCTAAATTGTAGCTCAACTCGACGTCGTAAGCAGCGTTGTGGTTCTGTAATTAGCGTTCACCTACAGCACCAACGCTTTCTGTTTGCGCTTGCTCCAAATTGAACTGGCAGTAAAAATCGTAGTATTAAAAATGCGAACAACTCCTCCTACCTTTCCGTGTGTTGTGTATCGTTTCGGGTTGTGATAACCCCCCCCTGGCAGGGAAGTTCTTCGGGAAGCTCGTAAAAGACAGCAGAAGGAAATAGCACTGCAAGTGCAATAATACTTGATGGCGTTTGCATTGCGGAATTGTAACGTGCAAACCAACAGACCAACTAATGATGATGCCAGCCGGGGCTGTAAATACAGGATTTATTGTCGGGGAAGGACATGCCCAAGCCGTCTGCGTCTGCGTGCATAATTATGACGTGTGTGTGACGTGCATGTTGTGATGGTGGAGGAAAGGTTTACCCCGTGGATCTGGTGCCGCCTTCGGCGCGTACGCGAGACTCATAGCCCTTCAATTAGGCCACGGGTCTTCCCGTGCTTCGAGCGTGCTTAGTTGCGCCAGGGGGTTACGGCTCTCGGGTCTTTTCGGATGTGCTCTCCACATCCAATGCAACTTGCTGTGGCGTGCAATGGAACCTAAGAAAGGAAGAAGCAGGCGTCAGGTAATGAACATAACGGCGATGACCTTTGTCTCAGATTTCATTACCTTCAGGTTGCTGCTGCTGCTGCCTCAAGGTTGTTGACCGATATGTCCTGGTGCAGAAGACGCTTCATAAATATGGCAGAGGTCATCTAACTTTGGAGCAATCGAGCAAAACAACAGCGTCAAAAGCCGCCACCATGGAATCGATATATCGCCTGGAATGCCGATGCCATCATTCTATCCGTGCCCTGGTTGGTGTCGATGAACGCCGATCGATCGGCTGCTATTAGAAATGGGATATCATCTTCGCGCGCGCGCGCACGGTGTCTTACATTCAAAAGAACACACCGTAAGTGTGGTTTTTTGCATGAGTTTCAAATTTTAATCGCTCCATCTCATCTTCATTAGGGCGCTTTTGGTCTTGTAGTGGGGGAGGGGTGGGATGCTGCCACCCTAACGGGCGGTGGAAAAGATTCGCATTTAAGCTTCCAGCTAGCTAGAAATTCTTAAGCTCGCCTTTTTTCCCGCCGTTTCGCCGGAATGGCGTCCGTTTGGAGGTTCTGTTTTGCGCGAAATTAGTCTCAGCTATCGCTCTCCTTTGCATAAGCTGCTGCCGCGACCCACAACCGCCCGCCCTGAAGGCGTCAATGTCTTATCGATGCGAGGCACTACGGCGCAATGCCACTGTGTTAGGGAGGGTGGGAGAGAACCCGGGAAGCCTAGCACACCATGACGCCGCAGTCACGTGGAACGTATGTTTGAACCGTTTGAAGGTTCGACCAAGACAACGAGCGTGCAAGAGGCGAACCCTCTTCGCTTTATGTTTTGAGGCTGGCGGCAGTCGCGCTCGGCAGTTCGCAATGTTTCAACGGACTTCAAAAATCCGATTCGGCGTGAGGATAAATTAGGCACACAAAGCGAGCTCCGCTCGCCCTCTTGCCAGAGTTTTGGTTGAGACCCCACGGTGTGTTTCTAGAGCGGTGCAAAACCACCGGGTTCGTGTAGGGGTACAGAGAGTAGCATGGGAAAACAGGCGACCAGTCTTTCGACAGGAAGGCGATAAGAATCTGTACCATCGGGGGCTTTTTCGCGATCTTCACGAGGTCACTGACACCGTGAAGGAATGGGGCTTGAAGCGATCAGACCATATGTAGAAGCGCATCGACTGTATTGGCTGTCTCTCTCTATCTTCCCGTTCGAGCTCCTCGCGCAAGATGATCACCTGGTTTTTTGCTTTATTGAATTGTTGATCCTTTTCCATTTTGCTGCTCACTCCAATCACCAGTTACCCGAGCGGCCAGGAAATGTTGTGCGTCCTCCACAAGTGGAACAATTATTTCTCACGTGTGTGTTCTTGCGCCCGTTTCGGACTTCACCAGCGGTCCAGCGTAAGGTCGTTGACTGTCATCGCCTCTACCGCGCATCGGTAGCAACCTGTAGAGACGCTAGAGTCGCAAGAAGAGTTTGTGGACGGTATTTGGAAGCGTTAGCGATCGGAAGAGAAAGAGAAATCCCAAGCACCGTTGATCGCACATGGTCTGTGTGTGTGTGAAGAGATTCCACGCGAGACATCCGCCAAGCCATCGATAGACGAGGTCGCTGTCCAGCGTCTAGTGAAGGAATTGGAGAAAGGAGATGAAGGGGAAGAAAAAGTTGATGTACATGAGTGTCTGTGTATTCTTCTTCCGTTTTTTTTTCGTTCGGTTTTCAGCCAAATGTTTAGGAAGCTCCAGTTTTTACTTTTTGTGGTAGTTCTCCTTAAGTTGGATGTCCGCTGACAAATTTTCGGTGTGTTCTTCCTTGTTTTGTGACGAACATTCCTTCGCTCCACGTGGTCTTTTTATCGTACTCTTCAACGCACCACGAGGTTGGGACGAGGTTTTCGTTCATTGACAAAAATCGATTAGCTTTTCCTTCGCGCGCAGGTTGTTGAGCCTTAGACCTTGGGCGATGATTTTGTTAAACGACGCAAGAAAATGAAGTTCTCTGCCTCTCTCTCTCTTTCTCTCGGGTAAGCTGTCATGGGGAGTCGATGGTACCGATCAGCCGTAGAGTTCGTTGGGGGAGAGTACGTTACAGAGACGGGGGAGGATGTGCGTGCGCCTGGGGTGGAAGTTGGCCTCATGTTTGTACAAATAGAGCCGTAGCAGGGCGTGGTGGACATGTGAACATTCCTGTTATGCGTTGAGTTGCTGCAAGAAGACGGCCGCGAGGATAGATGCCTGATCATTCAGCCATATCAGGTGCGGCTTAATTTGATCGAGAATTACTGATCCAGAGCATCCACTGGGAGGGCATTGGTTGGAGAGGAAGTGATCCTTAATTTCAATCAACCGAGCGTGTTGCGCTCGATGCTGTCGGACGTTCGGTGATGTTGATCCAGCAGCAGCAACGGCGGCAGCAATTTCCACTCCCCAAAATAATTGACCATCAATTGGCTCCGGTAGCATGTTATTGGATGTGTGTGTGCCTTCAGTGGGGACCTGGGACCTTGGACTCCTCCCGGACGGGTGAAATGGGAAACTGGAATTGGAAACCGCAGAGCGCTCTTGTTAACTTTATAGATCAAATCGATTATCGACCTATCAGCATCGGGCGGCCGTTCCGTTTTGTACTCACCGTGTTGTCGCAACTTGGTCGCGCTCGAAAATAGACTCGTCGAAAAGGTGGTGGCTGTAAGGGGCAATAGCTCTTCTCCCACACAACAGCTCGTACGTTCGATGGTGATTGCCCTGGTCATCGAGCGTTAGCAGATGTGTTCTGCTGCCCCCACCGGGTGTGTTTCGTTGTTTGAATAGCTGTACTTTAATTGTTTGATCAAACGACAGGTTGTCTTCGGGGTTGGAGCGGGAGTGCTGCGTACACATTAACAACTGAAACATGTTTTCTATCGATGGCGTGCGAGTGTGCCTAGCTAATGGTTTTCTCTCGTTATTTTGTTTTTTTTTTCTCGTTCCCAGGTGAGTGCGGTGTCTCCCGGAGGTATTGCGCACAAGCAACCAAGGGTATGGGGAAGAGGAAGTCGTTGCGCGTTTGGTGAGAATTTCGACACTGTGCTGTGTAAAACCGTTGGAATGGTAATGTATTAGAGTGGGAAGATCTTCCTTTTAGGGGAGGACAGATGACAAGAAGATGATAAATATTTCACAAAACTCTTATAGTAACAATGAGGAAACATGATTCTGGCAATTATAAGTTTTTTGAGATGCTCATTGCGAGATTAATGGCGGTCCATAAGTAAAAGGATACTCAAAACAAAACATGGGACATTCAATCTGCTCACCCCGGGCAGTACCCAAAAAGGTAACGAACCTCCGAAAACGGCACTTCAGGGTACGAACGAATGGGGTAAATGTCCAGCACAAGGCACCGGAGCAAAAAACACCACAAAAACCCTTTTTTCCCCCGGAGCCAACCGGGAGGGGCCGAAAGGACCTTAATGACCGACGACAGGGTCCCGTGTGTGATCATTAAGCTTCGAGGCGCCAGGTGATGATGATTAGATGGCGTGCCGGCGGGTCGCGCGAACAGCACGCGAACAGCACCGCCCGACGCCCGGGGTTGAAAGCTGTCGGGTTTCTGTGCGTGTTTTCCGGGAACTGTTTCCCTAGAGCGGTTTGCACGCCATCGCGCTACATTTCGATCGTCAAAAAAGGATGAAAAGGAACACTATGTAGCGGCGGCGGCGGCGGCGGTCTCGGGACACCATGGCCAGGTGTCGATCGATCGAGCCGTGTAGTACAACTTCTCGCATCGTTTGATGTGACCTCGAGTATTCTTTGCGGGGGTCAGCATGCGCAGACGAAGAGAAATAGGAATTTAATTTGCTGCTACCAACCCCCGACAGCCGTTATCGTGAGGGAGATCTCTGTTTTGCTTCTTGTATGATGCGTATGTTTTATTGTGAGATAATTTTTCCCCGTAGAGCTTTTTTGTGGCGAGTAATGAAAGACGGGAGAAATTAGTTCTTCGAACACTAATTGATTTCCGTATTATTGGTAGTGAAGAACCTTTGTTTGGAGACTACTGGAATCCAAATCACATAACATTCCCGGAAGCTTATCGAGTGTGTCGTTGGAAAAGATTGAAGCGAAGGAGTGAGAGAGCTACATCCCCTGTAAGGGAGCAAAATCTCTTGCCTGGTTCTGTAAGCTCTATTAGCTGGGAACAAACGATTTGCCTAGAAACACTCTGCTCTGGAATGGAGAACGCTCCTGGAACGCTAGGGTACGAAGAGTGAGGAAACCGTGGAGAGCCGAAAAATATGCCAGCATTAATTTGTTCGCCAAAAGATGACGCTGTCAGACGCAGTCGTAAAATGGATTGAACACGACTAGCACGAAAAAGGTAGAAGAAACTGCTGCCAGCCCGTGATTGACGAAGACGACGACGACGACGACGGGGCAGAGGTTGAGAAGGCCTGGTAATTGATACGCCCACGAGAGCACTCACTTGCTAAGCTTTTGACTCCCTGTGTGACAAGTGTATAGCCATGTTTTGTTGCCTGAACGTTCCAAGCCATCATGAAGTGCGACTTGTTGTCGTGCGATGTTCCCCTTTCCCGCCAAAACGCAGGATATGATGATGGAGTTGGAGTTTGCAAAAGCAGGAGAGGTTGAGATTGGGAGGGATTTACCACGAATTTGTACATCACCAAGACTTGATGGATTTCGGGTGGAAGTCTACGGGTTTTGGTGTCTTTTTTTGCGTCAGCAAAACGCTCCGCTAACGTCACGGGTGAATAGCTGATTAATGGAGCATGTGAGCGGAGGTTTAGCAAGCCTGAGTAGTAGTAGTAGTAGTAGTAGGCAGTAGTAGTATGATTACCATCCACCAATACCCACTCCGCCGACTACCGGGTGACCGAGATTCTATCGTAAATCACCCTGACCATGTGACGAACGACAGCGACGACACGCGAGATGTGCCTGATGGGTTAATGATGATGTTACGACACTGCTTCCCTTCGGTTAAAGACTCCCAAACATCCAACACTGTGAAGCTTACGAACCATAAAAGGGGTTGCGGAAAAGGGGGTTAGAAGAAGGTTGCGGTTTGCTGGCAAAAGCCCTCTGGAAGGGCATATCTTTGCAGACATCGGCCGTCGTTGTTGACGTTTGTCAAGCGTGTGATAATGCCTCACCGTATGATCTTTCGTACCGAAAGGTCTGGCACACATCTATGCCGGTTGCATCATGTGTAGTTGGGGTAGGTTTTGTGGTTCCTTCTTGGACGAGAGGCATCAATCAAAACCGCCACCGTATGTCGTGCGGTTTGTTGCGCATGGTTGGGTATGTAACTGACCACACGAACTCACGCTGCTGCTGAACAACCAAACAAGGTGGCTACGTTAAAGTAAACTTCCGTTCGGGAGCAACTCCAGTGGGTTAGAAGAGGTAAAGCTACACGTCACGAACTGAACATACGTACCGTTGAGGATGACACTAAATGGTACACGGTGGTTCATAACACCCCATCCCGTCGTTGTATTTAAAAAGGAATTGATTTACGATGTGTTTTGCTTACGCGGTTGCACTTTGAAGGTCTTTGATTTGCGACGCGAGAGAAGCGTCTTTGTGTAAGCAAAAAAAGGGTGGCATATTGCATCACACGTGCAATCATCATTCTCCATGCACCCTTCTTTAATGTCATCTCTTTGTGATGCGCCTTACAGCCACAATCGTTCGCGATTGTGGTCGCATGCGCTTGTGGCTAGAAGCTAAGCAGGCAGGCAAATCGATAATATCCTCCAGGGCGGCCCTATGTACCGATTTCACACCTTGCTCGCGTGCTTTCGCTGCTCCATCCACGGCCATTCACCAAGGGACGTTTGGGGCGAAAA
Organism: Anopheles arabiensis; assembly: GCF_016920715.1. Taxonomy (NCBI): domain Eukaryota; kingdom Metazoa; phylum Arthropoda; class Insecta; order Diptera; family Culicidae; genus Anopheles; species Anopheles arabiensis. Next base: position 32,122,807 of record NC_053518.1, read on the forward strand.
TGTCAACCCACCACCCCCCTGTCTGTTACAAACCACAGAAAGTTTTCTAATGGCGTTTGCCTGGCTCTCTGTAATGGTGAAAGTTTGTAAAGGGTAGTCCCACGTTTGTCCTCCCCCGTCACGACGGAAGGATCGCCAGTCTGCGGGGGCGCTAAAAGGTTTTTTCCCCCCTGGATCTCAACTCTCCCAGCCCAGTTCCCAGGGACAGGTGTACAATTTATTTAATGAGATTATCATTGTGAGGCACAAAAAAAACCAAGAAATCGAAATGGAGCACGTTTTAGCGGCAGGGCAAAAAGGTCACTCATTAGGAAATTTGTTTTCCACCGAGAACACCGTGAGTTGTTCCTTTCTTTTGGACACAAAAATGATATACTGTTAATAAACAAAGTACTCCATTTTGTGCACATCATTAATGGGTGGACAGTAGTCATTAATGGCGTATCCTGTACCTTTTTATTCCTGCCAGTTTTTCTGCGTTGTGGTAGAATCGAACAGGAAAAAAACACACCAACCAATCACCTATAAGTGCTGTTTCCCTCCATCAAAACCCATCCCACAGAAGAAACAAAGCGGCTCTAACATTGTATGTGCGCAATATTTGTAAACCTAACCGGAACAAACACACACAAACACGCACACAACCTCCCCCCCCTCGCCGGGAAAGGGTAGATCGTTCTGCCATGAATAATCGACATCATTACATAGCACTTGGTGTCTTGGCGTTGGCAGGATATCGTATGTGAGAGGGCTGTTCTGCTGCACAAACAAACTGCTCGCACGCTCAGCTGGCCGTTTCCGTATCCGTGTATCCGGCAGGCGGGACTCGGACTAGACAAACTATTATCCCTCCGAGGCGTGTGTTAGTGATGCTCTAGTTTGTTAGGGTTGCCTTTTTTCCTATTTTAGCCCGACACACTCAGCTCCATTCGTTTAAATTGGTTTACCCCCCGGTCTCCCTTCTAGTAACGACCACATTTCGGATAGAGTTTTTCGCTGTTCGCAAATGGTGACAAACTCCCCCCCAAAAACAGCTTGGTGGAAACAGTCCTGAGTCCAAAAGCGCGTGCCTGTGTTAGTGTCGAAAACGCTTTGGTGGTGTTATTTTGTTCATGATGGACACCCTTTAGCCTGCGCTCCGTTTCCATGGCCATTGTTTGGGGCCAGGTGTGTGTGTGTGTGTGGTTGCACCCACATTACACAGTGCTTTTGCGGGTGTAGAAATAAACAAAAGCATGGACGGTGTTTTCCGAGTTTTCCTACGCTGTGTTACGTGTAGGGGAAAGTGAAGCATAAAGGCATGTTAAGCAGTTTACTGACCATTCCTTTGAATATGTCACAAATCACAAATTATTCTTACATTGGGTCCCTTTCCGTTTTAAGTTCGTTGGCTGAAATTTCAGCCTGTCGGCAGTTTGCATTGTTTAGCAGTTTTCGAGCAGCTTTCTTAGTGGGTATAATATACAGTTGGGCTTATATCAAGGTGTATGAATTGAGAAGGTTGATTTTTATCGCTTCTGTTGCTGAATGAAGATTTTAAGAGTGTTTTGTGTATTCGTCAAGCCTCCAGAAAGCTTGTTTGAACAAAAATTTTCATCCATCCTGTCAAAAAGTGATATTCAAATTTGGTTATAAAAAACATGCTATGAGACCACCTGGATTACATACACTTTGAATTCTGGATTCCATCACCACATATCTTAAATGCACCTTTTGGGTAAAGGTAAACTCCACCTTGTTTTGCCTTTTTTCGAGCAGGTACTCGAATCCAATTCTAGCTTTGAGGCTAGAATAATCTAGACTGAAAATTGCAGGTTAGTTTTCTGTGCGGTTTTGTATGGAGTGTTTACATGATTTCAGCCTCCAACTGTCAAACTTCATACAAAAAAACTGACTAGAATCATGAAGGGCCCCATTAATACATGCCTCCACCATTTATGTATGGATTAAAATTGCCACATGGCGTGAAAATAACTTAAATACACTAAAAAAGTGTAAAATAAAAGTTGATGTTTTACGAGAAGCTATTTTGACACGAGGGGCAAAATGGGCTTAGCTCTGGGGCAAAATGGGCATATGTAAACAAAGCGTGACACGTCATAACACTGGAGCAATATGGGCCATAACAACTGCGCTTAGGTAATGGTGTATGCTTTTGCGCACGTTTCATGAAATATATTCTCGTCCTATCTTTTGTTTTGCTGTTCAGGAAAGTCATTAAAAATATCAAAAAAAAAAAAAAAGTTTGTAAAATTAAAATACACGATTCAATCTACTAAATAGAATCTTTTGAAGCTATGCCTGTTAGCATTATAGTGGGGACAAATGCAACACCATAGCCTCACCAAACGCCATATGTCAAAAGCATCTTCTCATTTTGTCCCAAGCATAACGGTCCATTTTGCCACACTTGAATCATTTTTTTTTAAATTTTTCAACGCCTTGCTTACCAGACACATTGTATAGAAATATCATATCTTTAAACATATATCATGTAAAACTTCAACGCATCGCTGTGACACTGGTTTAAGCTTATTTTCGAAGTGGCAAAAATCACATCAATATATTACTAAATCTTATTTTGCATTTTTCTTGGTATTTTTGTTATTACAGGCTAATAAAACCTACATGGTGTTCATTTTGCCTGCCTATTTTATCCCCTTGCTCATTTTGCCCCGCTTTCCCCTATGTAGTTGAGCTTTTGTTGGAGCAGGAGCAGCAGGTCCTGGTGCGTTTGTGCGGGCGAATAAATAGTAAAGTTGTTGCTAACCACAATCAGGCGTTTGGTGGACGCACGAGACAGGCAGATGTGTTTGAAATGGCTAGTAGTAGTTGTAGGTGTGTGTATGCTAGTCAGATTTAGGTTTTGTCCAGCCAAGTTCGTCCCCTTTGTGTCTGTGTGTTTTGGTGGCGTAGGGAAGGAAGTGCTGGCTGGACGAGGACAATCGCTTCAACTTGCTTTCAATCGATTTTGGGTTTTTTGTTGGTTTTTTTTCGTTTTTGTTTGTGGATGCAGAAACATGAACACATGGCACAAAGTGCTTTTGCAAACGCTTCCGGGACACTCTTCACACCACACTCTGGACACGCTGGAAGGTTCGTTATACTATCCAGGGTTTTTGTTTTTTGTTGGTTAAGTACACCCATATCGTTGTCCACTTCGACATGGAGGAGTCCTCACACCTCACATCAGTCCCTTCAGGACGAATGGGACAACACGATACGATTAAAGCACCGATAGTGTCCGATGGTTGGTGGCACTACAGGGACAGTTTTCGCAAGATACGACGCGCTGAATCCTATCGTTTGCAATAAAACCCAAAATTCCCCAAAGGGTTTTGTTAGAGAGGAAATGGCAAGCCAACAAAAAGCAGGACTTGGGACTTTAAGGACACAGCCCCGTTAGGCGTTGAAATTGCCTGCATCAGCAGAAAGTGATAGTTTACATAAAGCAAAAGCAGGAAGAATGTGTGTGTGTGCTTGTGTTTTGCAGTGCGAAAAAACGATCCCCTTTTTTGGATGGTTGTTCTTGAGGAACGTAATTTTGTAAGCATTAGGACATATAAACGGACCTGGGTAGATCTTGTTTTGGTGACCGACATTTTCAGCGTCCAGATTTGCTCTTCATCTACAGAACGGTTTCATCTTCAACTTCAGCGTTTTTATTCTTCTAATTCCCGCTTCCAGAGCTCATTACGATGCGGCAAATGATCCACGCACACGCACACTTCATAAATCATGCTCAAACGTCAATCATTCAATTTACCCTTTTCTCTGACGCATTATGAACCCGCACCGGAAGATGCACTTTACAGCTCGGGTGACGGCGTCGGAACGAAACGAACTGCTGTGGAATAAATGATTTAACCGTACACCCTCCCCGGCTGCTTACCAGACTCTTACGCTGGCCGGTCGTTAGAACCGGTTTAATACGACGTGTCTTGCTCGATATATTTCTTTCTCTCATTCCGGTTGTTTTTTGTTGCTCCCGGCTAGTGCACCTCGTAACGGAAGTACCGGAATTCCGAACCGGATTCCCTGCCCGGAGGGTGTCAATACGCTGAGATGAGCTGCTCGTGATGATGAAGCCATTCACGAGGAGGGGTTTGATTTAATACTCGATACTTTTTGAGTGACATGCGCTAATTATGCTCCCGGGGGAGAGGAGGTTTTTTGTTATATACTTAGCATGATAGCATCTTGTACCTTTATTGTTTCTTTATCAAAGTGCGCTTCAACATTGTTCCGAGTTACTATCTTTCATCATCACCAAAGAGGTTGAAGGGGGAATAGAAAGGGAAAGTGGAATATTACGATGAGAAAGTACCCTGGATCGTGTGCGCCTTACTCTTTCCGTGCCGGCGGGGGTTGCAAACGTTAGTTCGTTCGTTAGGGAGATAAATTTCATAACCTCAACGGGCACAAGCACAAGCGGTTTGAGCGGAGAGACTGATAGAGAGAAGCCGCCGACACAGAATATCGATCATATTTCATCGATCCCCGGAATGGCCGGGAACGGATGATGGTCGTGGGGCTTCGCTGTACACAGAGCCCCAAAGGGCTTAATGGGCTTTGCTGTTGGTGGTGTTGTGTTATTGCTTTTATTTTTACGATTTATTTTCCACGTCCAGCCACGTACAGCACCCCCGCACACAGCTACAGAAAGCAAACTGCTGGTATTGTTGGGACATACAGAGAAAGAGAGAGAGAGAGGCTTGTAAAAATAAATCAACAAACGAGCTCTTAGTGAGCGTGAGAAGATTGCGACTGTGGACTGTCTACTGTTACATAAATCTAATAACGAGAGTTAAAATTGGGAAATCCTCAGAATCAGATTGGGATAGTTTTAATCGATGTTTGATACAACGAAGCCCAAGAAGATGGCTTTTCCGTCCATTGCATACTAATACCAACTCTTCCAGGACGCTTGATGTGTGTGTGTATTATTGATTAAGCAGTACGTCCACTGCAACAAGGGAAGGGGAAGGCTTTGGGGTCTTTGGGAAAAAGTATTCCGATTTGTAGCAGGAAATGAGGAAATGAGCACTCCTTCCGGGGGAGAGCAGTTATCGTGATGTGTAGAGCTTGGGGTGGATTGGTGTGTGCCGCGTCAGGTTGATTGAAAGTAAAGTTTTCCCCGCATTCTACTTGGACGTGTTCTGCCAGTACTCTCCCTCCTTCCCATGCAGTACTCGCCCTAACGAGACACATTACCCCAAAATGGGCGGAGGAATGGTTGCAACAATGTAACGATTTGCGTGGTATGCGTGTGTTCTAGCAAGCATAAGGAAAGGGTGGATAAGCCAAGTCCTCGTGTACGACGAGTTGGCGAGTTCGAACATGTTTATTTTGCTGGTTTCCGCTGAACCCTCCGCAGGTCGTGCTGTTTGCATGAACAATCTGGTGTTTGTATGTTGGGGGCCAAGTTTGTTCTGAGATAAATAGTTCCTCGAGGGTGGAGAGTGTCTTGTCCCAGTACGAGGAGTTCGATTTAATTTCTGCGAAAAAAACACCGACAGTATCCACTTAGTAGATTCGTTAGCGGCATTCTTACGGACTCGTAAAGCATGGGTAATATGGTGTCGGAGTTTGTTCCATGAATACTCAATCGAACCTTCGCAGTTTGCGCGCTGCTAAATGGAGTGAATTTTATTGCCTCCGCATGGTCCGCGGGACGGTTTGTGTGGACGATTGGAGATCGTAACACAATTGGAGAGGTCGTTTGGAGGAGTCTTTCCTACAATTCTGGGTACTTTTTTGGCACAATTCTAGTGCTCCAAGATCTTGCTCCTTCTCTCCAAGAAATTGGGGAAAGATCGTTATCATCTATATTTCCCACCTTTCGTGGATGGTAAAGAAAAAAAAGACCCAACCATAACGTTCTAGCATTGGAAAACTGTTGTCGCCCTCCTAGCACAAGATTTCGGTCTAAATATTTATGACATGCAAATGAGGTGAAATATTTCCAGCGTCTGGAACTTATTTTTCTACGGCTTTCTCGGCTAGAACCGATCTCTCGTTCTGCAAAACCCACCACCGGGGTTGGGGTGAAACGAAATTGCTTCTTTCCTGAGATGTTGGTTTTTTGTTGTATTTCCTGTTTTCATCACCCTCTACGAGTGGAGTTCCACCATAGAGCACTGGGCCAAAGTGTATTATATGCAGAAAGGATAATGCTTTTTTCCCTGCAGAACCGCCTCAACAAAAAGAGCGTAATATTTATTGCAACATTCATTGGGCAAATGCCCCTCCCTGGATGCATAATATCGCCGAGCTCCGATCGCAAGAAGCAATCGCTTATTTACGGCTTTATCGACAGATCAGCCCCGTTGGCGCAGCACTCTCGCCTACTGTATTATTATTATCGGGTGGATTTTATGTTTGCATCTGCGTGCGTCGCTCCTTACGCCGCCGGGTGAGATAAATGATCGATGCTCTCTGCTGGCCACAATTGCTGGAGGAGGCTCATCGTTCATTTATTTACCGGTGGGCTGGGTGAGAGTACTCTTGGGGTAGCAGAAGCCCCATCGGGAGCAGAAGCAGCGCATCCTTACGTCACTGGAGCACTATTGTATTGTGGCATGGGGCCGACAGCTTCTTTAATCTGTTTGGGCTTCTTAAGACCATCAATCAAGTACAACAACAACAACTGGGAGGACTTGAGACCGTCCGGAGAGGACCCACAGTATGAATATCGCAATCGCAACACAAATCAGATCATATCGTTAGAGCATTACTGGCAGATAATTACTCCAATAATGGGCATTTGCCCTCTCTCGCGCTCTCTCATTGGAATTTGGAGAATGCTTTGCATACTAATTAGCACCCCAGCAGGGCTGCTAAACTATTGCCCTGTGTGTTACGAGACGAGGTGGCACTTGTGTTGGTTATTCAAATTCAATTTTTCAAACCATCTCCAAGAGATCTTCCACCGATTCGCTGCGCAGCAGTAAGGCACTCGATCCCTAAAAAAAACCCATTTTGGATCAAGTCTCAAGTTGAGGGATGATCTTCATACTGATGATACTTCCTTCTGCTGCTGCTGCTTTGTGTTGCCATTTGCACGCTCACGCTGGTGGACATAATACTTCCCCTTTCGTGTCCATTTCTTCTGCAAGCCTCGCCTCCTCCCGAGGTAAGGAATTGGCGTAATTGCTGTGGTTTAATTGAATGGGACCCGTCCCGGTGGGGAGTGGGGGAGTAATCTCAAGATGAGAGCCACAAAAATTTCGACCCCACCGTTTATCCGTGCACATTCCAGCACACTCCGCCGATTTGAATCTCGTTGGTGATCTCGTTGAGGTTAGATTACTTAACCGCTGCAAAGCAAGAAATGTTGAAGAAGCAGCAGCAGCAAAAGAAAAAAAAAGTAATGCTATAGATTATGTCTTTCTCTCAAATGGAATGGGGGCTTATCGCTTCCCAACCCACCGCTCGTTAACTCTGAGTGATCTTTAGTGAAGCCGCACTTTGCCCGTTTGTTTCCTTATTATTAACCTCCGTGCACTGCTCCAAACCCCCTGCTTTGCACATCGTCCAAGTCCGTCCAACAGTGGCATTTATTGGATCAACTTTATTTGAACGCTCGTCGGTGTCGGAGATTATGCAAACTGAAAAGACAACACAGGCACGAGCCGCACTCTCGACTCGAATCGTCGTTGCATTTCGAGCGCAAGAGCTGCTGTCAAATTTGTCTTGGCGCAGCAGCGTGATCGGCAAACTACGTTTGTGGCTGTGAAAACTTAACCGATTCGTTTAACATTCGGAGCGCCGGAGCCGTAGCTTGAAAAATGAGACGGTGAAGGTACAGCTTTATGATTTGATGGTTTTGTGAGAGTGTGTTTTTTTTTCGTTGAAATCCCCTCTTGCTTGGCGTCTGTGTTTTGGTATTTATGCTTTTCGTGCTCTTACATTTGGTGAAAATCGCGCGTTTCGTCATAAAGCACCGATCCCGGCGGGCGGGTGGAAACGAGGTTAAAGCGGATTATGGCCGCCTACGGCCAACGAGCAATGGCATGGCAGCGTTGATGATGATGTTTATGATGAAATGCAATTATTTATTCGATCGAGCGCATGCCCGCGCGGTGATGGAAGGTGACTTAGATAATATTACAAGCGCGCCGCCATTGTGTGTGAACAACAGTGTGACGTTTCCCTACGAACGAACCTGAAATGAGGTGTCTGGAGGTGATTTAATAAGGTTAAAAGCTTGTGCAAAAGAGTTTTGGGCTGGCACAGAAGCGGAAGGGCGTTTTAATATGAGCTAATGTAATTATGTGCCTGCTTTTGTAAGCCTGCAACGAGAACGACGCGTCTTGGTGACATGTTTTCTAAAAAACGGTGTTTTGCATAGCATATTGCATACTTTTAGGCGGTTTTGACACCTAAAACTGCACCAAAACCGTTTTCTCACCGAAACGTTGTGCAAAATCTCACCCGACACATTTATCTGTTGTTTTGCTTCTCTGAAGCAGCACTCGAGCAAAGATTTATTGCCCTTTCCTGCACCGTTTGCACCGTGTGGTGTGCGGGTGGGCTGGTGACTTTTTGAACCTTTGCCAAGCCGTGCGTGTACCCAAATGTCGCACTATTGATCCGATGGTTCGATAGGAGCTGGTTCCGACAAGCGTTTCAAAACAAGGCTGGTCCATCTGACGAAGGCAACCAACCCCGGCTGAAGCACATTGTGTCTGGGAACTATGTTGTCGGTGTCTCGGTGTTTTCTTCCCTTGCCCGACTGCTCCACTAAGGCCCTGCGCGTAAGCGACGGCCCCAGTGCACGTGTGTACTATATTGCTTCCATAATTTACCTTTTATCCGTCGCCACGTGTGGTACCAACAAGAAAACAGAGGAAAAAAACACAATTTATAAGAGAAAAAACACCACTTCCTTTACCGCCAGAAACACCTGAACGCACATGAAAGCGGTGGTGATTCAGTGTGGGTCCCTAAACCAAAAAAGGAAGAAAATGCCAAAAAGCGCTCACTTCCTTCATCGGCACGCAACCTCTACTACAAAATAATAATAAGGATATTAACTAGAAAAAAAGCACAACCCCGTCGTGTTTTGGTGCGGCTAACCGCAACGTGTTGGTGAAGGAACAACATCCTGCATATACCCTTTGGCGGGGAAGGTGAAACGAAAAACCCGTCGGGGCTCACCTCATGGCCGACACACCTGCCAAATGCTCCACGTTTGCTGGACGGGGGGAGTTTTTGGCTCGTAGCTACGGGAAGTATGATTTATTACATTATTCAGAAGTTTATGGGAATCGCAGGACTTTTTAGAGCTACAGCACTTCCCAACGTATCCGGGGCCCACGGCTTGATCGGTTAACGGTTTTCTAGGGGGGGCGACGCAGTTTGTCGGAGTGTGTGTGTATGGTTGGTGTATGGCGGGTTTTCCTTGATTCTTGCTGTCTAACGTCTTTTTGTTGGCGTGGGATCGATCAGAGTGCGAATTTTCCAGCATTTTTTTTTTCTTCCGTTTTAACCTAATCGGTTCACCTGAAAGTCAAGTCCTGTTTACTGTCCGCAGGGAATCAAAACGCGGGCGGATGGAATTAACGAGGACACCGAAACCGAAGGATGTGCTGAAGGATGTGTGAAGCTATGTGCTGAACCGAAACAGAGCACAGGAAGCCGGCGAATCGGCGTAGGAAGCTGATTAGTAATGGGGGCTAGGAAGCGAGCGGAAAATAGATGTTTCGCTAGAAAATTGGCCCTTTCCTTTTGGTGTCCTAGGGAAGGGAAGCGTGTGTCCCGCGGGAGTAAGAAGCTTTAGAATCATTAGCGCACGTCTGTTTGTTGGTTTGGTTTGCTTTCACTTGAGAAGGATGATACCTTCTTTTTTTTTTTGTTTCATTTTTCTGGAAAAAATGACATTGGTGGTGAAAACAGTAAAGGACAGGCGCGGCGATGTGTAATGGCATTTGATAGTTGATTAGGGTTTGCAATTTGACATTGGTAAGTAACAAATGGTAAGTTGTAGGACAAAAAAAATGTGATAGGTTATTTATACTTTTGACGTAAGGTAACTTGAAATCCTTAACTTGTAACGGCAACAACCTTTGATTCTGGACATTTTTTCAATAACAATTACATAAATTGGTCTTGCTATCAAGTACCTATTTCTACAACAAAAATCGAATTCAGTATTTTTCTGTTTAACATATAAAACTGTAAAACTCGTTTTTTCTTCTAAAAGGTCATGTGATTTCAATTAAAAACGAAACCATGAATTTTTGGTTCATATAAACAAACTGTCAGTAAGCTATCAAAACCTTCCTCTAAAAGAAAATGTCAACTGGAATTCGTTGTACTATTGGAATCAGATCAAGATAACTAACTATCTAGACCTCGTGGAACATTTTATGGAGATTGGGAAGAGTAGAAAAATGTTATTGAGGACTTCCTATGAAACCTTGCTATCCTCGATTGTTAAATGAAGGACTTGCTACAGACTTTGATCAATTCCGATTTCTTCAATTCTCCCATTCTTCAATTCTCCAATTCTCCAATTCTTCAATTCTTCAATCACGTTAAATACTTCCATAGCAATCTGACACATTGGCCATCAAGCTCTACTTCAACTGCTGTTTCTCGCATAAATATGCATGAACATGTATCTCTATCGATCGCTAGAGTACTGCCTGTGTGGCCGCTGCTGGTGGATTAGCAACTGCAGTGATTATTGTCATTACTTCGTGTGTCACCTTAGCTTAGCAACGCATTCTTCACGATCAGATCATAGTTTGACGCCTGGCTGTGCTTGGATCATGCATACCATCATTACAACCTGAAACGATGTTGTCACCGGCATCCAACACCGAAATTCCTAACCCTTCACAACTCTTCTCACCACAACATGCAACCCTTTGTGTGAGGGTGCAACAATTACTAGCCGAGTTCCAAGTTGCCATGCTGACGCCCTTTCGTGAGGGGTGCTATCACGCTAGGTGTCGCAACGAGATCGACATGGAGAAGTCACCGGGAGGGTGCGAGAAAGGAAGCTGAATTTATTATGATGTTGTAGTAGCTCTGATACGCTGACGAGAGTGGACCATAATCATGAATCAGGCAGCGATGTGCTTAGCGAAATCACCGATGATGATCATCATCATCCCGCCCCCCCTAGTCGGTCCGCTTTGTTGTAAGTGTAAGCGCTACCGGCACATCGATGTTCTCACCTGCCACCATTGTGTCGTGTGGGCCAACATTCCCATGCACATTCCGGAGCCGTCCATGCGCCATAGCGCACGGGGCAGACCCTACGGAGATGCTGGCTATAATTAGCATTTTCGTTGCGTAGAACTAGTAGTGTGTGTTCGCCCTACCGGAATATAGTGCCTTGAATTTGCCGACCAAATTTCCGCCCTGCATTCGCACCAACTCGCTGCACAACGGTAAGTGACTAAGGTTGTCGGAGCGGAGAAGTGTTGAGATAATTAGACGTGTAAAATTTACCGTCGCGTGTGCGCTTAGCCATCCTCCCGAGCAAGCAATTGCTCACCTGAAAAGCATCGTTTCCCCCTACCCGGTTAATTACCCTTTTAAGGCAAATGGCAAAACGGTGATAACGGGCTATTTGGGGGCGAAGTGAAACGGCGCAATTTATCATTTATCGAAGGAAATGTGTGCCACTGCGAGCGGTATCTGCGCACAACAGCACAGGACGAAAGTGCATGAAAATGACGGTTGCAAATCAGCAGCAGCAGCAGCAGCAGCACTGGCAGTTGAACAAATTGCACCATCACGTAGGCTGTCGTCGCAGCCTGGAAGCTGGGATAGTGAACTGGATTAAAGTACCGCATCGTGTCACTCGGCGTTACCTTGAAATGAGATGTAGGTGTGGGTGGGTTTTTTTTTGCATATCCCGGACGGGGAACTGCAACAGTGAATCAAAAGTGTGTTGAGTGCAGCGATCTAAAGCTCGTCAGCTCGGCATGCTTCACGATGATGGTGCAATGAAATGCATAAAGCAGCATGAAATTCAGAGCATTAAAATTATCTCCACAGTGGGTCACACAGGCACAGGCCCCGGTACGTATGCAGGAACGAGAGTGGTGAAAAAATGTGGGACAAATCCTCAATGTTTCCTTGTTGGAAACCGGGGACCGGCTGTGTGTTATCGGTGTGAAAGTGCATTATAAAACCCGCGCGAACGCTGCACTTTGGATGCATCGGGCTGTTAAGTGTACCAAAAAGGGGGACGACTAAATCCGGAGCGTGGTCACTGTAAGAGCGCGCCTGCCTTTCCATCAGGGTTGTCCATCATCAGTGCTAGTTGCTTTTGACAAGCTGCCGGAAGCCGCGGTCGTGTAGTGTACCGTTCGCAGCTCACATTCCGTCACATTCCATCAAGTATGGAGTGTTTTGTAGTGAATGGGTCTATAAAGCACTCGGTACAGGTCTTTTTTTATGGTAGTTTGGATGGAGAAAATGCTGTCATGCTGTGTTAGTCATGTGCTGTCAAATTGGCGCTAGATTGGTAGTTCAGGGATTAAAATGTTCCGATTGATGTTGGCATTGCTAACAAAAAGGCTTGAGTAAGATGCATTATACATCAAATACGACTAACTACGTTGGAGTTCTTTATGGAACTTGGTTGTCGGAACCAAGCTTAATTGCTACTTTGTAAGATAAATAATGGTAGAGCTTTAGTCCAGTGGTAGAATTCCAGGAATTCTGAAGTTGCCGTTGTAATCTTCTTAGATCTAAGTGTATTAGAAGCCCTTCTAAAACTTTGAGTGGATATTTTATGCTAGAAACCTTCAAGATGTTAGAAGACATCAAAAGCTTTTGGAACATGATCATAGCAGTCTAAAAGGCTGGAGTAGAAATTCTAGGAACCACAAGGTATCAATTTTAAATTTATGATCTTGCCTGGCCTGTGTTTCAATAGATAATTAACTTTCAAAAGATTGTTTTAATAACTCTGTCCGGGGAATTCTGTCATCGTTATCTGGGGAATAACTGTGCCCGAAAGCATCCCAAGATACTTTTTTTTTACTTTTATGGATGTACATAGTATCGTTTCATTGTTCTACTGAGTAAAAGAATCCTGAACATACGGCTCAAACGAATAAATACTTCAAGAGCTCCACTTGTAGTGCTTCATGAAATTCTGAAAACCGACAACTCGGTCTATTAAACAACTGACAAAGGGCAGTGGTCGTAAATCTTAAAACACAATTCCGCCTCTTGAATGACACGAAAGCTTGGGCTACATTTTTTGCGCAACCTCAATTCCACCAAACGGAATGAGCTTGTGCAAACTATGAGCAGGTTGCCATGGCACACTGCTTACCTACTTTTCTATACCTACCTGATCTTTCCGAGTGACTAGCAGGGCAATGGTGGCCAGGCGTGGTGTGTTGTTTTTGCAACTTTAAATTAATAATTTAATTCCACACCTTTACCGCTTTCTCTTGAGGTGGACGGAGTAAAATAAAGATACTGACACTTTGCACAACCGGCTGGGCTCGAGCTGCACTGGTGAGTCAGAATATTAGCTGTGGGATTTGGTGCGTCATCTCGGTCTCTCTCGGTGGCTAACTAGGTTATCCTCGGGATGGAGTCTTGTTTGCGAAAGAAATTATCATACCGTGGATGATGAAGCTGTCAGGAATGGACCTTCTTCGCTTGTTCAATCGCTAGTTACAACTGATTATGATTGGCACGTTTGGTTTTTCCAGTTCGATTGTGTGCTGTGTGTGAATTCTAGCCGTTAGAATTGGAGCCCGTTGGAATGGCTGATGTAATGCCATTGAAGTGCTCTCTGAACAGGACGGAACACGTCATGATTTCATCCTTCCGTGTTTTTTTTATTGTTCTCATCATTTCCTTTACTAATATTTATTTTTCCCTTTCCGATCTCGTCTCGTTACAGGTAAGCCTCTCTGGAAGCACCACAGCAACGCGAAGGTCGATTGATATCGTGAGCCCGTCGCTGGAATCAATCATTTCATACCGTGTTTTTAATTGAAACGTAAAGCTCACCACACATCCACCACAGCAATTTCAATGCCCGCGATTGTCGAGCAGCAGTCGGTGCGTCAAGGGTCGAGCATGAATGAGAATGGCCAGACTGGCTACAGCATGGCGAAGGTATCATCTTCCCATTTTTTTCTGCCCCAACTCCCCCCACTCTCGCGCACACAGTTCTCGAATGTGTGGTTCACCCATCAGTTTGGAGGTTGCGTTTTGTGTCGATTGTGCTGCTGCCGCGGAGAACGAGGCACGAGTTGTTACGTTTTGTATCGAAGTGTGTCTAAGCACACTACTAACAAGAGAGCATCTGGTGGTGGTGGTGGGAAGGGAAGATTGGGTGGCCGAAGCGTCGAGCCATGGGTTCATGGCAAAGCGAGACAGCTCGCGTGCGGCTGACCTTGAACATTATTATATGCTGCACGGTTTGATGATGCTGCCCCGATGATTCTTGCGCTGTGTTCTCGTTTCGTTCCGGCTCCGGCTCCATACAATCTGAGGGGGAGATTTGATGGAATTTGGACAGCAGCAGCTGGTTGGAGCGCTGGAGGAGCGGTTTTGGGGGGAAGTGTTTAGGAATTCGGATCTGTACGGTTGGCCACCACTCTGGTATGCCGATGGCAATAATTTAATAATTCGATCGCACACAAAGTTTCCAACCATACACCAAACACACACAACTCTGTTCGACAGAATTTACTTGCCGGGTAGGGGGGTTTTTGTGTTCCCGTGGATGAATGTACGGAACGAATCGGTCCGTTTTGATTTCCCTTACATTTATTTTCAATCGTTCAATTCATTCCCATCGGCCGTGCGCGAACGCTATTGCTTGCTTGTGGTGCGGCATCGTGGGAAAAGCCGCTCGAATGGTTCCATCCGATACGCTGATTTGCATTGGAGCTCGGTGTGAAATATTGCCATTTGCTTACAGCGAAAAATTGAGCTTTTCGTTGAGAGATGCTTACGGGTTTTTTTTTGTTCACCAGATTATTGATAAATCGAAGCTTAAAGCTTAATTGAGCCCAAAAAAATGTTTGATAATAGCTTTTGTTTGTAATTTACACGCACTTGTGATGGAATGGACTGGTAGCCCATTGTAGCGACAGCCGACTGTGATACAGCAAGATGTTGATCAATTCCCATTTCAACCGAACATAGTATGATGGCTTAGTGATATTCTCCGACGATTCAGTTGTGAACTGTTTTGTGTACCTTGAGACTTTAAAGTTTCTGATACTTTTCAGACAAACAAATCTTTATGGTTGTCTTAGTGTGACTCTTAATCTGATATCCTTTATCCGATATAATTTTTGCAATATTCTTATACCTAAATTTAAGGTCTTTAAAATGGTTAATACGTGCTATTCAAAAAATGTCATTTAAAGTCTACTAAATTTACTAAATATTGTTATAATATGATACTGTCTATCCAATTGCAAGGAAAGTCAAAGAAGAAATATTCGTAAAATCCTGCCAAGAATACAAAAAAAAACAAGTTTTATTTCGATCCATTTTTGTTCAAAAATATTTCTCTCATGCATAAAAATGCTCAAAAGAAAATTCTAATCGCGAGACATTTATAAAACCGGTCGCTCTAACGTACCGTGTAAAATGTCTGATGCTTGCGGCGGATTTATGTTATTTTTTCGTCGCTAGCTCCCAAACCCAAACAATGTCGGTCGTGGTGGTGGTGGTCGCTTCCTACCATTTTGCGTTCGGTTTAGAAGGTTTGTTACTGAACTGCAGCCCCACCCCCGGTATTCGCCCCATGGCAACGATGTGTTGCGTCTGTATTTTCACTGATTGAACCAATTACCGGATCCTGGAAATCTATCGCTCAATTCCGGTTGCGCACAATCGCACACCCGGGATCAGGGAATCAGCAGGAGCGAAGCTCCTAGCTGCAGCGCTAAAACCAATCGAACCCGCTAGTATAAACCCTCCGGGAAGCTTCCCAACAAAGGGCGAAATAGCGAAGTGTGTAGTAGCTGGTAGATGAAAAATTAAGGACCGAGAATAGGAAACCCAAACAAACGACACGGGGAGAAAGAACCGAACCGATACTCAACCGTTGGATCGATATCCTCAATCCAGTTTCAGTGCAGTTTTCCTTTATTCTTGTTTTGTTTTTGTTATACGGGGGTACGTGATTTTTGTTCCGACTTTTCTTCGCCGCCCTGTGCTTTGCGCGCGAGTTCGCCATGTGCGCCGGCTACAATTGGACACGATTGGGGAGAGCTCCGTTGAGGTCGTAAAGTGGAAATTTTCAATCAAGTTTGCCGCTCGGCATCCTTTATCACATTCGGAGCCCCGAACGTGCCAGAGTTTGTAAGTGTGTTTAGTCGGCATCTTCGAACGGCGTGGCAGCAACAGTTTTACATCGATGGCCCTTTTTGTTTTATTGATTCCGAAGGGCTAGGGGGGGCTGAATGTTTTTTTAACCTTTAGGCGGTGGGGGTTGGAAAAAGAAGACGATATGTCCAAGAAAGAGCCACAACATTCCGAGAACATGACACTTTGTGCCTCGTGTCACACTGTGTGATGGGTAAATGAAGGGCACAATCACACACCGCACCTCCGTTACCTCCAATGATGAGTCCCCCCTTGGTCGTGGTCGTCTTCCTATTTCCACTTGCTCGCGTATTTAAATCAACACCAATTGTGTGCATGTTTGTTGATGCAACACACCGAGCGCCACCCGAAAACTGTGTCAAGTTCACGAGCCGCCACCATCGCATCGTGTGATGCATCATAGAGGAAGCAATTTTGGCCGTGCGACCTAAAGCAGGATCCGCACACACACACAATCGCATCAAGCGTGTCGTGTTTGGAGCGAGAGGGTTAACATTCATGCAACAATTCACCTCATGCCCCTTCGGCAACAAACCACAACACCATAGTGATGGCACACTAAAACAATGCACCTTGCCCGAGCTCAGCAACTACCCCTCCCTCCCCGCAACGATGTTTGCCCCGAAAACGTAACAGCATTATTGCAAACGCGCAGAAGGTTGCATTTTTAATTGCAATCAGCCGCCCGAAGGTTTGCTTCGCTTGCTAGTTAGCTGGTAATGGTGAAGAGCGGTTTTTCGCTGGAATAAATGGGTTAATGCTGGAAAAAGAAGGCTTTTTTGAAAAAAAAAAAACGGCTAGACACAAACACAATATCATCCTCTCCCCCCCCTGACATGACGCAACTGTGAATGGTGCCAGTTTGTGTCGCTCGGTGTGTGTGTTGTTTTCCGTTTAAACAGCAAAGTTGAGAAAGGAACGCGTTGGTGTGTGTTTAGCAGTGTGCTTTGCTCCAATTTTCTAATGGTTTTGTTTTGTTGAAAGGGCTCTGTTTCGTTGCAAACCGATTTGTTGGGGGTCTTGTTGCGTTGTGCTGGTGGAACCCTCTGGGAGGAATGTGTTTGTCATTTAATTAGAAGTGGATCGTTTCTTCCAAGACCGCTGGCTGAACCCGCCGAACTAAGGGTTTGAATCAATGCTCAAATTTCTTCCAGCGGTGGTTTTACGAAGCAGCAAAGGTGAAATATTTTGCAACCCCGTGGGGCCCGTTTTCGTTCGAGCGAGAGAAATGTGTGTGTCTAATGTTTTGCACAAAACCATCGACCACGCGCAATCAATCTAAGGGCAGAGCGTGGCTTAATTTGCATTCCATGCAATGGTGCGGGTTCAGGAATTTATAGGCCCCGGGTACCCCTCCAACCTTTGATCTCTCAATGGGGTGGTGGAAGTGTACTTCCGACGGTGTTGCCTTGCATTGTGATTGATGCACGCCGGGCAAGATACACATGGTGTGCTGCTCGTGCGGCCATTCTAATCAGTCAGAAGGGTTTAGATATCAGGTATGAGTACGATCGTTTATGGCGTTATTTGAGTTGTTTTATTGCTCTTCTTTAATACGATCAGGCTTGCAAGTAGGGCATTGATTTCAGACGAAGAGGGAAACAAAACGAATAAAAGACATTTTTGAACAATCTATGACACGTTTACATAGCACTTTTATGCATTCAGGCTATTCTGATGTGCTTTCAGTGAGATGTGTCAATTCCTGTGCTGATCTCTCTGCTATCTCGATAGCATGCCTTTTTTCCCAAAGTACCTAAAATTGATTCTTGAAATTACAGCAACAATGCCTTATTTATACCAAGAATTCAATATTTTATGGTTATTACTAACTCGAGTCTACTTAATCCTTTCGTTTGAAATTATTTTAACCATAATGTTTTCTTTCATTTACACTAAAATAAAGAGCCATTGGGAGTTCACTAAACCTCAGGAAACAACAGAACATCTCAAAGGTTTTTAAAGTAACATGATAAAGAATGCTTTAAACGCAAACGATTATTTCCCATTCCGCGGCTTCTCTTCAGTGCACAATAACCATGGCCAATAAATTTTGACCAAGGGTAATTTAGTTGCAGATTGTGCGGTGGTGCACCCGTAGCTAATTGATGCGCTGCGCTAGAACGAGCTCGTGCGCGCGCGCTCGCGTCCCCCGTGGTTGCGTAGCTGCCTGCAAAAGGTAAAAGGCTTGTCTTGAAAGAGCCACTCAGGGTGCAGGAGAAGGGTTAATATTTGCACATATATTTGAAGATATGGAGAGAATATGCTCATTTGCATAGCCATTATTTTGAGGTAAATCCACCCCGGTGTGTTACCGCATTCCAGCATATTTTGGGTGGAGTTGGCGCTTTGGCAGTAGTAGTAGTAGTAGTAGTAGTAGTAGTAGTTTGGTAGAATAAGTTGCTTTGCCTGGCTGCCGGTCGATGATTCCATTCGAAAGTTTATGACCCGAGTGCTCAAATTTGTGCCATTTACTTACCGTTGCTGGAGCAGCAGAAGTGTTGTGTCGAAATTGTAGTTTCCCACTGTCTCCAATCGGAAGATCAGAGCTCTGTCGGAATGTTCCGAGCGTGGGCTTAGAAATGTTCTTGTAAAATCGGCTTTTCCTATGGGGGGGGGGGGGAGATTTGAATAGTTGGCATTTTCAGTTTTCCATGCTAGAACTGAGGAACTGAAAGGAGCAACTTTTGCATAGTCACCAGATTGGTGGACTGCGGTTTATCAGTGTCGGTGCACACATCCAGCAGTTGGGGTTGTGTTTGGTAGTTTCCAGTCCCGGACCCGGACGCCACAAGAGGATACTAAATGATGCTTGACGAAGTCAACTTTGCCCTTTCCATGTTTTTTGCCTCCTCCTCAGTGTGAGACGATGACCCAGAAGAGGAACTACGGGGAAAATTAATTGTAAATGATTCGAGTAAAAATCACACGGATTAAGTTAACGATGGTGACAGGCTCGTTTGAGCGTCGTTCGGGGTCGTCGTTTGTTGGAGTGTCGAGATCTCACCCCCAGCAGGGTGCTCCAGTGGAAGACGGGGGGTGTACTAAATGAAAAATTTGTCGCTCCACACTTCCTGTGGCCGCAGCATTGGGAGGCGACCACATTATGGATTCGCCACGGTGTTGTGCTCTATGGTCAGTGTGCAGACCGTAACAGGACAGGAAAGCCCGTCGTGTGGTGAGACATGGCATGCTTTAATGCTCATAAAGAGACGATATGTTCTGCAATCAGGAAGTTTCGGAAAACGGGAATTGCAGAGAGAAGAGGAATTCAACCGTCCCGGATGGATCCGGAACGAATCACTCGTGTTTTCTCCCAAGCAGCATTCGATGTTCTGGTGTTGTCCGCTCGCTGGAATGAGAAATGTGGTGTTATCATGCCGGCCTTGGTATTATTTAACATTTATGCGGGAAGACCCACGTGAAGACGGTATGCGGCGAGACTCAAGAATCGGTATGCGGTAGTAGGCGCGATGTGCATGTCGAAGTTACGGCACCATTTTCAAGGGTCACTTGGAATCATCGTTAGCCGGGAAAGACCGGGAGAAGGTTGTGATGCACCCGGGTAAAGCGGGACACATGAACACATGACACAACGCAAAACTTTCTCTCCTCTCGCACTCCGTGTTGGATTGGCTGTTGGCAGATACTGATGATGATGCTGCTGCTGACGACGACCACGATGCTGCTGATGTTTGGAAATCTCAGGCCCAAACCGAGGTTAAAAGATCGCAATCTAACGCGTCGCTTAACACAGCCATCGCCATTAGTTACACCGGTGGACCGGGTGCGGGTTGTTTGGGAGTTGGGGATCTGGCCAAGAAAAAGGGATGCGATAGAAACCATGGCGACTAGTAGTACGGACACAGCTTCACCCGAGCCACTTGCCCACACGCACACGGGTTGGGGAAGCATTCGAATGGTTTGCTGAAGCTCGCTGGACCATGTAGCGTAACTGTGCTCATCGTTCTCGTCACATTGACATTTCCATCGAAACATAAGCATAAAACGAAATGGTGGTCTTGTGAGGGTAGATGACGGATAGGGTTATTTCCTTTAGTTTTTGTTGTTGTTGGAGATATCCGTTTCCGTCTATCCATAACGACCTTGATCTTTTGAAAGAGCCTGAATTCAACAGGAAGAATAGATTAATTAGCAGCAAATAATGACGCCTTTTCGAACATGTTAAGCCTAACATCCGCAGCCCGAACATACGCGGAAGATGGTTCAAAATTCCAACTTCCAATTGTGACGATTGTGAGGAAATCGTTTATCAACTCACAAGTTCCCAAACTGGCAAACTTTAATGCCGTGTCTCAGGGACGTTGCTCTGCTTTAGAATGCAGCACCAAGGCGCCCTTGTTTATTGAGTCAATTTTATGTCCTCGTTGGAGGAGGATTGATGAGCGGTTTGCTTTACTCGCTGAAACTTGCCAGCGTAGGGTTAGATCATGTTAAATTCAAAGAATTCATCCTCTTAGAACATCACTGCCTCCCCGTCGACGAGGAGGAGGTGGAAGATCTGCTGCGAGAACAAAAGGTATGGCGTAATGTTTCATGAATGTCTTGGATGGACGGGTATAGATATTGTGCGTAGTAATCCAATCCTTTTGCCATTTTCATGTTGTTGTTGTTGTTGTGTAAGAAAGCTGAACTTTCAAAAGCTTTGTGTGAGTGTTTTTTTGCGTGTTTTAATTTATAAAACTTTCAAGATGGGAAAACAGATTAAAAAATGATTGTTTGAGGGCAAAACATGGGTTCTGGCAAGCCTGGAGAATGAATTTGCGATTCTGGGTACGAGATACGTGACTCTTGCTCGTTCTCTCCTTACACGACGCGTGGATGTAAGTTACATCAATTTATTAAATAAAAACGACCTCCCCCGAGAGTGTCCAACAATAAAGTCCCGTCCCCCAGAGATGCTGGTTTACAATTTTAGCTTACCCAAAATGTTTACCAAAATTGGTCTGGAAGCGGCCTGTGTGATATCTGTGTGCGAGATTCGGGAAAAAGGATTTCGTTTCATAAGGGTCTTATCGTGCGGGCGAACACTCGTGCCTAACTCTCCTGCAGCAAAAAAGGGGAGGTTATGTGCGAGGAACTGAAAATATAATGACGCCGCAAGAATTTCGTCTCGATGGTTTCTTGTGGCCTCGCAAAAACGGCCCGATGACGGGGGAATCATCTTCTTCGGTGGTTTGTGTGGTGGAGATATAGAAACTATACAGAGGGCGCTGCAAAAAAAAGGGTTGATTGGTGTGTGCCTATGTTACCCAGACAAAGATAGAGACCGGTTGGCGTAATAGAAGTAGGAAGTAAGGGATTTTGTTTGGGGGTTTTTGTGTGTCCGTGTATTTGGGTGTAGTACAATATTTTCCCGTACTTTACACTCTGCACAAACGATCCAACGTGCTCCGAAATTCCGAGCGACGCAAGTACTTAGATATTAAGCTTAATGCATCTGTGTGTGTGAGGGAATCCGCTCATACAACTTAAAGTGCTTGCCGAGTGCAAAATTTAATAAAGCAATGGACGACAATTGTTGGGAAATGCTTCCAGCCAGTACCACATCGGCTACCACTGCCCGCTCCCCGCCCCTCCGTGGAACGTTCTTGAGCTTGTGGATTAATGTCCACTCGAATGTCATTTTCGAGATGTTCTCACTCAATGGTGATGGTTGTCCTCATGTTTCGCATCACATGCTGGAGTGAAGGTCTGCCATTTCTGCCCAAATTATGTCAAGGGCTCTCGTTGTCCACTTACTACTGACACTTTTGTGTGTGTGTCAGTGTTTGTGTAGCGTGTTGGAGGAGGAGTAGGAGCAGGTCAAGTAACAAGATGTGCTGTTTTTTTTGTATTTTCCTACGAAACAATTCCTCCTCCTCCTCCGGACTGACAGTTCTAGAGGAGCGATGGGTTCATCGTTTACTTCTTAGTTGCGGTTAAAGGCAATTAATAATGCCCATTACTGTGTGCTGACACCGGTCTGAGCACGAGAGAGCGAAGAGTGCATAAACACTGAAAGGCATGTTTGGGTAACGGTAAAAGTGTGATGAATTCTTTACACCGCTTTGATGGATGGCCACAGCACGCTGTATGCGTTGTTTTTACTCCGCTCCTCTCGCTTTAGCAAGGGTAGGATGCTTCTTCCCTTCGCACATGTGACAGGTCGATGACGACGACCTCGATCTTGGGGATGTGTGAGAGTTCTCAGTTCCCTCCGAAGCGTAACAATCAGTTCAAGAACATCTCTTTGTAATGGGATATGTTCTTTTTTGTGCAGCAAGTTTGAGCGAGTGAACTGATTAAGCTTAAAGCCGTTCAGATATGCTCTCCTCGGGATAAAGCGCTCCCTGACAACATGAGCAAGCGACTTTTTGGAAAATTAAAATGCTTTTTCTTCAAAGAGCCGTTCAAAAGCTAAGCAAAACCGCGTGTAGCTTCTTCCTTCAATGCGATGTGTGTGTGTGTCTGTGTTTGATTTGATGAGATTAATAGCATCCCACACAAAAGGGACGACCCAGTTAGGATCCTAGGGACGCATGGCGGGCGGGATCTATAGTAGCGAGGAGAAAGTAAGGCGCAAAGGGAAAGCTCCCGCTCCAAATTAACCATTGTTGTTCGCTGTTTGATTTTCTTGCGCTGATAATCGGCCATCCTAACCTAACAATAATGATGATGATGACGATGGTGCGGCCGCCCAGTACCCGAACGGCGGTTCCGTTATATGCTGGTTGAGTGTTTAGCCGTTTTTTTGTGTGGTGGTTTGTCTAAAAGCAGTAGCCAACCCTCCCCGCTTCAACCTGGTGCTAGCATTCCGACACACATTGACGTTCGCACAAAAAAAAGGAAAAGAAAATCGAATCTTCTGCCACGGGTTGTTGTCGTGAAGGAGAGGAGGGGACTGACCGACCCGACTGACCGAGTTTGTAACGAGCGGTAGAAAATTGCTTACCCCAAAAATGCAATGTTTGCGTTGTGCGATGCTTACATCAATAAGATTGAGTTCGCCAAACTAAAATAAGAACACAGCAGAACCCCCAAACGACAGCATGTCGCCGGTTGAGCTTTTGGGCAGAAGCAACAGCAGCAAAAACAAGAAGCTTTGTGCGCGGGAAGATTTGGGCGGTACGTTGCGTGACGAACCATCATTACTCGCCGGTGGCAGCACGGTTGATTGGCACGAAAGCAACCGCAGAAAGCGGATTGACCAACTTCCAGCCAAAAGCTGGCAAGCAAAATGGTGATTACAACTTACGAAGTTTCAATCATTGCTTTCCACCGCGGCCGGTTAAGAATGTTTAGACTCGCAGGCAGGCAGTATGTTGTCATAGTTGTGGAAACTGGCAATCGGTGGGTCAACACGGCGGATCGATTTCGCCGCCTTTTTGGTTGTCCTCGGTTTAACCTTGATCGGTTTGATCGGGCACACGTGGGATTAGTCACTGGGCTGCAACTTTCATGTGCACACCCGAATGCCTGATTGAGCCTTCCCAGGAGATCACGCTATCGCGCGTGCCAGCCCTCGTTGGAGCTGGTGCAGGAATGCTGCGAACATTATTGCCACGGAACGATAATAACAGACCGGTCGGGTCGTACCTGTCCCTGCTTAGCGTGTTCTAAACAGCGACGAAATTGTCCCGCGGGACCAATCGGCAACACCCGGACCCTGTCGCCAGCGGCGGCGGCAGGCGATCGGCTCGCGTGCCCAACTTCATTTGCGTCTGCCGGTGACTACCGCCTGTACCGGTACCTCGGTACCCTGTACAGTAATGTCAATTGATTGATGGCCGCTTTCCGCGATCAAGCGTCGGCCGATTGGTTGCCTTTGTTGGTAGCGTAATTGTCTCCATTTCTGTGGCGCTCCCGTTGCAGTAATTTGTGCTGCTACTTAGCAAGCCTTGGTGCAATGGACAAGCGTAATCACAACGCCGAAAGGATGACGCGCTTTCGCTGTAAAAGCGATCGATGCCAGAGAGTGTGTGCCTAATGTGCTCATCCTATCGGGAGCAGCACAGGTACAGCACTGTGCCATGATGGGTAATTTCGGTTACAATGTACCGACCCGGACACCCGGGGACGGGGTGGTCGATTAGAATAATTGGGCACATCCATTACCGGTTCAACAATGGGACCACGGTTTTCATTTTAAATGCAGTTCCGCTGCCAACTCACGTCACTAACCGTTCTGCTGCTCAGCTGACAGTTTTGCTATAAATGGGACCGGCTAGCGATAATTTGAGACCGTAATAAGGCGGTTTTGTTGTGCACAGTGCATACATTCAGGGGTTTTGTACGATTTTTTATGAGGTCTTTCAAATCGTGGTATTTTCTGTTACAAAAATAGATTTCTAATACGCCTTTATATTGACACTAACACATTGAAAAAGTCTAGCTATACTAGACACTAGACAGCGTCAAATGAAAGACAATCTTGTAGAGTATATTGCGTACATTCAGGGGGTTTTCTATAGTTTTTACGAGAGCTTGGTAATTTCTGTCCAAAAATAGGTTGTCCCTTGTAGAACAGTCAATATTCCAAAGCTTCTGTTGCCAGGACTGTCCACTGGGTGGCATTTTCAAGCAAAATCAAACATCCAATCCATCCAGTATGGCCACTGGCCACACCCGCGCGAAGGCGAAAGTGGATCTAGAGGCGATTGTACTGTGGCGTTGGAATTATTAATGAGTTCTTTTGAAATGTCGCTAGTTGGCGTTCTGTTTGCACTGGCAGTTGGAACACTTCCCACCATGCATTCGGCCGCCACCGGCGTTGTGTGTGTGTGTGTTTTTGAACGATTTTTGGTAGCTTTGAAGCTAAAAAAACAAAAAAAAAACAAGCGTTGGTAAAACTTCTCGAACGCATGCATTTGACATGTGTTTGCGTTTACTGTTGAAAATGCCACTCGCTTCCTGTTCACCTTGGCCTTTCCCAAGCGGCACGCGCAGCGTCTGCACAGAGCAGTGACAACATCAAACGCTTTTTCATCCAACTTCATAATGATGGGTTTCTTATTTAATCTGCCAATCTGTTTTTTTTGTCCTGCTCCTTTGTTGCTCGTATGTTTGCTTTGCCGCTGCAGAAACTTAGAGTCTCGGTTTTGGTTTATTTGGTGCCATCGAACCAAAAAAACCCTCTTTTTTGTTTCTCGTGTGAGCACCAATTAAAGCGCCCGGCCTTCAGGATGGCGCTCCATACCGAAGTCGCCGCGAAGGTGGGCGCTAAGCATCGTTAGCGTTAATCTTCCGATGGCAGAGGTCCCTGACACACGGGGTCGTGTTAGCCGATCGTTTAGTGACGATTTACGGCACACAAGCGTACCTGACATCCTGTCCCAAGGGGGAGTCACAGCCGCGACCTATCGGCAAGGGATGACTTAAAGCCAACGGACACAACCGGTGGTGTGCGTTGCAATCTTAATTCGCTGTGTACACATTTATATCACCACCGTGCGTCTGGGGCACCAGACCCTGGGTGGAAAAATATATAGCCGAACACGATTGGATCGACGGATGGTGGATAAAATCTGCCCTAGTAATTAATATCTCCGCTTGGCGCGCTGGTCGTTCGGCAGTTGGTGTAATAAATCCTACCATCGAGCAGTGTCCGATGAGCTGCGGAGAAGCTCCGAGCCAATGGAGGCAAAACTGTGGAGACACTCCCTCTCCCCATAGCCCTCAAGCTTCGTTTTACCAATATCCGGCTGGTGCGAAGGAATCGAAGGCTAGCAAAAGAAGTGCGAGGGACCCTTCTTCCGTCGCGTTTGTTTTTCGCTGTCCAGCTCGCGGATGTTGAAGTCATCGTCCTCGGAAGGCAACGGAGCAAAGCAACGCCTGGCTAAGTTCGATCGTACATCCCCGTCCCTTCCAGCGAAGTGGTGGAAAGAATTACTGGCAAGGATGCTATATACGATCGAAGGGGATATTGCTTTCTGTAACATTTTTCCTGCATTCCTCAAGTGCTATCGATTTCACCTGCTGCTGTCCCGGTTGCTCATTGAGAAAGAGAGCACACACACACGCAGCTTGATTACAAATCAACTTAACCCGCGCGTGTGTTGTGATTGCTGGGGAGGAGACACAGGATCTCCAAGAAGCGCTGGAAGGAAACGGAATGTTTTTAATTCTTTGCCGCTGCTATTAATAGCCGTGCAATCTCCGTGTGTCTTCCTTCACCGAGGGCCAATTATAGACGGTGTTGGGGCACATGGGGCAGCGAACCTAGGCGAAACACTATCCCGCCGAGTTTCTGGGGCGTGCTCCTCCCTCTCCGCGTGGTGTGTGGACGTTGTGTAAGAATGTGTGGTAAAATTAATTACCAACGGACAGTTTTATGGCGACTGGACGACGACGACGACAGCGCAAGACAGTGGATGGTCGTGGTACAGCAGTTTGATTTTGTGCGTACTGCGGGGATGTTCCGTTTTGCTTGCACAAGGGATTGCCCGAGAAGATGCGACCAATCCTTCGAGCCGGATCATTGGTAAAGGGGTAAATTTCATGATAAATTGAAGCTCTAGCTCGTGCAGGATGTTCTTGGCTGCACAAGAAGCAGCACGCGGACATACAAATACCAAACCACAAACAGAGCAATGATAAATCCTGAGGATGAAGAGGAGAGGGAGCTGTGTACTTCGCGAATCGATCCTTCATTTGATGCTTGTGCGGTGTTTTGCCCATTCCGCATCATTTGCCTGATGCCTGATCTTATCTGGCCCGTTTTCCATGCCCTCCCCGAGACAGATACAGCGGTGTTTGTGTTGTGTGCTTATAAGGTGACTTAAACCTCATTTATAACGCGGTTTAATTAGTGTCAGGTTCTGGGCGAGACGTGGGCAGCGTTTTGTTCCCGTTTTGCGACTCAAAATCCATTAAGCTTTGAAGCGTATTTTTAGACCCTGCCCATATGTGTGTTCGTGTGTAGCTGAAAAGCTGTGGTTGGGCGTTTTCCGCCACAGTGGGTAGATGTTGCTAGAGATTGAAGATCATATTCGCTTATGCTGGTTTTATGTACAGGGCTTAGGCTTCTATTGGCGCTTGGATGATGATGAAACGTGAACAGCACACTCTCGGCGTGGGTTTTGCGCTCTGCCGTAACGACGCTCTGCCGGTGGAAAATGAACGGGCAAAACCAAGAAAAAAACGAACTCCATGGGAAGTAAAGAAAACGGGAACCAGCATGGACACACAAAGATAGCGATTGGACACTTGGTTGGACACATGGCTGCTGGTGGTTACTGCTACTGCTAATTACAACCAGGCGTAAATTGATACTGCCCAGCATTAATCAGCCGGCTATTAGTCGCCCTAAGTATGGGTGAAGAAATGTTTCATTACGAAGATTGCAAGCGAAAGAATGCACCAACCGCAAATAAAATCGGTTCCGCTCCGCGGCCGTCCCCATGTGGGCCTTTTTTCCTGCGCTACACCTTTTCTCCATTGTTGCTTCCACGACGACGACGTGTGTGTGAGGTGGCGGCGGGACGTTGGAGGGCGGTTTGCTGACACATTCAATTTACTACATGCAGAATAATTATGTTTTAGCGTCAGGTAGTAAACGAGATGCTTTGACATGGACAGGACAATGACGACCGAGTTCTGGACGGGCTTTTCTCAGGCATCAAACCGTTTGCGATAGGTGATGTTGATCTGAAGCTTTGTTGCAAGGAATGTTAATGCTATGGTTGGCCGATGAAACTGCAGCTTTTTTTTAAATTGAAGATTACGGTTTCAATTACATCTTACCTTCAATAGGTTATGATTTGTCTATTTTTTAAATTAGTATTTCAATGTTTTAAGACTTGATTATTACTTCGAGTTTTTTTTTAAGAATAATTTTAAGGTTATTTAAAAAAACCCTTTTCCAACCCTTTTAGAAGATTATTTTTAACAGCAAACGGACATTGGCAAACACTCAACTCTTCCCAGAATGGGAACATTTTCCCAGAAAAAATACGTTTTTCTTGTTATATTAGAAAAGAAGGAATGCCTGAAGTAAATATTAGCACACAAAGATTGACGAAATGAACGATCCAAATCAAACACAACCCCCTTTGGCGCGACGTGATGTTTCGTTAGTTTCTCACCAGGGTCTCAAAAATCGCACAACGCTGTGAAGCGCTGTAAGCTCTGGGCGGCGGTAGGGCAACATTTCGCAACATCGCAACCGCGAAGAAGGTACGTTGACGCTGTTGCGCGCAGTTTGCTAATGGAGTGGAGTATAGGGATGGGGGACCCCATTCCCCCCAGGTACTCCCGTGGCTCGCTAATTAAGATGTAAGCTTATCGATGGGCACGGGTTGTTGTTTCCCAGCAGCGGCGGATGGGTCGTGTGGTTTTTTTTGTTCAACAGGTTCTCCCTTCTTTGCTCAAATCGAATTTTTATGTAGCTTGAACCTCGAGATGCTTCTTCGGGTCCTTTCCGGTCTGTTGTAGTCAGGGTTAAGGTCGCAACGTCCAGGGGAACCTGTGCGGGGAGCCTTCGTTAAACGCACGTTTCGATCGTTCACTCATCAATCAGGCCTCGTCGCCGATAAATGTGTGACCATCGATGGGTAGTGTGTGGATGCGTTAAGACGGCGTTAGGTTTTGTGAAACCTGTGCTCAGTAAAACAAAGATGCAAATGAACATCAAAACGTAGAAAACGAACCCATGTGATCATGAGCTCATCTTGCGCTGTGCGGCTTCTTTAGAGTGCGTTGGGAGTATCGAAAACCTTTGACCAGTTTGTCGGGCGCTGCATGGGAAAAAGCTTGCGCCAGACAATTGCACATTTTGTGCTTCCTGTTCGTTATTATTCAGTCGCCAATTTTTGTTTTTTACTTCTGTATGCTATTTTACCTGTGGAGCGAAATTGTGTGCTCAGGTAGGCTCTCCAAACATGTCTTTTGTGGCGATTTTGTCGGTTTCGGTTTCCTCTAATAAGTGGGTGAAGAAACGCATAAAATATAATTGTGTAATTAATCTTCATTCCATCCGGAGGATGCAACCAATGCTGCTCGTTTCAATCTCCTCTCAAAAAGCCGTGAAGGGCGTCTATTTCAAAATGGTCAATTTTTGGAACTCCAAGACACCTTTGTCTTTTGAACTTCAAACTTTGCTCCTCACGCACTGGAGCAAAAAAGCAACTCTCCAACGCAGTACCAAACGCTGACCTTTCGAGGGCGCCCTACCGCGAAGGTTCGTAATTAAGCTCACTAATAAGGCAAAAATAAAAAAAAATCAATCCGCCCCAAGTCATCCAATTGGGCGTTCAAAGGAGTTCGGTTCGCCTAACGGATCAATAGAGCCACAGGTATGAGAAATTATCTGTCAGAAGTCAGAACACAACCGTGGCTCATAAATATTATCCTCGTCCTGGTGGGTTGATTTGGTTTCCCTTACCTCGTCTGTCTAGTTCTTTAGTGAAATTGATGAACCTGGGCAACGTTTTTTTTCCTTTGCCACCCAGGGCCCTAAGGCCTCCAGACACACCGCCATCATCTTCGGAAGTAAGCGCGATGATGATTGATTGCAACCGAGAAGCCGCGGCTCTCTCTCATCCGGTGGTGAGCGTTTGGTCGTGAGCGGGATTAATGGTGCAGGAAAGCGAAATCGAAGAAGGATTATTGAATCGAGATTTACCTTCTTGAGCGCTGTGGTTACACACAAAAAGCAAGTACCTTGGAGCATGATAAGGGTTGTGGTAGCTTCTGCCCTTTTGCTTAACGCGAACAGGAACTCGCTTGCAGGCTGATGGATCGTTGTAGTCATCGCGGACAGAAACTAATGAGCCAATCGGACGCCACGCGCGGGTCATTAATTTCTGTCACTAGAGCTGACACACGTGACTATCTCGGGGCGGGAAGGTGAAACTTTTGAAAAGTAATTAAATATCCTATAAAATGCGTCTATATGTCTGCGTTTACAATCACCCTTAGAATCTTCCCCAGCGACGAGTTTGTACAAGTGCAATTTACATACGATGCGGTTCCTTCCAATGGGATGGAATTCTACCCGGGAAGAAGGGATACGATGGTCTGCTAATCCGTCGCACCGTCGGCAGTACGGGCTTTTGAATTAGTCTGACCCAGGACAGGGACTTCGGACTTTGAATTACTGTCCCACCGGGACCAACCAGAGAACGAACCCGAGTGTGAGCCAAGCGCTGCAGCGTTGGAAGGATTTTCGCCTCTCATAGTCCATAATTCCTGGGATTATCGGCGAACCTGAACCCCCGAAGCAGTCTCGGTAAGAGGGGATTTTTGAATGCTTTTACAATGCAATTTTCGATCCGATCAACTGGGAGAATGGAGTCGATTGAGGGCACACCGACGCACACGCAGCCATGTGCCCATTTTCACATAATACAAGCGTAATTAAGGATCAAACTCGAGCGGTGGGCCCCTCATCCCAGCACAAGCGAAGGAATGACACTAAATGCGCACTGAACGTAATGGTCCTGTCGGGTTCGCTGGTTCTGGCCTCCGTGCCAGACAGTGTCATACGGTTTTGCACTGTGCAGTGTTGTTGTTTGCACAGTATGTGTGTGTGTGGCGTAGGCATAACGATAGAGAAGGGTCAAAATTTGCGCGACAGAGGGCTTTTATGTGTAATTTACGAAGAGCAATTGCACACTTCCGTCTGTTCGGTTTTCGATCTGCGTGTACGGCGGGTAAACATTACCGTTCCCAGTCGTCCTGTGCGGGCAAAAAAGGGGGAACCACCGTGGTGGACCTGTGATGTGGATGGTGATATTTTAAGCCCATTTTCATCCATTTCATCCTTCCATGCCCGGGCCTGCTCCGAATGGAACCTGCCCGATAGAAACCCGGGAGCGGCAAATTGAAGAGGATGAGATTTTAATTTAAATATTTGCAACTCCGTGATTCTGAGGGCTGAGAAAGCAGCGCAAACACGTAGTAGCAGCATGGGCATTAAAATGTCTGCCAACAAACACACACACACTCAGGCCGGGACCGAACATTCGGAGGACGATGGTAGGACGCGTCGATACCAGCCGGTACCAACGAATTGAAATTAAAGTACGAGGCGCGTACGCTTATGTGTGCATATTAAAGTGCCGTTTTGCAGCTGCATGCTGGTCGTCTGGGTCGGGTTGATCACGGCTCTTGTGCTGTTGGGGGATGATGATGCTGTGTGTGTTTTTGCCGACTGGCGAGCTGGTTAAACACGACTCCGCTCTTTATGGAAGTTTTTCCCTCACGTTTTGATGGGTGTGTGTGGCGGGAAATGTTCCCAAAACCAACTCCCCCCAAGGAGCTGCTGCGCTGGCGTTGGATGTGCAGTCTGTGTATGCGAATAATTTATCCCAAACATGGTCCGCCTGGTTGCTGGTCTGGCCGTGGTGATGTTTGCCGTGTGTTAAATAGTGGCAGTTTATATCGCGTGCCATACGAGACCGTTGCCTATGAATGTTTAATTTTAATGGTGTCTGAATGGTTGGGGAGAATTTATTGCTGCGGGGCTAATTAAAACAAGCATCACAGGAACATGGCTGTGTCCCGGTGTGAGGCCCAGTGCCGGTTTCCGGTAATACAAGCTGATAAGAAATTGGAATCGATTGTGATTGAACTTATCAGCAATTGATGGATTGCTGTAATCGGGTGACGCAAGACGTGTTTTGATTGGTTCAATTGATTTTATCTTAAAAATGGGATGTGAGAGTGTTAATTGAGTTGATTGCATTTTTCTGGAGCAGAATGAACAGCTTGTGTCGAGAATGATAACTGAAACTGGTGCCGTGACCAGGATTCGCAACAGAAAATTGGGATTACGATACTAACTATTCTACTCAATTAGGTGCCATGACTAGGATACTTTCTTTAATATATCATAATCATGTACCTTGTGTTGTAAGGTTTGAACGAAGAATGATAATTTGTTTTACAAAAAGTATTATTTTACTTATTTGATACAAAAAATGCTTTTGAGTACTGGTGGCGTGACCAGGATTCATAATAACAAATAGAACGCTGGAAACCTGTAGAATAATAACTGTTGTATTTATTTAAATTCGTACCTATCACTCCTATGACACAAATCACTGAACAGAATGTGGTGCCATGACTAGGATTCATGGTTTTTAAAGCGCAATGAAAATTCCTTACAAATATTTTGAGTAACGTGAAGTTTTTATTTAAAAAAACATATTGAATCTTACTGTTTCAGTTTACTGAAAATTGCTTTTCCAATACTGGTGCCGTGACCAGGATGCTTATTAAAAAAAGACAAATTATGGAACTACTATTACAGTCACAAATGCATTGTAATTGACAAATTGAATTTATATTGCTCGATTACTATTCAACGCGAAGGCGCCTGCGGTGCCGTCCCCTGCTTTCATACGAAATTACGACTAAAAGGGGCTGGTCAATTTTAATCACAATGTTCCGCGTTTGATCCATCGAGCAATAGCATCGACGCAGCAGCAGCAGCAGTAGACTTACAATAAATTCCCATCTTTGTATGTTGAGTAGTAGTGCTGCTGGCGGACTGACCGATCCCTAAAACAAATCCCGAGCATGCATGGGCCACCACTTCTCTCGCGTCCGTCCCGTGACGACGATGCACCCGTTTGCCTGTGTTGGCCTCCGCGCACCGAATCGAATCGAAGAAAAGCATGCAATCGATGAAAATTACCATACAAATGAACATAAGTTGTTGTCCGAGCTTGGGTCCGAGCATCTCCCAGCACCCCACTATGCACGCGTCGAGCGAGTGATCGCGTACTCCATCGTTCAGTAGGCAGCTCCGGGCCCGGAACTAAAGTAATTCGAGAATAAAAGCCTAAACAAATTGCTCCCAGTTTTCCACGGTTGCAGCCTCCGGTTGCTTGTCACGGGGAAGGCGGTTTTCTAGGCATGTGAGTGGAGACTACACGGGACGATCGCGATTTCACAGGGTGCGCAATTTCCATAATTCTCTCTATCGCTAATGGGAGGCACTGGTTCGGGTTGCGTTCAGTTTGTGTAATGCGATCAGTAACGCTAAGGAACTAAAGGGAAAGATCAACCAAAAAGGAACAAGAAGACACCCTTGGGCTTGGTGTAGCGCACAGAAATAATCTTGGAAGTAGAGGAGGGATGCATTTTATGACGTGATCTTGATCGTATGTTACGCCTGATCATGTTGTTGCATGCGCGTGATAGTGAACCTCTCCTACATGTACAAGCCAGCGTGTCCTTCGCACGGGGGTTCGTACAAGGTCGTTTTTTAAACTCTTCCAACAAAACAGATTACGCGGCATGCGTGTGTTGTGTGTGTGTGTGGTGTAATGTAATCCCTTCCCAATCGAGTTCTGTGTCACGGGGGAGGAGAGTGCACGGAGACCGTCCAAGGGTCTCTTATACATCCCTTGCTGCCTCTGTTGTTCGTGTGTTATCTCCGATGGTAGATCTGATGGAAAGTTGACCGAAGGTCGTCACTCGCGCAAAGGACGAAACCGCAACGCCCGGTCCCCAGCCAATTCGCCCCCACATCGTGCGCTCGTTCGTTCGGGGGCGTTGGGTGCGAAAACCCCCCCTCTAAACACTGTGGAGAGGGCAAGGAATGGTAATCGAATTAGCGTTATGGAATTTCCTGACACCGACATGACGAGTCTAGGCGGGGATAGATTGTACACCGCAAGTGGGCTGGGCCCTGTGTGTTATGCCCCGTGTTCCCTCCCGAGCAAACAGAAACTTCGATACGCAACTTCCACCCTTACAAGGGGGACCGGATGGACGGAAGTCGGTGGGTGTATTTGGGTAAGAGTATATGTGGGCTGTGCGCTGGTGTTTCCATGCTTCCTGTCTGAAGGATCGAGAGCGAAAGTAGCAAAAACACACTATTTGTCGGCCCCATTTCTCCTTGTTGCGCTGGAGAAGGTCCGGACACAATGGGCAAGTTACTGTGCCGGAAGGTGGGGTTGGAGTTGTTGGAGTAGTGAAGGAGTAGTGTTTTTTGTGGGAGGGGAAGTTGGTCACACGTACCTAGAGAGAGGTCACCGACAGCGCGAATGATTTACATAATTAATTATTGATTTAATATTAACCGTCGCCGTGTTAAACGCTCGTTGAACTGGCACGCGTGTGTGCTGGGGATACATTGTGTTGGGTTTGGGTTCGTTTTGTTCTTTTTTGTTGTGCTGGTCTTTTGAAAGAAATGAGTTCATCCAGGGATGAGCAACATATGCAGGCTGAGTTAATCATAAATTGGGAATTCATCAATATAACGCTCAATCAGTTTGAATCCATTCTGCCATACTAGCCATAACCTGAAGAAATTATTAGAGTTTTGTTTATGTATTGTGTTGTCTCAACGATTAAAAAGATGCACGGTTTAGTACAACAATAAAGGCAATTTAGAAAAATTACCTTCATTGATAGATTTATTAATCTATTTTGGAATTAAATTTCCTGTCGTTTGAGGCATCAAACTTCCCAATTTTCTCAATTTCTGAAAAAATATACCCAATATTCACGATTTTGTTTTTAAGTTACCTCTATTCGTAATTGTCTTATTTATCTTTATTGTATACCTCAACTCCATTCGTCAACTCCAGTGGTACAGTCGTTAACTCGTATGACTTAACACTGGATATGGATCTAGAGACCCCCTCAACTCCATGATTAGGGTGTTTAACGAAGTTTGTCATTTGTTTGATTTTGGAGCCTCAGTGCAATCCTTTAAAAACTGCCTTAGAAACGAACTATTAAGTTGATATTTCTACTTATTTTAAACTAATATTAGACTTAAGAACATTCACACGGATCACTGTTATCCATTGAACGAGAAATAAACAATTAAACAATCAATTAAACAATCAATTAACAACATGCCCGTCATGGGTTTAAACCCCAAAAGGACTGTGTCGCCATACGTGTAGGACTGACTATCCTGCTATGGGGGGGTGGGGGGGGGGTAATCCATAAGTCACTGAAAGTCAAGCTCCACTAGTAGTAAAGTAGTATACTTCAACTAGTCAGCAAGTTATATCTGCCTGAAATGATGAGGGCTGTTGTAAGTTCTTGCCAACAGTAATGTTTGAGTTGACATAGTATATCTGATTTTGATAAATTGCCCAACGCGGTCCCATGATACAGTCGTCAACTAGACCGACTCAATAACATGCCCGTCATGGGTTCAAGCCTAGAAAAGACCGTCCCCCCGTAGCAAGGATTTGACTATCCGGCTGCGTGGTAATGCGTTAAGTATCGAAAGCCTGCATAGGCCGGCATGTCCGCGTAGGACGTTACGCCAAATAGAAGAAGAAGAAGAAGAAGAAGACATTGTCGTATAGATTTAAGATCCTCTTTTCCATGAATTACGTTAAGTTAAATTACATTTTTCATTGAACAAAACTTATTCAAAACATTCTTTAATTGAAAATCCCTGGCTTCCACCTCTACTTCATATTTGCATTTCATCATCCAGAAGCGTGTACAAAAGACGCCACATGGAAATAGTACAACGTAAAGTGCGCCATAACATCAACCCATCTTTGCACACACACACACTCTCTCCATCTGTTTCACTCGCTGTTTCGCACACGCACTTTCGTGTGAATTTTCCCGCCTGACACGCCAGAAAACGCAGCACCCCACACACGCACGCAAATGCAAAATGGCATCCCGCCAAGTTTTAACGACAACCGTGTTCCCCGCAGCCAGGGAGGTGGGGGGGGGCACATGCATGCAACCTGTCCAAAGCGCAACGGTTACATTTTATGCATTGTGACACGCGCTCACGCGCCATAGAGGAGAGCCCAAAAGTCCTTTCCGACGCGACGTCAGTACCTGGGAAGATATCGTGCGTAACTTAACGTAACGTAACGGCCGTCCGCCGGTTGGCAACCGTACATTTCCGGTTTTCCGGGCCTCGAAAGGGATGCATAAAGTAGTGTACTTTATTGAGGAGCACTGCACTACTGCGTAGGTTGGAGAGGGGGGATAAAATCGTTGATTTAATTTCCTGTTTTAATTTCACATGGGCCCGTCCTGTTGATTGTGTGACGCACCACATGGGAATTGGTCATCTGTGTTTGGTGTTACAACACTTTTTGTTGTGTGTTGCACTTTCCGGACGTCCGTCATTAAGATCAGTGAATGCCGTGAATCGATCGGAAACGAATTGAACCTATCACAGTGTAGTTCACTTTCATTCCGCTTTTTCC
Source organism: Anopheles arabiensis (assembly GCF_016920715.1). Lineage (NCBI taxonomy): Eukaryota > Metazoa > Arthropoda > Insecta > Diptera > Culicidae > Anopheles > Anopheles arabiensis. Next base: position 32,159,304 of record NC_053518.1, read on the forward strand.
CCCGCTTTTCCCATCACTGTTACTCCAGCCTTACTCCCGCACCCGTACAAAACAGGTAATGCAAAAAGGGAAACCGGTCCAAAGGGTTGGCATAGGCGGGTTTTGGCATGCGCGAGTCCCCGTTAAGCAGCATATTAATGAGCCGCGAACTTATTTATAGCGTCGACTCCGTCGACTCTTTTGCACCCCGGGCCTTTGATTGAAAGCGGCATGGTATGCCTGCTCTTGTGTTCGTGTGGGATAAAAGAAGCCAAGCAGCGAAAGAAAAAGAGACTCTCAGGGGGTGTGTGTGTTTTTTTTTGCTCACCCCTGTACATAGAAAAGGGCGCAACGGTACCGTGAGTTGTTTGCTTGCGTAAAACAGGTTGCACACTTGACGTCTTTGTCTGTCGTGCCACGATTCCATCTCGATTGGTGCACACTATTATCTATTTAATTAACTTTTGCAAGACACCTCCACGCACTATTGGCGCAAATTGGCGAAAAAGGATAAGAGAAATAGCAGGACTTTTCCCTTTTTGCCTTACCGTGAATTGCGTTAATTGTCTCCGGTGCCTCAACCGGCTTGTTCCAGGAGTGTTGGACGTGTTAATTGGTTTTACTGCCTGGTGTGTGTGTATTACCTTACCCAGGTTACATCATAACCCGCAACGGCACGAGTATCGATTAATCTTTCTTACAATCGGGAAAGGGCGAAACAAGAAACATGAGAAATAATAAGATTCATTAAAAGGGAACAGAAGCTGGTAGAGAAAACACACACACACACACTTATGTACGTGCTTGCAAGTCATTAAGATTAATGCATTTCTATTACAATCACCTGTGGTAAGCGTTCATCCAATCCATCAAGTGCATCGTTTTTGACACGCTTTGACGCTCATTTTTCTCTTCTCCCAAACACGACGAGGGAGAGGGTGCACTTTACGGTCGTTTTGGCGCGCTGCATGGCACGGGATTTATGAATTATAATTAATCCACTATCGGTGCCGTAGAGTAAACTCTACACTACCGCGTTGCTGGTTTTTTCCGCCTTTTCCACGACGCAACGCGCCTGTCACGTGCTGTCACATTAGCGCTGAAAGGGTTTTATGCATCTTCCCGGCACTACCTCTGGCCCTTTTGCCCCATTTATCATTTAATTGAGTTAATTTATCGCTGTTACCGCGTTTCTGTGTGTGTTTGTGTGTGTTTGCAGTCCTCCTTATCCCCCTGTTAGGAGCCGTAGCAGCCCATCTCCCATCGATGAAATCAAATTTTCCCATTATTTCCGCGCGCCCACGTGGTTGGTGGCGCACCACCACGCGCTTTTGTGTCGGGAAAATCAAATTGAGTAGCGCTAAAGCCTGTGTGTGTGTGCGTTGTAGTCGCCAGGTGTGTGTGTCGGTTAATTAAACGTTCAATTATGCAAAGAGATTGCCACTGCCGCTGCTGCGTACAGCTCCAACATCCAACAAATTTCGCTCCACCGATAAGCGGAGAGGCTTCAATTACGCGAATCGATGCATAAACACACACACACACACACCCACTCGTACCCGTAGAGGAAGAGTGTGCTATTATCAAATTTTACCCATTTAGCGAATTGGCGAGTTTGATGGTTTTATTAGCCGTGTCTTTTTGTTTCCCCGATCGTTATGAATGCAAAATCATCCAGGGTCTAGGGAAATGAAAAATGAGCTAATCATTTCCTTCCTTTTCTTTTAGCGCTTTCATTGGCTCTACCGCATTGGAAGAGCATTATAACAAAGAGAGAGAGAGAGTGTGTGTTATAAAATATGCACATGCCAAACCAACCAGAAACCAACCGGAAACGAGTTCATTTGTGTGTGGAGAGAAACATTGGATAGAACAATCAAACGGTTTATCTCATTCCCTTCTGCTGCTGCTGCTGCTGCTGCTGTCATTGAAACATTCTTTCTAATATCCTTTTCATGTTTGGTCTCTTTCTCTTCCCTCGTTTTCCCGCAGGATACGATATCCCCATTCTGATTGTGGCCGGGCGCATCGAGCGGATAAGCCCTTCGTATCAGCTGCAGACGACAAATGGATTGTAATTGCTGTCAACGCCATCATTGCCTGCCTCATCATCCGCACCACGGTGGACCAGCACCTTATCGCCAGCAGCAGCAGCAGCAGCAGTTGCAGCGGGAGTAAAGCACCCGAACCTTGTGCTGGAACTGATGTGCCCCCGTGGGGCCCACGGCGGTACCGAATGCATCATCAACAGCGGATGCATTAGAAGGAAGGAGCAAAAACTAGCGCGGGTAAGCATTGCAAACATTACCAAGTTTTGATTTGGTCGTCTGGTAGTGGTAGACGCAGGGGGGGAGTTGGTTTATTTATTGAACGATCTCCTCGCCCAGTGCTTCTTCCTCAACAATCCGCGAATTGTTCCGACCCATCGTCGGTCGGTACGGGGCCAAAAGCCATATTGTCGAACGCTTCTTGCAAAAGCAAACATTCAATCAGTCAGTGCCGTGCCGAGAGTGCCGCACAAATAGATGTGCATTATGTGCCTTCGGCTCCTTCCGCCCCCCTCATTCGTACCAACTTGTCAGCGTGAGTAATGATGAGGTAGATAATGCCGGATCTGCTCATCGGAACCTAATGATCGAATGGCCGGTCGCGCGACAATCGGGCGCTAAATCATCAAAGAACACAAATGATGATGCGAAGAAGGACCGCCGTTTGGCAAAATCGCTCCAGCACACTTGACATTGATTGGATACCGCTAGGATTTTTGCAGCAAGAGAGAGAGAGAAGGAGACAGAACCCAGATGAGTTGAAGTACCGCCGAAGCTGGTGCATATATTTGCACAAACTGCATCAAAACGGTTGAAGCGCACGTTGTGTTGTGCGATTGGGAGATTCGCGGGGGTTATTGACTCGGTAAAGATTAGCGTAATGCGTAGCTCAATTGGTATAGAACGGACGGTCCAGACATCGATATGGGGAATGGGTGTTATTGATGTTGATTGTTAAGAGTTTAACGCGATAGGGGCAGCTAATATGCATAATACGATGACGATTATAAAGTAAACAAAGTGGTAAATGAGTCCTCTGCACTTAAAACTTAACGCTAGAAGAGTATATTAAGTAGAAAAAGCCACGGTAGAGACCAGTTGTGAACGTTTTGGGGTGGTTATTAGTTGATTAAAAAGGTGAATATGGTGTTAAATGGTGGTGAAAGGAGCGTTTTGTTGAGCAGTTTGCATAACTTAAGGCGCCACTGTCCATTTCCGCACGGCAAAGTTATGCACGCCGCATCACCAAACGCCTGTAGTTATGCTATCGTTTCCAACAAAATCCACCCGGAATTCTTGCTTACCGTTTTATGTGTGTGTGTGTTTGTTCAGGCTTTAAGAGACGCCGGGGATACGTGTTAAGCCCAAGAAGTCAATCCTTAAATCTCTCACCGGAACCGAACCGAACCCAAAGATGGAATGTCCATCATGCATCTTGAAACCCCCCCCCCCTCCGCTCCCGACGATTGATGTGTGTCGGAAGCAAACGCCGCAAAAGAAAGATGGAAGAAACATGATGATGCCTTTCGCCTCGGTTGCTGCCGTCAATGGACACCCTGGCGGGCGGTAACTTTTTTGATCCCTTTTCCCTTCGGGACCGCGCTGGGGTCATTGAGTTTTGGAGCTGGGTTTGTTTTGGACAGATGTCACCGACACGAGTAGCACGAAATTTGTAAGGACCAGGGGGGCAGAAAATGGTAGAAGAAATTTTTCCACCGTAGCAATCCTCAGTGGAATGGTGAATGATGCATGAAAATCCTCCCGGGGAAAATGAGGAAAGTGTGATTAATTGGAAAGGTTTCTGTGCAAACATGTCGTCCGCTGGCGAGCCGTCGATGATGAATCGAACTTTTTGGGTGACCTAAAATATCTACACACAAGTAGAAAGTATGACAAGATCCATGTTCCATTTCCAGAGGCAAATGCATGTCCTAAAGCAGAACGAACACAGATCACGCTACTACGTGGTGAGCCCTGATTAAAGCTTAGCGTTAGGGTCTTGTAACTTCTCTCGCCGCAAGCAACAACACACCTGTTGGATAAGATTCCTTTCTCATTTTGGGGCGCAAAAAGTTGGCATAAATCCACTCTGCCCCCCTCAGTGAGAAAGGTTGCTTTCGACGAGCGTTAAGTGGAGTAGCTTTTGGCACATCATAAAACCGCAAACGTGCACATCCTACTAAACAACGGTCGTCGTCGTCATCGTCTTCCAGTCGATACGCTAACACATGTGTGCCGTCAATCCCGAAGCGGGGCACACTGTATCGTGCTGGTCGTGTGGCACTGGCTAGGGCTAGTAATTCATTGACCCTGACCATGGGTCGCGAGGGATCTGTTGCCCCTTTCCCCCATTTATTAACGCGAACGGTGAGAGCGCGGTGGGAAATTTATGACGCCAAAAGTTTGCACACCGACTGGCATTTACACGGAATTACGCTTTGAATACGGTAACACAGAATTAGAGACTTACGGGTTGCCTCGATTCCCCTGATGGTTTGTAACATCGACAGCAATTCATCATTCTCGCGTCTAGTGCATCTCACGATTGCACGTGTGAAACTGTCTATCTTGAAGTCTACATGCTCCCATTCATAAGTGGCGCCACCATCTGCATGAAAATAGCGACAGACGACAGGCGGCATTAAGAATGCACCTCGCCCTGTTAGATGCAGCATATCGTTGCACTAGCGAACCTGCTCACACCCCGCGACACCCCGACGACCCAATTCGAAGCGCGCGCACATCATTATGCAACTGCAGTAGTAGTGCAAGAGTTGCACGGCGTGTGATGATTCCCAGGTTGAGACAAGCACGCGCTTTGATGGCGCCCGAAGTTAAGCCGCACCCCGGGGAGGAGGTGTTGAGGGAAGTCTGTGTTCTAGCGCGCTAGAATTTAAATGTTATTTAATTCGTCATCGTCTCGAGCGTTCTTTGCTGCAGTTTTCCCATGATTATGCGTACTGATGGGCGCAACTTGCTCTTCGCGCGAGGGATAAGGCAAAGTTTTCCACCCCTCCAAGAAACTAAGCTAAACGTTGGCTTGCTGCTCTGTACTTTGAAGCGAACTTCCTTTTTCAACGGTTTCTTCGCTACTGTGCCGGTTCCGGTGTGGAAGTAAAAACCGCGGGAAGCTGTGTCGTACTCGCGCTCCCCAGGTACGATGACTTGTGGAGCAGTAGAAGCAGAAAGCGGGAATAATTCTTGGCCTTTTGGGTCCAGCTTTTCCAGCCCTGAGGGTGGTGGAGGGCCAGCCAAGCGTTGAGGGAAGTAACTGCGCATTCGTTGGACGCAATGGCAAACTGGATGGAAGCCCGGAAAGTCACGTCCGGGCAGTGTCGAAAGCCGTTTAATTGGTATTTTCTTCGGAATTTTCGCACATTAGACGGTGTGAAGAGCGGTAGAGCAGCCAGCAGCCCCAGTGTTACGCCTCAAAGCGTCGGGATAAACGATCATAATTTCAACATCATTAGCCACCACCACGCCAATGGTGCGGAGAGGAAATTGGCTGCAGAAATTGAGTGCTGCTGCGGGTTGAGTGCTAATGTGTAATACGCAGTGCAGGTCTTGCAGATTTTGCAGAGCCGTTGAGCAAACTTACTCGATGTCTGATTGGAATGTGTTCAGTCCCAACAAAAAATACACACTGGAAAGAACCTCTCATTCTATCAAAAACACATCCTCCTAAGCCTTGGAGATTAAACCCCATTTAGCACCAAGCCTTTTCATATGATGTCAGTTTTACAATCCCACCAGCAGCAGCGCGCATACGTTTGTGGTGTTGTTTTATGGGGCCTTGTAGTTTTCTGCCCTCTCATTTAGATATTTTGTTGCAACCGCAACCTTCAACCTTAACCTCGACGATAGCCCCCTTTCGCTATGATCTTCCAAAGAGATGAAGATGACATCAACCTCACCAAGCGGTGATTATGTTTTGTACGCCAATCCTGTGGCTACGACTTAGGGCAACGGAAGCAGCAAAGTTCTGAGGTCTGAGTCATTGGTGTTTCTCGCAAGGCTCCACAACTCATCCCCAGGTGGCAGGTAGTGGCAACAACAAAAACGAAGGCTCCGAATGGTCAACGTGTCAGAAAAGGTTTAGCGATCGCGGCGAAGATCACGCGATCACTGTCTGGAGATGGGAACACATTGGAGCAATGTTCTGTACTTCCAGCTCAGCTGACATCACTTGCGATGAATTTGAATCCGTCTGGAGAACAATCAGACCCCTGGAGAACCTCTCACACACAATTGTGCATTGGAGTTGTTGGCAAATGCGGTGCTTGCTCACCGACTGGCCGACCGATCCAAACGATCGATGTCGAATGTTGAATGGATGATGAATCAATTGCGCGATTCTGACGCGCGTGCATTTGGAGTGGGTCACAGCCGGATTTGTGGGAAGGATCGGTTAGTAGAGTGGAAGAAGAGGGCTTCGAGTATTTACAATAACAATAATAATCGTGTTCCCTTCATTTCATCTGACGCAGTACTGCGTCACACCGTCGCGTTTTATGCCTTCCGATACTGATTTCCCATGTATTTCTCTTCTTTTATTTCTTTCTTCTTACTTTGTAGACTCATCGGTGTGGATGCTGGAATACTGCGTCGCCTGGTCGTACTGTGGATTACAGAAACTGGCACGGGATATTAAAAACGATGACATAGATTCGCCGAGACGTTGTCGAGAACTTGGAGCTTTGTGTGATTTATTGTGCGTTCAAGTCATCGGGATTTAAGTGTCAGATGTTGTTGCTGCTTGGAAGACGCCGAGGACACAACTAGAGCTTGATCAATCTGCTCTAAACCTATCATACTCTCAACAAATTTTGGAGATTACTCAATCTCACCGCACACACCCCAAACGACGAACCCTGCCAGATCCGTTGGACCAACTAGAGCCTACCCAAGCAACAGGAGAGTTCATTAAGAGCACTCCCCGCTGCAACTAGCATACTAGCGCATACCATACCACTTTTTTACGCCAACCCCTTACCCTTCAGTGTGCACCGCCAGTAGTGCGCAAAACCGGCCCCAAGCTGAAGCTCCCGAACGTTATCAGAATGCGTCGCAACTGGCTTCTGCGCTGCAGCATCCTGATCAACGTGGCTGTGGTGCTGTACATCGCCAGCCATCTGCTGATCGGGAGCGGCAACTTTGCCCTCGGCCCGTCCTACATCATATCGGATGAGGTGCTGAAGCAGCAGCAGCAGCCGGCCGCAGCCGCCGAACAGTACAAACAGTATCTGCCGCCCGCCCAGCAGCGGTTGCTCGAGGCGGAGCAGCAACTGTACGAGGTGCAGCAGCAGCAGCAGCAGCAGGCGCAACAATCAGTCCAGCAAGGACACAGCACTTTAGTGTTAAAAATTCAAGAAAATGGGGTAAGAAAAACAGAGCTATTGACGTAAGGTGTCCATGCTTTCAGCACACGTTGCCCTCGGAACGAGGCACATTAGCAAGCAGACTAATGAAGTTTAATGTCACAAACCATACACACACATACACATATCCGTTCGTCTGAAATTGCTCACTCGCGCTCGTTCATTCTTTACACACGGTCCAAATGAAACATTTGGACAGCCGCCGAGTTGGAATGGGGGTATTTTTTTTGGGGATTTTTAATGTCGAAATTCGTCAGTCAACTCGGCGGTGCGTGCGTGCAAGTGGCGATCGTAAATGGCAAAAATGACTAATGGTGTCGACGACGCAGCGTACGTGAGGTGATTGCATGTTGCGTTGTTCGTCCGATTTTAAATGGGGATGCAGCAGCAGCAGCAGCGCGGCGGCGGTGGTACTTGCACGACGCGGTACATGTCCGCTGCAAGTCTCAGTGTACGGATCGGAACAAGTAACACCGATCCTCTGGCTAAAAATAGGATTGCGCCAACAAACTAACAGCACAAACTGCTAGCTGGCTGCGAGTTAGAAAGTTTTAGTTCTTTTCGAGCCTGATGAATATTCAAATCTTCGACAAACGGTGTGATGGCGGTGAAACCCTGATGAACCATGTGGTTTGAAGCTAGCCAAGCTCGGCTGGCAAGCTAGCTCTGCGTTTTTTTTTATGACAGACGAACGGGGATGAACGTTCTCTCGCTTTTTTGGGGGTGTTTTATGGATATTTTATTCCCTACACACGACGACTTCTATATCGCTTAAAGAGGAACCAAACCGCCCGGAGCCCGTCGGTTTCTAGCGCATCTAGAGCATTTGTCTATCCGGACAGCGCCACACTATGGGATTCTTTCAGAGCGGATAGTGAGAAGAGAGCCCAAACCCCTCCCGGCAAGAACAACACCACCGTCGAGCCCAATCTATCGTGAACCGGGATACCGTTAGAGTTGGTGTGTCCCCCGCGCCAGTTATCGATCGGGTGGGGCAATTAGCATAAATAAATTTTGTTGGGCCATTCTTTGGCCGAAGGAAGCTGTAAATCGATGGGCGCGCGCAGACTGGCAAAAAATCTCAGTGCTGAAGAACACACTATAGTGTTGCTCCAGCACACAGGCACACCAATTAGGATCGGAGACTTTGGAGCCACCAAGAAAGCCCAAAAACTTCTCGATAGAAGGTTTTTTTTTGTTTCGCGGCTTTATCTCTGCTTTGCTGTTTTAAAAAAGAAATTTATTTGTTTGCCAATATTTTACTCTGCGACCTAACGGAATCCGATACCGAGGATGCTGTTAAACTTTAAAGCTTCGGCTCAGATCTCCGGTCAAACGTCTCGGGTCTATTTCGTTTCTTTTTCTCGGACATGGGACAAGATTTTGTTGTGTGTTGTCGTGGATTTTATCATTTCTGTCTTTGCAAACACACGCCCTCGTTTTAAACTGTGCTTTACGTGTGTGCTTTTGGTTTGATCAGGTTTGGCAATCACTCTTTATAGGCCGTGTCATATTTACCGTAAGTCTGGCCTGTGTGGTTCCATTTTTTTCGTGTTTTTTTTTTCGGGAAAAACGCCGGCACGAAGACGACGACGTCGTGCGAGATGATAAATATTTGCACAGCGCGCACAAGAGATCCGTCCGCTGACATCGCCTCGGCTATCAATTATGTAGGGCGAGGAACGAAACGAGATTGGAGAGGAGGGGGTGGTAAAGAGACGCCGAATTAAGTTGCCAATGTGACGTGTTCCTGGCCGCGTGTGCTATTACGCGGAGAATACAAATGACCGACGAAGCTTTTGGTCTGTACCGCGCATTAATGGACGCCAGTGCCGCGTTTACCCGGGAGAGGATGGACTGCCAGAGGAGAGAGCATTCCCGGGACGGATGTATGTCATTTGCGAAAGACATTGCTTATGCACCGTCCTTCTTTTGTGTGTCTCCGTTGCGTCCGAAAATCTCTTCCCTGCCCTGGTGTAGGAGGAAAGGAAGGCATAAAGCTCGCGCGGGACAGAAGCGACAGGAAGCGAAGCTGCAGGTTGGCATTCTTCGGGCCATGTGGGAAGAGCCGTTTTGCGAACGTGATTTTGCGATTTAAAGCGATTTCAGCGAGAATCGGGCGGTGGAAAATTGGGTCAACAAGGCGTGGACAAAGGGAAAAAGGGGTTGATTGCGAAACTGTATGATTGATGCGAGAACCCCCTTGTTGTTCTTCCCGATGTGTGCTTTGCAGATTGGCGTGCAGGAAGTGTCCCAGCAATTGCAGCAGACGCGACAGCTCGCACAGAGCGGTGGCAATCAGCAGCAGCAGGAACAGTTGATGCTGGAAGCGCGCGATGTAGATAACAGTAATCTTAATGTAGACGATAGTCGTTTCGATGTGCCAACGGAGCGGAGCACCGTCCGGAAGATGGGCGATGTGCTCTACCAAGACGGTCAGCAGCAGCAGCAGCAGGTGGTGGTGGCAGCGGGTGGCATTGTACCCGTAAGCGTCGGTGGTGGTGCGACCGGTGCGCTCAACGGTACCGATATCTTTTCCACCACCGCGTCCATGGATGCTGACGCGAAGCTGAGGTAAGCTGTGTTAGCGACTCCTTGTGAAGCAACGAGCGCCTTAACCAATTCTCCCTCTTCCAACACAGATCGCTGCTCAACTGCCACGACCGGGACTACGAGCCGTACATCGGGCAGCGGGGCGACTTCTGGGTGATGCGGAACTACATCCGGGCGGAGCACGGCGATCTGCGGTGCCACGAAACCATCACCTACACGACGCACGCCGACTACACGTTTCTGGACAATTTGGTACCACTGCTGGAACGGTAACGGAGAACAATTGGTTGAGCAAAACACCGATCTAGAGCTTTAATTCTATATTTGTTTCTTTCTGCAGGTGGAACGCTCCAGTCAGCCTTGCGCTTCACGCACCCGGCACGGACTTTGTGCCGACGATCAATTCGATAAAGTATCTAAGAGACTGCATACCAGAGAGTCATTTAGTCCGACAGTTTGTCACATTTCATATTTATTTTAGTAGTAAACATATTCCAAAACTCGTAAGTATGGTTTCGAGGGGTTTTTTGCAAGGATTTTCACTGTTTTTCAACATTTTTTGTATGATTTGATCGATTTATTAACAATTTTTCAGTTTCAAATCTTTCCAACGTTTAATAGATAATTTACAGGGGTTTCCGTGTCAATTTCCAATGTCGATATCATTTTCATTGCCTGCGAGACGTTTTTCACCAGCTGTCAAATGTTGTATTGGCATCACGATAATGCTACAGTTCTTCCACATTATTTTCAACCCGCCTCAAGTCGGTTTGAGTTTGTCAGTACTTTTGTGATGTATTGAAAATCATGCCTACAGAACTGAAAAAATATTGTTATGCAAACAAATCATTTCACAGCTGTTGAAAAACATACTGCAGACGTGAATAATGATATGCACATTCAAACGCGACGTGGAAACCCCTGTATAAACAATTCAACCTAAACAATTAAGAAATAATCAATACAGGGGTTTCCGAGTCACTTTCGAATGTGTGCATCATTATTCACCGGCTGCAAGATGTTTTTCAACAGCTATCAAATGGTGTTTTTGCATCGTAATACAATTTCAGTTCTTACTCATGATTTTCAACACATCACAAAGAACTATCAAAGTCAATCCAGCATGAAACGTGTTGAAAATCATGTGGAAGAACTGAAAAATAATTGTGAGGCAATTACTACATTTAACAGATGTTGAAAAATATCTCGCAAGCAATGAAAAATATTGGAAATTGACTCGGAAAACCCTGAAATTGTGGGACAGATTCACAAATATTAGGGAAATTGACAATGCAGGGGTTTTCAAGTCACTTTCGCATGTGCACATCATTATTTACCGCCTCCAAGATGTTTTCAACAGATGTCACGTGTTGTATGTGCATCAAAATAAAATTTCAATACTTCCACATGATTTTCAACACACCACAAAGAACTGACAAACTTAATCCAGCTTGAGATGTGTTGAAAATCATGTGAAAGTATTGAAATTTTATTATGATGAAATACACCATTTGACAGCTGTTGAAAAACATCTTGGAGGTGGTGAATATTGATGTGCACATCTAAAAGTGACGTGGAAAACCATGCAAATCGCTGAAAGCATTCAAAAAATGTCGAAAAACTATGACAAAGTATCTTTAAAACTGCCGAAATCCTTAGTAATCTCCTTCTCTGGCGCTCTGGCGGCACTCTTCCATACTAATGCTAATCCTTCTTCTCCCTCCCAATACCAGGTTCCTAAACACAATCAAGTATTAGACACGCCGTACAACTGCTCGCTGGCGATACCGTACTTCAACGTGTCGGCGGCGCAGCTGTACAAGACGCAGAAGAAGCTGCTCTACCCGGTGAACGTCGGGCGCAACATTGCCCGCGATGCGGCGATGACCCATTTCTTTCTAGCTAGCGATATTGAATTGTACCCCAACCCTGGGCTGGTGCACAAGTTTCTCGAAATGATCGCCCGGAACGAGCCGGTGCTGCAGCGTAAGAATCCCAGGTATGTGGCGCTTGGTGTCTAGCTTGGTGCGTTTTGGTGAGCATTGTCTGACGAGCGGGTTTCGCTATCTCTCTCCCTGCTTTCAGAGTCTTTCCTCTGCCAATATTCGAGGTAGATAATAATTCACCGGTGCCGCGTGATAAGGCGGAACTGCAGGAGCTGCTGCGCAGCGGGAAGGCGATCCCGTTCCACAAGCGCGTCTGCTCGAGCTGCCACGGCGTGCCGAAGTCGAAGGAGTGGATCGCTGCCAACGAAACCGACGGTATGTCCTTTAAGCAAGAGATTTTCTTTAACATTAGGAAGAAGACTAACTCCATGCTTTTTATTTCGCTAGATTTGGGCGTGTTTCACATTGGCAAACGCATCGGGTACTTCGTGCACTGGGAACCGATCTACATTGGCACGCACGCCGATCCACACTACGACGAGCGGTTAAGCTGGGAGGGGAAGAGTGATAAGATGACGCAGGTAAGCTTGGATGCAATTTCAATGAGTGTCCTTTTCTCTAACAAATCCAATTAAAAATCCAACTTTTTCCACCCTTTCTGCTTTCCAACTACCCCCAAAAGGGCTACGCACTGTGCGTCCTCGACTACGACTTTCACATACTCGACAACGGGTTCCTGGTGCACAAGCCGGGCATCAAGGTGCTGAAAAAGGACCCGAAGCGGGCGATGCTCGCGGCGAAAACGAACCAACTGATCAAGAAGATCATCTACCCGGAGCTGCAGGTCATGTACGGAACGCGCAAGGGCTGTGCTGTATAGTTGAAGGGGAAACAACATTAGTATAGGGCCGGCGACACCGCTGGCAACGGTAGTACTAATGGTGGCGGTAGTAATGGTGCTAGTGATCCTGGTGGTGGTGGTATTATTGGTAGACGCTCGCGGACCATGATCTCATCGTCCTTCGGGTCGGCGGCGGTCGGCTGGTCCTCGCTGTCGCTGCTGTCGGCGGCACCGGGCGGCCCGCCGTACCGGGCGCACGTTAGCAGCCGGCGCAAGAAGGGCAAACCGAGGGGCTACGTACGCCGCCGCTGAATGCCGATGACGGGCCGATGAGCGCACGGTCCGTGGCCATGGGGTTTTCGAGGACCCCGTATGGAAGTCTGCAGGGTATAAGAAATCATATTTTCGTAAGTGTAAGTAAGTAAGTAAGCCAGTCAGTCTGCGCGTGTATGTGTGCCGAGATACGTGCGTGTATGTTTCTCTCCGTGTGTGTCTGTTTTATGTTTATGCATCCACCAAGCACAATGACTCGGATTAAGAACAAATAGCTATTAAAGAGTGCGTCCAACAGCGATCGAACTTCTGCTCCGCTGCTGTGGTGGCAGTGGGGAAGCTCTAAATCGCGGGAACGAAAGGGGGTGGATCCCGTTCCTGGAAGTGATATTACCTGAGGACACTTTAGTTACGATTTTAATTCGATAAGAAGATGCGAAGGCAGAAGTTCCCCAGGGGCCTAGTGATAGAATGTATGTCTGTCTGTACTGAGAGTTGGGAAAGGAGAAGGACATGATCAGGTGAAGCTTTTTTTCTTCATTAAATCCTTCTTCTGCGGTAGCACATTGTGCATCACCACAACACTGCACACTGCAAGGGCGCACGATAGAAGCAGCAACACCTTAGTCGCATAGTCGCATTCATTCGATGGTTCAATGTGTTTCGATGTGTGGATAGGAGAAGCGGATAAGTGTGCACAGGTGTGGCAATTTTATTCAATGTGCATTGTGCAATAGGAATGGTTTACTTTACCAAACGCCTCCATAGCAAAGCTAGCCACTGATAGGGATGATTTTATAGTAGAAATTCGTCTTTTGGTTCTTCTTTTACACAACAATTATACATGGTCAAACCAGTTTTTTAAACAGCAGACTATTTTTTTTAATATTAACCAGCTGGAGTAAGTCTTACCACTCAGTTGCCCTGGATTTGTCATTGGTCTTGGTCTGCACAGTTTATACTGACTGTTTATTGGTGTGCTTTTTTGTTCGAGCTCTAAACCGGTAAAAGAGTTCTCTATGTATGGCCCATTTATTTAATCCGCTTATTTACCTTTTTTAAATCAGTGTTCCAGCATAGCTGACCTATACATCTGTTTGCAAAGATCAACAGTTCGTTTACCTAAATGCAGGAACCTTAAATGTAATGGACGATAAAACTGAAGCATTCAATTATGCGCACTGTATCATACAATAACTTGGTAAACATTTTACAAAAAAAAAAATAAAAAAAACGCACAGTTTTGTGTGAAGAATGAGGCGAAACTCGGCAACAAATAATCACTAATGTTAACAAGAAACAAGGAAATGACCAAGCACTGATCTAAAATATGTTCGCCGGAAGACGCCCGAGTTCTGAGCTCCTCGGGCGTGTTTAAAGCAAACGAGAATCTCGCAACGGAGATGAACAATGTTCAATACAAGGAAATGGAAGGAAATGGAAACGAAACAAAACAAAAAGACATGTGAGCAACAATAATTTTACCCTCCCCCCATACATCGTACTCACTAAGAAAGAAGCATGCATTTTTAATGCGTTTGATGCTTATTACTCTGATGTTTATTTATTGATTTATTGTACATTTCTTTCTTTTTTACTTGGTTTATTTTTGTTGCATTCTTTTGCACACTGAATCTCACTCTTGTTGTTCATTTATATGTCAATTAAATTCCTTTCCTTTTTGTGTGTTTGTGTTTTTTTTTTACAAAGAATCTTATCAAATTAAGAATCATCTAACTCTTTACTAAGCTTTATACTATGTTGCTCTGTCTTTTCTGTTTAAGCTTCAAGCAAAAATATGCATAACACAACAACTAGTTACATATCGAAACATAAACCAAGTAGTGTGATAACAATAGCTATTCTCTTCCAAGTTTCTCGATACCTACGAACAAAATACCATTTCTATTAGCATTATCCTAGCGGCTTCTATTTTCTTTGCCCATTACTCGTTCAATACATCATATTACGGTTCATTTAGCCAAAACAGGCAAAAAACAAACACACACTCTGTATAAAAAATTGAACGAAAACAAGCAAAGTAATTTTCAACACACACAAGCACACCCAGCGGTATCGGTAGCGGTTGTTTATTTTACGTCTCCATAGTAAGTGCCTTATTCGTACGAAGAAAAACTAAAACTAAAAAACATAACACGCGCATAAGTATGAACCAAAACATGGGCAAAACATGTGAAAAAAGAGATGGAAAATGGAAAATGAAAACAATTGATGAATGAAAAGGAATGAAACAAAAAAAAGTCCAAACAAATTGAAATCAATTTAGAAAGCATAAAAAACAGAAATTAAAACAAACAAAAAACACACGAAGCGTATAAAAAAAAACAACAACATGGAAGAGTGATCAAGAGAGAACGAAAGTAAAACCTAATACTCTCCCTTAAAACAAATTCAAACTGTTTAACACAAACAAACACTTACAATATGAAGCAGCATGATTACCGAAATGCTCGAAACCTTTTCTCTCCCTCTCTCTTTCTCTCTATTGCATGATACACTAGCGGATATTTTAATCACTATACGAGCATTAGTTACGTACTGTTTATTCACTATTTTCTAACCACTCTCTCTCTCTCTCGCTCTATCCTTTTATGTAGCTTTCGAAAAATTACGTTAACCTTCTGTACATATATTGTAGCGTTAGGGGTTTAAGTTAATTACTATCATCGAAGGTATCTTGCTAATTAAAAGCTCGACAAAGTTAGCTCGCTAGGACAGAGATCCCGTTCCATTCTGCAAATTCTGCTGGTTCATTTCATCACTCCCATAGACAGATACATACACTGTAACGACAGCAGAATGGAGCGTAGCACACTATCGTTTATACTATTCATTGTACATAGCCGACAGAGCGTTAGGGCAATTTGTGTTTTCTGTAGGGATCCTGAGTTAGTTGTTGGTAATGGTTTTTTGTTTGTTTGTTTTAAAGCGTTCGGGTAGCTTGCAGATTTTGGCAGATCTTACGTTACAGTACGAACCAATCACAACAGAACTAATATCCAGTACCAGAAGCGAAACGAACAAAGTAAGGACGGAGGTGTAGAAGGAAACTAATTGTGTACAGGTCTAAAAATGGAAACAAAAACGAAGGAAATAATAGGAGGGAGGCTGACACGGAGAAATCATCGGGAGTAATAAATGTATTTCCATAGAAGTGTTCCTTTTTTAAAGAATGTGCGAAAGTTCGTCAATTTCAAACAGTAGTTAAGGCCGCTTGTTCATGATGACTCTCGCTGGAATAGCTTGAATGATGATCGTTACTATAAGAGATCAAGAGATTCTTCAAAAAGCGTGGATATCTTCAAGATCAAGAGATATTCCCGGTTTGGAGTGGTACAAAACCTCAGTTTTTCTTGAATTGAGAATGGACCTAGAAGAAAATGCCAGTTGTCTCCAATTCCAATCTCACCTACAGGATCCGAACCCATGACGAGCATGTTGTCAAACCGTGCGTTTAACGGCTGTACAATGGAACCCGATAACCGATTTGTTATCAATAGCCCATTATTAATCAACATCCACGCACAGATTTCCCAAGTGATGATGCGTAAGCTACCACGACTCCGTTCGATAATTTCACAAAACAAAACACGCCGAAATCGATCAAACCCAGAAAATGACCGGTTCACCCTTGATTGCCGTCTCACAGACAGCAGCGGGGTGAAGGAAGGTGGTAAAAATTCCGATATGAAACTGAACGCCACCCTTATCTTATCGGTGCACACACCGTTTGAGTATCGCAATGAGAGAGCGAAAGAGCGAGTGAGCGTACGATAAGCCAGCCAGGTTGGCCAGGTCTCACTAACCGATCATTCAGAACCTACCGTAATCAGTTGACAACGGTGACGCTGTGCGGTACGACTCCAGCGGCGGACGTGAACCATAAGGCCCCCCTTCTGCCTATTCCGAGGTGTTAATTTGTGATGCTTTTGTCACCGCATCGAGGCGCACTATTTGTTGAATTGTGGACGTGATCGATGTGTTAGAGTGGTCGTTGGTAGAGAGCTTCAGCAGCAGCAGCAGGAGGAGAGAGCAAAGTTTGAACGATTTCAATCAATTCAGCTCCCCTTTTTTCAATCGAGCTTGTGTCCGTGTGTGTGTGTGTTTGTGTGTGTGTGTGTGTGTAACGTACATGCATTGCACGCCAGACATTGGAATTCTCTCGCCTGTACGTCCGAAAAGACATCAGACTTGAATCCGCTGTTACGAGCGCTCCTAGTTTGATCGCACAACGATCAGATGACAGCAAACTATAAGCCGTTGCGTGCGGACGATGCGGAGATGATTGCACGCCGCTCGACTGTACTCCGGACGGTGTTGCTGCTAGTGATCTTGTCCTTTGTGCTGTTCTGTCTACTCGGATACTACTACCAGCCGGCGGGCGGTAATCGGGAATACGCACGCAACCAGTACCTGTTGGAGGGAGCCTCCCACGAAGCGCTGCTGCGCCGTCTCAAGTAAGTACTTCCGGCAGTGATATTCCAGGCGAGTGTGTGAGGGACATTGTGTGTTGATTGTAAAACATCTCCATGTAGTGTGAAGGTTGGAGAGGTAGTGGAACCGGCTGAAGTTATTTGCACGGTGAATGTTTTACCACGCTGTACCCTAATCAGACATTTGTTATCAGTTGGTGAGGGCGAAGTCGGTCTGTTTTGGCGTTGTTTAATGCCCCAAATAACACTCCACGATACAGGGTATTGTGCAGCGTCACATGAGGCTGCCTCATCATGACCAGGCTTTTTCATGCTTTTAGCTTCTCCAGGTTTTTTGGAGGCAGCATTGAATGAATTGCTTTACCGGTTGTGCATTTAGAGCTGCACGGCTTTTGCAGGCTCTTATCAAACAGTGCGATAAGAGTACCTCTAACCCCCACCAAGCTCTCTTCACACACGCCGGTTGACTCACGCCGTCATCGATTGAATCAATTAGCAACACTTTAACTGTTGAGCTCATTCTCTTTCCTCTCTCTGTCTCTCTTCCCATTCGTAGAACAATTCTGAACTGCAATACCCCGTCGAATGAATTCCAGCTTGAAACGCACGGCGATCACTACCTTCTGCGTAACTTCTACGCTCCAGAGCGGATTGTTCACTGCTATGAAACCATAACCTACACCACGCATGGTGACTACACCTTCCTGGAGAATGTGGTCCCGTTGCTGGAACGTTGGCTGGCACCGGTCAGTATCGCTCTGTACGCGCCGGGAGTCGATCTTGACCGATCGGTAGCTCTGATCCAATATCTGTTGGAGTGTCAAGAGCAGAGAGCGCTGGTGCGTGACTTCGTGAGCTTTCATCTTTACTTTGAGTTTGAACATCTTCCGACGCAACCAGTATCGTACAACAGGGAGTTGCTATCCGTCCCTCTCGTGGATTGCACTAATGCGACGAACGCCTGGAATTCACTGCTCCGCAACGTTAAAACCTCAATACCTACCTTCCGGGCAGCCAACAACCTAACCTACCCCGTGAACGTGGGTCGTAACATTGCGCGCAGTGCGGCCGGCACACACTTTGTACTTGCGAGCGACATCGAACTCTACCCAAATCCCAACTTTATCCCGATGTTCCTGCGCATGATCGCGCACCCCTTCTACCAGTACACACTGCACAGCCCCTCCGTTTACGTACTCCCAGTGTTTGAGGTCGCAGAAGACGTCCCTGTACCGGTGGATAAGGCCCACCTGCTCGAGGATCTCCAAAGCGGTGATGCGATAAAGTTTCACGAGAAGATATGCTCCAACTGTCACACGGTTCCGGGCTACGTAGAATGGCTAGCGGTAGTGAAGGATGACTACACAATGGACATACATGTGACGGCACGACGGGAAGGTGCGTACGCATCCTGGGAACCGATCTACGTCGGCACAAAGCACGAGCCAGAGTACGACGAGCGGTTAAGCTGGGAAGGCAAGGCGGATAAGATGACACAGGTTTGGTCTTTGCTCTCAATACCTCCAAGAAATCATATTTAATTCGTTTCTTTCTGTCCTTTATTAGGGCTTCATTATGTGCATCCTGGGTTACGACTTCCATGTGCTGGATAATGGGTTTCTTGTTCATCGGCCCGGCATTAAAACGATCGCGCAAGCGAACCGACCGCCCCAGCAAGCGAAACAGCGAGCCTTTATGAGGAAAACGATTGCACGGGAGATATCCACTCTGTATGGTGATCGGGAAGGATGCAAGATATAACCCGAAGGACTTCCCCAGTCTCCCGTATTTTTCATATTCTAGTCAATTCCTGATGGAAAACACGCCTCCTTATTTTCTGGATGATCGTGAGCTTTATTCATACTGCTGCTGCAATCGTGAGGTGCCTATTACATTCCTTCTTAATTGTTGTTATTAATCTTAATAAGTCATCGAAGCCTCCATAGCAACGTTGCCAACTTCTCCTAACCATTTGAAACATTCCACCGAGTGAATCAAGTAGTCCATTATTTAATTCGAAATCTTGTAAGCGGCTGCGTCCACACGATGTGGAGATGATTGCACGCCGCTCGGCAGTACTCCGGACGGTGCTGCTACTGGTGATCTTGTCCTTTGTGCTGTTCTATCTACTCGGATACTACTACCTTCCGGCGGACGGCAATCGGAACTACGCACGCAACCAGTACCTGTTGGAGGGAGCCTCCCACGAAGCGCTGCTGCGCCGTCTCAAGTAAGTACTTCCGGCAGTGATATTCCGGGCGAGTGTGTGACGGACATTATGTGTTGATTGTAAAACATCTCCACTCCATGTAGTGTGGAGGTTGGAGAGGTAGTGGAACCGGCTGAAGTTATTTGCACGGTGAATGTTTTACCACGCTGTACCCTAATCAGACATTTGTTATCAGTTGGTGAGGGCATAAGCGACTTGTTTTGGCTGTGTTTAAGACCCCAAAAAATACACTCCATGATACAGGGCAATGTGCAGCGTCATCATGACAAGGCGTCTTTATGAATGATTTTTTTCTCTACTTTTTTTTAGGAAACTTTTAATGAATTGCTTTACCGGTTGTGCATTTAGAGCTGCACGGCTTTTGCAGGCTTTTATCAAACAGTGCGATAAGAGCACCCCAAACCCTCTATCAATCTTTCCACACAAGCCATTATTGATTGATACAATTAGCGACACTTTAACTGTTGAGCTCATTCTCTTTCCTCTCTTTCTCTTTGCGATTCGTAGAACGATTCTGAACTGCAACACCCCGTCGAATGGATTCCAGCTCGAGACGCATGGCGATCACTACCTACTGCGTAACTTCTACGCTCCAGAGCGGATTGTTCACTGCTTCGAAACCATAACCTACACCACGCATGGTGACTACACCTTCCTGGAGAATGTGGTCCCGTTGCTGGAACGTTGGCTGGCACCGGTCAGTATCGCACTGTACGCGCCTGGAGTCGATCTTGACCGATCGGTAGCTCTGATCCAATATCTGTTGGAGTGTCACGAGCAGAGAGCGCTGGTGCGTGACTTCGTGAGCTTTCATCTTTACTTTGAGTTTGAACATCTTCCGACGCGGCCAGTATCGTACTACAGGGAGTTGCTATCCGTCCCTCTCGTGGATTGCACTAATGCGACGAACGCCTGGAATTCACTGCTCCGCAACGACAACTCCTCAATACCTACCTTCCGGGCAGCCAACAGCTTAACCTACCCTGTAAACGTAGGTCGTAACATTGCGCGCAGTGCGGCCGGCACACACTTTGTACTTGCGAGCGACATCGAACTCTACCCAAATCCCAACTTTATCCCGATGTTCCTGCGCATGATCGCGCACCCCTTCTACCAGTACACACTGCACAGCCCCTCCGTTTACGTACTCCCAGTGTTTGAGGTCGCAGAAGACGTCCCTGTACCGGTGGATAAGGCCCACCTGCTTGAAGATCTCCAAAGCGGTGATGCGATAAAGTTTCACGAGAAGATATGCTCCAACTGTCACACGGTTCCGGGCTACGTAGAATGGCTAGCGGTAGTGAAGGATGACTACACAATGGACATACATGTGACGGCACGACGGGAAGGTGCGTACGCATCCTGGGAACCGATCTACGTCGGCACAAAGCACGAGCCAGAGTACGACGAGCGGTTAAGCTGGGAAGGCAAGGCGGATAAGATGACGCAGGTTTGGTCTTTGCTCTCAATACCTCCAAGAAATCATATTTAATTCGTTTCTTTCTGTCATTTATTAGGGCTTCATTATGTGCATTCTGGGTTACGATTTTCACGTTCTGGATAATGGATTCCTTGTTCATCGGCCTGGAATTAAAACGATCGCGCAAGCGAACCGACCGCACCAGCAAGCAAAACAGCGGACCTTTATACAAGAAACGATTGCACGGGAGATATCTACCCTATATGGTGATCGGGAAGGATGCAAGATATAACCCGGAGGACCTCTTCATTCTCCCTTTTTCTCGGTACTTCCCATATTCTAGTCAATTTCAGATGGAAAACCTTCCCCCGCGTGTATTCTCTTGGTGATCGCGAGCTTTATTCATACTGCTGCTGCGATCGTGAGGTGTCAACTACATCCTTCTGTTTATGTTGTTATTAATCCTAATAAGTCATCGTAAATCGAGTATTAGAAAGTAGATGTCCACGCTGTGAAGCGGCCCTAAGCACACCCAGTCACGTTGGCGACACCGTCGCACGCGTTGATCAGCTCGTTGAACGCTTGCTCCGGTCCGCAGAAGTTCACCCGCGGCCTATCGTCCACGCACAGGAAGTACTTCTGGCAGTCGTTCGGGGCGCGGAAGAAGCGAACCGGCTGCACCAGACCCTGCGCCTGCGCCGGACACTTGAAGCCCAGGTACGCCTCCGCATCACAGTCCTCCACCAGATCGGGCCAATCGCACTGATACGTGGCCGAATTGAAGGCTAGCCCGGTGGGGCAGTCAAGCACATAGGCGGTACCACCGGCACAGTTTTTAAACTGTCCACAGTTGGCCCGATCACCGACCTTGTAGTAGCCGAACTGATGCGGACAGTCCTCCGTAGGGATGGGGGGTTGCGTGCGCGTACGGCTACCACAGTCGACGTCGATCGGATACTGGCAGGGGTAGGTGAAGAGCGATACCTTGTCGTTGAACAGCAACCCGTCCGGGCAGAGCTGTCGCCGTGGCTCACCGTCCTGTTGTTGCAGAAGGAAAGCGTTACTGTGAAGTTGCTAGGACAAGACATGATCATCGGAGTCGGAACCACACTTACCACACACTCGATGTATGCGTCACACTGGTCGGGGACGGGATAGCGACCATTTTTCTCCGGACACGATTGACTCTGTGCTGTGAAGCGATGCGAAAGATAGTGATAGTAAAGATAAGACGTATGAAGATTACACAAAAAGCTCCATTTTGGAGGACATTGAATTTTTGACTATGTATGATGACTTGATCACGGGATCACGCGAATTGATGCTGTTCCGTTTCCTGGTCGATTATAATTAACGTCTAATATTCCGTCCCACATTAAATCGGTGTTCAATGTCACTCCACGAGCGCTTGCATCGGAGTTTAAAATTAACACCTTCTCCGTGACTAATGGCGACGAACCTCATGCAAATCATGCAAATGTCTGAAAGCCCACCAGAAGAAAAAACAAACAGGAAAGCTTCAAAATATTCGACCTTGAGCGGTATTTATACATGATGCTCCACCCCCCGTGGATGTTGTTGTTCACGGTGGAGATGCCTGCATATTCGCCTCCCTTCTCTCATCCAACACACATGTGGGGCTCATCTTCCCACGTCCAAGGTAAACCGGTATCGTTCAAACAACCAAAGATTCATCCCACCGCACGTCTTTGAAAACGCACGTCTCCAATGCCCCAGCGTGGTGCATCTTCTTTGGTACGTCGTTAATCGTTGTTAATCAAAAATTTCCTAACCTTTGAAGAACGAACACCCACCACCGGGCGGCTAGAACGGAACGTAATTACGCTGCATGCAAAATGCGCTTACTATTGCACGATCGCTCCCACAATGTTATCCCCCCCACTCTCCGGCACCTAACGGGAACGCGAACACTTTGCACACTTTCGCTTTTGATGGGAGCTTACACACAACGCAACGAAATGGCCTTGACACCGTTGGAAAAGTCACGAGTTTTCCCCCGTTTTTTTGCGATAAAGAAATGCGCGAAATGTTGAGTAATTACCGTGATAGAACAGTGCCATCGTACAGAGCACGATCGCGGTGGCGATCTTTCCACGCGACAACATGGTTCTAAGCTTCGTCTAAGTATCGGGAATCACTTTACAGCAATGCACAAGCCACGCGAGTCTGTTACCGTTGGAGGATGAGCTTAAACTGTTCGCCTCCCAAAGGTGCGGCGCGGAGATGATCACGCGTTAGTGTCTGCTCTTCTCCAGGTCGTGGTGGAGCTTGATCAGCTCGTGGCGCAAACGGGGGAGGGATGCTCGAACTCATCAGCTATTCCGCGACATTTAGGTTTGTCGCCGTCTTGTAACAGAGGGCACAGGTGGTGGGATACCGATGGAGGGGATGATGATAAATGGTTTAAACGGGGTGGCGATCTTCTCAAACGTCGACAGACCGGATCAAGCACGTGCATTTTCATTCAAAAGCTCAGCAAACCGCTTTATGACGTCATTTTGTGGATGAAAACAAGTTCGGAATGGATTGTGGCGATTAGTTTAAGAGTGTTTTTGAAGGAGTTTTCGGGTGTGAAGTGAAATGAGAAAACAACCTTGAAAGCATGATTAATGAGAAATGTTTTAATCGGGCATTGCTCTTGTCTTTTTCCCCTTTGCGTTTTATACTTGTGTCCACAATAATTTAAGAAAGTAAAATTGAACAGATTTTTCTACATTGAAAGCAAAAATTTTCAAAAATAAATTTTTTTACAATATTTTCATGAATAAACTTAACAGAAATCATTGAAAAACTGTAACGACAATTTCAAAAGCAGCATGCTGTCAGTATCAATCCTGGTTTTCCACACCCTCAGTCACACCATGCTGTATGCACCATGTGCATGGTACAGTCTTTTTCGTGCTGTCAGTTCTGTACCAAGAACACAGTAAATGCCAATAAAAATAACACTAAGTTTTCTAACGAAAATTCAAAATTCACAAAACAGCACTCAAATAAGTGAAAAATATATATTCTACAAATCTGATAAATTTTATATGCCAATAAAAAAAACACTAAGTTTTCTAACGAAAATTCAAAATTAACAAAACAGCACTCAAATAAATGAAAAATATATATTCTACCAATCTGATAAATTTTAAAAATATTTATTTCATCCTAAAACCAAAATTTTGTCACACCAACACACACAGCAGCGTTGCGTTCTATCCGTCCATCACTGTATGTTTGGCAGCGTAGCGCGTTTGACGTTTGCGTACGCTATTTGTGTGCAGCAGCAGCAGCAGCAGCTCCGTCCCTGTTTGTTTGTTGTGTTTTTGTGGCTTTTTCCTACAAAAAAACTTCTCCTCGGTGCCGTTTTACTGGAAGCAATTGTGCAATAAGCAGGTGGCAAGCGGGCGGTACACCCTTCGCCGGCGGAAAATCAACAGCAATGTGCTGATGGTGCAGGCAAAAACGGACACACGGCAGTACGAAGAGTAACACTGTCCCCGGATGCTTGAGGAGGGAACGACGCCACCGCCACCACCACCGCTGCAAGTGGGGATGAACATCGCTAATGGGCCGGCTGCAACGGCGGAGCGGCAACTTTGCCGGCTGTGCTTGGGACGGGACGGGGAGCTGGTGGACATTTTCGCGGCCCAGCAGCAGACGCCACACAGCGGAGAGTCACTGGCCGGGCGGATACAGGGCTGTCTGCAGCTGGATGTAAGTGATTCGTTACTGTTTGGGAAGTGCGTGTGTGGTTCATCCCTGTTTTTGTTTGCATTTTGTAGGTCACACAGCACGATACGCTGCCGAGATGGATCTGCAAGCCGTGTCTGGAGAAGGTGGACGACTTTGCCGCCTTCCGGGAGCGCTGCAAGCAAAACGAACGGAAGCTACTGCTCGGGGAGGAAGACATACTGCACACGAAGGATGGTCCGACAGTGGGACCGACTGGCGAGCAAACAGAGGAGGAAGAGGACGACGATGAGGATGAGGAGATGGAAATGATTGTAATTGATCCATCGCGGGACTATGAAAGCTCGAACGATAGCCTGCCGCATCGTTTCGAGCCGAGTGGTGTGGTAAATGGTGGCGATCCGGCAGCAGCACTACAGCCCGAACCGCACGCCGAAGAGGAAGAGCCCGAAGGCTCCGACGCTGAAGAAGGCGACGAGGAGGAAGAAGAGGAGGAGGAAGACGAACTGAAATGTGATACAGCGCCGGGTGGGACAGCGCCGAACGGGCTGCCGGACACCAGCTTCCACACGGCAGCGTCGAACACGGCGCCCCAAAAAACGGTCGTCTTCACCTGCAAGTACTGTGACGTGGCGTTCGCAGCCGCATCCGCCTGCCAGCTGCACGAGATGCAGGATCACGATCTGCTCGCACCGTACGCGTGCATCTTCTGCCAGTACAAAACCTCCATCCGGATGTTTCTCATTACGCACATACGGGATTCGCACGCGGTCACCCGGCCCTATATTTGTATCCAGTGCAATAAGGGCTTTTTGCGGCGGTCCGACCTGAAGAAGCACACGTTCGTGCATACGGGCGTGCGGCCGTACGCGTGCGACCAGTGCGGTAAGAGCTTTTCGCGCAACACGAATCTCAAGAAGCACATGCGCACCCACCTCGGGGTGAAGCCGCACGGGTGCGATCTGTGCCCGCGATCGTTCGCGAACAAGGCGGATCTGATACGCCACCGGAGCTTCCATCATGCACAGGAAACGCAGCACGCGTGCATACGGTGCGGTGCGGTGTACACGCAGAAGGACAAGCTGTACGATCACGAGCGGTACTGTATGGGGAAACCGTTGCCGTTCGGGATGGGTGAGATGGTGAAGCAGGAAGCACCAGCACCATTTGGGTTGAGTGTAGCTGCTCCCGTACCACCACCACAACCAGCGCAACTGCTGCAAGCCTCCGAACCGATTGTAAGCGAACAACCGCCAAGTTACGTTCCCGTACAGCCTGTAGCCGCACCACCTGTAGCAGTGACACCACCGTCGAGCAAAATCTACAGCTGCACCAAGTGCCCGAAACGGTTCCTCAGCAAGGCGAGCCTGCGCGCACATCAGGCCATCCACCCGGCCGAGGTAGACGCGCGCCCGTACGAGTGTCCCGTGTGCCGGAAGCAAATCGTCGGCAAGCGCGAGTACGATCGGCACCAGCAAACGCACAGCGAGCTGAAACCGTTCGGCTGTGGTACGTGCGGGAAGCGGTTTTCGCGGCGGGACAAGCTGCACCGGCACGAGCGCATCCATCAGCAGGCGGAGCGACACTTCACCTGCCCCACCTGTGCGGCCCGGTTCGTGCGGAAGGATGCTTACGAGTCGCATCTTAAGGTGCACTGCGCACCGCTGTACGGTGCGGTGCAGGAGATGGCGATGCCAACGATGCAACAACAGCCCCAGCAACAGCCACCATCACAACAACATTCCCTGCTGTACTCGATGATGGGTGGCGATGATGGGGCGCTGCTGGGGGTCGACCCGTCGCTTCGGATGTAAAGTGTTGGGCATACTGCTCTTCATTGTATAGTTAAAATACTCTCCTCCCCTTCACTTACATTTAGGCAAGTTAGAATACTTATTAAACTTATTGGTTAGCGATTAGAAGATCCGATTTTAAGAGGGAAAGCAGCAGTAAATGGGGAAGTTATCTTTTAAAACGCTGTTGAAAGCAAAAGGCAAAGTGTGTACGCTACTAACATACAAGTATAGATAATGGATTTTCAAACACTCCAGTCAATGGCCAAGACTCTTCGATCTTAAGCTCGTCTAAACTAACTAACTTCCCTTTAATTGTGTATAGTGTAATCCTTTTTAAACCCCTGCGCGCCATAGTGGTCTCTCGGTAACGTTTAGCGTATATTTATAAATGTTTTATTTATGTATAGATACTACGTTTAGCACAGGGACACACTTCGCCCTGCCTCCGCTACTCTTCACAGATCTCGCGGACAGGTGTAGCGTAACAACTTACAACAAAAACCAACTAGACTAATTGCGATTGATGTGTAAGCAAAATCCTCTATTTACACCACACCACCTGTGTTTCATCACGGTTAAAAAGGAACAAAAAAATACATAATTAAATCACAGTAAGAGCAAAAAAGGAGCGCCACATTGGACGCCGTTTTCCGGTGCCGGTACTTAAGGTTAAATGGGGGAAAGAAAAAACGCTGTAGATTAATACGTCGATAATAGGCATTTTGGGAGGGTTTCGTCTAACTCGTCTCATCGTGACCTAGGAGCGAGCGCGCGATACGTTCGATAATGTCGCTACCGGCTACGAAGAGTGGTGTGGTGTTCGGCGCGAAGTAATAACCTTATCAGAAGGTGAAGGGAGGATGAAGTGCGCCAATTTATGTGTGTGCCCCCCGCTCCCCTTTTGATGCTGGTTATCAGGCCCGCTAACAAGACCGATCGTTCAATTTTCGGGAGGGTATCACCGCCGAAAACAACATTACCGAACTGGTCGCACTCGCACTGGCATGACATAGTCGCCTTGCTACTACAGGCGCAGTAACACACACAATAGCACTGGTACACCATGGCCGGGTGTTTTCTGTGCAGCTTAGGTAAGTGAATTAAAGAAATAAGGCTCATTTTACTAACTAGTTTCCTTTCCTTTTTTAGGATGGATTGTGCGCTACTACCTGTACGCGTGTGCCGCCTGCTTTGGCATATTCGTGCTCCTTACCGTCCTCTCTAAGCTGGGCGAGCGGGGCAACAAGATTAAGTACTACAGCAAGTACGGCATGATTTACTTCGCGACCCAATCGTTCACCACACTGTTTGCGCCGTTCTCGCTGCTCCGACCGCGCAACATCGACAACTGCCGGTGAGCCTTTCCGGGGGGTTTAAAAAAAAGATATATAACTAATTATTGTTTTAAATAATGCACAGAATCATTGCCACGGTCATAGCACGCGCCTCGAAGCTGCTCGGCATCACGTGGGAGCTGCGGAATGCGCAAATTCTGCGCCAGGCGAAAGGTGCCATCGTTCTCACCAACCACCAGTCCTCGATGGATATATTGGGTGAGGGTGAAACAGAGAGAAAGAGGGTGTGGGACACACACACACACACACGCGTGGTTTTATCAGCAGGTGGAACTTTGGGGTTTGAATATATAAACCCCTTTTCCAAGGCGATAACGGATCGATTTTAAGGCGATAACGGATCTTGTTAATGAACTTTGGTTGCTTTCGTGGTGGTCTGATGTTGTAATATCTCAACCCACCTCTCCCATGGCCTTCCCTCGGAAATCGATACCCACTGTGGCGTGTGTGTGTGTGTGTGTGCTGCACCGGTTACGTGTGTTAAGGGAATTAAAGCGTTGTTCTCATCGATTTTTTGTAAATAACTGGATTAATATCGCTTCCCTCTTTTTTTGTTTTGCTTCTAGGTATGATGATCCTCTGGGACATACTGCGCAAGGTGGTGCCAATTGCCAAGCTGGAGCTCCTGTTCCTCTTCCCCTTCGGCCCGACCGCATGGCTGGCGGGTGTGCAGTACATAAATCGTAAAAATCGCCCCTCCGCAATGAAATCGTTCGACCGGTGTAAGCGCATGCTGACGGAGGACGGCGCGAAGATGTACATCTACCCGGAGGGTACGCGCTATCCCGAGCGCGGTATGCTACCGTTCAAGAAGGGTGCCTTCCACACGGCCATCGAGGCGCAGGTCCCGATCGTACCGGTTGTCTTCTCGCACATGTACTTCATCCAGTCGAAGCGGCACATCTTCGACGACGGGCACGTGATAATCGATACGCTCGAGCCGATCCCGACCGCCGGGCTGACGAAGGCCGATCTGGATCAGCTGATCGAGCGGACGCGCACGGCCATGCTCGCGCGGTACGAGGAGCTGAACCGGGAGGTGGACGACGGGCTGAAGAGCGTGCAGTGGGTCAATCGGGACCGGCCCCGGTTCACGGTGTACGAAGGTAAGAAGACGAACTGACCAAGGGGGAAGAATAAAAACAAAGACTAACACACACTCACCGAAAATCCGGAAGCTCTGTGAATGTTTAATTGATTGGGAATTAGCATCGGGGTTTTGGTTGGTGGTGGTGGTTGTTAAGGAGCGTCGGTCGTTGCGTGATGGTACTAACAAACGTCCCCACAAATAAGTGGAGCTTATTTGCTCACGAAACACACACAGAGGCGGACACGAGAAACAAATCAAACCACATTTATGCAAACATTGCCGTCTGAAGGTTGAACACAATGCTCAATTGGCCATAATCATAAGAAAACCGAAGCGCACGTCCGCGGCCAAGACGCGACGAATGGAGGGGGTGGGGGACACATACTCATAAACCGTTTGTTGGTTTTATCATCATTCGACTTAAACGGTTGTGATGTTGGTGGTGGTGGTGTTGGTTGAAGATAAAGTGGACGGATTGTACTTTTGCATGCACAATCAGGCACACGCGCACACACAGAGTGGTCTCTCCGTGCGGTTTAATGATGGGGCAGTTTTAAACCTCCCCCAGTTCCCACTCCCTAAACGGTTGCGCACTCCGGTTAAATGCTATTGATTGTTGATATCAAGACGGAATTGGTGGATTATCCGCTCTATTACGGATAGATTTAAACAAACCATTTTTGACTGGCATTTTTGGGGCGGCAAAAGCCATGGAATTTAATAGTGTTTTCTCCCCCCCTCTCTGTCTGTGCGTAAACACGTGTGCCTCCTCTCCACGCGCGCTTTTGGCTGCAGATGCGCGATTGACGCAATGTGTTTGTTGTTGCGTTTGCGCTTGCACACTTTTTTTGTTGTTGCTGAAGCAATAGGTTAGAAACACCTGAACCTCTCTAAGCTTATCCTTGAACTGACCGAACCGATCGCTTGAACATAACAAAGGCAACAAAAAAGCGAAAAAAAACAGAAGACGTACCTTTCGTAGTCATTATGAGGTGCTGGTGCGATGTTGCGCAGGTGAGAAGCGCTCTAAGCGCAAGCTGTTCTATCAAATCGCGTTTCTTTTTTGTGTACTTTTCTTACAAGGCGTTATCTTACAAGGCGTACAGCACAGCAGATAGAAGATAAAACAGGCGCTATCAACAACACCTTCTTTTTTGGGAGAGATCATTTAAAATTAAAAAAATGCATTTGTGAAGACAACTCACCGTGATCATCGTTTCCGTTGCGCTGAGCGTTGATTTTCGGCGGTAATCCGGACCGCTGATAACACGTTTTTTTGGTATTTATTTAAAACAAAAACTGAAACGTACGTAGTCCAATGTCCAAAATACAAACCGCAAGCAGCCAGTGGCCAGTGGTGATTATCCTTCGGCTGCGGAAGGAAGCACGTGGTCTAATCTTCACTTCCCGGGTCTCTTGTACACTCCCCAAACACATACACGCACACACTCCCTAACAAACGCCTACTGTGGTGAATATATGCTCTCCCCACTAATTCTTTTCTACTGTCTGTATCTGTGTGTGTGTCTTTGTAGAGTAACGGCGAGTGACGTTTCAACGGCGGCAGAACCTTGACGGCACGCACGCGCGCGCAACCGCGAACGGCGTGTGGTACCATCAGCGCCCCCTCCGGGGGTACGGACTGCGACCATTCACTCAGTCAACGGACTGCCGTCGGTCGAGGGAGTAGTGTGTGCCAGCCTGTGCCCGTACCTCTCAGCCAGCCAGCTAGACTGTCCCTGCGATTTTTGCGCGCACCGCGGTGTTGGTGGTGACGGACCGGTTTCACGGGGACGGCGTTAGAATTGGTTCCGCGACACTTCGTTTTTTTCCTTTCTTTCTTTGTTTCGTTCTGGTTCTATTAGTTGCTCAGTTCCGCGTCTTCTAGTGCCCATTGTTCGTACGTTGTGTATTTTTCTAGCGTGCGTGCGTGTGTGTGTTCTAGCGGCGTAGTCGCGGTGTATTTGCGCTATATTAGTTATCGCGCGACGTGCCCCTTTTTTTTGCTGCTACTGCTGCTGCCGTTGTCCGTGAGTGGATAAATAGGGCTTGCAAAAATATACATCAAATGGTGTGATATATGCGCGAGAGCACAGGGCTTGTGTGGTCAAGTGGACAAGCACAGACGACGGCGACAATTTCTTTTGCTAACCAACCCCCAGCAGCGCAATCAGCATCCCAGGGAGAAGGAGGGTGGTTTTGTTGCCGCATTTGTGCCGCGTTGCCTATTGACGCGTCCGAGTTGCTAATTTGCATGCCGCCGCTGCCTGTGCTACCCCTCCGTGCTACCAGCGGACGCGAAACGGAAGCTTGATCGCCCAAAGCACGCACCAGCCGAATTTGGATGTGTCGCGCCAAGTCCACACCATAGCACAGGACGCGGTGGCGCAAAGCAGCAGGCTGTGAAAAATCGATTAATATTTAATCGTGGCAAAGAGGCGTGCATGTGTGTGCATGTGTGTGTGTGTGTGTTTGTGTGTAGGTACGTCACCAATTCTGACAGCAAACTACCGGCAGGACGAGGAGACCTAGAGAACCCGTTAACGTCATCGCCCGGTTGAAACACAATAGAGAGCACTCCGAGAGTGTGAAGCCGATGCAAAAGAAAATGCATCTCGAATAGAGTTTGTGTGTGTGTGGTTTTGTGATGAATTGCAGTTCTTGCACAGGCTGTGAGGTGTACGTAGTGCAAAGAAACACGAACATCATCGCGCCAATCGTCGACTCAGTGAATTGATTTTATTTCAAGTGCAATTAAGCTTGAACAACGAGCGCGCTCCTCAACCGGAAACCGACTGCGACTCTCAGTGTCTCTCTCTCGCGCTCTCTGTGTACTCCAACCCCCTCACCGATTTTGGTGGGACCGCAGACAGGCGGAACTGGTACCCCAAGAGTGCTGTGAAAGTGAAGATTCTTGGTGTGTTGTGTGCTACTGTGTCTTGCGAACTTGTGCCGCTTCAACGGGCGCGCTTACCTGCCTACTGTCTGTAGCACAACGAAACGAAAGAAAAAGTGAGCAGCACGATTAGACGAAGAACCTATCTAGCTAGGGCCACCACTAGGGCCGGCTTCTAACCCGACCCTGTTGTGAAGAAAGAACAATCAACAAGAAGGCAGACAGACAACAGCAACATCATGGCGACGCTCGTGGAAGGAATCATGATAGCGGCGATGGTAAGCAGTTTGTTTTGTTGTAGCCATTTAACCTTTCTTACACACACACACACCTCCCAAAATCGGCGTTCCGGTTGGTCACTTTTGTGGCGGGGCTTTGGGGTAGGTTCGATGGGCAAGTTTTTTTTTCTTAATTTTTGGGGTTTTTGGGCCGATTTTTGAAGGTGATCTCATCACAGATTCTTGCATCACAGCGGGTGGTGGTGTCTTTCAGGGTCAATGGGGAGATGATTTTTGGAGAATTTTGTAACATATACTGGGGTGGGGGTTACCTTGGTAACCTGAAATCGATGCAAATTTGTTTTGTGAAACACGGCCGCCTACTGCTGTGGCTAGTTGGTATTT
This sequence comes from Anopheles arabiensis, assembly GCF_016920715.1. Taxonomy (NCBI): domain Eukaryota; kingdom Metazoa; phylum Arthropoda; class Insecta; order Diptera; family Culicidae; genus Anopheles; species Anopheles arabiensis. The sequence goes on from NC_053518.1 coordinate 32,191,828, forward strand.
TGGGATCATGGCTACAGTTGGAGCCTTTTAATATGTACAGCTACAGTTGCTCAATAAATTGATTGTATACTTAAATTTCTTGCAATCATTTTGCAATATTTTGTCCAATTCTCAAGCTAGAGTTCACATTTCGTTGCCATTATTCGATAGATAATCTTTTTGAGCAGTGATTTCGAATATAATCATAATTTGTCAATCACATTTTGGATAAAATGTAAAAAAAACATCATTATTTGAAGTCAAACAATTGATGGTACATCTGCGATTAAATTAACCTTACTACAGACCTTGAAGGTCTAAATTTAGTATTCTTGAGCAGCGAAGGCCACTGGCCTACGCAGGCTACATGTTTTGGAGATTCTAGTTCGGTAATAGTCATAAGAATATACAGTCGTTGCCGCTAAATGTTGTCCCTAAATCGCCTTTTTTTGTCTCTAAGGCATAAATTGTCTCCGCTGCCCATCTATTGTTGTCTCTAAGGCATTAATTTTGGGCTGTTAGTTAATCACTTTATTGAAAAAATTAAACGTTATGTCAGAATTTGTGTGATCCATTTTTTTGTATTTAACGTTATTTCATTTTAAAATAATTTATTTGATTGTATTTAAAATATAACAATTGATATGCAAATTGTGTAAGTAAGAAATTCCATGTATTTTAAGTTGTAAACAGAATCAATTGAACTTCAAACAAATCAACAAAAAAATCGCAAGAAAACAATAAAACTACTCTGTTTTTTGCTTTTGTAAGATACAGCTAAAGTTGTGATATGTAAATTTCCTGAAATATCTTGAACAACATAAGAGTCCAAAATCTATGCCCTGGAGCCAAAAGTTAGCAACAATGATTGTACTTCCCAAGAGGAACGAATAAGTAAATTATCCTTGTACTCGTCTCGTTCTCGTGCTCGTACTCGTGTGTGCTTCTTCTTCTTCTTCTTCTTCTTCTTCTTCTTCTTCTTCTTCTTCTTCTTCTTCTTCTTCTTCTTCTTCTTCTTCTTCGGCACAACAACCATTTTCGGGTCTATAGTCTCTATAGGCCTGCTTTTGTACACCACTTAGGTGAGAGAGCTTGACTTTCAGTGATTTATTGATTACACATAGCATATAATTAGTCCTACAAGTCCTACAAATATGATAGGGGAAGGTGAGGGGAGGGGGACACGGTCCGGTCCCCCCTTTTGGGGCTTGATCCCATGACGACGGGCATGCTGTTGAGTCGTACGATTTGACGACTGTACCACGAGACCAGCCTTGTTCTCGTACACTCGGACCGTATTTTGATGTGCAGTGGAATCAATCATTTGAAATCTTATGTAAATTCTACATTTAAAACATTTCATTCTGAATTATCTTGCCTAATGCACAAATTATTGCTTAAACGCGTATTTTGAATTGAAGTGAATCATTAAATTGATTAAGAAACATAGCATAGAATTAGTATTAGTATTAGTATTAGTGTCATAGCAATGACATAACATAATTGTCGCAAAAAGTACAGGGATCATACAAATTATATTTTTTTTAGCCATTGCAAGCTATCTTACGGTAGTTGCCGCTAAATTTAAGCTCCAACTCGCTTATTTTTGTCTCTAAGGCAACAATTTTTGACAACGTTTCACAATTGCTGTTTTTAAGGCTACAATTTATGTTTTTAATGCATCGATTTTTTATTCTTGTAGAAATTATAATAAATCTACAATGCAAAATTTACAAAATTTGCAATATTTGAGCAGATGTATGACAACTGTAATTTAACAATACAAAAATATTACCATGCCTTAGAGCCAAAATTCAACAGCAATGGCTGTAATATAATAATTATATGCATCTGTACCGTTCATTTAGTGGTTCCCTGTATGTTTATTTGCTTCAAACTTGGTTTATATCAAATGGCTACGATTACCTTACAATAATTATCTTTTTTAATATAAATGTCCAGAAGGGGAATGATGAAACTGGTGAACCTGGTAAAATTACCGTCTATCATGCCCATCATAATTATACGGTCCGTCATTTTAGAGTTTATTATTGAGACACACACCCTCAGTCAACGCATTCAAGCGTGAAGTTCACTTGGGGGACCTTGCTCTATTTTATTCCTGTTTTTGTTTTTGTGTGTGTAATAAATACTATGTTTTTGTCGGTCTTCAGAACTATACTAGAGAAATAAATTCCCTTTTAAAGGGTTATTTGTGTCGTGTTTATTCACTCCCTCCCAAATAAAAAAAAAAACAAGAGCAAAAAACATTGTCATCGAACGATCTTGTTATGCGGAATGGGTCGATGTGATAAAAACAAACTAAAAAAAAAAGCAAAACCGACATCGTACGATTGCCACCGGCCGTGCCGGCACCACCGGAGATATAATTAGAACCGGCCGTGATGGCAATGGTCGACATTTTGGCCCCCCACCCCTTGCTGCCTCTCTCCTAGATAGATAGACGCAACCAACCAACCAACCGACTTCGGGCACAAGATGTCAACAACCGACCTATCGGCATCGATCCGACACAACCGATGTCGGCTGATGATGCTGCTGCTGCTCTGCGATGCTCTGCTGCTGCAGTTCTTCATCCTGCCCATTATCCTGCCTACCGTGGTGTCCGGAAATGGCGCTATTTTTGTATGATAGGACACATTCGTTTAGTGAGAGAATGCTCTCGCTTCTCGGGGTCTTTGCTTTCCCCTCTCTCCATAAAAGGTGCAATGCACTGCACGGAATGAAGTGGAGTGTATGTGAGTGTGTAGTGATAAATATAGTGTCTTTGTGGGAAGGGTGGGGACACAGAACGATATTGGATCGTTAGTAAATCTCCCATTTTTATTTCCAACTTCCAAACCCGGCACAATATTGATTGGTGGCCGACGAAGCAAAACTGACGTCGGATGGTGACAGGATGTCAGGGTGCAGAATAAAGCTCAGAAAAGAAAAACAAACAAATGCTCACAAAAGGATATAACAGAAGAGAAGGAAGAAACCCGATAGCGCTCATTGTTCCATTGGCATACAAAGTAAATCGGGTGGCAGCGCGCGCCATTATGCCCGATCGGTATGAATATTAATATGCAAAAGGCCCGAAGGCCCGAGTGCGTGTTGCTACCACTACTACTACTACTACTTTGTGACCCGTTGTTTGATGTGCCGGAGGGCCGGAGAAACCATGGCGGCCGGGGGACCTTGATTGCTAGAATAATAATGACATGTGTTGTTACCACCGGGGTAAGGCTTCTGTGTCAGGCCCTGCTGTCCGGGAGTCGCGGTGTATCAGATTCCGATTGAATTCCGATCGATATGTATCCTAGCGCTCTACAGCGGTACGGTTTTATGACACTGTTATTCTGCTTGCCTAGTGTATGTGAGCACCCTTAAATTTTGCTTCTAGAAGGCATCCTTCAGCACAATAAAGAACGAGTAGGACTTATTAACCATCTGCAAGGGGTAAAAAATCCCGTCCAAAAAACCTTTTAGCTTGATATAGTTGGTTAATGGAGACAATCGCTACGTACATTCTGAAACAGCTCCACATCGACGAAACAAAACTTGCCCGCCTGTATGCCGACCGGCGATTGCGTGCGATGCAGCACCATGCGCAGTCCCTGCTGGATGTCACGGTCCATCGCTGGCCATCCGCAACCGTACACGCTTTTCGAGAGCTCAACTGCCTACGGGACCCACCCGGGGACGTTTATGAGTTTGTGGTTAGTGTTGCTTAAAAATAGACAAAACACGCATAACGTGTCGGACAACGTTACCTGGGTAGAGAGGCGCGTTCCAAAATAACACGCGCTAAACGTTTCGATCGTGATGACGACGAACAGTATCGCAAGATTGAAAAACGCAACACTGAGCTTATCCTTGGCGAACAAGGGCACACAATCAAATAAGTTAACGTGTGCTTATAACGTTTGTCCAGCGCACTGTGCTACTTACTGCAATGGTAAAGAAAAGCATCATCAAACACCAGATAAAGACACAAAACACGAGCTGAACCATTAGGATGGGCCGTAGAGCCTGCACGAGCAGGGTGATGCAGTTGAGCGTCCGTTGATGTACATGGATTATGTCATGCAGTTCTTCACGGATGGACTTCTGGTTGGGTATTCGGTGCAAGTTGTCAACCTTGAGCATCACAACGTGGAGCAGCATTTCAGCGTACCGAACAGAAGATGCAATAGTTAGCACCTTCATATGCACGGTACAGGCCGTTACGAACATCATCGGCACTATGACTGCGATGTAGAGTGTGTAGTGAAGAATGTTGGTCCGATGCTGGAGTCCGTAGAAATCTTGCTCCATGTGAAGGGAAAATTGCCGATGTGGTGCCACTTGAGAAATTTCCCAGATACGGATAGTGTCATTTGTATCATGGTAAGATTGCCATACGGATTGAAAGTACACCCCGAAGCTGGTTATTACTGGTGCCACAAGGTAGAATACAATTAAAATCATCATCGAGAAACAGTATCTGTTGGTGTAGCGATGGATTCGATGGTTAAACTGCAACAGTTGCTCCCGTACAGTCTGTAGCGGATGATGGTCTCTGTACACTGGAGAAATAAAATGTATCCAACTTCACAGAAAAACGGGCCTACACATAATGCCCTAAATGCGGCAATCTTACAATATTTCGTCAACCTGATGACTTGCTCGATGAATTGTCTGAAGGAATTGTACACCGACCAGAGCGCCATCCCACCGCAGAAAACGTTTCCCACGAAAGCAAGCTCCGCCATCGAGCAGATGAACAATTCCACATCACTGTAGTCTGTCGCAAGTTTCGGTATGGCCACGGTAATCCAGAACGCCACGAAAGCGACCGGATAGCGTACCCGGGTGGTACGATCTCCCCAAAACCCAAGCCGCTCCTGAATGTACAGAAGCAGCGGCAGGACGGCACGATCGTTCGGCAACTCTTGGAAAAGCATCTAGGATCTGTTCTTTCTGGTGTTTGGGACAGGTCGAATGCCTAAGGCAGGCAGCGTACTGATAGTCTAGCCAGGAAAAGGTACCTCATGTTTTACAGCAGGACGAGAAGAAACTTGACGTATGGGTCACACAAGTGTCACAATTTATTGGTGTTTACCTATTGGCTGTTTGTTTTACTCGGAGTAAATGCAGTTAATGTGCTGGTAATTGAAGAGTATTTTTTGCTGGTGGTTATGTAAGCACTATGTAACATTCGGTGGTAAGAACAAAAACGATCACTTATAGATGTATTAAGACAATAACCGATCGATGAGTCGCAGTTCAGGACGACATCACGTCGAAGTTGACAGTTCGTTTTTATTTTTTGTGTCAGATGTTTTGTAACATAAAGCAGTTTAAATGATTAATGAACTCCATTTAAAAGTACATCCTGAAGCTCCGCGAAGAAGGAATATGATGTGTAGAGCATCTTCGAAAAACAAAAACCTCAGTAAAATTGAATAGATTTTCTGGCTTTCTACTCCGAACAGGGAAAAAAGCTTGTATACTAGTGGTGGGAATAATCACTCAGGAAATAACCCACACATATTCCGTGTGAGAGAGTGAGAATGGTGAATTAAACCTAAGTGAGTACTCTTTAGGAGTAATGCAAAACTAATGGGATTGAGTTCTTAGTCAGTGTGAAGCGTTAAATCACTCATCGAGATGTAATTCTCAAATGATTCAATTAATTGTGAGTGAGTTTCTATTCATCAGGAAGAGCTTAATCCAGCTAAATCCGTGAAATGAGCAAATAAAATTTCTAAAAGGTGATTTAATTCAACACATCACGGTCTAAGAAGAATCGTACAGACATTTAAAAATCGCACACATTTATTGTAATGATCTACACTCATTCATGCTGACAAAGCAGTCAGGGAATGTCAGGGAATTGGTCTAAGAAGAATCGTATAGCCATTTAAAAATCGCACACATTTATTGTAATGATCTACACTCATTCATGCTGACAAAGCATGTCAGGGAATATCAGGGAATTGTTGATTCGTTTCTGAAGATCTATTCTCAAACGTTGATTCTTTGTACAGATGAACTATAAGAAACTAGATTTGTTGGAAACGGCAAAACGGAGATACATCAGATTCCGATCCTGTCTGCGTGCGATCTTACATCATTCCCGCCCTATAGGGCATCCTTCAGCACGATAAAGCAGGAGTAGGACTTATTAACCATCTGCAAGGGATAGAAATTCTCGTGCAAAAAACATTAGTTTGATGTAGTTAGTTAATGCAGACAATCGCTACACACACCTTCTGAAACAGTTCCATATCGACGAAGCAAAATTTACCTGCCTGTATGCCGACCGGCGATTGCGTGCGATGCAGCACCATGCGCAGTCTCTGCTGGATGTCGCGGTCCATCGCTGGCCATCCGCAGGCATACACACTCTCAGAAAGCTCCACTGCCTATAACTCCCCGTGGGTGTATATGAGAAGTTAATGTTGCTGATTAACAGCCAAAACAAACACGTCAGATGTGATACAACATTACCTGGGTAGAGAGACGCGTTCCAAAATAACACGGACTGAACGTTTCGATCGTGATGACGAGGAACATTATTCCGATGTTGAAAAATTTTACACTTAAGCCATCCTTATGAGAAAAGGGCCAACCATTAGTTGTTATGCACAAAACAGTCTCAAACGTGCAGTATTACTCACAGTAATGGTAAAGTAGAGCATCATCAAACACCAGATTAAGACGCAAAACACGAGCTGTAATAATAGGACGGGCCGTAGGGCCTTCACGAGCAGGGCGATGCAGTCGAGTGTCCGCTGATGTACTTTTATAATGTCATGCAGTTCTTCGCGGATGGACTTCTGTTTGGGTAGGCTGTCTACCTTAAGCATCACAATGTGGAGCAGCATTTCAGCGTACCGAACAGAAGATGCAATAGTCAGCACCTTCATATGCACGGTACAGGCCGTTACGAACATCATCGGCACTATGACTGCGATGTAGAGTGTGTAGTGAAGAATGTTGCTACGATGCTGGAGTCCGTAGAAACTTTGCTCCATGTGGAGGGAAAATTGTCGATGTGAAATATCCCAGGTACGGACAGTGCCATTTGCTAGGTGGTAGGATTTCCATAAGGATTGAAAGTATACCACGAAGCTGGTTATTACTGGTGCCACAAGGTAGAATACAATTAAAATCATCACCGAGAAACAGTATCTGTTGGTGTAGCGATGGATTAGATAATTAAACTGCAACACATACTCCTTCAGCGGATCCTCTCTATAAACTAAACAGAAAAATGGGGAAGGCTTTGTTGAAATTACATTGCTAACTGAGATATCTCAAGCGTACTTACAGTGCTTTGTCAAACTGTTCACTTGCTCGATAAACTGTCTGAAGGCATCGTACTCTGTCCAGAGCAGCATCGCACCGCCGAAAACATTCCCGATGAAGACAAGCTCCGCCATCGAGCAGATGAACGTTTCCAGATTGGTGTAGGTAGTAGTAAACTTCGGAATACATACAGTAATGCTAAACGCCACAACAACAAACAGATAGCGTGCCCGGTAGGATTCACCCCAAAGCCCAAGCCGCTCCTGAATGTACAGGAGCAACGGCAGTACGGCACGATCGTTCGGCAACGCTTGGAACAGCATATCGGGTCTGATATTGGCTGCGCGTCACGTCGAATGTCAGCCACTGACTGATACAAGCTACACCAGGGTAAGGATAGCTCGTTACACAACACGCCGCGCGACGGTTCAGGATTGGGAAGATTCAAAAATACATACTTCAATGGTATATATTTTATTTTATTTGAAGTGAATGAATTGCCTGTCTTGGTGGAAAGCGGTGTAGGGAGGAGTTGTGATTTAATTGGTGACATTCGCGTTGTATACCCGCACTAACCGACGCGAAGAAGCACTTCTTCAATGAGCCGTACTTTGCGTGCGAATCACTGCAGCTTGATATCGGGGAAAAACGATTGTCGAGCCTGAATCACTGTAATTAAAATGCATCCTTAAGTACCACGAAGAAGGAATACGACATGTTGAGCATCTGAGTGAAGGAGAATAAAAAGACAGTCAGAATAATTTAATAGGAAGTACCAGCGCGCTCCCCCTCTAATCCATAAACTGATGGCACACACCGCACCGAACTGCTCCATATCGACGAAGCAAAACTTGGCCGCCGTTAGCCCTACCCGGCGCTGCGATCGCATAATCATGAAGCTGATGTGCTTACGCATTTGCACATCGTACTCGTACCAGCCGGAAGCGTACAGTGCCTGCCCGACGTTGATGCTCTGTGAGGATGGAGCGCAAAACAGAGTTGCAAGAGAGTAAATTTCAATGCTACGGTACATACCTCCTGCGAGAGCTGCGTTCCGAGATAGCAATAGCCAAACGTTTCTATCGACACGAACAGAAATAGCAGAAACATGTTGATAAACTTTACATTGATGCCCTAAAAATTGGGAGATATATTACGTTCGTTGGGCGTTTTTTGGTTTGAAACTCATTAGCATGATTGTAACTCACAGAAACAGTGAAGTAAAGCAGCATCATACACCAGATCAAGATGCACAGCACGAACTGCATGAGCAGGAGCGGCTGAAGTACCAGCTCCAGCAGTTCGGCACAGCGAAGCGCTCTCTGATGAAGTACCCATACCTCAGACATCCCGTCGGATCGCTGGCGTACGTCCGGCAGTGTCTTCAGCAGACGAAGCTTTAACACTACAATTCGCAGCACCGTTTGGCAGTACTTGATCATGTTAAAAACAGCCACAACCTTCACCGTTGCGGTGTAGGCACAAAGGTACATGAGCGGCAACATGAACACGGTACAGACGCAGTACCCAAGCAGCGAGGTACGATTGTCCAGCCAGTAGAATCCCTGCTCGAGGTAGAGGGTAAAGGCGAACGTGGTGCTGCTGTTGCTCGCCGTATCTGCCATCGCTGCGGTGTAGCCGGCAATGTTACTGCCCAGCGGTGCAACACAGTACACCGTACAGACGCAGCACATGTAGAGACAGTAGCACAGGGTGTACTTGTGGATGCGAAGGTTCAGATCTGTGAGGTTGGTCCTAAGTAACATGGGTTGATTGTCTTGGAACACTATACGATGAGGATTGGAGAGGATATGAAACATCACACAAAGAACAACCTGCGAATAGCAGTCACACGGTATCGTCTTCGCTACTCTTACCAATAGCAGCGAATGCTCGCAATTCGTCGACCAACGGTACGAAGTGATTATAGCACAGATAAAGCTGCAGCATCCCGGCAAATACGTTCGTTTCGAGTATTAGCTCGGTGTAACCGCGGATCGATGCTTCCAGCGTTTGATAGCCGAAACACAGTTTGGGGATGAGAATGCCGAAACAGTAGGACAGAAACACCGCGACGTACCTGTAGCGATATTGTGGCACGTCCCAGACTCCGATGACTCGCAGCAGGCGTAACACTAGCGGCATTACGTCCGTGTCGTCAGTCGGCTTGAACGAAGTCATCGTGCAAATGTTGGCCCTGGTCAGTGTGATATTCACTTATATTCCCGAGGCTTGCTAGGAACATCATCGATCGACTCTGGAGCAGGAAAGACAACAAACAAACAACGGCCATTTGCTGAAGCTAAAAAAAGCGTAGTTCAATTGACAGGCTTTTTACGCAATGTATAATTTAGCTGACAAAACAGATGTCGTTGGTAGTTGACATTGAATTGATTGGGTGTGTCCTTTTTGTTCAAACAAATCCCTTTCGTTATGACATGCTATCTCGGGGTTAAAGTATTGCAAGAAATATTTATTTAAATTTCAATCGTACTCTACCGTGCGCAACACACATCGGACATTCAGCTAACGCAGTATGCCTACGCTGTGACATGTGACAAGACGAACTTTATGCAGGATTTTGTCAACTTTGGAGCCAAGTACTCGACGACACAAATAAATGTGGAATTGCACTATCCCAGGCTTTATATGAAATCCTTCAGCACAATGAAAACCGAGTAAGTTGTCTTAACGACCTGAAAGACAACATGTTTCCAGGAGGAGAATACATTCTCGATCGACTATTAGTCCGCAAACACAGTTTCATTCTCACCTTGGCAAACAGCTCCACGTTAACCGTGATGAAACCGCACGCCGTAATGCGTAGCGGTAGCTGACTGCGGGCCACAATGGTTGAAATCATTTTTTGAATTTTCGGATCATGTTCCTCCCATCGGAACTCGTACGATTGGCGGGCAATGAGCGTACCGGTGGTGGCTAGTTCGGTGCAGAAGAAACAGTAGCCAAACATTTCGAGCGTCATGTTGAACATAATCAGCAACCCGTTCATTCCCGTCACATCCAGCCCGACGATGAGGATGTAGAGAAGCGTGAAGCACCAGGTCAGAATGCACAGAGCAAGCTGTACGGTCATTACAAAGCTTAGCGTTTGATTGAGTAGCGCGACACAGCTGAGGGAAAGTTGAATAGGAAATGAATTTGTGATGTACTGTAGAATAGATGCTTGGTAGAAGCACCGCATTACCGAACAGCCCGCTGATGCAATTGAATCACTTTTTTCAACTCTCCATCGATGGCATTTGAGGTGGCGTGGTTCAAGTTATTAACCTCTATAATGACGAGCTGAAGAAGCGTGTTGCAATATTTGATCGTGGTTAAGATGGTTAGCAGCTTTGTGGCATTGTTGTACGAAGCGACAGTAAACACTAGCAGCGCTACTATGCTAAACGTGGCATAACCGTACACGGAACTACGATTATCAAGCCAGTAAAACGATTCCTCCAGGTTAGGGTAGTACTGGATCGATATAACCGATCCATTTTCAACACTAACCGATGCCTTGTATATAGAGCGGTATGTCATCAGACATGGTGCCAGCCAGTAGAAGGTGGCTGTCACAGCTATGTACCAGCAGAACACTACCGATAGCTTTTGTATCTTTACATTAAACTTGATCAGAATTTGCTCCGACGGGGAATCTGACGGATGAGTCGCAGTGGGGTACACTGAGGATACGGCGTAGTAGAATAAGTATCAGATTGCTATTGCCATACTTGCCAAGCGCACAACTCACCCACATCAACGAAGGAGTCAATCGCGTTTAGCAGATCTCTGTAGTGGCGATGCTGACTGATGAAGCAGAAGAAGCCCACGTAAACGTTGGTGAAAAAGATCAGCTCACTTAAGCCTCGTATCATGGCTTCGGTGTTGGGATAGGGAAAGCACACCTTCGGTACCAAAACGGCAGCAATGTAGATGAACAAATTCAGGAAGTTGATTGCGCCAAAGCGCGTCGTCTCTTGGGTTAATCCGGACAACTTCAACAGACGCTTCACGACAGGCATAACTGCTTTCGGGTCTTCTGGGCTTAATCTCAACATCGCTGTGGAACGGTCACTGGGAAGTGTTTAGCAAAAAGCTACGCCTCCCAATGAAATGTAGCCCATTTTATACGCTCAGATTATCAAAGTTCAAGAAAAATTCATAATTGATTGGTGAACGTACCCATTGGCTCATTGTTTTATTTCAAGCAAATGTGTATGATTTGTGGTAATTGCGGAAGCGCACTTTTTGCTTGCTGTATTGTGGAGAAGAGGTAATTTGAAGTGCAGTAAGCACCAGTGCGCTTTCCATGGCCAAAAGAAAAACAATTGATCGTTTATAAATGTATTTATATGCCTGCGCGATGCAGGGCTAAGGACTAAATCACATGGAAATGGTTTGGTTTTTTCCCACGTGAGAGTTGTTGCATCTTGATCTAGTTTGAATGATTCATGCTCTCGGATCGATCCAACATACAGCCAGACTAAGTATTAGCAACAATAAATAAGCAATGGAAAATTTAGAACGCAATTCGTACATTGGTACAAGCTGCCAGTCGAACGTTGCTACAATGCTTTGTAGAGATGGAAAAGATATCACTAGAGAGTCCGTCCAGAAGTTCCTTCAGATAGTACAGATTTAGAACCGATTACTAGTATTTAATTGTAATAATTACAGTCGTTTATCTAATTATACAGTAATAGCTTCATCCTGTACCTTACTATGATTAGTAGTGTTACAAATACACGACATGTGTGTAAGTTCGAAATACATAAATGACCAATAATCTGTGAAATTTGTAACACATCCTAATTCCAACAGAAAAGATTGGATCCAATTGTAAAGATCGAAAAGATATATTTGATAACAAATTTTGAGCACACTTTGTATTACATGTTAATGCTGTGTTTTTTTAAATTATGGTCTGTTTTCTTTATATTCATATTATTCATATTATTCATATTATTGATGCCCTCCTTTTTTTTAATTCATTTATCATTAATTCTGGTAAGAATGTCAGCGCATGATGCGAGACGACAATGAAACTATCATGCATTATGACGTTTTCGGTGCTAAATATGTGATGTAACGAGATAACTGCATTACAGTATTTCCATGCGTTACACAAAATCCCTTAGCACAATAAGCACCGAGTAAGATGTCTTGACCACCTACAAAACCGGATTTTCGTAAATATTCCTGTACATAATATGATCTGTAATGCTGCTGCTACCACTACTACTTACCTTAGCAAACAATTCGAGATTGATCGGGATAAAGCCACACGCTTTAATCTGCAGCGGTGCTTGGCCACGGGCGATAATCATTGCAATCATTTTCTGTACCGCAGGACTGTGTTTTTCCCATTGAAACTCGTAGATCTGTTGGCTAATGGTCGTTGCAGTATTTGTAAGTTCGGTGCAAAATAAGCAGTAGCCTAACATTTCCGATGTCATGTTCATCATGATTAGCAAACCCATCATTGCCGTTACGTCCAGACCGATGATCAGGATGTATAGAAGCGTGAAACACCATGTCAGTGTACCTAGGGCGAGTTGTAGAGCCATTACATAGCTTAACGTTTGGTTGAGTAAGACGTCACAGCTACGAAAGTGATAGGAAAGAAAAATGGTCATCTTCTGTCGTTGTGAGACAATTCGTCCAGTGGAAGTAGCATACCGTATTGCCAGCTGATGCATTTGGATGAGTTTTTTGAGCTCTCGATCGATGTGTTCTGGACTTACAAGGTTCAACTCATCGATACCGATGCTGACGAGGTGAAAAAGGGTGCTACAGTACTTGATCGTGGACAGGATCGTTAGCAGCTTTGTCACATGATTATATGAAGCAAAAGCAAAGACTATCAATGCCACTGCACTAAACGCGGCATAGCCGCTCACAGAACTGCGATTGTCAAGCCCGTAAAACGATTCCTCCAGGTTCGGGTAGTATTGTATCGACTCGATCGATTCATTTCCCATGCTCTCTTCTGCTTTGTGTATCGAGCTGTACGTTACAACACATGGTACCATCCAGTAAATAAAGGCTGCCACTACTATGTAGCGACAATAGAGCACGGAGAGTATATTTATCTTAACGTTTAGCTTGATTAAGGTTCGTTCTGATGGGGATTCCGGTTGTTGGGATGTTGGGTATACTGTTGATTCAGGGAAGGAGAACAATACAATGTCACTATTGAAAAAAAAGCTTTCAAAGCGAACACTTACCGATATTTACGAAGGACTGAATTTCATCGAGCAGATCTCTGTAGTGGCGATGCTGAACGACGAAGCAGAAGAAGCCAACGTAAACGTTGGTGAAATAAATCAGCTCACCTAATCCACGTATCATGGCTTCGGTGTTGGGATAGGGAAAGCACACTTTGGGAACCAAGATCACAGTAATGTAGATGGACAGATTGACGTAGATGCATCTTCCAATCTGTTCTGTACCCGGTCTGAAACCCGACAGCCGAAGAAGACGCTTTGCAAACGGCATAACTGCCTTTGGATCTTCTGGACGTAGACTCAACATCGCCGCAGCAGCACAACAGCTTTGAAACTGACAAACGCAACAATTGTATCGTAAATAGCGAAGTATTCCCATCGTCATATGTGAAGATCACACTCATTCATAATTGAATGGTGGTTGATTTATAATGTAAAATAGCATTAGAAACAAACTGGTGTAATTTGTGCCCTTTGAAGAAATAGGATATCATGTAATCAATGGCGGCCGTCTGGAAGCAAATTTAGAAACTCAAAGATTGGCAGCAATGTCTGCAAAGAATCAATGAAGAGTATTTGTGTGTGTGTGTGTGTGTGTGTGTGTGTGTGTGTGTGTGTGTGTGTGTGTGTGTGTGTGTGTGTGTTAAATACAGTAATTTGCCTAATTGTGGAGTTTAAGGCTCATCATATATTACTCTCAACGATATCCTCATGACATGACAAATACTGCAGTTATGACGGATACGTGTGGAAATGCCATATCTGAAATGTATGGTACGTATGATTTGTAGTTTAACCCATACCATCGCGGTCAAGATCAAGGAGCGTATAACAGGGCTATAGCTTTTTGATTAATCAATGCGTCATAGAAAAAAGGGATAGACGAGTAAAAAAAAACAATCAAATACTAATAAGTAGACTTTAAACTGTGTTATTCAATTGGGCAAAAATCACTTCCTTTATTGGCTCTCGTCAGTAACAGCATACTCTGTTTGGAAAAAAATTCTAAGTCTAATTCAAACATTCGAACATAAGGACATCAACACACGGTATTAAGTATCCAAACAGAGACGACACATCTGCATCTTGCTCAGTATATTGCTCGTTGATAAATCACAAATCTCTTTCAAATAACTTGCATATGGTAACATCGGTCCCTAGATGAAATCCTTTAGCACGAGAAGAACGGTGTAAGATGTCTTGACAACCTACAAGACAGGATATTTGTGAAAAACGACTACATGATCTGTATTGCTCCTTGCTACCACTACTAACCTTAGCAAACAATTCGAGATCGATTGGAATAATGCCCCACGCTGTAATCCGTAGCCGTGCTTGGCCACGGACAATAACCATTGCAACCATTTTCTGTACCGCAGGACGATGTCGTTCCCATTGGAACTCGTACATCTGCCGGCTAATGGTTGTACCGGTGGTAGCAAGATCGCTGCAGAAAAAGCAGTAGCCAAACATTTCGGGCGTCAAATTGATCATTATCAGCAAGCTCATCATCGATGTCACATCAAGTCTGACGACTAGGACGTATAGAAGCGTGAAGCACCAGGTCAACATGCACAATACCAGCTGTAGAGCGAATACATAGCTTAACGTTTGATTGAGCAGTGCGACACAGCTAAGGGAATTATAAGGACGAGCGATGGTGATTAGTTCTCGTGAAACAATTGACTGGTAGAAGCAGCATACCGAATTGCCAGCTGATGCATTTGGATGAGTTTTTTGAGCTCTCGATCGATGTGTTCTGGACTTACAAGGTTCAACTCATCGATACCGATGTTGACGAGCTGAAGCAGTGTGCTGCAGTACTTGATCGTGGACAGGATCGTTAGTAGCTTTGTAGTTTGACTATATACGGCAAATATAAATGTTATGAATGCCACTACACTCAACACGGCATAGCCCCTCACAGAAGTACGATTGTCAAGCCAGTAAAACGATTCCTCGAGGTTCGGGTAGTATTGGATCGCATGCATCGTACCATTTCCTGCGATGTCTTGTTCTTTGTGAATCGAAAGGTATGTTATTATGCATGGTGTAATCCAGTACGCGAAGGCTGCCACTGCTACGTAATAGCAGTAGACAACGGAAATTTGATTTATCTTAACGTTTAGTTTGATCAAGGTTCGTTCTGATAAAGATTCGGGTTGTTGTGACGATGTACGATACACTTTTGATGAAGAGAACACCAGTAATTGCAATATTGGTATTGGAAACCCCGCTCAGCGAACACTTACCAATATTTACGAAAGATTCGATCGTATTTAGTAGCTCTCTGTAGTGGCGATGTTGAGCGATGAAGCAGAAAAGGCCAACAAATATGTTGGTGAAAAAGATCAGCTCAC
This sequence comes from Anopheles arabiensis, assembly GCF_016920715.1. Taxonomy (NCBI): domain Eukaryota; kingdom Metazoa; phylum Arthropoda; class Insecta; order Diptera; family Culicidae; genus Anopheles; species Anopheles arabiensis. Next base: position 32,207,696 of record NC_053518.1, read on the forward strand.
TTAAGCCTCGAATCATGGCTTCAGTATCCGGGTAGGGAAAGCACACTTTCGGTACCAAAATTGCTGCAACGAAGATGAAAAGATTCAAGTAAATTCTTGTTCCAAGCTGTTCCGTATCCTGTCTGAAACCAGACAGCTGAAGAAGTCGCTTTGCGTAAGGCATAACTGCCTTCGGATCTTCTGGACGTAGCTTTTCCATCGCTGGGCAGCACAATACTCTCAGAACTTCGTTTAACTTGGACATTTTGATCCTAGCTGATCGAAATAGTTGTACAAAAAACAAAACAAAACTGGATGATTGAATGATGCGATTGGCTGATTGTTTTTTTACTTGAGAAAACGGGTATTTTTTGTATGGCGGTTGAAGCAGAACATAACCCGCTTTTTGCTGGTTGGGCAGTAATTGCATTTAAATTGCTATTTGTTTCACTAAGCATTCGGTTGTAACTAGAAAGTGACCATTTATGGTCCATATTAAGAAACATTAGATGCATCGTTTAGGACAAAATTACATCATCGTTTTGTGGGAGGCTCAAACTTGCTTAAATGATTGTTCTTATCCTATTTATTTAAACGCCTTCCTTGGGATATATTTAAAATATATCCACGTAACAAGAACCTATAAATCATGTCTGGAAAGCTGAATGGAAATGGTAACTAGTTCCTAAACCAACTCGCTTTAATGCTGCATCCATCCAATATCCCTCATGTCTGGCAGATGGAATAAAATACTTGCTTGAGAACATGTAACGCCAGTTTATTGGCATCCGTCTCATAGGATGTTCAGCTTTTCTCAGTTTGGCTTTACAGTTCGAAGTACTGTTTCCAGCAAAAGTAAAATGATCCAACAAAAACTAATACTGAATCCAAAACCATTGTCTTTATTACATGTTCTATATGCTTAAAGTAAATCATCTTGTCTTATTTGAGATGAGGATGTTAGCAATTAAGTATGTACAAACATTCGATTTTGCCAATAATTACATAGTAGCATATAACTTCTATATCAGATCTTTCAGTACGGCAAGAACCGTGTAGGAGTGCTTGACCACCTGCAATATTAAAAAAAAAACAATTTTCGAACTGGAAGAGCTCAGGGTAGCCGTAATGTTACTCACCTTAGTGAATAATTCGAGATTGATCGGGATAAAACCGCACGCCGTAATTTGAAGCGGAGTTTGGCTGGGGGCAATAATCATCGCCACCATTTTCTGTACCGTGGGATGATGCTGTTCCCATTGGAACTCGTACATTTGCCTGCTAACGATCTTGCCCGTGGTGTCAAGCTCGGTGCAGAAAAAGCAGTAGCCAAACATTTCAAGCGTCATATTGATCATAATCAGCAAACCATTTGTCGCGATTGCATTGAATCCGACGATCAGGATGTAGAGAAGCGTGAAGCACCAGGTCAGAATGCATAGGGCTAGCTGCAGAGCCATTACAAAGCTTAGCGTTTGGTTGAGCAGGGCAACACACCTGAAAGGGTAAGACAAAATGGTTGTATCAGATGTGATAGGTTTCAGAGTTCTTGTTGAAGGTAATAGCTTACCGCAGAGCAAGCTGATGCAGTTGGATGACCTTTTTCAGCTCTCGATCGATGGCTTCTGAAGAGGTGTGGTTCAAGTTATCAACCTCAATACCTACAAGCTGTAGAAGAGTGCTGCAGTACTTGATCGTGGACAGGATCGTTAGCAGCTTTGTGGCATTGTTGTACGAAGCAAAAGCAAAGACTAGTAATCCTACTATGCTGAACGCGGCATAGCCATACACCGAAGTACGGTTGTCAAGCCCGTAAAACGACCCCTCCAGGTTGGGGTAGAATCGGATTGGGTGGTTCGTTCCATATTCCGCTTTTGCTTTGAGTACTGAGTGGTACGTCATCAGGCATGGAGTGCTCCAATAAATGAAGCCTGCCGCTGCTAAGTACCAGCAGTAGAGAACCGAAATTTTATTTATCTTAACGTTTAGTTTGATCAAGGTTCGTTCTGATGGGGATTCGGGTTGTTGGGATGTTGGGTATACTGTTGATTCGGAGAAGGAGAACAATACAATGTAGCGGTGGGGAAAAGCTTGGAAAGCAAAAACTTACCGGCATTTACGAAGGACTGAATTTCATTGAGCAGATCTCTGTAGTGGCGATGTTGAACGACGAAGCAGTAGTAGCCAACGTAAACGTTAGTGAAAAAGATCAGCTCACTTAAACCTCGTATAATGGTTTCGGAGTCGGGGTACGGAGAGCACACTTTTGGAATCAATAGCGCTGCAACGTAGACGAATAGGTTGAAGAATATTTTCTTTTCAAGCTGTTCCGTCTCCTGCCTAAAACCAGACAGCCGAAGAAGACGCTTTGCGAACGGCATAACTGCCATTGGATCTTCCGGGCTCAACCTCAACATGATCGTGATTGCCGCACAGCCACAACGGCACTGGCCGCAGGAGTGTATATTTTGAAAAGATATTCTAGCTTGAACAGTCGTCAGAAACGCCATGTGTACACGGCCATTGGAAATCGCTTAGAATTTAAATACGTACCATCAAATGGAGGAAAAACACACATCAAGCTAACAAACAGGAACAGGTCATTCCATGCACCTGTTACGAAGTGGATCTGGGCATGCATGCGTTATGAATGCCACTACACTCAACACGGCATAGCCCCTCACAGAAGTACGATTGTCAAGCCAGTAAAACGATTCCTCGAGGTTCGGGTAGTATTGGATCGCATGCATCGTACCATTTCCTGCGATGTCTTGTTCTTTGTGAATCGAAAGGTATGTTATTATGCATGGTGTAATCCAGTACGCGAAGGCTGCCACTGCTACGTAATAGCAGTAGACAACGGAAATTTGATTTATCTTAACGTTTAGTTTGATCAAGGTTCGTTCTGATGGGGATTCGGGTTTTTGAGATGTTGGGTATACTGTTGATTCGGAGAAGGAGAACAATATAATGTAGCGGTGGGGAAAAGCTTGGAATGAAAAAACTTACCGACATTTACGAAGGACTGAATTTCATTGAGCAGATCTCTGTAGTGGCGATGCTGAGCGACGAAGCAGTAGTAGCCAACGTAAACGTTAGTGAAAAAGATCAGCTCACTTAAGCCTCGTATAATGGCTTCGGAGTCGGGGTACGGAGAGCACACTTTAGGAATCAATAGCGCTGCAACGTAGACGAGCAGATTGAAGAATATTTTCTTTTCAAGCTGTTCCGTTTCCTGTCTAAAACCAGACAGCCGAAGAAGACGCTTTGCGAACGGCATAACTGCCTTTGGATCTTCTGGGCTTAACCTCAACATGATCGTGATTGCCGCACAGCCACTACGGCACTAACCGCTGAGTGTATATTTTGAAAAGATATTCTAGCTTGTACAGTCGTCAGAAACGACATGTGTACACGACCATTGGAAATCGCTTAGAATTTAAATACGTACCATCAAATGGGGGGAAAAACACACATCAAGCTAACAGCAGGAGCAGGACGTTCCATGCACCTGTTACGAAGTGGATCTGGGCATGCATGTGGGGTGCGCTTATCGAATGAATGTGCACAAAAAGCCGCCTCGTTAAGCATACCACACGGGCGGTTGATTGTTTCATAATCTTTGCCGCCCACCGGGTCCACGATGGATATCTTCGTAAGCCTGCCCTATCGTACGTACTTTGTAGCGCGATATCGCATCGGAGTATCAGAAGATTGAGTGCAGTTGCGTCAGGTGTTGATTGCGTTCGATTCGGAGGAAGAAGAAGAAGATAAAACACGCTTCCAGTGCGTACTCGCCTTGACGATTTGCTAATCGCACAAGCTTTACCAAGAATTTTGTGCTAATCGGAGTACATCAGCATTAGGGTGTGATTAACTGTGCACCCTGGGGGCCGTCTTGCCGTCTTGGAGGTGCGACAGTGAGTGTAACCCATCCCAGTAATCTTCGGTGATGTCCAAGCAAGGCCGCAATGGCCTTACGGTTATCTCAAAGTGCGAATGACGCGCCGCTGAAAGCAAATCAGTTCAAGTCAACGAACGCCTTGAAGAGAGTGCATCCGTGCTTATCGACTAAAGAAGGGGCTAAGGGGATCGGGTCGGAGCACAAGGTCAAGCATTTTTTTTATCAACTGCTTACTCTTTGCGAGGCGCTATACTATGGCTTGCCGTAGCCTTTATGATTGTCGGCTGTGGAGTTTGTTTACCTTTTTTTGTACGGCTGTTGAAGGCCTTGTATTGTTATCAAACTTCAAGTCCCGGCTGTGTAGTGTGTATTGTATGGAGTAAGAATTGGTAATTAATGAACATTTCAGTTGTGTGAGCATAAGAATCTCTCATCCCCATAAGGAATGCTCTCTTGTCGATATACTCGGGAGGTCACAGCAAATCATTGGAACTAAAAATAGACTCCATCACAACGCTAAATGCGTCGCCCTTATCTGCTCTCATTCATTTGTATTTTGTCTGTTTTTTTTCTTCCTTCTATCTCTCCTCAACAGAACGTCTTCCTCAACAGCCTGTCGCTGCAGGTGGTGGTGGCCCTGATCGTCGGCAGCCTGCTCTCGAGTACGTTCAAGTACCATGCGAAAATGTTTATCATCGTGCTGATGTCGTTCCTGGTGCTGGTCGTCCCAATTCCGCTGTTCCTGTTCAAGCCCCGCTGGCCTCTGAATGCGCTGTAAGGACCTTTCCGACGCGTGATTCCTCCGAAGTGCTTAGCTCCCTAAGTTCTTTCAATATTCCTGTTTTTTTTTTTTTTTTTTTTTTTGCAGAATTCCAGGCATTGTGGCCTGTGCATTTATTCGCCTGTTCGGCGTGGAGTACGAAATCCGTGGCCAGGAGCACATTAACGTGCGAAACGGGGGCGTCGTGCTGCTGAACCACCAGAGTGCAATCGATATCGTGAGCAAGTATCACCCATCCCGTTGGAGGGCACAATCCTGCCTCCAGTGATTTTCCACTTTTAATACTCTTCCTTTTGTTGTGCTTTTCACAGTGTTATCGCGATTGCTGCGCGAGTTCCGCAACATCGTGCCGGTGGTGAAGAAGGAGCTGTTCTACATGCTCCCGTTCGGTATTGCCTCCTACCTGGTCGGGGTAGTGTTTATCGATCGCAAAAATACCGCCTCCGCGAAGGACGTCATGAAACGGGAAGCGGTCGCCATTACCAAAGACCATGTAAGTGCTGTTCGTCCCACAGGGACGCGGCGGCCGGTAACGGCATGAATGAATGATAAAGCGTCGCGCTGCACCGACCCTATGCGTGAGAGTGAAAGACAGCTTGCCATGAAATTACATCATCCGCTCTCACTTTGGTGTTTTGTTACAGCTTAAACTGGCCATCTTCCCCGAGGGTACGCGGCACGACAACGACACGCTGCTGCCGTTCAAGAAGGGCTCCTTCCACGTGGCGGTCGATTCGCAATCGATCATACAGCCGGTGATTGTGTCCAAGTACCACTTTCTCGACCACAAGCGGAAGCGGTTCGGGCGGGGCCGGGTAATCATCAAGATTATGCCGGAAATCCCGACCAAGGGCATGACCAAGGCGGACGTGACCGAGCTGACCGAGCGCTGCCAGCAGCTGATGCAGACCGAGTTCGATGCGCTCAGTGCGGAGGCGAAGCAGTACTGCCATAACTGAGGGGCCTGGGCTGCAGTCGAGCAGAAGTGGGATGTATCGGGCAATGCGAAAAGCAATAATAGTCGTACTTGTTGTTGTTGTTGCGGGGACCAGTGCTGCCGGTGCAGCTAGTAGTAGCGAGTAGCACACAGGAAAAAAAAAACACTCACCAAAAACAAAAAATCATTTGCCCGAGTGAGCGGAAACAGCACGGGCACGGGAAAGCCGGCTTGGTGGAAGAAGAGAGAGAGGAAGCATTTTCTTGCGGTACTAAGCGAAGAGACAATCTGTGATCAAATCCTGGTACTATACTGGTCATCATATTCGTGCTTCGCGGCGATATTATCAATGGGAAGGATAAAACAAACCAAAAGAGAGAGAGAGAGAGAGAAAGTGGAAGTGGATGCTTCGGGACGGAAAACAAAAAAAAAAAAACAAAAACAAAACAGAAAACAAAACTTATCATCATCACACTCGGAAGTGTGTCCGAAAATGGTTCCCGGCAGTTACTATCAGACTCGTACCTGGTACCTGAGTACTTTCCTGAGTACGATAAACAATTTTTCAGTCGACACCATCTGAAAGATGTAGCGCAAGTGGAAAGGAATATGCAAGCGTCGTCAAAACAAGATGCACAAGACAGGAAGGTAGACGCACTAAAAGACAGTACTAACATACTATACATATACATACGGCAACATCTGTAGCGCATTGTGGGTAGTAGTGCTCTTAGCTAGTGGGTAGTTTAAAAACGACACTCATTCGGTTGTTGTGTTAATGTGCTAAAAAAACAAACGAGATAAACAATCAGAGGCAGGCAACAAACTGGGAATATTGTAACACGCGTCTAGCGCGCATTTAAACGAACGAGTAGAGATGTGGAGAAAGAGAGTGCAACACAGGAAAGCTGTAAAATTCGAATCACTGCTAGCCCGCGTTAGGTCGCGTCGTAGTAGAAGTCGCAAAACACAAAAGGATTTGCCTGTGTGACTGTGTGTGTGTGTGTGTGTGTGTGAGTGTTTTTGAAACACGTGATATCCTCCTAAGAAATCACGCCAATTATTTACGTTGTAGTGCAACACAAGCAACAAACAAACAAAAACAAATCAAGAGTAGAAGACAAAACAACAACAGCAACCAAATTAACAAAGTAAACGGTGAACGGGCACCAGGAGGAACGTTCAACTTGTCTAGGACAAAGCGTTGTTTAGGTTGGAAATAAAACCAGTAATGGCTAATTTTAGGAAACTACACTCATGGCGCGAGTTCGAGCTTGGGTGTTTAAATGGATGAATGACGTATTGAGAAAGTGTGGGGTCCGGCAGCGTGTTGCGGTGTTAATAGGTCCTTTGCGTGTGGAAAATGGAAAATATGTAAATTATGGCGACCCAACCCACTCCCGCCAGCTTGCTATGTGGCCCAAGCCATGAGAGGGAACGGCGTGTCTACACTCCGTCGTGGTTTATTTTCATTTAACCTTAAGGCTAGGCCAACCGTTCTAATGTGCAAGCGGGTAGTTTGTGTTTATTTTGAGGAAAGCATATCCGAATTTTCCAAAGCCTGGAAGAAATAAATTTCATAATGTAGGTCATGTTTGTCGTTTCGTGCTGCGTAAATGCGATAAGATGATCTGATTTTATTTACTACAGATTTTCAAAAGGTTTACAAACGATGGTTCTATATTTTTTAATATTACTTCCTACAAGACATGCATTCATACAAGCCATGAAAAGAAAGAAATGTTTCAAATTTGATTTTAAACAAAACGGTTCTCTTCTTTCGTTACATAGATCGTTTCGATCGGTGTGGAATAAGCCCGCTTCGAGCAGTTCGTTCGAAAACTGCTCGACAACGGCATACGCCCCCCGCTGCGCAAAGCGACGCCCGCTGCGCCAATTCGAGCAGTTTTCTGCGTAGTTTTTTGCGTCGTTTTGTGTCAAAAAATACGCAAAAAAATACGCTAGACTTCAGCCAAAACTACGATAGCCAGCGTATTTATTGCAGTTTTTAGGTGCGGAACGAGCGCCATCTGTTGAAGGAATGGATGAACTATTTCAGACGGTGGAGCAAAAAAACGGCCGAAAAATTCAAAAATATTGGCGCCCATTCCTTCCTCCTCCTCTTCCTCTTACTCCCTTCCCCTCCCTGCCTTGCCTTATACTTGCGCTTCAGCCCGTGCCTTTCGCCGTCAGCTGATTGTGTGTATGCGTGGGTGTATATGTACATTGCGGTTGTGTATTGTAATTGGTGGGTGTTAGCATTTATTTATTCGTGTGTGACCTTGACGATGCGGGAGAAGCTGGTTCATTTTGGGATTTAAAGTGTTATCGGTGTATTGATGGTTTATTTTATTTCGTGCCGCTGCTGATGAGGCCATTTAATGCCCGTGCCAATCGAGGGTGAAGAAGCCAATTTCAACGTCTAACACTGATCTTGAACGTTTGATGTGTGGCAATGTGGCAATGGGTGTGGCAATAAATTTTTTTTTTTCAATGTGCCGGAATTTGTCTCGAGTTTTCTGGCCACGACACACACACACGGACACACACACACAGCGCGGGGAAAGTGATCGTCCACTCTATCATGCCACGATCCCCCTCCCCTCCCGGTGCTTTGGATGAGGATGCGCTACAAGTTAAGCCAGCAATTCTACCGATAAGGTAGCGGAAATCGATCGTGCGTGTACGCGCGTTCAGTGCATTCGTGCATGCGTGCATGCGTTCGTGCGTGCGCGTGTGTGTGCGTGTGCGTGCGGGAACCCCAAAACTGTTTGATTCTGATGCGTGCATTGTCACCGGCTGCGTCTACACACTCCATGCATTCTCAAAAAACGCACTGTACGCCGCCCGGTCGATTACCGCTACCTAGGAGACAATACAACCATTAAATTGGCACCACCATCTTTGCGACCGGTTCTGCTGTTGGGGGTATTAAAAAGACAAACGATCGAAGCAAACGTGCATGTGATATGTTACACATTTCTTTCCAATTCCGCTAGCGGACGCAAGTGGAAACAAAACTTGAATTGAATTCATACAAAAGAGAATTCTGGTTTGGTTTATTACGGTGCGCGTATGATGGTATCATGACGCCGTGCGACCGGCACTGCCTTGGAATGGGTTGGGATCGGTAGGTTCATGTTTTGGTCGAGTGCATTCCGTCCATTTGTCGCGTCACAGCGGTAGCCCGGCAGCAACAAAGTCAAGACAAACTCTTACCCGGGTGTGGACTGCTATGCTAAGTTCTTTTTATTATTATTGGCGTAATAGCCAACGCGATCATGCCGGCCTTTTCAGGACTTGAGTACCACATAGCCGGAGCCGGTGAGCTAACCCCTTGCTACGGCGGATGGTTCATACGCGATTACAGCGGCGGATCTAACGGTAGGCGGACTAGGTGGTCGCCTGGGGCCCCGCCGATTTAGGGGCCCGTAGATCGCCATTATATAGTATGCCGTATGGACAGAGTACTAGCGACAAGGGCCCCCGGAAGGATGGCCGATGGGGCCCCGAGGTTGGCGAATCATTTGCACCCCCTCCCCCCGTCAGCAAAAAAATTAGAGTTTGCGACTGATGATCGAAGGGGGCCCCGATGAATCATTTGCACCCCCCCCCCCTCTTTCCCTCCTTCCCTCCTTCCCTCTTTCCCTCTTTCCCTCTTTCCCTCTTTCCCTCTTTCCCTCTTTCCCTCTTTCCCTCTTTCCTCTTTCCCTCTTTCCCTATTTCCCTCTTTCCCTCCTTCCCTCTTTCCCTCTTTCCCTCTTTCCCTCCTTCCCTCTTTCCCTCTTTCCCTCCTTCCCTCTTTCCCTCTTTCCCTCTTTCCTCCTTCCCTCCTTCCCTCTTTCCCTCCTTCCCTCCTTCCGGTTTTTTTTTATGGTGGAGGTGCATCCTTCCCCCTGCCTGCTGCGTATGCACCGGGCAGGAGACAGTGTGGCAGTATGGCTCTTTTCCCTCTTTCCCTCTTTCCCTCCTTCCCTCCTTCCCTATTTCCCTCTTTCCCTCCTTCCCTCCTTCCCTCCTTCCCTATTTCCCTCTTTCCCTCCTTCCCTCTTTCCCTCTTTCCCTCTTTCCCTCCTTCCCTCCTTCCCTCCTTCCCTCTTTCCCTCCTTCCCTCCTTCCCTCCTTCCCTCTTTCCCTCCTTCCCTCTTTCCCTCTTTCCCTCTTTCCTCTTTCCCTCTTTCCCTCTTTCCCTCTTTCCCTCTTTCCCTCTTTCCCTCTTTCCTCTTTCCCTCCTTCCCTCCTTCCCTCCTTCCCTCTTTCCCTCCTTCCCTCTTTCCCTCTTTCCCTCTTTCCCTCTTTCCTCTTTCCCTCCTTCCCTCTTTCCCTCCTTCCCTCTTTCCCTCTTTCCTCTTTCCCTCCTTCCCTCTTTCCCTCTTTCCCTCTTTCCCTCCTTCCCTCCTTCCCTCCTTCCCTCCTTCCCTCCTTCCCTCCTTCCCTCTTTCCCTCTTTCCCTCTTTCCCTCTTTCCCTCTTTCCCTATTTCCCTCTTTCCCTCCTTCCCTCTTTCCCTCCTTCCCTCCTTCCGGTTTTTTTTATGGTGGAGGTGCATCCTTCCCCCTGCCTGCAGCGTATGCACCGGGCAGGAGACAGTGTGGCAGTATGGCTCTTTCCCTCTTTCCCTCTTTCCCTCTTTCCCTCTTTCCCTCCTTCCCTCCTTCCCTCTTTCCCTCCTTCCCTCCTTCCCTCTTTCCCTCTTTCCCTCCTTCCCTCCTTCCCTCCTTCCCTCTTTCCCTCTTTCCCTCTTTCCCTCCTTCCCTCTTTCCCTCCTTCCCTCTTTCCCTCTTTCCCTCCTTCCCTCCTTCCCTCTTTCCCTCCTTCCCTCCTTCCCTCCTTCCCTCTTTCCCTCTTTCCCTCTTTCCCTCCTTCCCTCTTTCCCTCCTTCCCTCTTTCCCTCTTTCCCTCTTTTCCTCCTTCCCTCTTTCCCTCCTTCCCTCTTTCCCTCTTTCCCTCTTTCCCTCCTTCCCTCCTTCCCTCCTTCCCTCTTTCCCTCTTTCCCTCTTTCCCTCTTTCCCTCTTTCCCTCTTTCCTCTTTCCCTCTTTCCCTCCTCTTTCCCTCCTTCCCTCTTTCCCTCTTTCCCTCTTTCCCTCCTTCCCTCCTTCCCTCCTTCCCTCCTTCCCTCTTTCCCTCCTTCCCTCTTTCCTCTTTCCCTCTTTCCCTCCTTCCCTCTTTCCTCTTTCCCTCCTTCCCTCTTTCCCTCTTTCCTCTTTCCCTCTTTCCCTCTTTCCCTCTTTCCCTCTTTCCCTCTTTCCTCTTTCCCTCCTTCCCTCCTTCCCTCTTTCCCTCTTTCCCTCTTTCCCTCTTTCCCTCTTTCCCTCTTTCCCTCCTTCCCTCCTTCCCTCTTTCCCTCTTTCCCTCTTTCCCTCTTTCCCTCTTTCCCTCTTTCCTCTTTCCCTCTTTCCCTCTTTCCCTCTTTCCCTATTTCCTCTTTCCTCCTTCCCTCCTTCCCTCTTTCCCTCTCTCCCTATTTCCCTCTTTCCCTCCTTCTCTCCTTCCCTCCTTCCCTCCTTCCCTCCTTCCGGTTTTTTTTATGGTGGAGGTGCATCCTTCCCCCTGCCTGCTGCGTATGCACCGGGCAGGAGACAGTGTGGCAGTATGCAAGTTGCACACTGGATAGGAGCGGGCCCGCGGCACCGCCATCATTCCGCACATCTGCATGCCCGTCGTGGGTTCTAATCGCGTATGAACCATCCGCCGTAGCAAGGGGTTAGCTCACCGGCTCCGGCTATGTGGTACTCAAGTCCTGAAAAGGCCGGCATGATCGCGTTGGCTATTACGCCAATAATAATAAAAAGAACTTAGCATAGCAGTCCACACCCGGGTAAGAGTTTGTCTTGACTTTGTTGCTGCCGGGCTACCGCTGTGACGCGACAAATGCACGGAATGCAATCGACCAAAACATGAACCTACCGATCCCAACCCATTCCAAGGCAGTGCCGGTCGCACGGCGTCATGATACCATCATACGCGCACCGTAATAAACCAAACCAGAATTCTCTTTTGTATGAATTCAATTCAAGTTTTGTTTCCACTTGCGTCCGCTAGCGGAATTGGAAAGAAATGTGTAACATATCACATGCACGTTTGCTTCGATCGTTTGTCTTTTAATACCCCCAACAGCAGAACCGGTCGCAAAGATGGTGGTGCCAATTTAATTTAATTTAATGGTTGTATTGTCTCCTAGGTAGCGGTAATCGAATGTACATATACACCCACGCATACACACAATCAGCTGACGGCGAAAGACACGGGCTGAAGCGCAAGTATAAGGCAAGGCAGGGAGGGAAGGAGTAAGAGGAAGAGGAGAAGAATGAGCGCCAATATTTTGAATTTTTCGGCCGTTTTTGCTCCACCGTCTGAAATAGTTCATCCATTCCTTCAACAGATGGCGCTCGTTCCGCACCTAAAAACTGCAATAAATACGCTGGCTATCGTAGTTTTGGCTGAAGTCTAGCGTATTTTTTTTGCGTATTTTTTGACACAAAACGACGCAAAAACTACGCAGAAAACTGCTCGAATTTGCGCAGCGGGGTAGTTTTGGCTGAAGTCTAGCGTATTTTTTGCGTATTTTTGACACAAAACGACACAAAAATTACGCAGAAAACTGCTCGAATTTGCGCAGCGGACGCCTTGATTTCTTCCGTCCCGCTGCGCCAATTCGAGCAGTTTTCTGCGTAGTTTGCGTCGTTTTGTGTCAAAAATACGCTAGACTTCAGCCAAAACTACGATAGCCAGCGTATTTATTGCAGTTTTTAGGTGCGGAACGAGCGCCATCTGTTGAAGGAATGGATGAACTATTTCAGACGGTGGAGCAAAACAACAAATCAAAAGCGCCATTCCTCCTCTTCCCTCCTGCCGCCTGCGCTTCAGCGCCTTTGCCGTCAGCTGTTAATGTAATGATGTATATACATTGCGGTTGTGTATTGTAATTGGTGGGTGTTAGCATTTATTTATTCGTGTGTGACCTTGACGATGCGGGAGAAGCTGGTTCATTTTGGGATTTAAATTGTTATCGGTGTATTGATGGTTTATTTTATTTCGTGCCGCTGCTGATGAGGCCATTTAATGCCCGTGCCAATCGAGGGTGAAGAAGCCAATTTCAACGTCTAACACTGATCTTGAACGTTTGATGTGTGGCAATGTGGCAATGGGTGTGGCAATAAATTTTTTTTTTTTCAATGTGCCGGAATTTGTCTCGAGTTTTCTGGCCACGACACACACACACGGACACACACACACAGCGCGGGGAAAGTGATCGTCCACTCTATCATGCCACGATCCCCCTCCCCTCCCGGTGCTTTGGATGAGGATGCGCTACAAGTTAAGCCAGCAATTCTACCGATAAGGTAGCGGAAATCGATCGTGCGTGTACGCGCGTTCGGGGGTGCATTCGTGCATGCGTGCATGCGTTCGTGCGTGCGCGTGTGTGTGCGTGTGCGTGCGGGAACCCCAAAACTGTTTGATTCTGATGCGTGCATTGTCACCGGCTGCGTCTACACACTCCATGCATTCTCAAAAAACGCACTGTACGCCGCCCGGTCGATTACCGCTACCTAGGAGACAATACAACCATTAAATTGGCACCACCATCTTTGCGACCGGTTCTGCTGTTGGGGGTATTAAAAAGACAAACGATCGAAGCAAACGTGCATGTGATATGTTACACATTTCTTTCCAATTCCGCTAGCGGACGCAAGTGGAAACAAAACTTGAATTGAATTCATACAAAAGAGAATTCTGGTTTGGTTTATTACGGTGCGCGTATGATGGTATCATGACGCCGTGCGACCGGCACTGCCTTGGAATGGGTTGGGATCGGTAGGTTCATGTTTTGGTCGAGTGCATTCCGTCCATTTGTCGCGTCACAGCGGTAGCCCGGCAGCAACAAAGTCAAGACAAACTCTTACCCGGGTGTGGACTGCTATGCTAAGTTCTTTTTATTATTATTGGCGTAATAGCCAACGCGATCATGCCGGCCTTTTCAGGACTTGAGTACCACATAGCCGGAGCCGGTGAGCTAACTCCTTGCTACGGCGGATGGTTCATACGCGATTACAGCGGCGGATCTAACGGTAGGCGGACTAGGTGGTCGCCTGGGGCCCCGCCGATTTAGGGGCCCGTAGATCGCCATTATATAGTATGCCGTATGGACAGAGTACTAGCGACAAGGGCCCCCGGAAGGATGGCCGATGGGGCCCCGAGGTTGGCGAATCATTTGCACCCCCTCCCCCCGTCAGCAAAAAAATTAGAGTTTGCGACTGATGATCGAAGGGGGCCCCGATGAATCATTTGCACCCCCCCCTCTTTCCCTCCTTCCCTCCTTCCCTCTTTCCCTCTTTCCCTCTTTCCCTCTTTCCCTCTTTCCCTCTTTCCCTCTTTCCCTCTTTCCCTCTTTCCCTCTTTCCCTATTTCCCTCTTTCCCTCCTTCCCTCTTTCCCTCTTTCCCTCTTTCCCTCCTTCCCTCTTTCCCTCTTTCCCTCCTTCCCTCTTTCCCTCTTTCCCTCTTTCCCTCCTTCCCTCCTTCCCTCTTTCCCTCCTTCCCTCCTTCCGGTTTTTTTTTATGGTGGAGGTGCATCCTTCCCCCTGCCTGCTGCGTATGCACCGGGCAGGAGACAGTGTGGCAGTATGGCTCTTTCCCTCTTTCCCTCTTTCCCTCTTTCCCTCCTTCCCTCCTTCCCTATTTCCCTCTTTCCCTCCTTCCCTCCTTCCCTCCTTCCCTATTTCCCTCTTTCCCTCCTTCCCTCTTTCCCTCTTTCCCTCTTTCCCTCCTTCCCTCCTTCCCTCCTTCCCTCTTTCCCTCCTTCCCTCCTTCCCTCCTTCCCTCTTTCCCTCCTTCCCTCTTTCCCTCTTTCCCTCTTTCCCTCTTTCCCTCTTTCCCTCTTTCCCTCTTTCCCTCTTTCCCTCTTTCCCTCTTTCCCTCTTTCCCTCCTTCCCTCCTTCCCTCCTTCCCTCTTTCCCTCCTTCCCTCTTTCCCTCTTTCCCTCTTTCCCTCTTTCCCTCTTTCCCTCCTTCCCTCTTTCCCTCCTTCCCTCTTTCCCTCTTTCCCTCTTTCCCTCCTTCCCTCTTTCCCTCTTTCCCTCTTTCCCTCCTTCCCTCCTTCCCTCCTTCCCTCCTTCCCTCCTTCCCTCCTTCCCTCTTTCCCTCTTTCCCTCTTTCCCTCTTTCCCTCTTTCCCTATTTCCCTCTTTCCCTCCTTCCCTCTTTCCCTCTTTCCCTCTTTCCCTCTTTCCCTCTTTCCCTCTTTCCCTCTTTCCCTCTTTCCCTCTTTCCCTATTTCCCTCTTTCCCTCCTTCCCTCCTTCCCTCTTTCCCTCTCTCCCTATTTCCCTCTTTCCCTCCTTCTCTCCTTCCCTCCTTCCCTCCTTCCCTCCTTCCGGTTTTTTTTATGGTGGAGGTGCATCCTTCCCCCTGCCTGCTGCGTATGCACCGGGCAGGAGACAGTGTGGCAGTATGCAAGTTGCACACTGGATAGGAGCGGGCCCGCGGCACCGTCATCATTCCGCACATCTGCATGCCCGTCGTGGGTTCTAATCGCGTATGAACCATCCGCCGTAGCAAGGGGTTAGCTCACCGGCTCCGGCTATGTGGTACTCAAGTCCTGAAAAGGCCGGCATGATCGCGTTGGCTATTACGCCAATAATAATAAAAAGAACTTAGCATAGCAGTCCACACCCGGGTAAGAGTTTGTCTTGACTTTGTTGCTGCCGGGCTACCGCTGTGACGCGACAAATGCACGGAATGCAATCGACCAAAACATGAACCTACCGATCCCAACCCATTCCAAGGCAGTGCCGGTCGCACGGCGTCATGATACCATCATACGCGCACCGTAATAAACCAAACCAGAATTCTCTTTTGTATGAATTCAATTCAAGTTTTGTTTCCACTTGCGTCCGCTAGCGGAATTGGAAAGAAATGTGTAACATATCACATGCACGTTTGCTTCGATCGTTTGTCTTTTTAATACCCCCAACAGCAGAACCGGTCGCAAAGATGGTGGTGCCAATTTAATTTAATTTAATGGTTGTATTGTCTCCTAGGTAGCGGTAATCGAATGTACATATACACCCACGCATACACACAATCAGCTGACGGCGAAAGACACGGGCTGAAGCGCAAGTATAAGGCAAGGCAGGGAGGGGAAGGGAGTAAGAGGAAGAGGAGGAGGAAGGAATGGGCGCCAATATTTTTGAATTTTTCGGCCGTTTTTTTGCTCCACCGTCTGAAATAGTTCATCCATTCCTTCAACAGATGGCGCTCGTTCCGCACCTAAAAACTGCAATAAATACGCTGGCTATCGTAGTTTTGGCTGAAGTCTAGCGTATTTTTTTTGCGTATTTTTTGACACAAAACGACGCAAAAAACTACGCAGAAAACTGCTCGAATTTGCGCAGCGGGGTAGTTTTGGCTGAAGTCTAGCGTATTTTTTTGCGTATTTTTTGACACAAAACGACACAAAAAATTACGCAGAAAACTGCTCGAATTTGCGCAGCGGACGCCTTGATTTCTTCCGTCGCTTTGCGCAGCGGGGTCGCTTTGCGCAGCGGGACGTTAGCTGCTCGAAAGCACTGCTGCGGTAAGCTTTTGAAATTTTGAAAGAAAAGATGTTCTAATTGGGAAATTTAAATCGTTTTATCTAATGCTTCATTTAATTTCTGACATAGTTTACGCAAAGTAATAAATATAAAAAAATACATGTCATAAAGCAAACCACAAAAAAAATTCAGCACAAATCAATTGCTTTGTTTTCCAGTGCTGCACAAAATAAGTATCTAGTGAAAGTTGAAATATTGAAATCAAAATAACTTCTTTATGCTCTTTGATTTAAAATCTTTTCAGGAATTATATAATGTGATTAAAAAAAGAAGTTATTCCTCGTTTCAATCTTCACCATAACTTTCTCATTAAAAGTACGGTTGTTGTTGTCGTTTGCTTTTGCTTTGCTTAATTATTTGTAATCTATATCAAATTATTCTACATTCTTCCTTTTTGTTAGTCAATGTAGCTCACTCCCCACAGTGTAGCGTCATTTTTGGGCGCCACTGTACGCATGCGCATTTTGCCGCCGCGAGAGTGGAGACTCGGCTCGGCAAAGCTCGCGACACCGGAGCCGTGTTTATTTCCGTTTGAAACCCCGCTACGGAACGGCCACACATACCGTCCGTGGCGACCATCGCGGCACGGCTAAACAGTGGGCGTATGTGTGTGTGTGTGTATGTTGTGTTCGTAGTACAGGAAGAACCATCCCATTCATACGTGTTTAGTGAGTTTCGACGGTTCAAGTTAGTTACAGTTTCGTGTTGCTGAAAATTGTGTGAGTTTAAAGCAGTAAATAAGTAAAAAATTTGAACGAGATATTAGATTGTACCCAGTGTGATTAGTTTGGTGTGTGTGTGTGTATTTTCGCCGAATTGCGGATGTACGTGCTCTGGCAATAAGGGAAAAAGCAATGTCGCAGACTCCTTCCGCCGGAATTATCCTTTCGACGCAGTGACAGCAGATGGGCATATATTTATGCAGTGTTTTTAGAGGCACACACAAACACAACACACACAGAGATAGATTACAGAAGACGTAAAGAACCGCCGGCCGAAAACAGTCACCCACTACCAACCCTTGTTCCCTCTTTAGGCCGGCGAGACGAAAGCTCACCGTGTTGTGGAGATCCTTTTTTTGACGTTTCTGTTGAAAGTGTTGGGGTCGATGTGTGTGTCTGTGTGTGTGTGATTTCCTATTTACTAACACGAGCACGAGTTCCACGAAAGGATATGCCCCTCCTCATGTTCTATCAGCCGGGGCGGATCAGCCAGACGGATCGACGGAATTGCTGCCAGACACGAGCACGTGCAAACACACAGAGAACACGTACATGACACGCGGACTAGACATCCGAGGACATTTGCATGCAACAACAGTGTCGGTGTCCCTTTAATGTCCTGATCTATCTATCACCTTTAG
The DNA here is from genome assembly GCF_016920715.1 of Anopheles arabiensis. NCBI lineage: Eukaryota > Metazoa > Arthropoda > Insecta > Diptera > Culicidae > Anopheles > Anopheles arabiensis. The sequence goes on from NC_053518.1 coordinate 32,225,250, forward strand.
GCTTTTTTGTTTCAATTTTCTACAACAAATCTAAAAAGTGTCCCCAAAGCTCTAGCCGGGGGACATGAGTCCTCCTCAGGGAGTCGCATGGTCGTAAATCAGCGCCATCGCAGCACCTGTTCGAGTGCCATTGTGTTCCCTTGCTTACATGGATTGGACATTCTCGGACTTCAGGTCCACACAACCTCGCTGTTGACCCTTTTTTTGCTACCTTCTCCCACCCCATTATCAAGTTCTCTTTTGTCTAGCCTGATGATGGCGGGTGACCGAAAATAAACACAAACACATTCTCTACCCTTATTTTGTAGGTGCAGTTGTGCAATCACGTGCACCCTTAAATCAAGCAGGCTCTGGCGATCAAACAGCTCAAAACGAGGCAAACCAGGAATAGAACGGAGCAGCAGCAGCAGCAGCAGCAGCAGATCAACCAATTTACCGTCCACGCCGGTGCCGGAATTTCGTCAATAGAACGTCACCGTTTGGTGCTGTTCCGGCCAGTGTCTGGTGCTGAAGGCCGGCGGTGTGTGTGAAAGGGCGTTGATGTTGAAGTAAATTTAGAACAATTTATTGGTGCCGCACCGAGGGCAACAACGGTTGCGAATGATACCATCAGCCAACGCCAACGGTGGTGCCGGAACTGGTGCTGAATGGCGGCGGTGAGGCGCTGTATCGGGTCACCACTTTGGAGGTTCGTTGATTGATTGAGCGAGCGAGTGTGCATGTGTTTTTGTTGTTGTTGGTGTTTGTGAGCGTGTGTTTAAGTGTACAATAACCTCAGAGACTTATCCGAGGTTCACCAGCAACAACGGAAAGGGAAGTTCGGAATCGAAACAAACGTCCAACACCATCCATCAAGGTAAGTGAACTGGAGCCGAAAAGTGTTACTGGGTGGTTAGTAAGGGTTGCTAGGGGTTATGGAAGTCATGGCATGCTCCAAAATGACATCAAACCTCTCTCAAAGTTGTACTGGACTGTGTTAGGCCACCTATATCGGTGTGATCGCAGCGAAGATCACAGGTCGAGGATGTTTGGTGTAGTTGTCATATCATGCCCAAGGCTCAATAGACAATCGGGAGAGCTATTATCTATAGAAAGTCTTCTACAATCTTTTAGCCATAATTTCACCTGTAGTCCATCTTGTTCCCATGTCGCATTGTTAGATCTTAAGATCTCAAAGGGTCGTTTGAAGATAAGAGTGTCTATTTGTATGAATCAACCAACCAACACATTTCAAATGTCAATTAGATCCCAAAAATCTGTCTTACTTAGATGACGAGGAAGTTGAGCAATGCACGTCCAACAATTTCGCATACGACTTTATATGGTCGTAACCAACTTCCCGTAATACTGATAACGATTGTGCAATAGCTCTCCCAGATCGCGTGTTTCCTGAGACTTGCGAACATTCTCTTATTTGCACCTTACTGCCCGTCACAGTTTGTGGCGATAATTGTGTCGAAGATGGTACCATCTACCTATAATGCTCATCACACACACTGGTCGGGGGTTTCTTCTTGTGCCGGTCGCGCGGCAGTTTGCAGTCAATTGACGATCACGTGTTTATGTTTTTTGTTGTTGTACGGCACCACAGCGTTAAAAGCCAGCGAGCGACCGTCCGAAGGGCACCGTTGGATGGCGTGTGCCGTGGCGTGTTTTCGGTTCAGCCAGACACACATACACATAAAGACTGAATAATGATGTTGTTGATGATGATGATGCTGATGCACTCCACGTGCGTGGTGCAGTGGTATGATCGGTTGACGAATAGCGCTGCCCGAGCAGTTGCTGTTGGATGGTGAAGGGTTGGGTCCTCGTAAAAACTTCTCCACTCAAAAAAAAAAAAACCCTCTACCAAAAACCCGAACCCATAATACTACGCATCCGCATATTGGGTCGAATCAATAAATATTGATAAAACACGATTATTGCTGCGCATACCTTCCCCCCTTACACGACGGATCTCTACCCCGGCAACATAATATATGTATGAGCATGGTAACTACCTTTCTAACCCCCCCCCTCCCCCCTTTTTCCCACACTCAAACACAAATATTTTCCCTCACCAGCAGCTAGAACCTGGCATGGAATGTTTACAAACAATCAAGCGGAAGCGCGTGGCCATACCTTCAACATATTCGGAATCGGTAGCTCTGGGAAAGCTCTCTTAGTTCCATTTACAAATTAACCACCCTGCTTTTTCCACCTCCCCTTCCCGGGCTGCCAATGTCAATTATCTACCGCACGCCAGAATGGTTTGTTGAACTCTTGGTGGTGGTAGTGGTGGTGACATTTTTGGCAACAAAAGACCTTCACGGCAGCGTAATGTACGGGACACCCGGGAAGGGTCTATTTGTAAATGATAATTACCCGAGCGCGTCCCAGCCAACTTTCACTTCACCCTTAGTGGACGTTGTACGGGAAGGTGTTGCTGACTCTCTGTGAGGGTGTATAAGTGTGTGCGTGTGTGTGTGTATGTCTGGAAAGCTTCTAATGCTGCCACTTCGTTATCAGTTCAATGTGCGCGGCCGGTCGTGTAATAGCGGCAGACAGCAGCAGCAGTTGCAGTTCAGTTTCTGTAGTTGTGGCGTTTGCATCGTTTGGTTTTGGGTTACTTGGTTTTCGCAACAGGTTCCGGGTGGAGGAGACGATGTCGAGCGAAGAAATAGTTAACAAGGTGAATAAGAGATTCATTCGATTGTGTTTTAGAACACGCATGTGTTTTCAGTGGCTGATAAGTGTGTCATCAACAGTGTTATCAACTCTGTCCGTGGTATGGACGGCGTGGGAAACAACGATTTCATATCAGGAAGGCAATTTCAATCAATAATGTCTTGATTAGGGCCTGCTAGCATCGTGCATTCATGATCTAATCCAATCATGATCATATCTCTGTGTGATGTGCGTGTTTTGTGTCCAGTTCCAAACAGCTCCAACGGATTCTTGAAGGCACTTTAGACGGTGAACTTTGAGCTCCCGAGCTCCACAAAGAGAGAGTGTGTTGCTATGGCGCTTAGAAGAGTGTGCGACCTTCAGTGGTCTTAACTTCTGCAAACTCCCCGGCCTTGCTGGAATTAAGGGGGGATCCCTTCCCCTTTTCTTCGCGATATTACACGTGGCCCTTCCAATATCCAAATGTTCACCCAATACCACGATGCTGTCTACTGATAAGAGGGATTAATATCCAGACTTTCCACAGATTTATTTTGCACGATCGTCTGTGGATTTTCGCTTATCTAACGGGGGCTTGCGGCACCACCACATGTGCGTACTTATCCGGGTGGCGAAATTTTTATCTCCAACGTGCGCCTTTCTTCTTCACAGTGTGGCTGCTTTTTATTGGAACAAGATTTACCATCAACGCCAACGGTGGGAAGGCGAAGTTTGGCGAAATGACCTTTAGTTATCGAGTTAATCGCATTAGAGGGCGATCAGATTGCAGCCACAGGCCCCAAGAGCGTTGAGGTGCTTTTTGTGCGCTTCCCGCGTTGCTCTTTGTAGTATTTGAGCTGCCGAACAGAAAGGATCGCACGGCTTAAGTGGTGGATGCTATTCTTGCATTGTGTACAAAGAGATCTACCGTAAGTGATGCTTTATTGTCAGCATTGCGGGAGGGGAAAGAATGTTCAATCAGGTGTTCCAAGGCGCTCACAATGCGCTTAATGTGCGTAAATCAGCGGGACAGTTTAAGCGTTTAGGTCAAGGACCCCTTTCCGATGTAGAGTTTGATCACGTATTTCAATCCCCAAGCAGCAGGTAAACAGTCAAGTGTGTGTGATGTGTTTCTTATCGCCCTCAGACAAAACCCCTATTATGAAACCCTTACTTCCTCACTGTTTCGGGAAGCAGGGCAGGGGTTGATTATCAGCTCGGGGTTCTACCCCAACCACACCTGGCGGGCGCTCGCTCGCTCGAGATAAGCAAACGCACTTTCTAATCAAATTGGTGCGCGAATGGTCGAAATATCGGCGTAGTTATCACTAGTGGACCGCGTGTTCGAGCTTCAGTTTTGGGGTTGGGAATCCGTCGTCCACCACCGTGAGTGCAGTTCAGTTTGTGCGCAACACGTGCTTGTTTACCATTGCGGCTTGCGGGATTGCATTATGTGGTGGTGCTGCTAATGAGTATAGTGTTGGTGTGATTTTTTGTTTTGCTCTTTCCCTCATTCGCGTCTAGAGTATGATTGTGGTTTGTAAGTGTAATTAGCGAGCTCGGTGTTGTGATGTGTGCCCGGGTTTTTTTTATCCAAGATGAGCGCGTCTAATGGTCGCTTAATAACTTCCTTTCTTTGGTGTTTGTTACTACCATGCCTGCATGTGTGACCTTTATAAGCTATCGTTACTAACCTTTGTACTCCTTTATTTCTTTCTCTCTTTCGCCCTCCAAGATGACCACATCGAACGGTGAGCTGCTCGGTTTGGCCTTCATGGCGTTCTTCATCATCACGCTGTCGTCGACGGCGCGCTACTACTTCAAGTTCTTCTGCTTCATCGCGTTTTCCGTGGTGTGTGCGGTCGGTCCAGTGCCGCTCATGTTGTTCCGGCCGCGTGACTACCGGAACGCACTGTAAGTATTTGGGAATGGTTTGGGGTAGCAGTAACAAGAGCAAGAACAACTCAGGGAAGTGGGCCACCGCCGATAGGATGACTAGAGTTTGTTCCACGAAACCAGCGAAAAGGAGTCTACTCCCTTGTGGTTCGTAACTTATGTGTGTGCGGGAGGGTGATCGACCCCACCCAACTGGGTCGACGTCTTTGTGGTTGTGTGGGGAATTTGGGTCCCGCCGTCAACTCGGGTTGAAGTTGAATGGCTGAATAGCTGAAACCCCTGTTTTTTCGCCCTCCAACTCCATCAGATTAGCTTAATTATGCATGGGAAGGCACTCCACATCCTGGGCGTCCTGGGGGGAGGGGGGAAGGGTGTTTTGCTTCCGGTAGGATGATTTGTTATTCTTGCGCAGCACAAGGGTGTAGGCACGCAGCGCGAAGTAAGCGTAAAGGCCATAGACTCTACGTTACATTAACGGTAATGAGGTTTGAATGGGAGAAGTGGTGGAGTAGCAGAAAGGAACATTATTGATAGGGTCACATACACACAGGTGGTTGAAGCGTAGAGCAACAGTAATACCCGGCGGCATTTCGAAGATTGTATAACAGTGTATAACAGTGTATAACAGTTTATCACATTTTATAACAGTGTATGACAGTTTAAGTTTTGATCGTTATACTAATTCCTCGTTCTCTTTTTTTTGCTACAGAATTCCAGCGTACTTATGTATCGGGTTTGGCAAGATGCTCGGGGCATCGTTTACGGTGCGCGGCAAGGAGAACATTAACCGCAACCATGGCGGTATCGTGCTGATGAATCACCAAAGTGCACTGGATTTGATTGGTACGCCCAGGAAGACAGAGTCCACCCCCAACGCTTGATCGACTAATGGTGTCAATATTATAAATTACTATTTACAGTCCTGGCTGAGCTGTGGCCCATCATGGGCCGGTCGACGGTGGTCGCGAAGAAGGAGGTTCTGTACATGTTCCCGTTCGGGTTGGCCTGCTGGCTCTGGGGAACGCTGTTTATCGACCGTCAGAACCGTGACTCAGCCAAGAGCGTCATCAACAAGGAAGCGAAAGCAATCAATGAGAAACAGGTACAAGCCCGTAGTCTGTGCATGCAAAATTCAACATATTAACCCTCATTTTGTCTTCTCCGCCCGCAGGCAAAGCTGCTTTTCTTCCCCGAGGGTACGCGCGGCAACGGTGACAAGCTGCTGCCATTCAAGAAGGGATGCTTCCACGTCGCCGTCGAATCGCAAGCCTTCATTCAACCGGTGGTCATTTCGAAGTACCATTTTTTGAAATCCAAAGCGAAGATCTTCAACCGAGGTAAGGTGACGGGGCTAGGCTCCACAGTTTGAGGCCCTTTTGCGGGCATTCAAGGTTCTAATCGCTGCTGTTGCTTGTTTGCAGGGCAAAATATCATCAAAATTCTACCGGAAGTGTCCTGCGCCGGCCTTTCCAAGGACGACATTCCAGCGCTGATGGAGCGGGTACAGAAGATGATGCAGCGGGAGTACGAACAGCTGTCGGAGGAGTCCCTTTCGATCAACAATATTAGTGAGGTGCATTAGACTCAGCGATTGACGGTGGGCCTCCTCAGGCTCTGTACACGTGCAATACAAAACAATTGACCTGGGTAATGAATGTTTTAGGGGTTTAGGAAAAAAAATCAAAAGCAGAAAAGACAGAGAGGAGTGCTGCCACCAAGTGCTGTTTCCCAGGTATGGGAAGAAGTAGACAGGTTCACCAATATCATCATCATCGCCTTATCGCTAACGGATAGACAGTATAAAACAAACCTCCTCATTGAACAGAGAGCTTAGTAGTGGTGATTAGCGTTCGGTTTTTGTATTTACCGGGATGTGTGAATTTAAGTTATGTCTCTTCCAAAGTCCATCATTTTTCCCTTCCAACACGCACCTTTAGTTATTGAAGATTGAAAAAATACGGCTAGCCAGTGTAGCAAGCCCAAACGAAAGGAGATGTGAACGAATCGCGCAACGTTTATTTTGCTAACTTCCTCCGAGACTCTATATTGTTCCTGTAGTTTAAGGGCACAGTGAAAGCGAGATGGGATGGAAGATCCAGATTATCAGGTATGTTGGTGCGGGTTTAAAGTTGTTTCAAGTCCAAGGTAGCTATCAATCAATCACGAGGTGGAGGAGGACTGTGAAGCAATATGTCGGGAAAGAGTGGCAGTGGCTTGTAAATAGCGTACAAAGTACAGTAGTTTTAGAATTTTATTCAAGAGAGCAATCTAGGGTTTAGGATGATGAAGGGTCGGGTAAGATGTCACTAGGTTGACACCAAACAAAGCAAAACAAAACGGGAAGAAACAAACGTGTAAGTGTACGTCGTACTATGGGGACGGTGACAGCGGCGTCACTCTTTTGCCGTACGCTCAATGTGATACATACATTAAAACGAAGCAAAAGCTCCAACAAAGAAGAGATGCGTGTTTTTTGGAGAAGAGAACTGTGCAAGAGAAAACCCCCTTTTCGTTTGCAAAATGGCATTCACCGAGATTATGTGTGTTGTGTAGCCCACCCAGGCCCACAGGCGTACAAAATCCCAACACGAAAAGGGAAGCCAGTTTATTGCTCTCGAAGGAATTTACCAACTCCTGATCCGACAGGGATAGGTTTCTTTGCAAGCGTGTGCTGGATGTGAACTAAAGGGACAGGTAAGTAAGGGAAGAACCTACCCGGGCCGGGTGGAAAGGAAATCAATTTTACTAAAAAATGTACAACTTTTACTGTGCGGTCGTGCGCAGAGGTGGGATGAAAGTATGTAAAGTTGACTTCAATTAGGATCTTACAATTTGTAGGGAAACTTTACTTATCAAGAAGGGTTATGTAGGTAAAGGCACACCTAATGTACTTTTATATCGTTTAAGGAGGAACATCCAAAAACCAAGTACGAACTGTTGTACTAGAAATTGATAGTGCCGATTGCCACCACTGGTCTTGGTTGTGATAACTCCCTTGAAGCCTCTCTGCCAAGAGATTTCCGATTATGAGCCTTCCACCTATTGACTCAATTGAATTTTTGACGCTCTCGCTCGTGACATTCAATTAATGGAGAAACAAACCAAAAAAGAAACACAATTCTTTTAGCCACAATTACGCTACTCCTAATTGCAATTCCAGCGGGGCATGAAACAAGAAAACAGGAAACATCCGAAAGGTTGTAATTGTGCTGTCAATTCTGATTTGCTCAGGTTGATTAATGATTCTAGACCAAATTGCTAGGGACGGCTGGAGTGATTAAGGGATGTCTCAGTAGAGTCCCTCCTGAAGGTTGATTGAGAGAGGATGAAGTTAGTTCTAAAGACAGAGAGAGATAGGGTGTATATTAGAATAAATAGAGGCTGTTTTGATAAGCATATGAAAGACTGAATTGGAACCACTTGCCATCCTCAGAGATCTTTATATTCATTCCTGGGGTATTCCTTTGATAAGCGCTAGAGGGATGGACATTGAGCGTTAAGTGTGGATGATGTTATAGAATGGATGGAGAAGGCTTAATGATCTGTTTGTCCAGCTACACAATGATGATATTAGAAGAAGGCTCGTCCCTTCCAAGTACTTCGACGGCAATCGTTTGCGTTCAATGTCCTCTCAATCCTCTTCCCGATCGATTGGCGAGAGGTTGAGTGTTGAGGTGACCCATTTGTCGGTTTAGAAGGGTAATTTTTTAATTCACTCCCTATTCCGCTATGCCCCAGTACTGCTGCCTAATCTCATCACATCTAATTACGCTTGTGGGGGACAACTACCACAAAACTATTCACCCTCGCGCCCAAAATCCTCTTGACACGTGTCACAAGCCGGAGTGTTGCCGGAAAGGAAAGGGAAGGTACATTGCAATCGACAGGTCGTCGTTGTCGTCGAAAATGAGTGCATATTTGTGTGACATCTTGACATTTCTTGGCTTTCCGAGGTGAGGGACAAGTAAACCGCAATCCTCCGGCGTCGAAGAAGAGGGTGCGCAAAATTATAAACATCCACACATCACGCTCTGTTGCCGGTGGAGTCTTTTTCTGCGTTACACACGCACACACCCGGTAGTACCTGAGAAAAGGGAATGGGTGGTTTTATTACTCCCAATGGAATTTGACCTGTCGCTTTCAGTTCCAGCTCACCGTTCGAGGATGTGTTGTGGGATGGACTGGAATGAAAAATCCTTTAGAAATTCTTTTCTCCATTTTGGGTTGCATTGGAGAAAGGAAAAAGAACACTGGGGGAGTGTTTCATTGTGTGTGTATGCCTTTACTACAGAACCGCAACATTTCGTCTGCAGCCCATCCTGGATATTATGTGTACGTAGGTTTGTGTTGTTCGACTTTCATTTCTCATCTTCTGGGAGGCCTAATGGCTTTCTTCGGTGGGATGAGAGGTGTTCATTTTGGTTGTCGGGTAGGGCTTATCCCCCAGCTGATCTCCAGGAAGAAGGAATGATACAAGGACGAGGTGTTAGGATAATGTTCATATCCAGTGGAAGAGGTTACTAAAGGGCAAATGATGGGAACCGGAAAAGGTTTAGCAACACGAAAGCAAAAGGGGTTTTTGTAGTAGGTCGTTTTCGTTTTTTTGGGAACGAAGGATAGAAGGTAATGATACGGGTACGATCCCAAGTTAGGTTTGGATAACGTTTCTGGAAATGATCTTTGACTTTGTTGTCGATAGGAACGGGCGGGGATACATTTGAGAGTTGTGCCCTTGTTTGGGAAAGAGTTTGAAAAAGGTGAGAAAACATATTGATAAAGTTATCCTTACATTTGAGCAATAATTGAAAAGATAACAGGTGTTAAAGACGATTGTAGGCAACGGTCCTTTTATCAGAATCTTTTCGGGCAGGGTTTGGCAAAGTTTAAAATTGAAAGACAAAGTGAAGGGACAACTTTTGCCAATAAATTTTAAATGCAGGGTTGGAGTTTTGTCGCACGATTTATTGACCCTATTGGAACTCTGTAATCTATTTCGCTTCTTTAAAAAAACTGACCACCAGTCTATTTCATTCCGTTAATTCTGACCCTTTGGTTGAATCCCTGATTGTGAGGATTGATTTGGTCTTGGTCGGGTTAGAATTAGCCCTTGATGACGTTGATTCGTACAAGGCGGTTTATTGATAAGGAATTTTCATAAGAAAATTCTACACTAAATCATAATTAATTTATTTTGTGTTGCTAAAACCATATTTTTATTAATTTTTGATTTGTTACATTTGGTTGATGTGGTTTTGAGCGAGTTCGTTTACAGGACAATTAAAGGCTAAATGTTATATTCAATAACATAACATTGAATACAGCATTTGGTGACATTTTGCTTCCTTTCGTTATTTAAGGTGCGTCAATCGTTCTAAACTGCTTCGAAAACCATTCTCCGCTCAATACCTTTAACGTTTTGGTACGATTAGCAAACATCCGGTGTAGCAACAATCACACACATCACGCTCACCCGCCTTACATTGCGCCTTAATCAAACACGCACACACACCCGGCCGGAACTCAAACACAAAACGGCTTTGAAGCAAAATAGAGAAAGCAACAAAAAAAATCCCTGTATCGGTTTGGCTCAGCAAGGACGAACATGGCCAAACAACCAACATACGCGTGTTTGTCACCTTTGCTGTAAAAAAATCCCTTTTTTGCCCGCATTGAAACGGCCACGGTGTCACGTTTCCGTTGTAACAACCGGAAACCGGCCGGTAACGCGAGTGGGATGCCTGAGTGAGTGAGTGCTTCTAGGAATGTTGGACACTCACGCTCTGTTTACAAATCGCTTTTGGCTCTCCATCTTTTGTATATCTCATTTCCGAGAGAGTGAGTGCCAATTGGGGGAACTCATTTTCCGGCGTGGCATTTTCCGTACAGCGTTTTACTGTAAACAACACATTCCGATTCAGACCGTGCCAACACCTTCCTTACGCGCAGAAGTGCTGTTCAGTAGTGGTTCGAGCGTCGTCCGGTGTGGTGCTGTGTCCTGTACGTTCGTGCGCTACGCCTCAATGGTGTACGTACGGGAACGACGTTTCGTGAATGTGTATTGAAACGTGTAGTTGCCGTGTGTGTAAAGGAAGGCCACGCTCTCGTCTCGTAGCGTGGTAGTATGTCTTCCTTACGTGTACACGCGGGATACGTGCGTTGTGTTGATAATGAGCACAAAAAGCGGCAGCGAGGGCGATTCCTGACGACGAGGTCCTTGAGGCATTGCCGGTGCCAAGGACCAAAGTGCGTTTGCTTGTGTGCGTGTGTGTGCGTAGGATTTAGGTGCAAAGAGTGCGGGGCAGATTATTGCGAACGATGCGGCTGCAGTCTAACGCGGCGAAAACCGATCGCTTCTCTGCTACTACGCGCCGGTGTGCGTGTGACGCGCTATTTGTTCCATTAATCATTGATCGTGTATTGGAGCACGGCTGTCCGGTGTGTGCAGTTGCCTGTTCCTGCATTGGAGGTGTATGTGAGTTTCGGATTACCTTTCGGTGCTGGTGGGCGGCAAAAGCTTTCCAGCTGTGTGTGGGTGTGTGTTTGCGCTTTTATTCCACGCTGCAGCGCGTGTGGGTCTTGTTGCGTCACGTCTAATTCGGTTGGCGCGTGAAGTGTAATGCGTGATCGTCGGTCGGTCGGTTCGGTGTCTGTGTTGGTGTTGCTGGTGGTGGTTGCTTGTACGTAAGAGCGTCGCAACAAACGACGATCAAACAAATTTGATTTATCGCACGCGGTGGCGCTCATCCCGGAGCCACCCGGAAGCTGGTTTAGGGTGACACGAGAAATAAAAGAATGTAGAATAGCATATTGTGCACTGCACGTCTTGCAATCAACGGCGAAAAGGTCTTCCATTGGCGCGTGGGGTAGCCACGATGACGAATTTTGGATTTAAAGGGAATACTAAAGCGACCGGTAGCTGAACTATGGTAAGTAATGCTTGGCGTTTTACTGTGTTTTCCCTGTTTAGTTTGAGTTCAATCTAAAGTGGTGTCTAATGTGGTTTGAGGTTAGTAGTCGAAAGGATAGAAAATACTATTGACGGAAATGGTTCGTCCACCAGACGAACTCCAAAATTGGTACAAAGCTTTAGCTACAAAATTGGTACAAAGCCAGGACCAGCTTCAGAACCCAAATGAATTCAAGGTCTGATCCCCAAGAACTGATATAGATTCTTTATCAGTTCCAGGGTCAGTATTGATTCTATATCTCTTCCGGGATCAGTTCGGGGTCCTTCCCGGTTAGTAACTTTCAGTAACAGGTGCATTAAGAGTTCAGCATTGGTTCCTGAACTGGATTTGGCACAGGAGCGGTCTAAGTTGATATTGCGTTGTGTAGCCTTGTAACTAAGCCAAATTAGCAAGCAATTTCCAAATTAACGCATTAAATACATGGTTTCCCACAATTTATTGGTCGGTTCTCATATTTTTTTGGGCATGTCTCACGATTTATTCATCGTAATCCATAGATATTTTGTTCGTTCCCATAATTTATTGGTATCGTCCGTATCAATTAGTAGCATTTATTGGTATTTATTCGATACCAAGATAATTGAACCTAAAAATTGTGGGTAATGCCCAAAAATTCAAGAATAAACACCAAAGACATATGGGAAGCAACCAAAACATTATGGGACCCTGTATACGTGTGTTTTTCATCCCAATCTTTATCATATACAGGCGGTCCCCGAGATACACGGTTAATGAGGACCGAAAACGGCCGCAAAATACCGCATATCTCGAATTTCCGCGTAAGTCGAATCTCGTGATTTCCAGCTAAAATATCACTAATTTTCGTGTAATATTGCAAGTAGGGGGCGGTTTTAGTCACTTTATGAATTATTTGATATGATTCTGACTGAATATAACAGGTTTAAACCTTTTGAAATAGTTTTTAACATACGATCAAAACGGAAATTATTTGGCAATTTACAATTGATGTGACAAATCAGTACAATTTGCTGAAAGAATTGTCAAATTTAGAAAACCTCGTATCTCCGTATCCGCGTACAAGAGGTACCGTGTATCTCGAGGACCGCCAGTATCTTTAAAGAGAAGTTTGATAGTTCCAACACATCTTTCATCGCTACAACAAGATAGTTTTCCGACATAGGGATTTTCAGAATTTAAGAATTAAGAATTGATTGCTATTTTTAGTTTTTTTTTTCAGCACAATTTTGATTGGATAAGTAAGAAGTCAACATGAAAGGGTTTAAACGAGATTCTTTTTAAATTATTATGTTTTCTCGTGGTAAAACGTGGTTCTCGTGTAATTGAACAAACTATGCTAAGAATTGCAAGTGGGCTTGTTGTTGTAAGATGTCGCTTATAAATCATGTCATACGCAGATGTAATCACACAATTTGATGAGATCGTGTAAAATATTTTTCTTTTTACCCTCTCTGTTTCATCAAAACATTGTCATTGCATTCTTATTATTGTGCAGTAAAAACATAAATTATTCCTCACTAGGTAATAAACCGCTCCGACTCTACTTTATCAAACCAAAATAAACGATTGATCAAGACGATAAGCGCTAGGCTGAGCCAGACCCCTCTGCCGGAAAACTGCACTGTTGTTTGCGATGAAAGATGTGTTGGAACCACCGAGTAAGAGGGACTTCGAAAACCACTTGTCGGCTTAGTTCCAAAGCTTAGATCTTTTTTGATAAAGATTTCATAATTCCTAATTTTAAATATCTTTTTTACATTGGGACTACGCTTTAAAGAGCGTGAACCATGTGCGGGGTTGTAAGAGAACAGGGGCAGGACGACAAAATCTCAGATTGGTGTGTGTTTGTGGCTCAGATTATCTAGCCTAAGAACCTGGCAGCTCTCTTCTCTTCTCTCCTTCTCAAAATAAAGCAACAGAACACACTGTAAAATATGATTCTCATGGCTTTTTTGTAAAAGAATTATACAAAAAACACATACACAGACACCAAGGCAGGTAAAACATTGCGCCGATATAAATTGTACGCACCCGGGTAAAATGTTAACACGTGGTATTACCTTTATATAAACGTAACGCGGGAAAAAAATGGAGAAATGGCCGCCAACTTTCCCTCCGCGATTGTTTTTGCCGCAAAGGAAATGGTGCAGCGCGGCACAATGGGCACCAAAGGCAAATCAAATGGATGCCTCTACCCGGGGTGACCATTTATCTGTGCTCCACTGGGAGGGATGGCACCGAGGAGCTACGGCAAGCAACGGTGGAAAGCTCAAAATTACATTCACCATTAAATTTTATTTTAAGTAATATGACGGTTTTTTTCGCCTCCTTTCTACTCACTGGCTTTTGTCGGCGGGTTTTTTCCGGAACGGTGTTCCGTCGTTTACAGACAAGACCGTTGGAAGGTCGGTACTTTTTTGGCGCAGTTGTTTTTTCTTGAATTCGTAGTACATAACGGGTAAGTGGATTTCGGCTTTATGGTCACCGGTGGCTTCGAAGCGAGACGCTTTCGGTGCGCGATACACAGGAAGTGAGCGCCGGCCGGGATCGTTTCTTATATTTTTAGAGTGTCCTTCTTGGCTGTGTGTCTTCTTTGGTAGCGTAAAAAAAGCTCCACCTGAAGATTGAATGGTACAAGAAGGTATTTGAATAGATTTATGAAAATGCAGCTCCTGGGTGTTGGGTTGTAGCAAGGGGAAAACGATAATTCCAGGCCGAGACATGCGACTCTAGGTGTGTGTATGTGGGAAATGAAAATAAAAGTGCAAAAACTACTTCATTGTGATTTAGAAAACCTTGAATCAGTGATAGCGGCCTCACAAAAAGCTTGTCTGGCGTAATAATTCTTCAGCAGGGCCAAGGTGTGCGCCAATGCGGAACCGAGAATTTTGATACGATTTTCCATATACAATCGGTTGGATTTTTTCTTCCTTTCGCTTCTTAAGTACCCTTTTGGTCACACGAGGCCCCGCGCTCGCCAAGGGCGCATCCTTGAAGTGGAAAGTGAAAATGGAAATTTGCGAAATAGAACCTCCTCCTGTTTCTGGCTGGCTGGAGGGTCTGGCATTCGCTTCGGATTTTCTCTTCTTTAATGTCGTGTTGCCGTTGCATGAAGTCATCTTGAGGTTGTTCTTTTATTTTGGGTTCACCGCTGGAACTCTCTAGCTCTTCCCTTTTCCCCTTCTACAGACGGAATGCTGCTATAATGGCGCTTGTAATGGCAATCAAAGGCATTCCTCAGACTTGGGAGCGTCCTGCGGTGGGTTACCATGGGAAACTACACGGCAGCTAGACAAGCTAGACACGAGCTTTCTGCTTCGTTTTTGGATTTAACTCGTCACAACACGACGTCTCGATGTTTTTTTGTTTGTATGATGATTGGAGGTGAAAAAGGTAATTGAAGAAAATCCGAAACAAGTGCAGCGATGCGCACGGGGAAGCAATTTTCGTGGAGCAACTGCGGAAAGGAAGAACTTCTTGGTTGTTGTCACCGATTATAGGGCGAAGCGTGCTTAATATTACTTGGGAATTGGGAAGGAGAACGATAAGATTGGTCCTTTTTTTGTCTGGATCGTCGTGGTGGACAGTAATTCCGACGGTAGTCAATGGTCAGTAGGAAAAAAGGTGATTAAAGCGATCATAATGGCACCCAAGGAGCAAAGGGGCGATTTAACGATAGGTCAATTGGTGTTTGGACACTGTGTTACTTGCCGTGGGCAGGAATGATCGTAGCATAATTGAGTTAATTATCTGGTTTCTTGCGGGATTAAAATGACTAGAATGATCCAAAGAAACGTTTAGAACGCTGTCTGGTGCGACTTATCGTTTTGTAGAAAGTGTTTTGCAAAGTTTGAATTTGTTTAAATTTGTTTTTACTTTTTCCAATACAGCTTAATAACGTCAAGATGCTCCTCCTCCATCCTCAAGCATAAAATATTGGCCAATATGGTGCTAAATATCAGTTATTTTTGGCCCATCGACTATTTTGGGAGGTCAACGGTCAGGATTAACAAATTTCAATATCAGAGTAATTTTGAAATGGATATTATTGTATCATAATTTTAAAGAAATGAAAACATTAAAAAGTAGCAGAAATGAAGTTATAGAGAAAATTTGGTCAGTTTTTTTCTACATAATACAAATAAAAGACGATAATCAAATGAATATTAAGTAAATATTTGAATACAACCATTTGGAGAAGTCATCCAAATCTTCTGTTTTGCGGGGGGTTTGAATGAGAAAATAACTATTCATGCTTGTGACATCGAACTTAAGACTACGTGAATGTAATCAATTGATAAGAACAAAAAAAAACAAAATGGTGGAAGGCCGCGTCAAAGCTGTCGGTTGTAACCAATTTATTTCTATAGGCTTTACACTAGTAAGAAGAAATTTTAAACTTTAAAGGTAAAGACAAACTGTCAACGAGTCCTTAGAATTGTATTTTTAAGCTAGAATTTATTTAGAATGTATGCATCAATAAAAAAACAAACAATAAGGCCGGGCTACATTGACCGTACTCCGTAGTGTAATTTTTATTTTCACTAGCGCATCTGGCGGAAGCTGGTGGAAGCTTTTTTTGGTCGTCGAGGGAATGGTCATGCCGGATCTCAAATTTAAGTTGTTTTTTCATCGTTTTTTGATGCAAAAATGGCTGAAATACTTGCACAATATATTTATCTATCAATTGCATAGCTTTTTCAAACCAGTTTTAGTAAAAAACATGAAAAAATAACATATTTTCTGTAGCGGCTCCAAATTGTTTGGCAAAATGCTTCGGTCAGCCGCCGCCAGATGCGCTAGTGAAAATCGAAATTACACTTGCGAGTACGATAAATGTAGCCCGGCCTTTAGACTGTAGACTGTTAAAATCCAGAAGGAATATTCATGCTTTAAGCCATTGTGCCTGGTAGGGTATCTAAGAGGTTATGAGAATGTATAACCTCTTAGATACCCTACGCTTGTGACACTAAGTCTTAATCATTACCTTGCTAAAAATAGATTTGATTCATGTTAGTAACATGTTCAAACACACACAGTAACCAAGCCAGGAATAAAAATAGTCAGCCAATTCGAAGCAGTAATTATTCTACCTAAATAATGAACAACGGCATCCAGGCAAATTAGGCCTTAAATGGCAGGCTAGGCAGTAAATTTGCACTACTCCTTCATTCCTGATATATCAAAAAGATTAAGTAGCTCTAAAACTATGAAAAACATTAAGATTCTCTTTAAAATTACTATACTACTTATGAAGCTTGCAGAAACGGTATTTAGCCAATGAAGGTCATAGAGCGTTTGGCCTAGGTTATGTAATACGCAGATGACCTCCCAAAATAGTCGATGGGCCAATAACAACTGATATCAAATGATTTTAGAACCAATTTGCAATTGGCCAATATTGGCAAGCTACATGGCCATTTTTGCTTTGAAATGAAGACTGTCCGACTTTCAGTGGACCGCATAAATTTCATACCTGTTATCACATTTATGCATGGTGATGCCAGATTTTAAATGATATCGTTATGATTTTTTGCTGATGAGCTGAAGAGTATCCTCAACGATGAGTAAAAAAAGTGTTCCGATAAGTGCTCATAAGGGACTGTGCAGAGTAGTGATGGGAAAAATGAAGATTTAGTCGGAATCGATTCCGGCTAGCTCTGAAGTTTTCAGGAATCGATTCCGGATAGTAGGTCTGGAATCAACTTCGGAATTGGTTCCGGAATCGGTTCTGGAATTGGTTCCGGAATCGGCTCCGGAATCGGAATTGGCTCCGGAATCGGAATCGGCTCCGGAATCGAATTTGGCTCCGGAATCAGAATCAGCTCCGGAATTGGCTCCGGAATCAAAATCGGCTCCGACATCGGAATTGACTCCGAAATCAGAAATGGCTTCGAAACGGAGTCGGTTTCGGCATCTTCATAGGAATAGGCGTTTGGGTCCAATGATGCTACGTGTTGATAGCGGCAAAGAAATTAAAATTTAAAATTTAAATCAAAATTTACTTGTAAATGATCTATTCACATGGAGATTCCCGGACTTATTTCACTTCCCACACGTCTTATTCCAATTCAAAAACTTATTCTCATTCTGGAGCTAACTCCATTTCTGAAGTCAAGCCTGATTCCGTTACCGATTCCCAGGTCGATTCCGATTCCGGAGACGATTCTCATTCCGTAGCCGATTTCGATCCTGGAATCGATTCCGGAGCCGATTCCGATCCTGGAATTGATTCCGGAGCCGATTCCGATCCTGGAATCGATTCCGGAGCCGATTCCGATCCTGGAATCGATTCCTGAGCTCCTGAGCTGAGATATTGGAATCGGAATCAGCTCCGGAACCAACTTCGGAATCGGCTCCGGAACCAACTCCGGAATCGGCTCCGGAATCGGCTCCGGAATCGACTCCGGAATCGGCTCCGGAATCGACTCCGGATTCGGAATCGATTCTAGCATCGGAATCGGCTCCGGAATTTATTTCGAACACGGAATCGGAATCGGATTTTAAACAATTTAAATAGCATAATTTTAAATATTTTAAATCATTCATAACAGTTTGAAATAAATATTCGCCAAATGGAGATATTTTACATTCAACTTATACGTCAAATCCAAAAAAATGAATACAAGAGTATGAAATTGAAATATGAGCAGAAAAATGAAGAAAAGTGTATACAATAACAATTTTTTTTTGCCAAATTTTTGCTTTCAAAAATTAAACCAAAATGAATTAAATTACTCACTAATAGAAAGAAGTTCACTTAAGAAAAGTTCACCGCAGATTTTGTAAATAATAGATGAAACTTTAAAAAAGCAATAAAATAGTTACAGGTTGAGATGAGAAAAAAGTTAATGGTATCAGAATGATCAATCTAAATAATGAGAAACTTGAATATATGTTCCTTTTAGGGCATTCGGTTTAGTTACTGAACCCACATTTTCCCTACTAACCTAAAAAATGGTCTGGAATTTGTACAACTCCAGTCTAGATGAAGCAACGGCTTGAAAAAGGGACATAACTCATCAAGCTTTCAACATTCAAGGACTCAGCTATCATTCATTTTTCCAAGTAAAATCCAATGTCCACACGATAGCTTGTTTTCGTGGAAAGTAAATGGAAATGAGCCAGAAGAAGCCAGGCTATTTTTTTCTCTCTCACTTTGCTTTCCATTTGGCACTGGCTGGCCTAGCCGGCTGGTCCGAACGTGCTGTTGCGATATTAATTGTTAATTACCAGCGTCTGGATGGACCGGTAACAATTCAATTATGAGCCTGATCCTGGTTGATTAAGTGATTATTGTTTATTCCTCTCCCCCCAATGAGCAACTCGTTTTTTTTTTCGATGAATTTTTCCTTTCAACAGTTAATGCGACTTTTGCTAGAGACTTTAAAGACACATTTCGTCCTTCGTATTTCGTCCCTGTTCATAAATTATGGTTGAGCTTAGGGCAAGTGTGCACTGCTTGGAATGGCGGGAGGCTTTGGTGCGTTCCATTTTCCGATACGTTTGAGTGCCATTCTTGCCGGACGGTTGCTATATTGATTGCTTCACTGACCTCCCCCGTTTTGAATGGGTTGAAAGCATCCAAGAGAGGACAGCGTAGTGACGGGAAGGACAACCTGCCGGCGGCAACCAAGCCGAAGTGGCCGACAATTTTAATTTACGCAACAGTGCATATTCCATATGGCGCCAGCACTCGCCCGTTCGCTCATTTACTCCTACGGAATGGATGGAAAGGGGTTGTTGACCGTGCTGTTCCACGCTGCACGGTGCACTTTTTGCCACGCGTCCACGGCGCGTTGTTTTGTAATCAATTTCCCCACACACACACGTACAAAACATGGGTGGCCTCCCCGCCATGTAAAGATTTTTCTCGACCCAAATCAAGGCGAAAGGGGACGAAAGCCTGGCAAGAAGATGGAGGATCGAGTGGGAACCTTCATCTATCATTTTCACGCACCTGTAAACCGAGCGCGTGGTTTTTCTCGTGGTTAAGGTATGGAAATGGCTGCCAGCCCACGCGCCTGTCTGTGATTGAAGTGGGTGTGTGTGTGTGTGTGTCGGAGGGTTTTTTTGTTTTCCACTGGTTTTGCTTTCAACGCGCATCCTTCCGGTTGAACTGCCACCGGTGGAATGTGTGGGTTATATAATGCACAGGAAATGCATTGCTTCATTGTGTGTGTGCCGCGTGGGGGGTTTGGGAGTTTGGGCAGTTTGGATTGTTTGGGCTTCCTGTAAATTGGTTTTAATTGAGCATCTTTGTGCGAGAAAGGTATTGTTTTAATTGAAACGATTGAACGATCGGATGGGAAGTTTGGCTTGTCGTGGAGACGTTAATTGAGATCGGCATTTTTTTATTCATAGACGCCAGCGACAGACAAAAAGATAACGATTCTTATTTGTAATTTAGAGCAAAAAAGGAACCGATTAACAAATATCATTTGTGTTTGCTAATATTCGAGGGTCCTGAAATGTTGGTTACCCTACCAGTATTTGGGTATTATTATTATTTTCTCTTAAATTATTGCTGTAATTGGTTATATTTGATACAAGAAATGTCATAATATCTGTCGACACACGCATTGCAGTGGTTTTGAATTGTCTTAGATCTGTCAAAAATCAAAATTTACCCCTTGGCAACATTGAAAGTGAAAAATAACTTGTTTCTCGTAATTTAAAAATTCGAAGCGGACTAGAATAAATTCTTCAACCATAGCATTTTTATAACAACCACACTGGTTCTGGTTCTCTTCTACCAGGCGAACTATAGTAAAACTGCCTAAAACTGTTATTTTTTTTATATTTCGAAAAATACGAAAGGAATTGATGTGAAACTTCGGGAATGAATAACAAAAAGGCATATTTTTATTTCTAAATTGTACTTTGAGACAGTTTATGATGCATTTTTTGTCAAATTTGACGTTTTTTATTTACCCCGCCGAAAACAAGTACACTGCCAAAAACTGGTTCAGTTTTTCCAGTTGTTAATACACTGGTTTTAGAGTCGTTGATACTAAATATTATCTTATCATAGAATCAGTTGCTGTCGGTTTGTATGAAAATGTACCTCAAACGTATGAGATCGAGGGTAAACGTACCTATAGTAGTGATATTGCACTAAAATGCGTTGCATACGATAAATTAAAAGTAATTAAGTTATTTATGTTAGTGTGAAACGTTATCTGGCCTTTAACAAAGGATTTAAAAGATAAAAGGGGCCATTCCGATTCTTAGTGACCGAAAAATTCCATTATTTTGTGAAATGTGTCAACATTTTTACAAAATCCTTAGGATTTCATAACGAAACTCATATTTCTGTTAACGTTCCAAATGACCATATAATTTTGCAATTACTAGTCTTTCAACATAACTGTTATGAAATGTTATTGTTTTACTAAAATTATTTGCCTATTTTGACCATATTTATGCATTTTTAAGTATTTTTTTTACTATGGTATGTATGGTATGTACATATGGCCATTATAGGTATACAAAACAAACATGTTCCTAATGTGGTTGTAGTTATAAAATCAATAAAAACAGGTAATTTAACATTTTTTTCGACGACATTTGTGACATGTCGTACTGTTTTCACCAAAATAAGCAACAGAAATGAGTTTTCTCTAAGTAATTTACCAAACATAGGCCAAAATTCGCATATCTGGCCGAGTGAAAAATCGAATTCAATTTAAGCGTACTCATCCGGGAGTGAGTTGACGACAGATGTTATTCAGTACTTTAGTCAATATTTTCACCAACCAAATTCATACATTTTTTACGATCAAATTATGTAAGAAATCGAAATTATGGCATAAATCCTTGCTATTCGTACAAAAACAGCTTCAAAACTAGGTTTCATTGATATTATACACTGTTTCTGAAGCAGCTTTGTTTACCACCACTAGAGGAACACAATACGTCGACTACAGGAACCATGCCACCATTATAGGTACAACGCAGCAGTCACAAAAATATGTATTTTTTCGTAAGTTTGATGTGTTTCATTGTAAAAATGGTTGTGACTGCGAAGATAAAACATATTCCAACATATATAATCCATTGAAACACACCTGTACCACTACAAAATGCACCCTCTATTGATACATTTACCCTAGTTTGAATACGATTACGCTATGCTCCAGAAAATCCTTTTCAACTCAGAAGACTTCATTAGGGCTTTAAAAAAAACACGAAGAGCGTAATATTTACTCTAATAGTATTTAAATTATTGTTTGTTGGAATTAATTAATCAAATGTTGAAAAAAACAGTACCATCAACTAAGTTAAATGTAATATTTAATGCGATGGAGTTAAAACTTGATGTCTATTTGTCCAAAATGAGAACGAAAATTGGAGTATAGAAACAAATATTAGTAACAAATATTAGCAGAGGTACAATTTAGGGGCAAAAACTGTTGTCTAGGTCTAAAAATAGTATTTGACGATTAATAATTTAGTATCTATTTCAGTGAATGTTTCGTATAGTTGGTTTTGCTAAATGTACGATGTAACATATTTGAAATTATTAAAAATATTACTAAATAAAACGCAAACAGGACCAATCAGAGAATGCTGAAAGGATTCGTCTTTGACTGTATCTAAAATGGTTTTCAAATAGAATCGATATTCAAAAAAAAAAATTCAGAACTAATAACAAAAAATTAAAAAAAAAGTAATTCATACACACACTCTCCGATTTGGAACAAAAAAACCCCATTGACATGCAAATTTATGCCAATCTCATTCGGAAAACTCGAATGCAAAGTGAAGCGCTGAAACAAGAGCGATGTAAAGCCCGACTGAAGCAAGCGAGGCACAATTCACTGCACTCGGGAATGCGTTTGAGGTTGGAACAGTGGCTGTCATGGTTGTGTTCCTTCATCCTGAGGAATTTCGCAACCACTATCGGACGAAAGGCAGTGTGCGCGTCTACTGTGGAGAGTGGGACGAGATTGGATTAGCGCAAAAGGGAGCATCGTGTTCGTTTCTACTGAAGTGTTTTTTTTTTTTTTTTTTTTTGGTTGTCTCATGTGTGGAGAGCATTTCAGATGGCCATCGAGAGCGATTTGCGGTGAGTGAGGAGTGTGGTACACCTGTGTGTGCAGCATCTCGGACAGCATTTTCTCTCTATCTCTTCGGATAGGGTTTTCCCAGAGCAGGTGTTATGAGTCATCCGGCGTCTGCGGAACGATCTCACGAAAAAACACAAGTAGGCCTTCGTGGGTCTATTTTTGCACCAATGTGTGTACTCAGAGGAACCCACTCACACGCAGAGTGTCTGGGAGTGGGAAACGTAAAAATTGTTTACGGAAAAATCGATCCAACCCGAATGGACGGGGTTTGTTGTGGTGCATTTGGCCGTGCAGTGTGCAACCATACGCCGAAATGCACTTCCTTCGCCGGCTAATGCAGTTTGCGCTTCGAATTGTTTAATTCGTTATTCAATGCGCCAAGGAAGCGTGGCTCGATTGCTATGGTAATGGTTGCCGCTGCCATTTTTCGTTTGACGACCGATTGATTGCACCTGAATGGAAATCACTTCCGCGTTCCGCGTTCAAGTGGCTGGCCGACGGGCCTAGGATGGTAGTAAAATATTCATTCAAGTGCCTCCGGGCAAGGGGTGCGTTAGTATTTTGTCGATTGTAAACGTGGCGGAAAACTGGATTGTGTTAAGTGTTGTTGCTTCGATTGTATCGAGCCCTCTCGAACCGACCGGCCGAACGCATAATATGCGAGCGAAAAGTGTGCAGCAAGAGGGTGGAACACTTCCTACTTCTCACCCCCAAAACCAGGACATGGCGAGGCTTTCTTCTTGCGAACTAACGTTTGGGGAGGGGTAGCATAACAAACGATCGTAATTATGTTTACAATGAGTGAATCGAAATAATGTAATTAGAAAGAAAAGTTTACATTTTGCATACATACAAGTGAAGCAGAAAAGCAGCAAATGTAGGGCCTAGTAGGTTTCTGTTTCCCTCTTGTAGCTGATTTGTAGGTCGTTTTGCAGGATTGCGCAAAGCACGGGGAAAGCATGAAATCTTTCACTCCCC
This sequence comes from Anopheles arabiensis, assembly GCF_016920715.1. Taxonomy (NCBI): domain Eukaryota; kingdom Metazoa; phylum Arthropoda; class Insecta; order Diptera; family Culicidae; genus Anopheles; species Anopheles arabiensis. Next base: position 32,248,792 of record NC_053518.1, read on the forward strand.
TAAGCGGGTGCAGAAGTGTAAAAGAATTTAATGAAAATGAATCAACAATGAGAACGAATGGCTTTCTCTTTCTCTCTCTCGCTCACCTTACGCCATTCTAGTCGCCACATAAAGGCCACGGGATGGAAAAGAATGGTTTTGCACTGTGGCCGCACGGCGAGGGAGAGTCACAGTGTCGTTGATAAATTGCTTTCATCTAACCTCGTTTGTTCATCGGAAATAAATTGTGACCGAATGTGACTGAATGGACGCCAAACCGAGGGTGGGAAGGGATGTCACACCTTAGTACGATCGAGGCAGTGTCTACACATTTGGAAGGTCCTGTTAGTGGGCAAAACATTCCGCCAGCGACACGACATGCTCTGTAAGGTGAGAGACAAATTAAAAGAAGTGTTTGGTTGCGTGTGTTTGCTCTTGGGTCGAGAGTTACTGGAAGGAGGTTTTTGTGATAAAACCCTTTATACACGAGCTATCCTTGACAACTTGAAGACGTTGGAGCTTCTGGAGTACATTTGCAATTGATTAAAACACAATCTTGTTAACGATGGTGCTTGAGATGGTGATTTGGAGTGTCAGCTGGTTTTGTGCACGAAAAAAAACATGAATGAGCTCTATTTTACTTTTTTAATTACAGTTCGACATTTGAAGAATCTTAAAAAGAATGATTTTAATTCTTCTTCTTCTTCTTTGGCTCAACAACCGATGTCGGTCAAGGCCTGCCTGTACCCACTTGTGGGCTTGGCTTTCAGTGACTAATTGATTCCCCCCCATAGCAGGATAGTCAGTCCTACGTATGGCGGCACGGTCGGTTTGGGGATCGAACCCATGACGGGCATGTTGTTAAGTCGTACGAGTTGACGACTGTACTACGAGACCGGCTTAAATGATTTTAATTAGGAATATCTAAATCTAGGCGAATTTGTATTGTAAATTGCATACTTTGCGGCGGTTTTGTGGAGAACATCGTAGAATTTGTTGTATTAAACGCCTAAAAGTATGCAATATAAGTATATCGCTCAAAATTCTTCCACCACCCTGCTCGTACATCTAAAATATTGAACATTAAAGTTGGAAATAATAATAATCCGCAACGGAATGCACAGTTCCATCTGCATCTTTACTCCATCGACCCAATGGCGCATCAAACTTCCCATCGCGCCTTAAGGACGTGCAGTACGGACAACAACAATTGCCGGTCAACCGCACGGGCATTGCAATGAGCGTAAATTTATGTCTTAATTAAAGGTAAATGAAGGTAGGAGTGATATATAAGTATTGCACTGTGATAAGACGCTCTCTTCCCGCTGCCTGGGTAGCTGCTCGATACAGGACGTGAAGGAGAAGAAGACCTTTAGACCTTTAGCGCTTTTGGTTGAATGAAAGCCGGCAGCCGCCGGCACGTCCGTTGGTGTGTGGTATTGCTGTTGATGCTTAATTGGTATCCGCACAACGCGGTGAATGTCGATCGGAGGTTATATTTATTGTCAAATTAGCACGAACCTGCTCGGGTAGGAGGTTTGGAAAATGTTACATCCGTTTTGATTGGATTGGTGAAGAAGGAAGGAAAGTACGGCCACAGTGTCCTATATGTTTGGTCTTTCTTGAAGATGGTAGCTCAGTTAGGATTGGTTGGATCGCTTTAACCGCTAAACTGGAAGTCACAAAAGTTGGAATACAAGTTGAAGCAATTTACCGCTTGAATTTGAACTCCAATGCAATACAATCACTCTCATTTTGTGGCTCCAAAGACTCCAAAATCCATCCCAGAAAGTGAACAAGAATGTGTACACTGCATAGACTTGTTGCAACGATTCATTCCACGCTTTAGCTCATGCAAGCTTCTCCACACTTCTTTGCTGACAGTTGCTATTTTTCATCCATTTCTTTCCATTTCCCAAGCCGCGCCAGCAAATTGATCACTTTAATTTGGAAGGATTTTTGTGCACTCATTGATTTCGAAACTCTCTCTTCTGTTCTTTTTGTATTTCCTTTATTGCAGATACACACACAGTTCGTGTGGAAGGTGAATACGAAACGGAATACCAGCTCCAAACACTGCACCAACGGACCCGGTCAGGATTGCACCCGGAAGACATCGCAAAAGAATGATATAAATTTTACCACTGAAGGCAATAAAAGGGATCAGCGTGGAATAAACGGCAGCGCTTGTGTGTGTGTGCCCCTCCAGGGAGCAAAACCGATGAAGGCTTACTATCGAAGGCGTCTTCGTTGGCTGTTAAAGAAATAGATTGCAGCTATCTTGCTGGCAAGTTGGTTGTGAAGCTTTGGTGGGCGGAAAGAGAATATTCTATTAGTCACACTGTGGCAGGCAAAATACATTTCATCTTGCTTAACTGTGCGCTGCCTATCAGTAGGTGTTTGTGTGTGTGTGTGTGAGAGAGTGGTGGAATGTTTTCAGTGCAATAAATATAATAAATGGCCACACATCATCATCATCCCAAACACCATTGCTCCATCGTTCCCTTTCGCTCATGGAAAAAGTCAAAGTGTGATATAGAAAGCAAAAAAAAAACCTAGCAGGGAATGGGAAGCCAAAAAATGCCTCTTTAAGAAGAAAAATAAGAATTTAAAAGTGAAAGTGAAAAATCCCGAGCAACGTGCAAAAGTGAAAAGTGAAAAATTATTACAATCTTGCATTCTACACTTTGAATGTAATATATTGATGCTGCAAGGGGCCTTGAAGCAAGCAACCGAAGTGTGTGAACGGGAGTTTACGCGGCGCTGGCTTCCAATACTAACCGCCAGATGGAGCTACACTCCACGGTGGAGTGTCTTTGCTCCCCCTTGTAGAGATTGTCTCCATTTTTTGTTCTGCTTTCTTTTCGAAAGTGTAAAGTTTAATCCTGCTCGTTCCGCGTTTGTGTCTCGCGTTTGTGTTCGTTTGTTTTAAGGCTTCCGTGCTAAGCTCCGGGCAGGGGCAGCTTCTTTTCAATTCTCACCGAATTTCCTCTATCTCTTACAACTTCAGATTCAGCGGCTTTTCTTGTAAGGGTGTACGTTACTGTGATCATCGCGTGTGTGTTCATGTTTACAGCAGTTCGGTGATAGGAAGGGGAAAGCTGTGAGGTATCTTTTCCATGAATGTGTGTTTGTGTGTTTGTGAGTGTGTCACTGTAAAGTGTGTTCGGTGCAAACGCTTGTTTGCAAACGTGTCTTTCTCCATCCCGAGCAAAAGCCAACCATTCGCCCTGAAAATGTCTCGCGTATCGCGTATCGTGTCAGTGTGATAGTGAACCTGTGTTCTCAAGGCGCAGTTTTGTCGGGGGGTGGTTTGTCGGCGTAATAAAAGTGCAGCCGTTATTTGTGCAAAATTTGGCCCAACATCTTCCAACCGGCGCCTCCGGTAAAAGGCAAAGAGTGAAGCTAGCGCTGCGCAACAAAAGGAAGAAAGGTGTGGTGTGTTTAAAGTTTTGTCGCTTTTTGCGTGTTTTATCGCGTATCGTGTTTCAGCGTTTTACGGCGTGAAAAGTGTACAACCAAAAGCAAAAGAGTGTGTGTGTGTATATGCTGATCCTACCCCGGCGGTTGGATTATGCACCGTGGGATAATGAAGAAACAAATTTAACGGTAAGTATCCTGGTCACGGCACCACGAAAACACAACTCTCGTTCTCTTTTGTTTCTCGGGGCAGGCTTAGCTGAGCGGTACAGTAGGGATTTGTTTTTACTGACCAGAATAACTACGAACAGGCGAAGCGAATCCTTGCCGGGAGGTGCTATTTCTTTCACTTATTTCACCGTCTTTTGGGCCTGCTCCTGTTTTGCATGCCAGTGGGAGAGCAAGTTGTTTGGACAGTGTAAAGTTTGTTTTAATTGTTGTGCAAAAAATCTTCCTTTCCATGTCTGTTTCCCTTTCTGCTCTGGTAACCAAGGTGCAAAGGCTAGAAAATTTGTACAGAAAAAAAGGAAAAAAAACCCAAAGGTAGTCTCCACTGCAGCATGAACGACAAATAAATTGCAATGAAATAAAAAGAAATAGAGCGACAACGAACGCTGCTGCAGACTGGTGCAGATACGGCGGCTCCTGAGAAGAAGCGTGGCAGGATTATTGTGTCCTGGCAAAGGATAAAACACGATGGCGATGGCTGACGGTAGGCCAGCTTATTCAGGCCAATTATGATAATTAATGAAATGTGGGCGAGTCTACGGACTGTTTGAGAATCCTGTACAGTACTGTTCTTTTTTTGCCGGTTCGTTAGTCCATAAACAAAATGAGCATATTTAAAATGGATCAAAAGAAAGGGCGGGATGTAGTGTGTCGTGTGGTGAAAGAGCTGGCTTCACGATGCGGCAATTGGAAATATTAAATTTAATATAACGTTCTTGGTGGACGTAGGCAAGGACCACGTAGGACCATCATTAAATCCCGGTTTGACTCACAATACAATAGTTATGGAAATGAGGCATAATTTGCATCCGTGCTTGATGGATTATATACAGACTGTTATGCAGATTTGCTGATGGTTCATTGTGTTGTGCCTTGCCATCAATCGGAATGCACTTGATTTGTTCGACCATAGTGAGTTTATTAGCATGAAAATTACAGCTGATTGTGCTATGGCTATGTCAAATAGTAGTTCCAGCTGTTCGCATAAAGTGTTGTATCCAATTTTAGACTGCAACGACTTGACCGAGCGACGATGGGACAGAGATCCTCACTTTTGATTGGCTTGCCAACCGTGCAGCGAGCAGTAGTTGTGCATCATCGGAATGTTTATTCTGGAGCATAAGAAGTGAGGGAAGCTGACGACACTGGACGCTCATGATTTGCATGTCATCAATATTTGATCGAGAACGCGCCACAGAACGGAAGCTCCGGAAGCTCATAAGCGGAATAGCATTACAATATTTTCTATGTTTGCTCAGCAAAAGACATCTCTGGAGCTTAGACTGATGAGTTTTTGTTTTATTCCATTCCGTAATGGAGAAGCTTATTTTTTCTTCTTCTGTGCATTTGAAATAGAAACCAAATGTCTGCTAACACACAAAAAAAAAAACCGAAGGTAAAGGTAGAACCCGTAACGAGAACTGTTCCTTTTAACTCCCATTTGCTGTGCTCCCTTCCGGTTGGGACGGGAAGGTTTTGCCGGCATTGGTGAGTCAAGTCTTGATGAATGTCAATAAAAGTGATGAAAAGCGAGAACGCGCGGTTGTGAGGAAAGAAAGAAAAAAACACCCACGAAGCTAAAATGGCGCTTGGAAGACACAGGGGCCGGTTTCGCGTCCCACGACCAGTAAGTATGGCATCGAACGTGACTGTGTTGTCTGATGAGCTCTGAGGCGGTGGAGGAGATGTTCTTGCAATTGCTTGCAACCTTTGAAACGCGTTGAAGGAAACAAGTCAGCATCCGACTTTTAGCATCCGGTATAGCACGAGGCGTAGATACTAGTTAGTGCGTGTCGTACGCTTTTTTTCGCTCTTCCGCTGTAGCTCTAGCATTGTTCAAAAGTGAATGTTTGTTTTGGGCGAAATAAGGTAGCAGTTTATTTGTAAGTTCATATCGAGGGGGGAAGAACTGCTACAATATTAGGAAAACTCAATTCGTGCGTCTTGTGATTTTTCGCATGCATTTTCGTTTGCTCTCAATCGATCGATGAGCAGCGTCCAGACAATCAAATTTCACCACCCCTAGACATTGTAGATGGTTCCTAATAGTCCCCTGGGGAGGGAAAGGGCTCGATAAGGCCAAATGAACTAGCAGTTAGTTGATAAATAAAAAATAGAAAACCCCCTGCTCTCGTGATGCGTAGTTTTTGGTTACAGATGATGCTAGAAAGGGATAAAGCAACGCGTTTTTAAAGCAAAAATAGTATAAAAGTCTTTTTGAAATGCGAATTGCATACCTTGTGAGTCGACTGTGTGTACAAACAGCCTACAAGTATGCAATTCGCGTAACAATAGCTTAGACAACTAAGGCAATAAGTAAAATGTCCTTGTTGACAACGGATTGGTATTCTTTAATGGGATGTTATGTAGTGTTTTGCTGTTTCAAAAAGGTGTTTGTGAGTTTTATAACATTTTGAACGGAGCCATTGTATCTTGTGCCTATTGTAACAATACACATTGTTATTAATGAAATAAACCGATGGATTTCTACATTGTAGTTTATTTGGACAGTGATCTAAAGCATGTAAATGATATAAATGTTGTGCATTTGTTCGTCTTTATTTGTTATTGATGAAGATAAAGCTTTGCCTCAATAACTGTCTTACCATGTCAGCAAGACAATTTTGGACGACCTTTCTTGAAAGACGCACTTACACACAATTAGTGTGCCTCGAAACAATCAAGAAGATAAGTAATTGTACCTTTTTTCGCCATGAGCACAATAAAAAGTACAAACATATCTTTCGTATTTTTATGCCAAGACGCTGTTGCTGTTACTGCTGCTGGAATCTTTTACTTACACATTTTTATAGCTCTTCAGTCCTTCTTGCTGCAGTGTGAGCACTCCCGAGGATGCAAAAGTTTAATGACCGGTGCTCGTTTAGTGCCCAATTTATGAAGGCCAGTCAGACACAGCACAAAATGTCATAATTTGCGCAGCTACGCTAGAAGAACTAGTACCAGGTTTTTTGGGAAAAAAAACAAATTTTTTAGTGGATTGTTGGTGAGCCCCCTTTTTGTTGTGAATTAAAAACGTGACCGGTGCGTAAAGGTATAGTCTTAAATTAACTTTATACACCGTATCATGTCATGGATAGAGAAAAAAACCCACAAAAATATAAAGCAAGAACATGCCCGAGTACAGGTTGTTTTCGTAGTAAGAATTCGACCTTCGCCAATCACCACGAACCAACGAAAAAGGATAAAGCCCTGTGTCTGCAGCTTATCCTAAGGTTATTCCGTTGACACTCACGTACTTTGTTAATGTCTTGCCATACTTGCGACGTGGCCATCGGGTCATGCTCGTAAACACGGGGGATACCCGTCCGCAATAAGTACGCAACCCTACTTTTTACAATAACAATGTGACGTCTACTTTCCCGCTGTTGATGAGAAGCTTTCGGGAACTATTTCGGCAGGCCAGCAGGGCACTAGAACCTTTTCCTCCGATTTTATGTCTCAAGTTTGGGACGTTTGGGAAGATTTGAGGTCGCTTCACTGTTTCCCAAATCTTTGTACCTCTTGTACACCGAGCGGAAACGAGTTTCGCCGGCCCGATCCCCTTTCCACTCGGGGGCCAATAAAGCAGCTCAACCTGCAATCGTAAATCAAACCGTTAACACGTTCCTGGCACGTGTGTCCTTAGAGCTTGAGAGACGTTTTTTTCTTCTTTTTTCTTTTGGAATGGTTGGTTCCCCTTGTTTGGGTTGGCTTCAAACAACGGCACAGTACAGGAGCAAGATGTAGGCTTTAACCAGTGCCAGCTTTATGACCTTGCTTGGACCTGAATCTGGTGGTGCTAAAGCTGGTACAGGCCGGAAGTAACCCGTAAACAATACGGTTCCGTTCCATGTAGCGTCGTGTCTGCGTTTTTTGTGTGTGCTTTCATTTGTCATGTATCCTTTTCAAGGGCTGGTTTTGTTGCCAATTCCTTCTCTCTGTACGGCCAATCGTGGTGGAGCGGTGTACAGATAAGGCACGATGAAAATGAATTATGTCTTTTCTTCGGTAAGAGAGGGCAACGCAACGGAAATGAATGCTTGTGTTGGGGACGATAGGGACGCTAGACGTGTTAGTTTCTTCGATGCTGAAAGAAAAGCATCTAGAAAGCTTGAATAGATGTCAAACTATACAAATATCAAAATTAGGATCGTTTTGTATGGCGAGTTGCATTCTTTTAGGCGCTTATTTGCATTGCAAAGTATAAAGTATGCAATCTGAGTGACAAACCTCAAAATTATCTCAGAAATTCATAGAACTATGTCCTCGAAGCCCAAATTAACCAGTCTTAACCAGGTTAGTGCGAGTAGTTTGTACCATTATTACGCTCTCATTTGATCACCTCATCCTTAAGCATTGACCGTCTTTTGGCACGCTTGTATCACTCTCACCCGTGCCCGCGATCCGATCAGGATGCCGGAAGGTGCTTTCGGCTGCCAATCAAACGCCCATATGTCATAGGAAATTATGTCCTAATTGCATGTAAATGTAACATAACATCCACACCAGCAGCGTTTCGGTTGCGTGCGAAGGTTCCGGAACCGAGCGCACTTCACCCTTGGCAGCCCGCGGGGTGTTAATGCGAAACGAAGAAGGTTGAACACAAAACGCCCACACGAGCAGAAGTGGATTATGGGCGGGTGGGTGTGTGTGCTCCCGTTTTTGCAAAAAGTTAAGAGTGTCGGAAAACGGATGTTTTGTTGTGGATTTCTTTTCTTGGAAGGGTGTAGCGCAGCGTTCGAAGCGTCGGTTGATTTAATTACCACAAACTATAGCAGGGAAATTTGAGCACAGACGAGAGAAAGAGATGAAAAAAGTGTGCTTCTTAGGATTGCATGATGAGGGATAGATGTTTAGTCGGGGAAAAATGGTGCAGCAGAAGGTGTGCCACTTACAGCAGCCTCATTGGTGGCTGGTAGCAGATGGTCTTATTATTATATTATTTACTGTTTCTTTCCTGTTCAAAGACAAGGAAATGCGTTGGAACGGAAGGTAGGATGGTCTTAAATTTATCTACAAGTGCTAAGTAAACATAGGGCGGATATTGTAGAAGAAAGAACAAAGGTGTTGTGTAACGATTGTAATAATAATAATGATAATCTACAACGAAGGCTCAACTGTTTCTTGAAAACAATATACTGTTGGAATGTTTCTTTGATATGGGGTAATTAAAAGACACATGGGGAAGACAGATATACAAAAGACATATAACAAAAGAGGAGTACTTGTGCGAGTATCAGTTTTTAGGTAATCAATGGTGCAGAACCTGTGATTTGGTGACCCTTCTGTACGACAACAAAGCGGTAGATTTTGTTAATGATGTAAAACCTGAACGCCTGAAAGTATGCACTACATTTCGTTTTAATGTAGAGTGTTTCGTGTTTGTTGTTAATTTACCCGTATTTAATGAAAGTTAGAAGATGATTTGATATTTATTATCTTTTATAAAAGCAATGAAACAATGAACAAGTTTTTAAATGCACCTATAATTATCTGCGTTACTATTAGATAGCGGATGAATTGCATACTGTCAGGCGGATTTTCTGAAAGTACCAATAGAGTAAAAAGACAAAAAGACTTTTTTTTAACAGAAAAAAATGCATTTTGAACCTTTTATATCCTTACTTATACTATGTTGAACCACTAACACTAGCTTTTATGCTAAAACCAGCTGTATAAATTACACAATGACGAATGATTCAATCAACGTATCTTCTTGCAAGGGTATGAGGCAAAAGTTTTCAAACTGTCGCGACATCCATGGTCCATGAGAGAGGAAGTTTGGCGACAGTAAACATGTATATATTTCTTGCCATTTCCACTCGGTATTATTTTTGTTATTTATAGTGTGAGCGTTGCAGATAAATTCGTTCTCCAGTTATCCTCAGTCTATTTTCTATTAGATAAGTTTAGTGATGAAACGATAGAAAATGCGCCCTTGAAAATAAATTACTGCTAATTCATTAAATATGTTAACAAGAGAGATAATTTAGAAATAAAATCATGTCTTGGAAATGTATTCATTTCATTTCACAAATTATGTTGTTGATGATAACTAAACCTCGATGAAGGCCGATTGCCAGCGTCTCCAGCTTAACCTGGGCGTAACCTAACGTTAGTAAGCTAACGTAACTTAAAATGTAACAAAACAAAACTTTTCCGATTATAAATACTGTTTGAATTAGTAAAAACACGTTCGATACATGTTTTTTGCTGTGTTTTGCTTTTGCAAACATGGCTTTTGCCAATACTGTCGTACCATTCGGAGTGATGTTCGCTATACGCAAGCAGGCCTACTTTATACCCAAAACAACTTGCAGCCCCCTTTGCTAAGATGCAAATAAAAGTCTCCTTTGGGAGACGAACCTTACCTCGAGCGCCTCAACAATGATTCGTATATTCACCTCACAACGGGAACACGGGCAGAGCCTTCTCGTTATGCAAATCAGTATCGATTTTCAATTCCAAATCTAAGCCAAATTGAAGCCTCCCCTATTTTTCTGACCCTCAAAAGCGGTAGCGCAAAACAGGCAACGTCTAGTAGAAGCTTCTGTTCCCCCCCTTTTTGCTGGGGAGTGTAGCTTTAAGACGTCGCTTGGAAAACTTACCACCAACGAAGCAGTAGTTCGACAGCCGTGCAGAGCTCCACGGCACAGCGAGTGGCAAGGTTTTGATAAAGAAACAATGCCATTCGGTCGGCCGGATAAGACCATTTTTGCTCGCGTACAGTGTAGGCATTTCATGGCGATGCCCACGAAGGGGACAGCAGCCTAAAGTACCGCCCGTGTCCGTGCGTAGTTTCGTCTCGAAGAGGCGGCAGAAAATGCAATCCATTTCCACCCCTCTGCCAGCCATTTGAAAGATGGCGCTCTGCTGGAACGATATGATGCTGGACATGAAGGGAGAAGAAAGCAATTGCAACCGATGGAATGGGCAGCTTCCCTACGCTACTAATAAAAGGGCGAAGCAAATATTTTGCACCCAGAGTTTTTCACTTCAATAGTACTTCGGGGGTTTTTATGAGAAATGCTCTCACGTCCAAGAAAGTGGTCGTTGCGAGGCCCGACACCTCCCCGTTCTTGGTTGCCGAAAATCTAAAGGTTATTGGTTCCGAAGGGGCAGCTTTTAAAGTTTATGTTTATTCGCTTTTTTCCTGCTTCCTAAGTTTCCTGTCAGGCAAGACGTCGGGCAAGACAATAAAAAAATGCCCGCCACAAAACACTGCTGCTGCTGCTTCCTGAGGGCTGGGACAAATGTGTTGTGTGGCGGCAAATCAACAACAGCCGGTGCATGTTTGGTAGTGATAAAGTTGAAAGTGAATTTTATTCGACAGCAACCGCGCTCACCAAGCATCTGGGTGGGTCGCCACTGGGGAGCAGTTTCTTCTGGCGGAAATCCAGGCCCCAGCTTAGCTTTTGGAAGGGAACACATACAATATACAACTAGCAGTTTCAAGAAACGGAACGACACATTACACCCTGTCCTGTGCTTGTTGGTGGCTAATTTTTGCAACATTTGTCTTTGGACGACTCTGTCCTGTTTGTCCTTACGACGAACGAGCTACGTATTACAGGAATAAAATGTACTTCCTTTCGGGCGGTTGTTGTCGTGCAACCGGAACTTGGGGGTATCCTCTTGCGCGAGCCAACCGGATGGACTGCTTTGAAGTGAATTTGAATATTTGCAATAAAATGTATCCGACCGTTTTCGCTGCAAAAGTCGCTTGTTGCCGAGAGCGCCAGAAGGGTCCGATGTAAGCACAGCTCGGTCAGCTGGCATGCTGGCACGCCAGGTCAATGGATATTCTGGACTGCTGAATGCCGCCGCTGCGAAAGATAGGACAAAGGACCGGAAAATTATGTATATTTGCTTTTACCTTATCGCACTGTTTTCATAAATATTAAACTAGAATTTATTGGAGCGTTTTCAGCGCTGACGTACCGAGAGCACAGCCCGGGTGAGTGGGTTCAGCTTTCGGCTAACGGTGGGCTAATGGAAGCACCGTTGGTGGTCAACTCGCGCGCGCGAATCGTCGGTTACGGAAGGGGCAAATCGCTGCAGAGTAATTATTGGAGATAGCATCTTGCAATGGGCAAAGTGGAATGTTTTGTGTTGCAGTCAAATTAGACATCGGTAATGGTGCTTTTTGAAGCAGCGAAATGTTTAATTAATTAAAAGTTATTTAGTGTTTTTTGGAAATGTAGGAGAATACTCTGTTTTGGTGCTATTTAGTGTCGTTTCCATTTGAAGTTTTGATGTCTGCTTTTTTATGTTTCAGTGTAAGTTATGTTTGATTCATCTTTTTTTTTATTCAGAAGAGACGGTCTGGAAGAGTCGTTTATGAATTTTCAATTTTATAACAAATGTTATATAAAATTTTTAATAAATGTTCCATTCTTATGATCAAATCATATAAAGTGATCATGTTTTTTTGTTAAATTTATCAAATCAATTAAAAATTTGCTTTATTAAAGGAATTAATATGCTTAATTACCATGAACGTGAAGACTTTACTGTATTAACAAGGAAAAAATGTGTACTTTTGGCCTTACTCTCCTTGTTTGCCACTAAACTTTTTAAAACACAATCTGTTTCCTTGCGTCTCGAACAGTTCTTGAGTTTTAGGAGCCAAAATGTATGCAATGCAGATTTTTGTTATTTCTGAAATGAAGGCAATTAATTCTAAAAAAACAAAAACCAGATTTGCATACATTTAGGCGCTCGTAAGACTCAGAACACGAGAACAAATTCTTCACACATTATTGCCAACAAGTTTTGACCAGTTTTTCGTTCATAAATTTACTCCACTAACATTTCACTGTGTGCAGCAGTCGATTCCGGCCGGCATGTTAACATGTTGCAGTTTTGATCGCGCACCGTAGCCCGCGTCCATAGCATGGGTCGATGCAAAACGGGTGAATGGGTGCGCTTTCAGCCGGTTCCATTCAGCCATGCATATCCGCTCGTTTGCTTCCTTTTAACGTAGTTTGCCCAAGGACATTGCGTTATTGGCAGGGTGGCGGTTTGAAAGAGCTCGTAGATGAAACGCCTGAGTGGGGGAAGCGGTTAAGACTGGCAGTCGGTTCGGACGAGATGATGAGTTTGGTCGAGTTCATTGGTACCGTGCATTGCTGGGAACGTGCAACGTGTTTCATATTTGTTCTTTCAATTGAATCTTTAGAGCTTTTATTTTAACTACTAACATACGTAGACGTACGATGCCATTTTCCTCGAACGTACGATGTAGCCCAGGTACCTATGTCAAAAACCCGTAGGGCTAACGTCATCTCGATCCGTTAGCATAAAAACCGTAACGTCAAGTTCATTACACTGTGGACCAAAAAAAGAGAAAAAGGAATCGCGGGTAAAGCAACCGAGCAAGAGAACGCGACGGCGTTTGTCGCACTTTAATACAATAAATCTTTCACGATTTCCACCATTTTTAGGACAGTGTCAAACGGGTGGATGGAGGCGGCATTCAGGATGGCAGTAGTAATTTTCCGCCTTTCGACACCGTCAGTGGCGTGGAGCCCGACACCATCCAGTGAGAGGCCTCTTAATTAACAATAATTTAGGAAGTATCACTCAAATGAAAAGTCAGCCGGAATGGGACCATTGGAGCCTAGAAACAGTTTCCAGTTGCTCGAACTTCACGCCACACCAGGCAAATGGTACGGACGATGGTGCGTGTTTCGGATGTTTGGGATGGTTGGAGCTCGTTGTGCTTCAATGACCATTAAGATCATCTACAAACGATAAGCATGGCGCGTCTCCGTGTCACCGAACCACCGAACACTGCGTACAGGCTTTAAAGTGTTGGAGGTTTTGCGCCTGCCAATAGGCAACGCTTTCACTTCCCAACGGGCCCGCTGACGATGATGATGGTTAGCATCGAAGCGTGACTCGTGCTGCCTGCCTGGATCAATGTTGGAATTTTGGGGTAGATTTCTTTAAGGTTTAAATTGAGATGAAAATTTTTAATGGTTCAATATAACGCCAGCATTTTTGGGGGAACGATTGGGAGGTTGGATCGGTCGGATCATCTTGTTTCTGTCACTGCCGCGCGATGGTGAAATTAAACGGCTGTGGAATGTTTGTGGGAGGCCCGGGATTGAAGGCACAGTCACGGTTCATGTCAGCATGGAAGAAGGATCCATTGAAAGCCGTGTTTGGCAAGAGGTTAGCATTGTTTGGCAGCACCAATCCACGAAATTTCCGACGCTGGTTTTGCAAGCAGAGTGCGGCCGGGTGTCGTTGTTTCTCGCTTTCGGTCGTGGCTTTTTGAATCGAAAATCGATAGCAAATTGGTTTGCTGTCTGCACCAATTCGGGTATGCAGGCGTTCACAGCTAGAAGCTGCCGTTTTCTCTAGGAAGCATTTTAAAGTTTGCCCATTATCGGATATGATGCTCTGTTTGTATGCGCGCGTGCTCTAGCGGAATGGGCGCGGAGGTAAATTGAATTTCGTGGCAAATGTATTTAAGAAATAAAGCTAAACAACTCACAACGCATCAACCCCACTGTAGGATAATGCGGTAGCACTTGGGTTTTTTTTGGGGTGGGAGAAGAAGCACTTTACTCCACGTTAATGTATTCCCGGAGCTCCAAAATGGTACGGTTTAGGTCGTTTACCGTTGTTTGGGAAGTTGTGCTAAATGCTGCCGCATGGCCGTTTGGATTTGTTATCGGTTTAGCGGAATCCTAACCATGATCAAAAAAACTCAGAAAAAAGGCCTTATGTTCATGAAGCTTCATGTTTTTATCACTTTTTGGGCATTGAATACCACATCTGGCTGGGAATCAATCGTCAAACGGGAAGCGATTTCAGCAGGAAGTTCCCCAATTTCTGTAGAGTTCCCGTTGGGAGTTCTCCCCTGGGGGAATAGTCAATTTTTCGCAATTTAATTAATTCTATTGCTCTCAGCACAACTTCCCCGGCAAGCTTTGCTGTTTGGTTCGATTGCGCGTGGATGAAGTTTCTCCAATATTTTGCTAACAATTCTTACATTCCCGAAAGGTAATGTGATGTGTTGGGGATGTGTGTCTGCGGGCAAACCTCCCTCAAATGAGGAATGAAAACTTGGAGCACCGAAATAATACAGAGGGTCCAATGAGTGTCTGTGTGTGTTGATGATGATGATGTTCCGGCCTCTCAATGTCAGTGATATGTTTACGAGCTATTTGAACGAGCCTCCCTGTCCCGAGAATCGAGAATCGAACAAATATTGACTCATCCTCGCGCACAATCGACATTTGGCAATATTCCAAGCCCTGAAAGGGAAAGGGCCAGGAAGGAGAGCTGATGGACCATTATGATGATGAGATCTCAATGCCGGTTTTCTGCCGGTTGCCCTTTACGGTGCTGCTGCTGATGATTATGTGGGCTGTGCTGTTGTTCGGAGTTGTTGGATTCGTAAATGTAATGCTTGGTGCGGTTTGTTGTTGGTTCTGTTTGGGGAGGAATCGTTTAGGACGCAATGGATGAGGAGGAGGATGATATTGGAATGTTTGCTAATGCATGACGCATGGAACCCCAGCAACCCCAGGCCCAGAGAATGAGAGCCCACCGAGCGAATCGAAAGGCAAATAGGTGAAAGGATGCTTGAAATTTTCACACCTTCTGGTACAGATTCTTCATGCCAGTGCAGTGGTATGTGAGGACCATCAGCAAACAACTCCAACCAAACGCCAACGATCACGCCCAGGATGCAGGAGCGCGCTCGTGTAAGTGTGGCACAAAAGTTTGCTCCATTTCGTTAGAGTATTTGATTTGATTTTCATAAGCCGGTGGGTTTGGATCGGGTAATGGGGAGGAATTTGGAGCCGCATATCACACAAAAGTCCTGCTCACATCTCGACTGGCGTCAACTGAACCGTTCCCTGCGGTACCAAGGTGCGGTGTTGAGGTTTTATCGAGCGTTTGATTAGTTAAATAAATATCGAACCATTTACGTCCTTCGCTGTACGCAGTTTTCTCCCCTTCCTGAGGTCTTCTCTCGTTCCCTTGAGCATCCTCGATATGTGTCTGGCTTTTGATTGGCTTCATGTGGTTTGCAGTGTGCGAGATGTGTCTTTGGTATGTCGCAATGACGATGCCACCCCAAGGAGGGTAGGATCTAAGTGTTGAGGTCAGCATTAAATTGAAACCAAGCTGACCGTTGACGGTATGGGCTTTGCATTGCAAAAACCAAACTGCAGATGTAGAGACTAGTGATGGGAAAAATGAAGTTTTCCTTGGAAGCGATTCCGGATAGTAGGTTCAGAATCAGTTTCCGGAATTAGTCCTTGAATTCGGCTCTGGAATCGGAATCAGCTCCGGATTTGACTCCGGAATCAAAATTGGTTCTGGAATCGAAATTGGCTCTCGAATCAGAATTGGCTCTAGAATCAGAATTGGCTCCGAAATCGGAGTCGGTTTTGGCATCTCCTTGAGAAAGGACGTTTGGATCCAATGATGATACATACTGATTGCAGCAAAGAATCAAAATTTGTTTGTAAACGATTCATTCTCATGGAGATTCCTAGACTAATTTCACTCCTGAAACTTCTTATTGCAATTTAAGAACTGATTCGGATTCCGGAGCTAATTACAATTCTGGAGTCAATTCTGGCTCTGTTACATGAACAACTTTCATTTTCCTAAGTCGGCTCCGATTCCGGAGTCGATTCTAATTACGTAACCTGTTCTAATTCCGGAATAAATTCTGGATACAACTCCGGAGTAGGCTCTGGACTCAACTCTGGAATCAGCTCCGGAATTGATTCCGAACATGGAATTGGAATCGGGTAGGTTCGATTCCGAGCTCCCACCACTAGGAGAGACAAATCGATCTGTTTCGTTGGATTTTTTTGGATCTGGAAGGCTTTCTTGGAAGACAGAAACAGCTGTGTCGGTAAAAGCTTGTGATGGATTTGGGGTTTTGCATTTTTACCCATTGCAGCGAATAGAAGTGGAGGGACCAATGTATGACACGTCCTTAATGGCTATCCATTTCATTGGTTCGATTCATTGCTGTATCGAGGTGGTTGGAACTCTTTTGGCTTTCGGTTTGTGTCCAGTGAGACAAAAAAAATTATGATGTCCAAAAGGGATGTCCATTTTCTGTTCTTTTCTGTCCGAAAATGTACCAATACAAACGATCATTGCATCCCTGTGACATACACACTCATAATTGATGAGCAACCACCACCGGCTGGTGATGACGTGTGCTTTGCGCTTGTTTCGGAAGATTCGACCCTTGCAGCGTTGCATCGTTTCTAATAACGTTTCAATGACAAACGATGGATTGCATAATTTATCCACTAGTTTGGGTAAGGGAAGTACCAGCAGTGCGTTTTTGGACCCCTTTTAGGGAGGTTTTCATGGTCACGCCATTTCATCATTAGCTTTCTTAGTAGAGTGAATAGTAAAGCGAGTGATACTTGTATGTAAAATATGTTTTAATCGAGTCACACGCGCTCATTGTCGAGGGTTGAGTCCAGTTTGATGTTTTTTTTCGTTCTCCATACTATTTGCTTGTGTGTGTATATATTTTGATGACTCGTTTATCATAACCATGATGCTTCTTTTATCCACCGTTCCTCAATTCCACAAGGGACACAAAAATGACACTCCTATCACAACACAAACTCAATCAAACATCAATGTTTTTGCATCAAGTGCGGCTCCCTCTTTTTCTATTGCAAAAAAAAACACACACACACACACACACACACACACACACACACACACACACACACACACACACACACACACACACACACACACACACACACACACACACACACACACACACACACACACACACACACACACACACACACACACACAATCCCACATGATGGTCGGTTATGGCGTTATGGCGCAACTGTTCTGCTGCATTGACTGCATTGGTTAGATGGATTGGATCGGTGAGGCAAGCGAAAAACAAGCACCAGAGTGCTTGGACACACCAAATCCAATCATAGATGGCTTAGTTGCTATGTAGAGCTCGGTCGGGAGATGCACGTGACGCCTGCGGGGTTTCGGTTTCGGTAGTAAATCACATCAATTTGATCAGGAACGTATGAGCGGAAAAAGCGTCACATTCGCAGTGGTAAAGAAAACTGGAGAAGGTGAAAAAAAACATACACATGGACAGTAAAACAAAATAAATATGTTTTCTCTATTGGGAGAGTACAACAAGTTTCCCGGGGAAGGCTCTAGGGAACGGTGGTAATAGTTCCGGGCATAGAACAAAGTGTAGAATACTGTTCTCCAACGCACCAACAGCACTAAATAATTCACGTGTTTTATACGCTTTTTTTTGCATTCATCCCGCACAGGTTCCACTAGCAGGCTGGCGAACCGACCGACACCATCGACCGCAGCCCGGGACGCAATGCTGGGCAAGCTGAAAATGGCGGACAAGCAGAAGTACTCGGCACAGGAGACGATACAGGTGAGAATAATTAATGGGTGGTGTATTAATTTAAACAAGCTACAGTGAACTAGAAAGAGGAACCGGGAGGCTGGGGACTGTAACGCACGCATATAATAATCCTGTCATTCCCAAGCTATCATTTATCCACCGCCACCTCCGCTTGATTTGTGTGAGAGTGTGAGAGGTCAATTCATCCCATGACAGAACGATAGCTCGGCCAGGAATCTCCCGTTCGCTCCCTCAACTCGAACCGAGCATTTGAACCGAAGAATATTAAATAGCAAACAAATGGAAACTGGCCTATTGAATCCAAATGGTGGGGTCAATTTACAAATCACCTCATCAGTTGGTTTGCCTTCTGTCAACAAACGACGTTGATGAAGGCTGACGGTGAATTGAAATTGTAAATTAATTATCCGAAAATGATTCATCTCGGTTTTTGTATTCCCATGTTGGGGAGTGGGGCAAAAGAACTCCCGTTTGTGTGAGAGCTGGAGATCAGAAACAGGGGCGCTTCTGCATACAAACAGAGTCGATTTTTCCCTTTCCGATTGTCCAAATGGCATTATTGACAATTACTGGCAGGAAAGGTAATTTTGCCCTTGAGTGCATTTAATGGGGGACTATAATTTCATATTTACTTTCAATAAGCTGTATCGAAGCGAAAGTGCATGTTTGCTGCTGATAGAGTCAGAACTTCTGTGCACAGGAAACTGGAACAAGAATAGGATCACTGGAGGCAAAGATAAACAGTGCAGTGCTCTGAGACGATGTCTGCATTGTAATAGAGTATTTTGCTGGAGTGGCAAGTTCGAACTGTTAGAAAGACGCACAGGTGGCATTTTTGTCCATAAGCAAACTAAGAACTTCGTATTAGAGGTTATTTTAGCGTGTTAGAGATGTAAAAAAGAATATTTGTAATATGGATTGCATACTTTTAGGCTAATATGGTTGTAATGGTTACTTGGTGTATAAAAACGCCTAATTCTATGCATTCAACATAACAAACAGTGCTTGTTTGAACCTTATTTGCCTGCTCTGTGGACTCCAGTTAACAAGGTTTGTCGCATGCACATTCTTGAGATGAACGTTTTGCTGCACTACTATCTGCAGCATTGCGTTTCCAGTTTCGAAACGATTGGACTGCTGTAACCAAGTGTATAATTGCATTCTCTCCTACCGAAGAATTCGTGATCTGTTGGTTTTTCATTTCAATCCCTACAAAGAACATCGTTCCAGAGCTTTTCCGAACAGAAGTAAGGAAATGGATGAGATCTGTTCTTCTAGCCTTTTCCTCTCTTCTGGCCGCCCACATTCCACTACACATTCAAACCTGTGCCGGCATTGAGCGAGTTTGGGACTCTCAAAAACTAACCTATTGGAAAGCAGAAGTCTCCTGCTACACTGTGTTTGCCCTTTCGGTAAGTTACCGTACCGTGCAGAGTGAACTCGAATGACTCGAGCATCCAGTGGCATCAGTGCGAGAGTACAAATCCCCGGTAGTGAGGGGATGTAAATTTATAGCCATGTCCCCGAAGTTGATGGTACCGGGAGCTCGCTTTCGAACACCGAGGCTGTTGAGGCGCCCTCTGGAAGGGTCAACCATCTTTTGGTGGTCGTTGTGTTGCTGCTCGCCGGAACAGGGTTTTAGTGTTTTTCTGGGTGGTGTAAATTTGTCACTCACACAACCACGCTGTCAGGGGTAGTGTGGTAGAGAGTTAAGTAGACAGAAAAGGCCCATCACTAGCATTGACATTCCGATTGTAAGCGAAAAACAACTATTGATTGGGACGAGTTTGCTGTGTTTGGCAGATTTTTCATCCTTTCGTTGTTGGTTTTTTGGTGGTGGAATGTTTTCGACAGTGTGTTAGTGTGCAGCAAGGGGAGTGTTAAAATAAATTATGTCCCTCAAACCCCACGAGAGAGCCTTCCCTCTCTCTCTCTCTGTTGTTGGATTGATAGTGTTAATGGGCTTTTGGTGAGATCGTTTACTATGGGAAAGCACATTACCCGAGATGGAGGCGAATTCTTTGAAGGTCATTAGAATTAGTTGCTACAAATAATGACTTGTTTTCCGGTAACGAGTTAAACGTTGAAGTTATCGTAAAAAGTTATTGCTACTTGAATAAATTATGTCAACTTAAAGCGGTTTAGTTTTGTAAGATTCTTTCCAAATATTTATGGTGCACCCAATATTTGAGATATTTTTTGCCTGTAGGAAATTGAAAATAAATACCATAAATAACTAACAAAACCTTCACTTCCGCTGTCATTTTCAATTTGCTGCAACCGTTCTCAAAAGGCAAAATTTCTTAGGCCATGTTTGTGGAGTTTTCTTTTCAAACTGCAAGGACAAAAACCAGCGTAAAAACCGCTCCCGGCGGCCAGCAGCGATTATGAAAAGATTAAGCTCCATTTGACAGATGTGAATTTATGACTCTGGCTTTTTTTTTTAATTGAAGCAATGGAAGAGGAAATAGCATACAGCATTGCGAAAATATTGTTGCAATTTTGTACAGTTTTTTTGTTGTTAGGGGCCTAGAAGACATAGCCCCAGAAAGCAGGCAAAGCTTTGATGACGAGAAGACGAGAAAATAAATTTTCTTTTCGTTCTTCTTCGGTCGTTCCGACGGGTTTCCTTTGGCTCGCTTTTGCCCTGAAGCTTTGCAGTTTGAAGTGACGAACGGATGTTTTTTCGCCCCGTCCTTTCGGTTGTTCTATATCCTTTCGGCTTGCCTGTCTGTATCCGAGCTCACCTGAAGTTGACCCGGACGGCCGTGTGACAGCCCCTAAGCCTGTGTGAATGGAGACGAATGATCTAGGCGACGGTATGTGTCTCAAAATTTCCCTTCCTTCGCCGTTCATACATGCAGTTTGTGTGTGTTTTTTTTCTTTGAGGAGGTACGGTTTGTTTATACATTGAATTTAAATTGCCTTCATTGTCCTTTGCCCTCGACGCGATGAGGAAAGCTGCATCGTGCGGTGCGGGGAACAGGCAAATGTTTTTCCTTTTTTCACCCCAAACGTTCAAACCCAAGTACGGGGTAAATCTCGGGAGGTTGGTGAAAAATGCGAAATACCGTGCATCGCATCGCAAGCGACGAACCGGGGCTTGCAGGGAAAACGACGGAACCTGAACGGCAAAGCTAAACTGCTGAACGATGTACAGTGTTTTTCCTCTGCGTTGACACAGCGTGGGAGCGGAAGGGAGAGCGGAAAGTGAAAATTTCAATCCAATATTTCATCGTTCCGTATCGTGAGTTTGGAGGGAAAACTTCCTCTAGGCTTCAATTTACTGGCCCGGGAAGCATGGAAATAAATAAATTAGCTACATATATTATGCATTTATGTGGAACGGAGGGAAAACACCTCACAAACCATCGGAAAAGGTTCGGGGATATTTGGGATGATGATTACTCCCCAAAAGCAAAACCGGCTTAAGTGATGGGATGGTGTAGTATATGTAAAAAATCTGTCAAGAAAAAGTATCGGCTTTTACAGCGTAAGTCAACGGGTTCCATCTCGGGGTGTTTCGTAGAAAAATGTTGGTCAGCTACTGATCCATTTTCTGTCACCAAGGCAGTGAGTGTCACCGTGAAATGAATTGAAAAATTAACCGTAAAAGGCTGCTCCATTTGATGCTAGGGCAGAGGATTTGCTGAAGCAAGTAGATTTAAATACAAATGGGCAGCTCTTTTCCTCCGCATGCAATGTTCTCCACTATCGTTGTGTGTTGTACATTTGCTGACACGATAAAGTTAACCTTCAGACAATGTATCTTTCTCGCTGACGTTTCGGACTTGCTTTGTTCCGGTTTGTTGTGCTGGGAGCAAGTTAAAGATACACATATTTGCACCGTTTTGCTGATAAGCTGATGTTAATGCCTAAATAAGGCGTATTTGTGTTTCAATTGCATACATTTAGGCGTTGTTCTGTTTTTTTAAAACGCCTTAAAGTATGCTATGAAGAATATATTGTGTTAAATATGATTTAAAATCTACTTTTCTCATTTAATAATCTCTTTGTCGCCTGGGATGTATTGAAAAACTTTCGAGCTCCAACAACTTCTACACCTCGCTGAATAGATCCAGTTACGCGTTGACGCAAATGTTGCTCGCCGTTCCTGTGAAATTGCTCCGTTTTCTTTAACATGCAACGTGACAATGGAATGGCTGGAAATTTGAAAAGACACAAAGCCATGTCAGAGGTTCACTGTTTTGGAAATTGACTCCATTCCTGCTGAGGAGTACACTTGTTACATCTCCTCTGAACTGGGAAATGAGGATCTTCCACTGGGGTAAAGAAAACACGCAGCATTATTCAAGATCCATAAAATTTGCATAGTAATGAAGTTTAAAAATTTGAGCAACATGACACGATGACGATGATGATGGGCAAGCTCTCATGCTCTGGGTAGAATGTTCGGAATGATGGCTGCGTTGTACGGGAAGAAGATGTAATGCCCGTTGGCCCGTCAATTGTGTTGTGTTCGACTTTTCATCCGGGGAGGAAATGTAAACAAATTCGTGTGCAGACCCGTCTTGCTAATCTTGCTGTACGATTATTTTCGCCAAGGTTTGTCGGTGTATGATTAGCATCAATAAGAAATTATGAAGTTACTGTTCCAGCTGAACGAATATCCAGTGTAGAAGAATGGCAAGGCAGCTCCATTTTTGTTGTGTAATCTTGGTTTTGGGTTTGTTTACGGAACCTTGGTTTACCTTAAATTGCATAAAACACTTCACGATAAATTGAGCTCTTTGTCTTTTTCTGGTTTGGCTCAATACTGTGAAGAATGGTAAATGAATGCTAATCACTCCCCACCCGAGCACCCACAGGTGGGATCAAGAATGTGCGGTAAAGACAGAGCTTCGCTTCATTTTCATGCCAACGTTTGTGCTTGAGAATGAAAAGGGGAGATTAGTCCCGTAGTTGAGTCCATTATCGCGCTGGGTGACATGCTGAAGGTGTCCTAAGTAGGGATCACAAAGATCAAATCCCACGATTCCTTTTTGCTGGTGACGTTGGTTAAAGGTATTACGCTAGGTACGCTAGGTTTTGAGGTTACTTTTAGGTCTGTTTGGGATGGAACGGACTAGATGAACCGTGGGTCTGTTAATGGAATTTCTTTCTGCACCGTCATTAATTGGTGTTTGCTCTTTAGTTGAAAGTCAACATTTTTGGGTTGTTTTGTTGAGTCAATGTAGTCAAGTTTACGCAGCTTATTTGAAGGCTCCGGTATTATTTGAAGATATTAAGTTTGTTTAAAGTATTCCAATCAAAATTATACATTTTTTCTATAATTTGTGGTTTATTAAATAGCACCAATGATCCTAATAAGAAAAAACGAATTCAGACTTGCATACATTTAGGTGATTTTTTTTGCTTACTTTATTTAAATGATTACAATTGTACAAACTTGTTGAAATTGTGCCTTGAATAAATCCACAAGCTCAGTTTTCTTGATTGGATAATATTTCGTATGGATCGAGCCCTCTTCTAGAACTCAACCGAAACAAAACGAATAATAAAACATACCTCTCGTTACCTGTGCTCACCGCGCTTAGCTTCGTTTCTAATCTTAAGCAAACAGCTCTTGATTACGCATATCGTGATTACAATTAATTACGCCCCTTTCCTTCTAATGACTAAATTGCTCCAAAGCAATCGCTTTCGTTCGCGCGTGCCGGGCGGAAAGAACCACCTCGTTCGACGAAACGGTTCCCTCCAGCTCTCCATTTACTACCGTTTCTCGTGGCGGCTGCTCGGTGCGAGTGGAAAGTGTATAAATGGGTATGAAATTGCATCAGCAACAACAGCAACGACACGAAGCATGATGTATCCCGTTACGGGTAAAAGCATCTAAATTTGTGACAACGTCAGCGAACCACGTCAGCCACGTTTGCCATTACCCACACAGCTAGTGTGTTTTGTTTGCCAGAAAGGCTTGTTTTACGACGAAGCCCGTGCGCGGTTTTCTTTCATCAAGATAAGCAATTCACCTCAATTGCTTATCTTTCAGTTCGCTCCGTCTGAAGGACTGAAGGACTACACACACACACACGCTTGCACTTACGAGGCTCCTTGCGGGCTTACCACTTTTGTAATTGAATTAAAAGATGTAATCTCTTTCCGGGCCCTGGTTTTGTTTGGGTTGGTTTGGGTTGTGTTTGTTAACTTCCTGGTGCTGCTGTTCAAGCTTTGCATGAATGTTGTCCCTTTTCTTAGTGTAAATTTAAAGTACACTCCACTTGCTGCGTTGAACAACTTTACCGGCGATAGGCAAATTGCACTGCTAGTCGAAATTTAGCTCATTTTCATGTAGACGTCTGCGATATAGCGTGCTGCAGCTAGGCAAAACGGTTCACTTTCTCACTGTTTTCCATCCTCCCAGAATGTCTTCGTGAGCGTTGTTTTTTTGTCGAACATTTAAAGTCACTTTTCCGTGGGTAATTCCGAGCAAAGGAAGCAGGAAGACTTTCCCTGTCTTTGCTCAAAAGTACACCAGAGCGCAGTAGTAGTGGCAATGTCTTCTAAACTTTCCGTTGCAAATCGGCAGCCTGGAGGAAACCACAAACGCATACACATACACCGTACTGAAGGGGAAGGTAGAGACGGTAACACAGAGACGATTCAGTTGCGTTGTTAGTAACGCAAAACTGTAGCAGAAGCTGCAGGGGCTATGAGAAGTCGGGTAGGTTTCCCAACAAGGATACATTTTGGGAGGAACTAATTTATTTCTCCACTGTAAGGGTCTTGCGACGATGAAGTCGGATGGCATCTTGGTGTCGCGTAAGATGCTGCTGCTTTCAGTTTTGTTGCCCGTGGAATTTCTGGGCAGATGGCACCACTGTAGGTCGAATTCCTACGGTTGCATAATATCGAAATAATGACTCCATTTTCCTCCTGCCGAGGGGACCTTTTTGTTGGAAAGATCCTTTCCCGGGTTTGCTTTGGAAAAATCGTGCCCATTAGCGTTTGAGAGCAGGTAGAAGGAAAATTGAGCAAGACAAGTGTAGGCACTAATGAATCTTTGCAAGAAGAACAGTATCCAAGAAACTATTACTACTGAAAACAACTGAGCGCACTGAGAGCTACCTGGCTGCTTCTAGTTCAGGCGCAGGTGTTGTTAGAGAAATACTTAGAAAACTGGAAGGAGACTAATTTCTGCTTGGAGAGTGTCACTAGAGACGTTATCATGACATGACAACGAGTGCGTATATATCACCGGAAAGAGGAAAAAACCCAACATTAAAACAACTCGAACCTTTTCCGGCAGCTTCTAGCGTCCCTTTTCGGTGAGGCTCTCGCGTAAATGACAGTACGAATCATAATAAAATAATTGCAAACATCCTTTTTCACGCGTTTTTCACCGTTGGAAAGCTGGTGGAAAGCAAGGGGCACCAGCAAAAACGGGTTCGCTTTGGGTTAGCTCCCACGAGAGTACACAGTCGGGCGGGAAAATTATAGGAAATATGACTCGCAACTCGAATGCAAAAGGAGGGTTTTTGTTGGCACTGTTTTCCGAGCAAAAAACACCTTCTCACCTTCACTTTGCCCATTCTGAACTTCCCTTTTAGCGCGGGAGAAAGGTTAGGCTGCGCTTGTTGCCAATGTGGCTCCCCGAGTTTCTCGTGACGGGTGAGCCGGGCGTGTAGAAAGCGGCGCTTTTTGTGAGTGTGTTTTTTTATTATTATATTTTTGCACGACATGTCTTTTATTGGGTGGAAAGTGGATGTGCGCAAACACCCGTGGAGGAAACAAAAGTATCGCCGGGAAAAGTGTTGAGCGACGAGAAGAGTGGTGTTGCACTAGTGAGCTGGAAAAGTGCGGGCAAATTCGAGGCTTGAAACTGGTGGCATGCCTACCCCCACCTAACCCTTTACCGAGTACAACGCGTTTAGGTGCTGGAGGGACAAGGGCTTTGTTTCATGTTATGTTGCTAATAAAAACGGTACCGATCGGTGTTTGGGCTGCGAGTTTGAGATGGTTTGGGTTGTATTGCCGTATGATCAAGCACGCTTTTATGTTTGTGTGCGCTATAGAAACACCACATCCTCCACAGTCACGTCCTCTATGGGGTTGGTGGTAGACGGGAAGGTTGCACAGTACCAGTTTTAATTAAACCCGAGTGTTCCAGCGCACTCATATTTGGGTTATGAACACGGAAAAATTACGGACAAAGTTTTACTCGGGAAAGCTTTTTGGAAAAGTGGTGTGAATAAAAAAGAGGTAATGCACTGAAAAATGGTAAGCACTCGCTATGGTTGCCGACGAGTTGAAACTAATTTGTGTGGATTAAAGTTAAAGGGCTTAATCAACAGTTTAATACACACATGAGTCGATCTGCGATGGGTTGAGTTAGCGTGCAGTGGAATAAAAATTGAATTGAACGTTGTAACTATTGCGAATGGTTCAACGAACAGGAGTGGATTGCACTATACGTGTGTTGACGCCTAAATGTAGACTATGCGACCATAATATTAAAGGATAACTTTTTATAACTACATTTTAATTGCTTTTAAATGGCTATGTTGTAGGAACTTTATTTAACCTTTGATTTTTTGCTAGGCCCTTACTACTTGTAGGTTTTCTTATTGAGGTATCGAATTTTATGATGTATCTGCTACTATCCTGAAAAATATAGTCTATATTTAGGCGCGTTTATTAAGTTCAAAATTACCAGTAGCATAGTTTATCAAAGTGAGTGATTTTTTAAATGAAACCATAATTTTTCAGATCCCAAACCTCAACGAAGGGATCACTGCGCTGAATAATGCATCACGAAACTGCACCCTCCGGTAGAGTTGGCGATAAAATATTAACCACTGACAAAGTACATCGTACCAAACTGCTGGTGGTGGATTCACTTGGCCAAGGGGCTAGTTAAGAGCTGGGCAGGTTGTGTATGTTTCTTTTTCCATCCATCCCAAAATTCTCCACCGTCAGTTTAAGTTGAGAAGCTCTTGCGCGTGCAGCGATTATATATTATTCAAAATAGTGAAAAGAACGCGAAAACTCGACCTGATGCTTCTACTAGTGCTGCTGCTGCTGCTGCTGCTACTACACACAAGCAATAAGAGCGCTTCGCTTGAGTGTCTGAGGTTTTTCTCGGTGCAGAAGTAATGCAAATTCGATTATCCTTCGTGGGAAAGTGTTCGACCGGTTAGTGTCTGAGTGGTAAATGGTGAAAATCACTTTTCCTTTTTTTTGGGAAGCAGGCAAAGCGTAAAAAGCGGTAACAGACACCCACATTGCGTCTAGTTGGTGTTTGATAAGATGATGTTCCGTTTGGTTCTTTCATATTTTTTTTACTTTCGCTTCAAAGGCACTTGGCTTTTTTGCGCTCTACCACCAAGAGTACGTCCTTGCGGCGAGTCAAAATAAATAAAGTTAGCAATTCATCATAAATCTTGACCAAACAAAACACCAAAAACCGAGGGATGCTTTTGATGATTAAGAAGTGCCGAACAGGGGGAAGGTTGCAGGCAAAGAGGCGGCAAAGAAAATTCCTGAGGAAATTGGAAATGTTTTTTTTGTTTGCTTGTGGCAACCCCTCGCCACAAATGGAGTAAATAGCATGACTCGTAGTCTAGGAGCGATAATGTGGTAAAGCTGCACAAAAAAGAAGTTTAAAAAAAAATGGTTTGCAAGAAAACATCATGAAACACAAAATATGAAGAGCATAAAAATGTAATGATCAGCTCGACGCTGGTAATGTAGCGGATGATTTTTTTCATTTTTTTGCGTGAAATATCGTTCCCTTCTTAAGTTTGAGTCCATATTTCTAATGGAGAAAAATGGGCCTATGCTTTGGTGTATGCAGCTGGAACACAGAATCAACGGAGAGGAGTGGGCGATTTTTAATGGCAAAATGTAATCTGACCGGGTGAGGCCGTTTTACAGCTTAAGAAGAAACAAAAAGAAAGAGCACAAGCGTAAATTAAGAGGAAATTAATCATGAGTTAATTTAACCACAAGGATGTACATATTCCCTCCCAAAGAATGGTGTAGGGTAGGCAGCAGAGTTGTAGTTTTCTTTTTGTGAACGTGGAATAATGTTTTGTTGGGCGCAAGATTAATGTTCGAATACTTCTAGTCGTTTTGGCTGGTTTTTACCCACTGAAAGTTTGATGAAGTGATGTTTGGGATTGTAAAAGCAGTGTTTAATATTGTTTGAAATTATTAAAAATTCACGCAGCCAAAAACTTCCTTAGATAGAGATCTTAGATGCTACAGTTAATAAGTTGTTGCATGTTTTCACTACAATAACACTGTGGTTCTGCTCACTCCATCCTGTGAAAAGTTAATCATCAAAGAGTAAAAAGTGTAGGGAAAATTAAATTTTACATCACCTACAGCAATTCGACCGGCGAGTGCATCTCTTTGTTGCTTGATTTTAGGGAGTGAACTTTGTGTGCCAGTGAGTTAAAGGAAACAATGGCGTAAGTTTGCAGCACTAGCCCTGAAGACATGAATCTGATAGAGCGCCAAACCACAGCTGCAGTATTTTATAGAATAAGGTCCTTCAGTTGGCCATTTTTGTAGAAGCTTTTGCTTGGAATGAATTGGTTAGGTTTTTAAAAAGCACAGTGAGAAACAATGATGAATTGTTTGAAGTTTGGTCAGTTCCGATATCGTGAAATTTTCCACAAAATTAAATGTTTGGCACCTTAGACTTTCCTCCCTTTTTTATGTTATATTCAACTTTTTGCTTTACCTGTAATCAAGAAATAAAACTAGAGTCTGTTTCCGAGCTACACGGATCGACAGTTGGAGGCTGAAATCATGTAAACACTCCATACAAAAACACACATAAAACTAGCCTGCAATTTTAAGTCTAGATTATTCTAGTCTCAAAGCTAGAATTAGATTCGAGTACCTGCGCGAAAAAATGGCAAAACACGGTGTTGTTTACATTTACCCCAAGGTGCATTAAAAAGTTCAGGTGATGGAATATAGAATCAAAGTGTATGTAGTACAGGTGGTTTCATAGCATTTTTCATAACCAAATTGGATCATCACTTTTTGACAGAACCGGTGAAAGCTTTAGCTCAACCAAGCTTTTTGGAGGCTTGACAAATACACAAAACACTCTTGAAATCTTCATTGAGAAACAGAGGTGATAAAAATCAAACTTCTAGCTACATACACCTTGGGATAAGCCCACCTGTATATTATACCCACTTTGATAGCTGCTCGAAAACTGGAATACAATGCAAACAGCTGACAGGCTGAAATTTCCGCCTACGAACTTAAAACGAAACGGGCCCCTGAAACAGATCAAACGTCAATCTAAATAATTTGCATCAAGAACTGTCCTATGCAGTATAAATTGCCTTTTTGTTAATAAATTAAATCAAATTAAAAGCCAGAATTATCAGAATGTGCGGCACGAATCGTATTAAAAGAGTGATAATGTATATAAAAGCACTACATACACTGTACTACATACAGTACATTTTTATTCTAGATTCCACCACTTGATCTCTTTAATGCACCTTGGGATAAATGCGTGCGAACAAACAGCGTCCTGCCCACTCCCGAATGCAGAGCCGATGGCATACGATTCTATCTTTACCATTAACATGAGAGGGACAGAGCTTATACTCCGAACGTACCCGAAATGTATGCATGCTTCACTCATCTGGATCTAAAGGCAAGGACAAGGCAAAAGAGACAAAGAAAAATTTCCTCACGGCTACACATGTCCTTTTGATGCGTTGTCTATGCGTCTCGCTCGGTATCACAGCGGCATACGGCAGGTAAGCAGTACAAATGCTGCTACCTGATACGCACACATGTTTATCGAACACAACTATTCGGTTCGGCTCGGTAAACTTCACGAGGATGCCGGAACAAAAGGGCGCAGACTTTTTCATGATTTTGTATGACTTCGGCTGTTTTGGACCTCCCGTGTAGGGGCAGACAATGAAAACACCAACTTGTTCTGCCATGTTTTCGACCAGGTACTCGAATCTAATTTTAGCTTTGAAGCTGAAATAATCTTCTAGACTGAAAATCGCAGGATAGTTTTGTGTGTGGATTTGTATGGAGTGTTGAGATGATTGTAGCCTCCAACTGTCAGACTCCATATGAACAAGCTTACTAGAATCGTGGAGGGCCTCAATATAAGTAAATATGTGAATTGTCTGTGTAAAACAGGTTGCATTCTTTAAGGCGAACATACATCTGCTATAAGTAACAGACATTTTTCAATTAATGTTGTCCATTTATCTTACACAATCGATCGAGTTGATTGTCAATCTCGATTATTTGAATCGTAGGTGTGCACTTGACTCTGTCTAGAGTATAGCATGCCTTTTGATTTCATTTCAACCCCACACTTGACATTGTGCAGAAATAGACTTGCTATATTTAACATTCCTGTGTCACTTGGCTCCGGATGTACTTGGCACATATGCGGCAGGTTGCGTCACTCCATTTGATTCTCTTTAGAAAACCTTGTTCGATTTTAATTGATGCGATTCCATCCTTCAATGGTATTCAAATGATGCGTTTGAAACATAATCTACTTAACGTCGGTCAATATTTGTGCAACGTGATTGGAAATTTTTGAGAGGATACACTCGACCGCCGAAAGCGTAGCATGGCAAATCATCCAATACTGGTCCCAGCAGCTACTAGAAAGCTATTATGTATCAAAAGACCTTCGTGTACAGGCACGATAGACGGCAGTAGAAGCTCTGGCTGTGGTAACGAAGGCAAAGCTGTAATTTACTTTACATTGCAATTGAAATTTATGAACGAGAAGGAGAATTTTTGCTACCAAGAGCTACATCCAGTGCTGCCGGCACAGCTTGCGAACCAGAAGGATAAACCAATGTCCTTCGGAAGGATCAAGCGGTTGAAGTGGTTCGTATTTCGTACGTTCATGAAGCAGTGATGCGGTTCTCTTGTCCGTGTCTTTGTGCCTCTCTCTCTCTCTGTCGGGTGGTTTGGTAAAGCAAAGCTGCATGATTTAATTAGGCGGAAAATTTATTGAAATGCTGCTGCAGATGTCCTTCTGATTGAGTTGAGTGAATCAGCGCGTGGTATTGGTGGTTTGTGTGAGTGAGATTTATGAGGTCATTTGGGAAATTGTGTATGATGAGAGTGAGCATCTCTGTTCTGCTGTTGAAGGTAAGCGTTTTGAACAATTTATGGAGCTATTGGGTATGTTTTCTGTCTAGTATTTTTAATGTAAAATAATAAAATAATGTACCTTAAACTCTTGATTTACATTTTGCCAGGCGGATTGCATAAATCTAGGCTCAAAAATGTATATCATTTTCATTACCGACATACTTTGGCCATTCTTTTCTCGTTCAAACCGTTCACTAAAGGTTGAAAAATTACCCTTTCTTTCAAAAAGCAAAACTCATTTAGATTACAAACTGTGCACCAATTATAGCGTGATTAAGCAAATCGAGCTTTACTCTTACCCAGCTGAGACTTTTCATTGTTGTTGCTGGGGAGAAAAAAAGATTGTCCTAATGACAAATTACTTAGCTTGTTCGTTGATAATAGCAATTGTAATTGTAGTTGCTGTCTCTCTCTCTCTCTCTCTTGTTCTTCAGTTCACGCTTTATCAGCTTCCTTTAGTAGCTATTTTTCCCTTCGCGCAAAGGAAGAAAGGAACAACCCCCTTGTTTGAAAGTTGGCCCATTTTTCCGCATCGACAGGTGCAGTGGCGCAAATGACCACCACGGACCGATTGCCGGTCCTGCTCGAGTGATGTGGAAAAAAGACAGTATGGTTTAGTATTCATCCGGTGCGTTCCCACTTTCGCCTGGCTTCATTTTCGGTACCTTCGCTTTAATTGGCCACCGGATGGGATGGAGACTCGGGCAAGCGAGAAGGTGGTTATATTTCTTTTATTACATTTCGCTCCGTCCGCTTTGTGTTGATTATCCTGCCCTGAGGTTTTACTTCCAAACATTGACCAAAGTGGGGAGCAGGACACTGAGTATGCGAACACCAGCGAAAACGCTTTCTGCTGCTGTAACTATGCCATGCATAATTAATTAAATAATTAAGACCTTTGGGAGGGTAAAAGAACAAGTGAAATGCTGGGGAAATGGCACGGAAGGAGGCATCATTTTCTTTCCAGTGTTTTAATTTATGTTGATGCCGGCTACTACTGTAGGAGAGAAAGTGTACAGGGTTAAGGTTTCAGTGAAATGATTGAAGCACACAAACACTTTGGATAGATTTGTTTGGGGTGAACATCACCCCCACACACACACACGGTTTCCTAAAGTAATGGAACGGATTAATCGGTCGGTTTGCGGCATACCAAAGCATACTGGTAGAATTTCAACGAACACGGAAACATAAGACTAGAGTAAGCTACAAAGAAAGTGGAAAGAAAATCCAGTAAAAATTATCATCAGCATTTTTGCAAAGCACTTCAGGGAAGAAGGACCATGTAGTTGTAAATTGAAATGTTTACCATCAGCTTCCTGTTTAAAGAACTTGCTTCCGCCGACCGTTTTTGCGCGCCCGGTTATGAATCGCATGAAATTATAACACTCAACGCACCAGGAAGTATACCAGCGAGAGAGAGAAACCAGTTTACATAGGTTTACCCACCCGTCAAATCCAATAACCACAACGCACCGTGTAGGCCCTATTCGTATGGTCACGCAGTCGACGGCATTCTCCGGACCGGGGCCATGAATGGGGTTTAAATATTTTTCATTCCACTTAAGAGGATCCCGTAAATTGTGCTCATCGTGCTTCCGGGATGTAACGCAAAGGCAACCGAACGGCACGGATACATTCTGTCTGATAATAATCTCTATTAAAAATACAATGAACCGGGGCAAAAAGGGGGCCAAAAAACTGGGAACGAACACAGTTGAAACAGTAAGAGAACGAGAGAGATTTTACTGTGAATGATAATGCAGGGGCTCTGCACAGTATACGGTAATTTCCACAGGAAAATTAAAGTAATAATTTGACAATAAAGAATATAAGTGTTTTAATCAAAAGCTGCATGCTACAACAGAAAAGCAGTTGAACAGATCAGTAAATATCAAAAGTATGACAAATTGCATACTGTTAGGCGAAGTAGAATCGTTCCAGCGCTTAAATACATGCAATTTGTAGAATAAAATTGGATTGTAACATTTGTTTTACTATAAAATTTATTTCTACCTCATTTTAATGGTGGAATTGACACAAAATTTCATATTCAAGATCCCTGCAATACTGAAAACGTTGCTTAGAACTACACTCACTCACATGTGAGCACTCGACCGTCCCGAATATGCCCTGTGCTGCCAAATCCCTGCGAATCCTTGGGTATCAACGATGGATTAAAATTTTCCAATTCCTGCCTCCTGTAAGCTTCGCCTCCGTCCCAAGCAGATCAGCAGCAACCACAACACTGTACGAAACGAAAAATGTTAGCCGGTAATAGTTCAACCATGAAATGGAAATAGGAATGGGTAGTGAAAATAAACTCCCACTCGCTATGGCTTCCTCAGTGCGTGGGATGACATTTTCCGGGGC
This sequence comes from Anopheles arabiensis, assembly GCF_016920715.1. Taxonomy (NCBI): domain Eukaryota; kingdom Metazoa; phylum Arthropoda; class Insecta; order Diptera; family Culicidae; genus Anopheles; species Anopheles arabiensis. Next base: position 32,282,360 of record NC_053518.1, read on the forward strand.
GTCTCAAAAAGTGACCGAGAACGAAGGGAAAGGGTTTTGGAAGCAAAGAGTTTGAAAAGTTAATTTGATCATGGTATTATGAATAAAATTAAATCATAAAGTAACACCCGAACCCGTTCATATGACGTTGGTAAGGATTCGAAAATTACAGGGACGGCGACAATGCTGAGGTTGTCTTGTCTGCCGAGGTTGTATCGTTGGACAACAAGATCCGGTCCGAAAATCGACAAAACTGGACAATGACGTGCAAAAGGATTAAAGTCCTCTTAAAGGATAGTTTTTTTGGTGCTGAATTAGTACCAGATATTGGTACCAGAAAGCATATGGCAACCGGCACAAACCCATTCAACGTCATCCCCATATCACCATGGATACAACAGCGTTACGTCAATCTGTACCAATCTATGGCAGAATCAACTTGACTGAAGGATTAATTTCATCCATTCGTTCCAATCAACCGAACGCCGAGACGGTTTATGGGTTGAAAAGTTAGCAAACCCGATATGATTGATTGCTTTGCGGCCACAGCACCACGAGGCGTGATTAGTGAGCAAACGTGAATTCATTCACTCTTGTGGCTGCCAAAAGAGAGGCCGCGTAAGAGGTAAACCCTTGAGATGGGTTTTATTTGCAGCAAACAACGGCTTGTCGGCAAAAAGAGGCTGGCCAATGCTGGTGACCTGTTATCTTTTATCTTCTGCTTTTTTGTCTTCCTCCCAACAGTCCGGTAAACGGTCAGTTTAATTTAATCCCATCAGCACCATCGATGATGGTGGATGGAGCGAACCACGGTAACCACGGGGTGTTTATTCGGTTTCCGGTTTCTTCCTTTATTTTGTTCACGGGTTTCAGGGTTTGATAAGAATGCCCTGTGTACAGTCGTGGTGTGCGACGACTGTGCAAAGATACTCGTTTTGCAAAAGCACGAGAAAACAATCGTCCTTGCTGCTGCCCACTGTGTGTTGTAGCCCGATAATACGTACAGAAACTATTCCAACACGTCGCTTCAATTGCTCTCCTGAGGGGAAAAAGGGGTTTTGTTGTGAGGTTGGCATCGAAGCACGTCCCTTTTTCCGGTCCTTTCTGCAGGCTTGTTTCTTTGTTTCTTGCGCCCAGCTATGCCCATTCTCGAGGGGCTCATTTTCTTGTGCCGGGCTCTGTACGTTTGCAACAGGAAAATAGGGACGTGTTTATCTGCTGTAAAGCATGCAAGCGTAGGAAAGAGAACCTTGCAGGATGGGTTTGAGTTAGACAATAAACAGAAAATTATTGCCACTTTTTCCGTTTCGTTTTGCTGCTTTTTTGTTTGTCCAAGCCATGGCTGTGTTTCTCATTGCTTGCTTTTTCCTTTGCAATTCATTTGATTGGTGAAGGTGATAGTTTGGTTCATGGCCTTTTGCACACACTGCCTGCGTCTCCAGTTGAACGTTTTTCTTCGCTTCAAACTGATCCATTTACCGAGATCAGAATCAGTCTTGGTAAATTGTTTCTTTCCTTCGAGCATCCGTTTTCGAGGCTACTAAGAGGAACTGTCTTCCTCATTAAACTCATTGCCTGATTACTAGCTGGCTGTGCTACTAGCGCACTAACGAGATGCGTTTGGTGAGGGAATCTTCTGGCGGGTACCATTCTAGTGGAATGAATTTTACTCTATCTTTGTTACATTGTGAAAAGAGCGACGATGGCAAAACGCCACGGGTGAGATAGTATCGTACCAGTGCAGTCGATCTACCGCCAAAAGGCACTAACTGCAAGAAGGTAGCTGGAGCGTTGATTCATTAACTCGTAAGGGCAGACAATGTAGTCGTTGAAGCGGCGGGATATTATTTATGTCCAGCAGTGAGCAGGCCACTGTTAGAGCAAGACAATTGACGATAAACTGTACCAGGCTGATCATAAAATGGACGATGATGGTAGTACTTAAATTGTAGCACAATGTACTCTATTCTGTAAGAAAATGGAATGATTTTTTTCCGGAAAATATGAGTAAAACTAAACGAAAAAACATTCTAGAAACAAAAAGTGCCTAAAGTTATGCAATCAGACGAACAAAATATCGCTAGCAACACACAGACTTGCGCCTGAAGTTAGGCAATCTGCAAAAAATACATCCATTGTCAGTATCTTATTTTGGCACTAAATGATTGATATGTTCTTTGCCTATATTTAGGCGCATTGTTTCCAAGGAACAAGTCAATAGAGAGGAAATGATAATTATCACTAAAACAAATGATTAATATTAGTGATTGGCAGTCAATTCACCTTGACAGGGGGTAATCGATAATCTAGTTTCCATGTCGTTATTACCAACACGTCTTACTCTATTACCACATTACCAAATGCGTCCTGGTGACCCGTAATGCACTAGCAAAACCAGCAATGAAGCCATGTGAAATGGCCCAGAAGTGGCCACTAGTCGTGACGCTGTTTATGACTCTCGTCGCAATCAATTATCGCATTTCTCGCCACGCCAACGCTCATGCTTTCTTCGCGTTGTGCAATGAATTAATGTCTTTTTTTTTCTTTTTTTTTTTTGTACCATTCCCATATGAGTTTGTATGAGTTTTTTGCTCCTTGAGCCAATTGCTTGGATGTGAGGGAGATCTGGGAACAGCAACAGCAAAATCCTGCCCATACAATCCCAGCCTCTGAGTTGTCGTCTTTCTGACGCCATCCAGAGGGTCTTTCTGCAGATCTGTACCAACATCATCGCCAGAGAACGATGGTGCTAACATGCTGCGTTTATTTAATCAAACAATTGTCGCCGGTCGACAACAACACGTCCAGCAGCAGGACTTTGTGGCCGCTGGCGACGAGCAATGCATAATCCTGCTGGAGACAGTGTGGAAAGTGTGTTCATTGCGCTCGGTCGTTCCAGCATGCCTTGAAGCACGATGACGACCAAGGCTGCAGGGCGGGACCTGATGCAACGATGGTGTAAGTGCATGGTAATGGTGTGCTGCTGCACTTGACCCGTACTCCAGCACTTAATACAGTCCATCTTTATTTCCCTTCTTTCCATGTGCGCAGTGGTTCCGGGGGCATCGCTCGTAGCAGTGCAGTAAATCGAGTGAAATCCACTGAAACTCAGGGTATTTAAGCTTTACGATTATTACTATTGCGTTTTAGAAATGTGGGGGGACTGGTGGCCTTGCTCGGGGCATTAGCTCGGGGTTTCTTGGAACATAGAGTCCACACAGGGTCAAGCGATGATGAGCGAGTAGCTTTGCTGAGGGTATTTATTAAGCTTTGTTTGGGGAAAAGATTCATAAAGAAAGAAGCACGCTTCAAACATGGTTTTGGATCAACTTGTGACATTTGCTCATATTCAGTGACAGAAAATTTCAAGCATAATTTTGCGCCAAGCCAAAATCTGATCAATTAATTACGCTATCGGATTTCCCGCACCCTCGTTGAAGGGTCCAGCAGCACCTTTTGTTGCGTCCCTGTAAAATGTCCCCCATGTGAGATGGATGCACGGCGTAACAAGAGCACAGCTTCGGGCACCCCATGAAATGGGTAGGAAAGTGATTTACATACGTATAAAATTACTACATGAAACGAGCATAACGGGGGCGGCGATGAGAGCGAGAGATAAAAACAAACACGACCAACACGTGCAAAACGTGGCGATGCATGGCAGGGAAAATGACACTTTTTTCGACAGCCATAAAGCGTCAGATAAGAATCATAAAACAACGATGAGCCGTAGCGCTTGGGATGGTAATTTCCATTTTCCAAAAGGTGTCATTACAAGGCTGAGGAAACGTTTCGCGAGGAAGCGAAAACGAGTGGCTGTAGTGTGCGGTGTCGAGTGCTCTCCGGGTACGGTGAGAGCACTCACTGGAATGACTCATTTTCTGGGGTTTGCGATAGTTCTTTGTTAAGATTCACGTCACCTTCCGGGAGGGCATTAGAGAGTGGCATTGAAAGCTTCGGACTTAATTATACGCATATTTGAAATAATATAATTTCACCGCGCATCACACCCCAAAGGCTGCAGTTGGCGCGCTGGTTGATGCGCATTCCCTCAGGGCTGCCGTGTTGGTGCGCTTCGATGTCCTTGCAAAGCGCCAATGACACCGACAGTCGAGTCGTTAGTCAATCGCATCCAAACGTGGCGATGGTGGTGGTGGTGTTGAAAAATTAGCATTAGCACGCACATACACAGCGCTCAAACTCTCGTCGGTGGCCACACCGTCCAAATCACAGTCACGTGCGTTGACGCTGAGTGAATCGATTCGAAATTGTACGCCAACATGAACTTCCGGTGGAGGGCGTTTGTGCCGAGAGATGATGGAGAGCGTGCCGGAGTGTGCGCGGCTGCGAACGAGGTGCGTTTATGATGGTATCGTAAAAAAGTATGAGCACCGATGCACACAATCGGTGTCTTCGAGCAGGATCGGGGAACAGAAACGGAGAGGGTCGTTGGACCCCATTACCCCCGAAGCCGTGGAAGAAATTTCCAATGAAGAGGGGGGAAACAATGGCTGGCGAAGGGACGACCGGCTGTAGCATAATTAACCCAATAAAAGTCCCGAACAAAAGCCGAGTGGGGTGGGGTGGCTTCGCACTGGCACTGATAATAACGTAAACAAATTTGCCGCCGATAGTGATCTTTCGTTACGTTCGTCTTTTCGGTGGCCGAACGCCACTGGTGAAACCGGAGCGAACCTGGTGGAATGAGATTTATCCTTTCAATGGCTTGGGTTGAAGCGTTTGTTTTTGGTCCTTCGAACCGGATGGGCCGGGTGTTTGAGTTTTGGTGGTTGTTTTTTTTTCTTCTGTGGGTTTGGTTTTGCAATCACTGTAAAGGTAGTCGTAGTCGGTAAAACTGGCAAAGCTAAAGGGGAAAACTGGCCGTTGTTGTTGTTGTTGTTGCTGTGTCGGGTTTGAACGAAGGCACAGAGAGCGGAATCCACTAGCTTTTATGTTACCACAGGATAACAAACTACCAAACTGTGGGGACTGTGTACGGTTGACTCCGTTCCACAGGGGCATCGTACCGTACCGTGAAAGTTCAACCGAAACTGTTTGCCCATTTCCGGTGAGTGTGTGTGGGTGTATATTTGTGTGTTTTGAGCAAAGGTTGAGGTGGGTTGAGAGCAAATATTTGGTTCATCGTTGATACCCCGGGTTCAAACGGAGATAGCTCAAAATGGGTAAACTTTAAAGAGAGTTTGATAAGCGTAGCATTATGTTTTGCGATACAAAATGGGTTTGTAGTGAGTTATCACGCAGAAATAATTGTTTGCTTTAAGGGTCGTGACATCGAGAATGAAGTAGTTAGTAATAAAATAGAGCGCGAAAGGTCTAATAGTTGAACATTATGATTTAAAGTATGACAATGGTTGAAATAAAGTGATTATATTTCATATTGCATAAATGTAGGCGTTTTTTTAAATACGCCTGAAGGTATGCAATAGCACAAAGGGCCATTCGTGTAAATATTTGTTTAAAGCGATTATATTTAATATTGCATTAATTTAGACGTTTTTTTACCAAATAAGCCTGAAGGTATGCAATAGCACAACGAGGCAATAGCAGAACGATATATTCTTATTGCCTATAAGTAAATAAGCTATTCCCATTTTGACTTTTTTCATATCGAAATGCTTTCCCCTTTTCCACCTCCACTATTCTTACCACCAACCATTCACAGCATTAATTTACGCACGAAACTTGATTATCTTGTCAAAACAGTTGCCAATTAATACTTTCACTCCCGTTCCCCGTTCTTTTGCTAATCGTTTCAGTTCAGCAGAAAACAGGAAGCGCCTCGGGGGAAAACTTATTGCCGCCCCGTCCTATTGCTTCTCTTTGCACGATTGTATGTCTTCCTTGGAACGATAAAGGCGCTACGAAAACTAAGTCGTTTTCATGCATTCTTCATCACATCTTTCAACTAGCTTGTATCTTATTTAAGCTCCCTTTCTTTACCCCAGTACAACCCTTTCTTTGTGTTGGATAGTTTCGTAGTTTCTTACCCTTTTCAGTATAAGAGTGGAATAGTAAATTAAAATGCCACACTCCTGTCCTCACTGCCCTTCATCCGGTCAGCTATACGTGACGATACTGGATGGGCACTATTCATCACTATTTTCCACACCTCTTCCTACACATGCTTGGGGAATGATGCTGATAATTATTTATCAATTTCGCACCACTTACATCAGTTTACTTTCCGTCGGCCGACAAGGCCAGGAAAAGCCTTTTGGGACCTGAGCCAACAAAACATTGCAGCGTGTTAGTGGGTAAAACTTTTCCATCAGCTCAGCATGGTCCTTTATTTTGGCGGCTGTCCTTTGGGTTCGTTTATCAAACGATCGTTCTTCGATTAGGCAACCGAGGGCTTGGCTTTGCGGCTGAAAAGGTATGAGGTAAAACTGCCAAACTAGCACGAGTGCGTCGTAATGTTGAATGATATATTTCTTTAGTACCACTTTTGGATGTGCGTAGCACCGGACTGTGAGTGTGCCTTCGACGTGGTAATAAATATCAAATTCAAATCAAGGCTGCACAGGGTTGGGCTTTCCCGTTTTGCCCTCCTGCTAGCCTTTCGTAAAAGCCGTACGCTTCTCGTTGAGTGGATCGGATTTACACGCATGGAAAACGCGTGTAGTCGGGTTTATCTACCACTCCACATCAACCGAAAACCGCGAAGCACGCAAAACTGTAACCAAAACAGACACTTGCGAGAGATTTGAAGAGGTTGAAAAGCGGGGAGCATAAAGGGGGTGAGGAACATAAAAAATCTTTTTTCGAAAGCGGAAAACCAATGTGGAAGAATTGGAAAAACTTGAGGATCGTGAATGGAATGCATAAAAAAGTGCGGGTTTCCCCAACAGCTCGTGGCGTGTTTTCTTTTGCCATTTCAGTACCCAAGGGGACGCTGTTTTGGTGGAGCATTGAGGTATGCTGGCTAAAGAATGTTGCTGTATGCGTATATTAAAGAGGACAGAAGCTTTTTGTTAAGAGGGGCAATGCGTGGTGAGCATCAGATGTTGCCGAAAATGGGACTCAGTTGTTTTTATTCTGGAAGAGTTAGATTTGATATAAACAACATCATAGAGATCTTAAAACGTTTGTATAAATATTATCATTCAGAATATAGTTTGGTTGAAAGTACCGAATATATTGTTATTGAGGTTTTATGTAGCGTTTTTAAGCACACATTTAGGCGTTTAATATGGAATTTAATTTAAAATAGTATAATACGCCCAAAAGTATGCAATTGAAATATCAAAACGCGAGGAATGAGCATATGTGTTTTGCTAAAAAATCATATTATTGTCGTTGGAACTGCTTATTATATTTCTCCTTCAATTTGGAGAATGGGAAACGAAGACACATAAATCCAGCGGCGTAAAAAATATATACCGATAATGCGCTTCATATTACGCATCAAATGGAGCAAAAGTTTTCTCTTTTGCTATCTGGCCGCTCCATCATGCGTCGAACGCAGTGTTGACCTCGTTTGGTTGCGAAAAAATATTGGAAACTGTTAGTCCCCATCTCTACCGGGCGCAAAGGATGAACAACTTTTACCCCTCTCTGGTGCCATGCATTACCGGAATAGGGGCCGATTGATGCGTGTTCTATTGATGAAGCGTAGAGAAATGGGTGATTTTGAGGGAAAAGAAAATCTTAAACCGTTGTGAAATCAATGGAACAATTGCTGTTCCTTTCTTTTTTCTTTCCTTGCTTCATTGCTGCTTACATTTATGGAGAAAACTTTTCGCCCACCCGTATAAAACTAGTGAAGCCTGGTAAAACGCACTTCGTATCTAGCCCAGAATCTATCGACCATCTAGGATCTATTTTGCTAAGCCGCCGTGACCGTGCCGTGGTGCCGTAGCACCTGGAAGCTTTGGAAGTTTTCGCTCCTTGGCACTGTTTTCTCCTGCTGAGACCTTCCCGCAGTTTCGGGCCGGGTTTCGGAGCGTTGCGTTTGCTGAAGATGGTGCAGATAAAAAGTAATGTTTAATCAATGTGGCAATATGGCGAAGCGCTTTAGATGGAGATAGAAACAGCATGGTTCACTGTGCGGCGGTGGTCCTAATGGTGTTTGCCTGCCGAGTTCTTGAGTGTTATTAAAGGTGCATTTGGAGGAAATTTAGCAAAACGAGTGTGACTAGGCCAGCAATAATCCTCATCAGGATGATCGTGTAGCAGAAGGTTTCGAAAGCCGGCACGAGGTTTCGCTTTATAATGGTTAATCGATGTGAGGGCTCAATGGAATGGATGTTTATAGTGTCGAATTGGAGTGGAACGATCGTTTCCGGGGAAGCGGGGAGAGCGTTTTAGTATCATTACCCATACCGTACTGTGCTAGTTAAGGAAGGGAAAGGATTTTCTTGAAACATTTGTAGTCGTACCAATCGTTTAGATTGTACGCCGTGATCTTGTGATCGAACCTAATGACGCAATTCAAAAATGTCTATCAAACGTGTTATCGTTTGCTGGATAGGATAGCCATTCCATAAAATAAACATATTCAGACGAAGACATCACTCAAAGTGAAATCCTTTTAAAGTTCACTGACAGGATCGTAAGCTTGTGGCATTGGAAGTTTACGTTCGAAATTTGCACTTCGTCACCCACATCGTCGTTCCGGTGTGATAGACTGCCGCGAAGGGACTCCCCGAAGGTTAACGATCCTGAATCAAGCCTCACAAACGGACTGTAACTGAAGGGTAAGCAATTTTTTTGTACATTCGCTTCCCTCTTGGCGTTGCTGCCGGTTAACACGCAACCGTTCACTACCCAAACTAACCCCACAAACAATGGCATGAGAAGATCGTGGAGAATCGAAACGTTCTGGTGGATAAAAAAATACAGTCCTCGAGGTTAAAGGTTCTTCCTGTCCTTCTTCTTTTTTTTTCTTTTCGATGAAAGTAGTGGAAATTTAAAAGTAGCAAAAACACCTGTCGGAAGGCACCGAAAACTAACGCAACCAAAAAAAAAAGGGTGATGTCTATCAAACACAAACCTTCATCAGGTTGGTTAGGCATTCTGTGTTAACATGCTCGTTTTTTGTTGTCTGGTGTTTGGTTTAGTTTTTTGTGCAAATTTATCCCCTACCGTACGGAACGAAATGTTTTTCTTTGCCTCAGAGCACTGAATTTTGAACATTGCGAGCGATTGTTCTTGAACTTGAGAAAGCAAAATAGCACCGCATTCGCAAAACAAACATAACCACAGCGTGTCGGCTTTCGGCCACGAGCCACGAGTTTTCAGCCGGTTTCGGTTGGCGGGTTTGTAGCAACATGAGTTTTGTTCGTTTTGTTTCTAGCGCACCGCAAAATGCGATGTTTTTCCTTTGATAGCCGGAGCGGGTATCGTGTTCCGTTTTCTTCCACGAACACGAAGGATAGGTTTGTGTGTTTTTTCACCGTACCCGGTCAATCGAACATTCAATGATGTTGATAAAGATGTTCTTTCCCCATCTTCTCTTCTGTCGATTAAAGCCGTCTCCGCATTGATGTTGCCAAAAGAAAAGGACGACAAAGCATCATCTTTCGCATCCAGTGGCTTATGTTGCTCGAGATGGATGATGAAAAAAGAAGGAAGATAAAAGAAGAAAAAAATGAAGTAAAACAAAACTGGCCGTCCAAGGGCTGTGCTGGCTAATAAAATATTTATTCAAGAGGGTGTAATATGAAATAATAAAAATTTATAGAGACATACATTTTGCATTGCCCTTTTTTGTTGTTGCGCAATGGCCAGTGATGGTAGCGAGCTGGATGAGGAACGCGAAACATGCTGTCGAGAGTAACGACAGTATCGAAATTACTTGCTCTCGGACGTTTGTTTCGTTTTTATGCTTGAGTATTTGGTAATCGAGCTGAACGGGTGGGGTCAGTAAGTGAAGAGAGCAATTGGATTCGAATTAAGATGTGTTACGACCACCGATCGGTGTGAGAACTTGTGTGGTTGATGTCACATATTTCGGATGTTATGTTTTTTTACTGTTCTGCTCAAAATATGTCAATTAATGTATGCTAAATACAAAGTTTCAATGATTTAGCACGCTTCAAAGCTCCAAAACGGTAAAAAATATTAAATTGTAATGTAGTTTGAATAACATCAGGCGCATCAACAGAGTCTTTGCATAAACATATATTTGCATTTTTCCTTGTTTATGGTATGCATGGTATGGTATTTAAATAAAAATATGTTAAGGCCGTGCTACATTGATCGGACTCGCAAGTGTAATTTCGATAATCACTAGCGCATCTGGCGGCGGCTGGTGGAAGCTTTTTTAGTCATCGAGGGAATAGTCATGCCGAATCTCAAAATTAAGTAGTTTTTTCATTCGTTTTCATTTTTGTCATGAAAATGGATGCAATGCATGCAGGACATGTGCATCTACCTTTAACGAAACAAATCGGTACACTAAAGTTATGCTAAAGCGATCAATGAGAAACAGGTACTAGCCCGTAGTCGGTGCATGCAAAATTCAACATAATAACCCTTGCTTTGGCTTCTCCGCCCGCAGGCAAAGCTGCTTTTCTTCCCCGAGGGTACGCGCGGCAACGGTGACAAGCTGCTGCCATTCAAGAAGGGATGCTTCCACGTTGCCGTCGAATCGCAAGCCTTCATTCAACCGGTGGTCATTTCGAAGCACCATTTTTGAAATCCAAAACGAAGATCTTCAAACGAGGTAAAGTAACGGGGCTAGGATCAATAGTTTGAGCTTTTGCGGACCTTCAAGGTTCTAATCGCTGCTGTTGCTTGTTTGCAGGGCATAATATCATCAAAATTCTACCGGAAGTGTCCTGCGCGGGTCTTTCCAAGGACGACATTTCAGCGCTGATGGAGCGGGTACAGAAGATGATGCAGCGGGAGTACGAACAGCTGTCGGAGGAGTCCCTTTCGATTAACAATATTAGTGAGGTGCATTAGACTCAGCGATTGGCGATGGGCCTCCTCAGGCTCTGTACACGTGCTATACAAAACAATTGACTTGGGCAATGAATGTTTTAGGGGTTTAGGATAAGAAATCAAAAGCAGAAAAGACAGAGAGGAATGCTGCCACCAAGTGCTGTTTCCCAGGTATGGGAAGAAGTAGACAGGTTCACCAATATCATCATCATCGCCTTATCGCTAACGGATAGACAGTATAAAACAAACCTCCTCATTGAACAGAGAGCTTAGTAGTGGCGATTAGCGTTCGGTTTTTGTATTCACCGGGATGTGTGGGATTTAAGTTATGTCTCTTCCAAAGTCTATCATTTTTTCCCTTCCAACACGCACCTTTAGTTATTGAAGATTGAAAAAATACGGCTAGCCAGTGTAGCAAGCACAAACGAAAGGAGATGTGAACGAATCGCGCAACGTTTATTTTGCTAACTTCCTCCGAGACTCTATATTGTTCCTGTAGTTTAAGGGCACAGTGAAAGCGAAATGGGAAGGAAGATCCAGATTATCAGGTATGTTGGTGCGGGTTTAAAGTTGTTTCAAGTCCAAGGTAGCTATCAATCAATCACGAGGTGGAGGAGGACTGTGAAGCAATATATCGGGAAAGAGTGGCAGTGGCTTGTAAATAGCGTACAAAGTACAGTAGTTTTAGAATTTTATTCAAGAGAGCTAACTAGGGTTTAGGATGATGAAGGGTCGGGTAAGATGTCACTAGGTTGACACCAAACAAAGCAAAACAAAACGGGAAGAAACAAACGTGTAAGTGTACGTCGTACTATGGGGACAGTGACAACGGCGTCACTCTTTGGCCGTACGCTCAATGTGATACATACATTAAAAAACATTAAAGCAAAAGCTCCAACAAAGAAGAGATGCGTGTTTTTTGGAGAAGAGAATTGTGCAAGAGAAAACCCCCTTTTCGTTTGCAAAATGGCATTCACCGAGATTATGTGTGTTGTGTAGGTGTTCATTGGCACCAAGGCCCACGGGCGTACAAAATCCCAACACGAAAAGGGAAGCCAGTTTATTGCTCTCGAAGGAATTTCCCCAGCTCCTGATCCGAAAGGGATAGGTTTCTTTGCAAGCATTTACTGGATGTGAACGAAAGGGACAGGTAAGTAAGGGTAGAACCTACCCGGGCCAGTGGGAATGGAAATCAATTTCACTAAAAAATGTTCAACTTTTACTGTGCGGTCGTGCGCAGAGGTGGGATGAAAGTATGTAAAGTTGACTTCAATTAGGATCTTACAATTTGTAGGGAAACTTGACTTATCAAGAAGGGTTGCGTATGTAAGGTAAAAGCACACCTAATGTACACCAATATCCTTTGGGAAGTACTTCCAAAAACCAAGTACAAACTCTTGTACTAGAAGTTGATAGTGTCGATTGCCACCACTGGTCTTGGTTGTGATAACTCCCTTGAAGCCTCTCTGCCAAGAGATTTCCGATTATGAGCCTTCCACCTATTGGCTCAATTAAATTTTTGACGCTCTCGCCCGTGACATTCAATTAATGGAGAAACAAACCAAAAAAGAAACACAATTCTTTTAGCCACAATTACGCTACTCCTAATTGCAATTCCAGCGGGGCATGAAACAAGAAAAAAGGAAACATCCGAAAGGTCGTAATTGTGCTGTCAATTCTGATTTGCTCAGGTTGATTAATGATTCTGGACCAAACTGCTAGGGACGGCTGGAGTGACTAAGGGATGTCTCAGTAGAGTCCCTCCTGAAAGTTGATTGAGAGAGGATGAAGCTATTTCTAAAAGCAGAGAGAGATAGGGTGTATATTAGAATAAATAGAGGCTGTTTTGATAAACATATGAAAGACTGAATTGAAACCACTTGCCATCTTCAGAGATCTTTATATTCCTGGAGTATTCCTTTGATAAGCGTTCGATGGAAATTGAGAGTTAAGTGTGGATGATGTTATTGAATGGATGGAGAAGGTTTAATGATCTGTTTGTCCAGCTACACAATGATAATATTAGAAGAAGGCTCGTCCCTTTCAAGTACCTCGACCGCAATGTCGTTTGCGTTCAATGTCCTCTCAATCCTCTTCCCGATCGATTGGCGAGAGGTTGAGTGTTGAGGTGACCCATTTGTCGGTTTAGGAGGGTAATTTTTTTAATTCACTCCCTATTCCGCTATGCCCGGACACCACTGCCTAATCTCATCACATCTAATTACTCTTGTGGGGGACAACTACCACAAAACTATTCACCCTCGCGCCCAAAATCCTCTTGACACGTGTCACAACCTGGACTGTTGCCGGAAAGGAAAGGGAAGGTACATTGCAATCGACAGGTCGTCGTTGTCGTCGAAAATGGGTGCATATTTGTGTGACATCTTGACATTTCTTGGCTTTCCGAGGTGAGGGACAAGTAAACCGCAATCCTCCGGCGTCGAAGACGAGGGTGCACAAAATTATAAACATCCACACATCACGCTCTGTTTCCGGTGGAGTCTTTTTCTGCGTTACACACACGCACACCCGCTAGTACCTGGGAAAAGGGAATGGGTGGTTTTATTACTCCCAATGGAATTTGACCTGTCGCTTCCAGTTTCAGCTCACCGTTCCAGGATGTGTTGTGGGATGGACAGGAATGAAAAATCCTTTAGACATTCTTTTCTCCATTTTGGGTTGCATTGGAGAAAGGAAAAAGAATACTGGGGGAGTGTTTCATTGTGTGTGTGTATGTGTGCCTTTACTACAGAACCGCAACATTTCGTCTGCAGGCCATCCTGGATATTATGTGTACGTAGGTTTCTGTTGTTCGACTTTCATTTCTCACCTTCTGGGAGGCCTAATGACTTTCTTCGGTGGGATGAGAGGTGTTCATTTTGGTTGTCGGGTAGGGCTTATCCCCCAGCTGATCTCCAGGAAGAAGGAATGATACAAGGACGAGGTGTTAGGATAATGTTCATATCCAGAGAAAGAGGATACTAAAGGGCAAATGATGGGAACCGGAAAAGGTTTAGCAACATGAAAGCAAAAGGGGTTTTTGTAGGTCGTTTTCGTTTTTTTTGGGAACGAAGGATAGAAGGTAATGATACGGGTACGATCCCAAGTAAGGTTTGGATATCGTTTCTGGAAATGATCTTTGACTTTGTTGTCGATAGGAACAGGTTGAGGATACATTTGAGAGTTGTGCCCTTGTTTGGAAAAGAGCTTGAAAAAGGTGAGAAAACATATTGATAAAGTTATCCTTACATTTTAGCAATAATTGAAAAGATAACAGGTGTTAAAGACGGTTGTAGCCAACGGTCCTTTTATCAGAATCTTTTCGAGTACAGGGTTTGCTAAGTGCAAAATGAAAAAACGGAGTTAAGGGACAACTTTTACCCTAAATTTGAGATGCAGGGTTTCCAATGGAGTTTTGTCGCACGATTTATTGACCCTATTGGAACTCTGTTATCTATTTCGCGAGAGAATCTTGCTGTAATATTTTGAGAGAAGCGAGATCTTCTTTAAAAAAAACTGACCACCAGCCTATTTCATTCCGTTAATTCTGACCCTTTGGTTGAATCCCTGATTGTGAGGATAGATTAAGACTTGGCCGGGTTAAAATTAACCCTTGAGCACGTTGATTCGTACAAGGCGGTTTATTGATAAGGAATTTTCATAAGAAAATTCTACACTAAATCATAATTAATTTATTTTGTGTTGCTAAAACCATATTTTTATTACTTTTTGATTTGTTACATTTGGTTGATGTGGTTTTGAGCGAATTCGTTTACAGGACAATTAAAGGCTAACTGTTATATTCAATAACATAACATTGAACACAGCATTTGGTGACATTTTGCTTCCTTTCGTTATTTAAGGTGCGTCAATCGTTCTAAACTGCTTCGAAAACCATTCTCCGCTCAATACCTTTAACGTTTTGGTACGATTAGCAAACATCTGGTGTAGCAACAATCACACACATCACGCTCACCCGCCTTACATTGCGCCTTAATCAAACACACACACCCGGCCGGAACTCAAACACAAAACGGCTTTGAAGCAAAATAGAGAAAGCAACAAAAAATCCCAGTATCGGTTTGGCTCAGCAAGGACGAACATGGCCAAACAACCAACATACGCGTGTTTGTCACCTTTGCTGTAAAAAAATCCCTTTTTTGCCCGCATTGAAACGGCCACGGTGTCACGTTTCCGTTGTAACAACCGGAAACCGGCCGGTAACGCGAGTGGGATGCCTGAGTGAGTGAGTGCTTCTAGGAATGTTGGACACTCACGCTCTGTTTACAAAACGCTTTTTCCTCTCCATCTTTTATATATCTCATTTCCGAGAGAGTGAGTGCCAATTGGGGGAACTCATTTTCCGGCGTGGAATTTTCCGTACAGCGTTTTACTGTAAACAACACATTCCGATTCAGACCGTGCCAACACCTTCCTTACGCGCAGAAGTGCTGTTCAGTAGTGGTTCGAGCGTCGTCCGGTGTGGTGCTGTGTCCTGTACGTTCGTGCGTTACGGCCGAACGGTGTACGTACGGGAACGACGTTTCGTGAATGTGTATTGAAACGTGTAGTTGCCGTGTGTGTAGAGGAAGGCTCTCGTCTCGTAGCATGGTAGTGTATCTTCCTTACGTGTACACGCGGGGTACGTGCGTTGTGTTGACAATGAGTACAAAAAGTGGCAGCGAGGGCGATTCCTGACGACGAGGTCCTTGAGGCATTGCCGGTGTCTAGGACCAAAGTGCGTTTGCTTGTGTGCGTGTGTGTGTGTGCGTAGGATTTAGGTGCAAAGAGTGTGGGGCAGATTATTGCGAACGATGCGGCTGCAGTCTAACGCGGCGAAAACCGATCGCTTCTCTGCTACTACGCGCCGGTGTGCGTGTGACGCGCTATTTGTTCCATTAATCATTGATCGTGTATTGGAGCCCGGCTGTCCGGTGTGGGCAGGCCTGCAGTTGCCTGTTCCTGCATTGGAAGTGTATGTGAGTTTCGGATTACCTTTCGGTGCTGGTGGGCGGCAAAAGCTTTCCAGCTGTGTGTGGGTGTGTGTTTGCGCTTTTATTCCATGCTGCAGCGCGTGTGGGTCTTGTTGCGTGACGTCTAATTCGGTTGGCGCGTGAAGTGTAATGCGTGATCGTTGGTCGGTAGGTTCGGTGTCTGTGTTGGTGTAGCTGGTGGTTGCTTATACGTAAGAGCGTCGCAACAAACGACGAGCAAACAAATTTGATTTATCGCACGCGGTGGCGCTCATCCCGGAGCCACCCGGAAGCTGGTTTAGGGTGACACGAGAAATAAAAGAATGTAGAATAGCGTATTGTGCACTGCACGTCTTGCAATCAACGGCGAAATGGTCTTCCATTGGTGCGTGGGATAGACACGATGACGAATTTTGGATTTAAAGGGAATACTAAAGCGACCGGTAGCTGAACTATGGTAAGTAATGCTCGTAGTGTTACTGTGTTTTCATTGTTTAGTTTTAGTTCTATCTGAAGTGGAGTTTAATGTGGCTTGCGGTTAGTAATAGAAAGGAGTAACGCAAATGACATCTGTGAATTCCTGGCTTTTTGAAAGGCAAAATTTATACGCTGTATTTTTCAAAGCACCTCTGACGGAAATGGTTCGTCCTCCCAGAATGCAGAATCTGTAACTGGACGAAAGAAGATATTGTATCGATTCGTTGTTTGATTTAGATAGTTCCAATCTTTTCTAGAGTATGGGTATGAGTTCAAGATTAGCTCCAATATTGGTACAAAGCCAGGACCAGCTTCAGAACCTAAATGAATTCAATATCATCCCCAAGAACTGATAAAGATTCTTTATCAGTCCCAGGGTCAGTATTGATTCTATATCTCTTCCGGGATCAGTTCGGGGTCCGTCCCGGTTAGTAACTTTCAGTAACAGGTGCATTAAGAGTTCAGCATTGGTTCCTGAACTGGATTTGGCACAGGAGCGGTCTAAGTTGATATTGCGTTGTAACTAAGCCAAATTAGCAAGCAATTCCCAAATTAACGCATTGAATACATGGTTTCCCACAATTTATTGGTCGGTTCTCATATTTTTTTGGGCTTGTCTCACGATTTATTCATCATAATCCATAGATATTTTGTTCGTTCCCATAATTTATTGGTATCGTCCGTATCAATTAGTAGCATTTATTGGTATTTATTCGATACCAAGATAATTGAACCTAAAAATTGTGAGTAATGCCCAAAAATTCGAGAACAAACACCAAAGACATATGGGAAGCAACCAAAACATTATGGTACCCTGTATACGTGTGTTTTTCATCCCAATCTTTATCATATACAGGCGGTCCACGAGATACACGGTTAATGAGGACCGAAAACGGCCGCAAAATACAATTTCCGCGTAAGTCGAATCTCGTGATTTCCAGCTAAAATTTCACTAATTTTTGTGTAATTTTGCAAGTAGGGGGCGGTTTTAGTCACTTTAAGAATTATTTTATATGATTCGGACTGAATATAACAGTTTTAAACCTTTTGAAATAGGTTTTAACATACGATCAAAACGGAAATTATTTGGAAATTTACAATTGATGTGACAAATCAGTACAATTTGCTGAAAGAATTGTCAAATTTAGAAAACCTCGTATCTCCGTATCCGCGTAAAAGAGGTACCGTGTATCTCGAGGACCGCCTGTATCTTTAAAGAGATGTTTTATAGTTCCAACACATCTTTCATCGCTACAATAAGACAGTTTTCCGACAAAGGGATCTTCAGAATTTAAGAATTAAGAATTAAAATTATTTTTAGCTTTTTTTCAGTTTTGATTGGATAAGTAAGAAGTCAACATGAAAGGGTTTAAACGAGATTCTTTTTAAATTATTATGTTTTCTCGTGGTAAAACGTGGTTCTCGTGTAATTGAACAAACTATGCTAAGAATTGCAAGTGAGCTTGTTGTAGTAAGATGTCGCTTATAAATCATGTCATACGCAGATGTAATCACACAATTTGATGAGATCGTGCACAATATCTTTCTTTTTACCCTCGCTGTTTGATCAAAACATTGTCATTGCATTCTTATTATTGTGCAGTAAAAACATAAATTATCCCTCACTACGTAATAAACCGCTCCGACTCTACTTTATCAAACCAAAATAAACGATTGATCAAGACGATAAGCGCTAGGCTGAGCGAGACCCCTCTGTCGGAAAACTGCACCGCACTGTTGTTTGCGATGAAAGATGTGTTGGAACCACCGAGTAAGAGGGACTTCGAAAACCACTTGTCGGCTTAGTTCCAATGTTTAGATCTTTTTTGATAAAGATTTCATAATTCCTCCCCTGTACACAAAAAAAAACTGAAAGTCATTTTAAATATCTTTATTACATTGGGGCTATGCTTTAAGGAGCGTGAACCTCGTGCGGGGTTGTAAGAGAACAGGGGCAGGACGACAAAATCCCAGATTGGTGTGTGTGGCTCAGATTATCTAGCCTCAGAAGCTGGCAGCTCTACTTTCTTCTCTCCTTCTCAGAATAAAACAACAGAACACACTGTCGCAGCTGTAAAATATGATTCCCATGGCTTTTTTGTCAAAGAATTATACAAAAAAAAAACACACACACACACACCAAAGCAGGTAAAACATTGCGCCGATATAAATTGTACGCATCCGGGTAAAATGTTAACACGTGGTATTACCTTTCTCCAAACGTAAAAATGGAGAAGAGGCCGCGAACTTTCCCTCCGCGGTTGTTTTTGCCGCAAAGGAAATGGTGCAGCGCGGCACAAACGGGCACCAAAGGCAAATGAAATGGATGCCTCTACCCGGGGTGACCATTTATCTGTGCTCCTCTGGGAGGGATGGCAACGAGGAGCAACGGCAAGCAACGGTGGAAAGCTCAAAATTACATTCACCATTAAATTTTATTTTAAGTAATATGACGGTTTTTTTCGCCTCCTTTCTACTCACTGGCTTTTGTCGGCGGGTTTTTTCCGGTCCGGTGTTTCGTCGTTTACAGACAAGACCGTTGGAAGGTTGGTACTTTTTTGGCGCAGTTGTTTTTTCTTGAATTCGTAGTACATAACGGGTAAGTGGATTTCGGCTTTATGGTCACCGGTGGCTTCGAAGCGAGACGCTTTCGGTGCGCGATACACAGGAAGAGAGCGCCGGCCGGGATCGTTTCTTATATTTTTAGAGTGTCCTTCTTGGCTGTGTGTCTTCTTTGGTAGCGTAAAAAAAGCTCCACCGGAAGATTGAATGGTACAAGAAGGTATTTGAATAGATTTATGAAAATGCAGCTCCTGGGTGTTGGGTTGTAGCAAGGGGAAAACGATAATTTCAGCCCAAGACATGCGACTCTAGGTGTGTGGGAAATGAAAAGAAGAGTGCAAAAACTACTTCATTGTGATTTAGAAAACCTTGAATCAGTGATAGCTGCCTCACAAAAAGCTTGTCTGGCGTAATAATTCTCCAACAGGGCCAGGGTTTGGATGGTAAAAGTGTGCGCCAATGCGGAACCGAGAATTTTGATACGATTTTCCATATACAATCGGTTGGATTTTTTTCTTCCTTTCGCTTCTTAAGTACCCTTTTGGTCACACGAGGCGCCCACTCGCCAAGGGCGCATCCTTGAACTGGAAAGTGAAAATGGAAATTTTGCGAAACAGAATCTCCTCCCATTCCTGGCTGGCTGGAAGGTCTGGCATTCGCTTCGGATTTTCTCTTCTTTAATGTCGTGCTACCGTTGCATGAAGTCATGTGGAGGTTATTCTTTTATTTTGGGTTCACCGCTGGAACTCTCTAGCTCTTCCCTTTTCCCCTTCTACAGACGGAATGCTGCTGTAATGGCGCTTATAATGGCAATCAAAGGCATTCCTCAGACTTGGGAGCGTCCTGCGGTTCTGGGTTACCATGGGATACTACACGCTAGACACGAGCTTTCTGCTTCGTTTTAGGATTTAACTCGACACGACACGACGTCTCGACCTGTGTTTTTTTTTTGTTTGTTTGGTGATTGGAGGTGAAAAGGGTAATTGAAAAAAATCTGAAACAAGTGCAGCGATGCGCACGTGAAGCAATGTTCGTGCAGCAACTGCGGAAAGGAAGAGCTTCTTGGTTGTTGTCACCGATTATAGGGCGAAGCGTGCTTAATATTACGTGGGAATTGGGAAAGAGAATGACAAGATTGGTCCTTTTTTGTCTGGATCGTCTTGGTGGACAGTAATTCCGGCGGTAGTCAATGGTCCGTAGGAAAAAAAGGTGATTAAAGCGATCATAATGGCACCCAAGGAGCAAAGGGGCGATTTAGCGATAGGTCAATTGGTGTTTGGCCACCGTGCTACTTGCTGGGCAGGAATGATCGTAGCTTAATTGAGTTAATTATCTTGTTTCTTGCGGGATTAAATTGGCCAGAATGATCCAAGGAAATTATTGGAACGGTGTCTGTTGCGAAAAGTGGTTAAATTGTCGTTTTGTAAAGAATGTCTTGCAAAGTTTGATTTTGTTTAAGTTTGCTTTTACTTTTTCCAATACAACTTAATAACTTCAAGATGCTCCTCCTCCATCCTCATGTATAAAATATTGGCCAATATGGTGCTAAAATCATTTGATATCAGTTCTTATTGGCCCATCGACTATTTTGGGAGGTCATCAGCATATTACATAACCTAGACCATGAGCTCTACGGTCCGGATTAACAAATTTAAATATCAGAGTAATTTTGAAAAGGATATTATTGTAATCATAATTTTAAAGTAATGAAATCATAAAAAAGTATCGGTAAGGAAGTTAAAGAGAAAATTTGGTCAGTTTTTCTACATAATTCAAGTAAAAGACTATAATCGAATGAATATTAAGTAAATATTTGAATGATGATGAGAAGTCATCCAAATCTTCCGTTTTACGGGGCGTTTGAATGAATAAAATAACTATTCTTGCTTGAGTCATCGAGCTTAGGACTACGTGATTATAATCAATTGACAAAAAAAATGTGGAAGACTTAAAGCTATCGGTTGTAACC
This sequence comes from Anopheles arabiensis, assembly GCF_016920715.1. Lineage (NCBI taxonomy): Eukaryota > Metazoa > Arthropoda > Insecta > Diptera > Culicidae > Anopheles > Anopheles arabiensis. Next base: position 32,303,228 of record NC_053518.1, read on the forward strand.
AATTTACTTCTATAGGCTTTACACTAGTAAGGAAGTTACATTTTGTTTTAAGATAAAGAAAAACTGTCAAGAAATCCTTAGAATTATATTTTTAAGTTAGAATTTATTTAGAATGCATGCATCAATCAAACAAAAACATTAGACTGTAGACTGTTAAAATCCAGAAGGAATATCCATGCTTAAACCCAATGAGGCTGGTATGCTATCTAAGAAGTTATGGGGATACATGAGCGCTTTTGGCACTAAGTCTTGATTATTACCTTGCTAAAAATAGATTTGAATCATGTTATTAACATGTCAAAACATACTCAGTAACCAAGCCAAACCAAGTCAACCAATTCGAAGCAGTAATTATTCTACCGAAATAATGAACAACGGCAATTGAGGCAATTAGGTCTTAAATGGCAGGTTAGGCAGTAAATTTGCACTACTCCTTCATTCCTGATGCATCTAAATGATTAAGTAGCTCTGAAATTATGAAAACATTAAGATTCTCTTTAAAATACTATACTACTTCTGCTGGAAGCTTGCAGAAACGGTATTTGGCCAATTTAGGCCATAGAGCGCTTGGCCTAGGTTATGTAATACGCAGATGACTTCCCAAAATAGTCGATGGGCCAATAATAACTGATTATAAATGTTTTTATCGCCACATTGGCCAATATTGGCAAGCTGCAAGGTCATTTTGCTTTGAAATGAAGGCTGTCCTAATTTCAGTGAACCGCATAAATTACATACCTGGTATCACATTTATGCATTCATTATGCAACATTTTAAATGATATCGGTATGATTTTTTGCAGGAACACAGCTGAAGAGTGTCCTTAACGATCAGTGAAAAAAGTGTTCCGATAAGTGCTCATAAGGGACTGTGCAGGGTGCCGCAAAATCAGATAATAGGTGAAAATATGAGTTTTAAACTATTCAAATAACATATTTTTAAATATTCTAAATCATTCAGAACAATTTAAAAAAAATCTTAAAATGGAGGACATTTTACATTCAATTTATACGTTAATTGTTAAGGTATTCTGCAGAAAGAAACAAGGAACATGAATGAAAGACTATGAAACTCAAATATGAACAGAAAAGTGATGAAAAATGTGTTTAACGATAATTTCTTGCCAAAATGCTTTGAAAAATTAAACAAATTAATTTAATTAATCACTTATGGTTTTTGAAGAAAAGTTCACCACAGAATTTCTAAATAATTGATGAAACATTAAAAATGCAATAACATAGTTACAAGTTTGAGATGGGTTTTTTTTTTTTAAATTCAGAAAGAACAGCTTCGGTCGTATTGCTTAAAGGAGAAAAGAGTTAATGCTATCAAAATGATCAATCTAAACGATGAGACACTTGATTATTTGTAACTTTTCAGAGCATTTGGCTCACAAAATTATGGTATGTGCTCTATACCTTAAAAATGGTCTGGAATTTGTACAATTCGAGTCTGGGTGAAGTATGGACTGGAAAAAGCCACATAACTCATCAAGCTTTCAACATTCAAGGACGCAACCATCATTCATTTTTCCAAGTAAAATCCAATGTCCACACGATAGCTTGTTGTCGTGGATAGTAAATGGAAATGAGCCAGAAGACCCGGCTATTATTTTTTCTCTCTCACTTTGCTTTCCATTTGGCACTGGCTGGCCTAGCCGGTTGGTCCGAACGTGCTGTTGCGATATTAATTGTTAATTACCGGCGTCTGGATGGACCGGTAACAATTCAATTATGAGCCTGATCCTGGTTGATTAAGTGATTATTGTTTATTCTTCTCCCCCCCCAATGAGCAACTCGTTTCCTTTTTTTCGATGAATTTTTCCTTTCAACAGTTAATGTGACTTTTGCTAGCGACTTTAAAGACATATTTCGTCCTTCGTATTTCGTCCCTGTTCATAAATTATGGTTGAGGTTAGGGCAAGTGTGCGTGTGGCTTGGATTGGTGGGAGGCTTTGGTGCGTTCCATTTTCCGATACGTTTGAGTGCCATTCTTGCCGGACGGTTGCTATATTGGTTGCTTCACTGACCTCCCCCGTTTTGAATGGGTTGAAAGCATCCAAGAGAGGACAGCGTAGTGACGGGAAGGACAACCTGCCGGCGGCAACCAAGCCGAAGTGGCCGACAATTTTAATTTACGCAACAGTGCATATTCCATATGGCGCCAGCACTCGCCCGTTCGCTCATTTACTCCTACGGAATGGATGGAAAGGGGTTGTTGACCGTGTTGTTCCACGCTGCACAGTGCACTTTTTGCCACGCGTCCAGGGCGCGTTGTTTTGTAATCAATTTCCCCATACACACGTACAAAACATGGGTGGCCTTCCCGCCATGTAAAGATTTTTCTCGACCCAAAACAGGGCGAAAGGGGACAAAATGCCCGGCAAGAAGATGGAGGATCGAGCGGGAACCTTCATCTATCATTTTCACGCACTTGTGAACTGAGTGAGTGGTTTTTCTCGTGGTTAAGGTATGGAAATGGCTGTGTTGTCTGCCAGCCCAAGCGCCTGTCTGTGATTGACGTGTGTGTGTGTGTGTGTGTGTGGGGGAGGGTTTTTTTGTTTTGCACTGGCTTTGCTTTCAACACGCATCCTTCCGGTTGAACTGCAACCGGTGGAATGTATCATTTTGTGTGGGTTAAATAATGCACAGGAAATGCATTGCTTCATTGTGTGCCACGTGGGGGGTTTGAGAGTTTGGGCAGTTTGGATTGTTTGGGCTTCCTGTAAATTGGTTTTAATTGAGCATCTTTGTGCGAGAAAGGTATTGTTTTAATTGAAACGATTGAACGATCGGATGGGAAGTTTGGCTTGTCGTGGAGACGTTAATTGAGATCGGCATTTTTGATTCATAGGCACAAGTGACAGACAAAAAGATAACGATTCTAATTGAAAATTAAGGGCAAATATGGAACCGATTAACAAATATCATTTGTGTTTGCTAATATTCGAGGGTCCTGAAATGCTGGTTACCCTACATACCAGTATTTGGGTGTTATTATTATTTTCTCTTAAATTATTGCTGTAATTGGTTATATTTGATACAAGAAATGTCATAATATTTGTCGACACACGCATTGCAGTGGTTTTGAATTGTCTTAGATCGGTCAAAAATCAAAATTTACCCCTTGGCAGTATTGAAAGTGAAAAATAACTTGTTTATCGTAATTTAAAAATTCGAAGCGGACTAGAATAAATTCTTCAACCATAGCATTTTTATAACAACCACACTGGTTCTGGTTCTCTTCTGCCAGGCGAACTATAGTAAAACTGCCTAAAACTGTTATTTTTTTTATATTTCGAAAAATACGCAAGGAATTGATGTGAAACTTCGGGAATGAATAACAAAAAGGCATATTTTTATTTCTAAATTGTACTTTGAGACAGTTTATGATGCATTTTTTGTCAAATTTGACGTTTTTTATTTACCCCGCCGAAAACAAGTACACTGCCAAAAACTGGTTCAGTTTTTCCAGTTGTTAATACACTGGTTTTAGAGTCGTTGATACTAAATATGATCTTTAATAGAATCAGTTGCTGTCGGTTTGTATGAAAATGTACCTGTAAACGTATGAAATCTAGGGTAAACGTGCCTATAGTAGTGATATTGCACTAAAATGCGTTGCATACAATAAATTAAAAGTAATTAAGTTATTTATGTTAGTGTGAAACGTTATCTGGCCTTTAACAAAGGATTTAAAAAATAAAAGGGGCCATTCCGATTCTTAGTGACCGAAAAATTCCATTATTTTGTGAAATGTGTCAACATTTTTACAAAATCCTTAGGATTTCATAACGAAACTCATATTTCTGTTAACGTTCCAAATGACCATATAATTTCGCAATTACTAGTTTTTCAACATAACTGTTATGAAATGTTTTTGTTTTACTAAAATTATTTCCCTTTCAACTATATTTATGCATTTTTAAGTGTTTTTTTACCATAGTGGCATTACAGGTATACAAAACAAACATGTTCCTAATGTGGTTGTAGTTATAAAATCAATAAAAACAGGTAATTTAAGATTTTTTTCGACGACATTTGTGACATGTCGTACTGTTTTCACCAAAATAAGCAACAGAAATGAGTTTTCTCTAAGTAATTTACCAAACATAGGCCAAAATTCGCATATCTGGCCGAGTGAAAAATCGAATTCAATTTAAGCGTACTCATCCGGGAGTGAGTTGACGACAGATGTTATACAGTAGTTTAGTCAATATTTTCATCAACCAAATTCATACATTTTTACGATCAAATTATGTAAGAAAAAGAAATTATGGCAGTAGTAATCCTTACTATTGATACGAAAACAGCTTCCAAACTAGGTTTCATTAATATTACACAATGTTTTGAAGCATCTTTGTTTACCACCACTATAGGAACACAATACGGCGACTATAGGAACCATACCAACGTTATAGGTACAACGAAGCAGTCACAAAAATGTGTATTTTTTCGTAAGTTTGATGTGTTTCATTGTAAAAATGGTTATGACTGCGAAGATAAAACATATTCCAACATATATAATCCATTGAAACACACCTGTATCACTACAAATTGCACCCTCTATTGGTACATTTACCCTAGTTTGAATACGATTACGCTATGCTCCAGAATTGTTGTTTAATTAATAAATTATTGTTTGTTGGAATTTATTAATCAAATGTTGAAAAAAACAGTACCATCAACTAAGTTAAATGTAATATTTAATGCGATGGAGTTAAAACTTGATGTCTATTTGTCCGAAATGAGGCGAAAATTGGAGTATAGAAACAAATATTAGTAACAAATATTAGCAGAGGTACAATTTAGGGGCAAAAACTGTTGTCTAGGTCTAAAAATAGTATTTGACGATTAATATTTTAGTATCTATTTTCAGTGAATGTTTCGTATAGTTGGTTTTGCTAAATGTACGATGTAACATATTTGAAATTATTAAAAATATTACTAAATAAAACGCAAACAGGACCAATCAGAGAATGCTGAAAGGATTCGTCTTTGACTGTATCTAAAATGGTTTTCAAATAGAATCGATATTCAAAAAAAAAAATCAGAACTAATAACAAAAAATTAAAAAAAAGTAATTCATACACACACTCTCCGATTTGGAACAAAAAACCCCCATTGACATGCAAATTTATGCCAATCTCATTCGGAAAACTCGAATGCAAAGTGAAGCGCTGAAACAAGAGCGATGTAAAGCCCGACTGAAGCAAGCGAGGCACAATTCACTGCACTCGGGAATGCGTTTGAGGCTGTCATGGTTGTGTTCCTTTCATCCTGAGGGACTTTGGTAGGAAAATTCCCAAACCACTATCGCACGAAAGGTAATGTGTGCGTCTACTGTGGAGAGTGGGACGTGATTGGATTAGCGCAAAAGGGAGCATCGTGTTCGTTTCTACTGAAGTGTTTCTTTTTTTTTTTTTTTGGTTGTCTCATGTGTGGAGAGCATTTCAGATGGCCATCGAGAGCGATTTGCGGTGAGTGAGGAGAGTGGTACACCTGTGTGTGCAGCATCTCGGACAGCATTTTCTCTCTATCTCTTCGGATAGGGTTTTCCCAGAGCAGGTGTTATGAGTCATCCGGCGTCTGCGGAACGATCTCACGAAAAAACACAAGTAGGCTGTCGTGGGTCTATTTTTGCACCAATGTGTGTACTCAGAGGAACCCACTCACACGCAGAGTGTCTGGGAGTGGGAAACGTAAAAATTGTTTACGGAAAAATCGATCCAACCCGAATGGACGGGGTTTGTTGTGGTGCATTGGGCCGTGCAGTGTGCAACCATACGCCGAAATGCACTTCCTTCGCCGGCTAATGCAGTTTGCGCTTCGAATTGTTTAATTCGTTATTCAATGCGCCAAGGAAGCGTGGCTCGATTGCTATGGTAATGGTTGCCGCTGCCTTTTTTCGTTTGACGACCGATTGATTGCACCTGAATGGAAATCACTTCCGCGTTCCGCGTTCAAGTGGCTGGCCGACCGGCCTAGGATGGTAGTAAAATATTCATTCAAGTGCCTCAGGGCAAGGGGTGCGTTTGTATTTTGTCGATTGTAAACCTGGGGAAAAACTGGATTGTGTTAAGTGTTGTTGCTTCGATTGTATCGAGCCCTCTCGAGCCGACGGGCCGGACGCATAATATGCGAGCGAAAAGTGTGCAGTAAGAGGGTGGAACATTTCCTACTTCTCGCCCCCAATACCAGGACATGGCGAGGCTTTCTCCTTGCGAAACGTTTGCTGAGAGGGAACATAACAAACGATCGTAATTATGTTTACAATGAGTGAATCGAAATAATGTAATTAGAAAGAAAAGTTTACATTTTGCATACATACAAGTGAAGCAGAAAAGGAGCGAATGTAGGGGCTGGTAGGTTTCTGTTTCCCTCTTGTAGCCTGTGTTCTAGGTCGTTTTGCAGGAATGCGCAAAGCACGGGGAAAGCATGAAATCTTTCACTCCCCCAAGCGGGTGAAGAAGTGTAAAAGAATTTAATGAAAATGAATCAACAATGAGAACGAATGGCTTTCGCTCTCTCTCTTTCTGTCTCGTTTACCTTACGCCATTCTAGTCGTCACATAAAGGCCACGGGATGGAAAAGAATGGTTTTGCACTGTGGCCGCACGGCGAGGGAGACTCACAGTGTCGTTGATAAATTGCTTTCATCTAACCTCGTTTGTTCATCGGAAATAAATTGTGACCGAATGTGACTGAATGGACGCCGAACCGAGAGTGGGAAGGGATATCACACCTTAGTACGATCGAGGCAGTGTCTACACATTTGGAAGGTCCTGTTAGTGGGCAAAACATTCCGCCGAGCGACACGACATGCTCTGTAAGGTGAGAGACAAATTAAAAGAAGTGTTTGGTGGCGTGTGTTTGCTCCTGGGTCGAGCGTTACTGGGTGAAGGTTTTTGTGTGAAAACCCTGTTTACACGAGCTATGCCTGACAACTTGGAGACGTTGGAGTTTTTGGAGTACATTTCCGATTGATTAAAACACAATCTTGTTAACGATGGTGCTTGAAAAGGAGATTTGAAGTGTCAGCTGGTTTTGTGCACTAAAAAAACATGAATGAGCTCTATTTTACATTTTTAATTACAGTTCGACATTTGCAGAATCTTAAAAAAATGATTTTAATTAGAAATCTATGAATCTAGGCGAATTTGTATTGTAAATTGCATACTTTGCGGCGGTTTTGTTGACAACATCATAGAATTTGTTGTAATAGACGCCTAAGTATATTGCTCAAAATTCTTTCACCACCCTGTTGTGCTCGTACAGCTAAAATATTGAACATTTCAGTTGGAAATAATAAGAATCCACAAAGGAATACACAATTCAATCTGCATCTTTACTGCATCGACCCAATGGCGCATCAAACATCCCATCGCGCCTTAAGGACGTGCAGTACGGACAACAACAATTGCCTGTCAACCGCACGGGCATTGCAACGAGCGTAAATTTAAGTCTTAATTAAAGGTAATTGAAGGAAGGAGTGATATATAAGTATTGCACTGTGATAAGACGCTCTCTTCCCGCTGCCTGAGTAGCTGCTCGATACAGGACGTGAAGGAGAAGAAGACCTTTAGACCTTTAGCGCTTTTGGTTGAATGAAAGCCGGCAGCCGCCGGCACGTCCGTTGGTGTGTGGTATTGCTGTTGATGCTTAATTGGTATCGGCACAACGCGGTGAATGTCGATCGGAGGTTATATTTATTGTCAAATTAGCACGAACCTGCTCGCGTAGGAGGTTTGGAAAATGTTACATCCGTTTTGATTGGATTGGTGAAGAAGGAAGGAAAGTACAGCTACAGTGTCCAGTGTACATGTTTGGTCTGCTCTTGAAGATGGTAGCTCAGTTAGAATTGGATGGGTCGCTTTAAACGCTAAACTGGAAGTCACAGAAGTTGGAATACAAATTGAAGCAATTTACCGCTTCAAATTGAACTCAGTGCGAGCTACAAAGTGAGAGTGATTGTATTCTCACTTTGTAGCTCAGAGACTCCAAAATCCATCCTAGAAAGTGAACAAGAATGTGTACACTCCACAGACTTGTTGCAACGATTCATTGTACGCTTTAGTTCATGCAAGCTTCTCCACACGTTTTTTGCTGACAGTTGCTATTTTTCATCCATTTCTTTCCATTTCCCACGCCGCGCTAGCAAATTGATCACTTTAATTTGGAAGGATTTTTGTGCACTCATTGATTTCGAAACTCTCCCTCCTGATCTTTTTGTACTTCCTTTATTGCAGATACACACAGTCCGTGTGGAAGGTGAATACGATAGAAACGGAATAGCAGCACAAAACACTGCACCAACAGACCCGGTCAGGATTGCACCCGGAAGACATCGCAAAAGAATGATATAAATTTTGCCACTGAAGGCAATAAAAGGGATCAGCGCGAAATAAACGGCAGCGCTTGTGTGTGTGTGTCTTTGTTTGCCCCTCCTGGGAGCAAAACCGATGAAGGCTTACTATCGAAGGCGTCTTCGTTGGCTGTTAAAGAAATAGATTGCAGCTACTTGCTGGCAAGTTGGTTGTGAAGCTTCAGTGTTTTCGGTGAACGGAAGGAGAATATTCTATTAGTCACACTGTGGCAGGCAAAACACATTTCATCTTGCTTAACTGTGCGCTGCCTATCAGTAGGTGTTTGTGTGTGTGTGAGAGTGGTGGAATGTTTTCAGTGCAATAAATATAATAAATGGCCACACATCATCATCATCGCCAACACCATTGCTCCATCGTTCCCTTTCGCTCATGGAAAAAGTCAAAGTGTGATATAGAAAGCAAAAAAAAAACCCCTAGCAGGGAAAGGGAAGCCAAAAAAATGGCCTCTTTAAGAAGAAAAATAAGAATTTAAAAGTGAAAGTGAAAAATCCCGAGCAGCGTGCAAAAGTGAAAAGTGAAAAATTATTACAATCTTGCATTCTACACTTTGAATGTAATATATTGATGCTGCAAGTGGCAGTGAAGCAAACAACCGAAGTGTGTGAATGGGGCGCTTTGACGTGGCTTCCAATACTAACCGCCAGATGGAGCTACACTCCACGGTGGAGTGTCTTTGCTCCCCCTTGTCGAGATTGTCTCCATTTTTTGTTCTGCTTTCTTTTCGAAAGTGTAAAGTTTAATCCTGCTCGTTCCGCGTTTGAGTTCGTTTGTTTTAAGGCTTCCGTGCTAAGCTCCGGGCATGAGCAGGTTCTTTTCAATTCTCACCGAATTTCCTCTATCTCTTACAACTTTAGATTCAGCGGCTTTTCTTGTAAGGGTGTACGTTACTGTGATCATCGCGTGTGTGTTCATGTTTACAGCAGTTCGGCGATAGGAAGGGAAAAGCTGTGAGGTATACATTCCCTAAATGTGTTTGTGTGTGTGTAGTGTGTCACGGTAGAGTGTGTTCGGTGCAAACGCTTGTTTGCAAACGTGTCTTTCTCCATCCCGAGCAAAAGCCAACCATTCGCCCTGAAAATGTCTCGCGTATCGCATATCGTGTCAGTGTGATAGTGAAAAAGTGTTCTGAAGGCGCAGTTTTGTCAAGGGGAGGTTTGTCGACGTAATAAAAGTGCGGCCGTTATTTGTGCAAAATTTGGCCCAACATCTTCCAACCGGCGCCTCCGGTAAAAGGCAAAGAGTGAAGCTAGCGCTGCGCAACAAAAGGAAGAAAGGTGTGGTGTGTTTAAAGTTTTGTCGCTTTTTGCGTGTTTTATCGCGTATCGTGTTTCAGCGTTTTACGGCGTGAAAAGTGTACAACCAAAAGCAAAAGAGTGTGTGTGTGTGTATATGCTGATCCTACCCCGGCGGTTGGATTATGCACCGTGGGATAATGAAGAAACAAATTTAACGGTAAGTATCCTGGTCACGGCACCACGAAAACACAACTCTCGTTCTCTTTTGTTTCTCGGGGCAGGCTTAGCTGAGCGGTACAGTAGGGATTTGTTTTTACTGACCATAATAACTACGAACAGGCGAAGCGAATCCTTGCCGGGAGGTGCTATTTCTTTCACTTATTTCACCGTTTTTTGGGCCTGCTTCTGTTTTGTATGCCAGTGGGAGAGCAAGCTTTTTGCACAGTGTAAAGTTTGTTTTAATTGTTGTGCAAAAAAATCTTCCTTTCCATGTCTGTTTCCCTTTCTGCTCTGGTAACCAAGGTGCAAAGGCTAGAAAATTTGTACAGAAAAAAAGGAAAAAAAACCCAAAGGTAGTCTCCACTGCAGCATGAACGACAAATAAATTGCAATGAAATAAAAAGAAATAGAGCGACAACGAACGCTGCTGCAGACCGGTGCAGATACGGCGGCTCCTGAGAAGACGCGTGGCAGGATTATTGTGTCCTGGCAAAGGATAAAACACGATGGCGATGGCTGACGGTAGGCCAGCTTATTCAGGCCAATTATGATAATTAATGAAATGTGGACGAGAGTCTACGGACTGTTTGAGAATCCTGTACAAATCTGTTCTTTTTTTGCCGGTTCGTTAGTCCATAAAAAAATGAGCATATTTAAAATGGATCAAAAGAAAGGGCGGGATGTAGTGTGTCGTGTGGTGAAAGAGCTGGCTTCTCGATGCGGCAATTGGAAATATTAAATTTTATAGAACGTTCTTGGTGGACGTAGGCAAGGACCACGTAGGACCATCCACCATTCCCGGTTTGAATCACAATACAATAGTGATGGAAATGAGGCATAATTTGCATCCGTGCTTGATGGATTATGTATAGACTGATATGCAGATTTGCTGATGGTTCATTGTGTTGTACCTTGCCATCAATCGGAATGCACTTGATTTGTTCGACCATAGTGAGTTTATTAGCATGAAAATTACAACTGATTGTGCTAAGCTATGGCAAATAGTAGTTTCATCTGGTTTCAAAAAGTGTGTTATCCAATTTTAGACCGCAACGACTTGACCGAGCGACGATGGGACAAAGATCTTCACTTTTGATTGGCTTGCCAACCGTGCAGCGAGCAGTAGTTGTGCATCATCGGAATGTTTATTCTGGAGCATAAGAAGTGAGGGAAGCTGACGACACTGGATGCTCATGATTTGCATGTCATCAATATTTGATCGAGTTCGCGCCACAGAACGGAAGCTCCGGAAGCTCATAAGCGGAATAATATTACAATATTGTCTATGTCTGCGCAGCAAAAGACAACTCTGGAGCTTAGACTGATGAGTTTTTGTTTTATTCCATTCCGTAATGGAGAAGCTTGTTTTTTTCTTCTTCTGTGCATTTGAAATAGAAACCAAATGTCTGCTAACACACAAAAAAAAAAAAAAAAAAATAGAAGGTAAAGGTAGAACCCGTAACGAGAACTGTTCCTTTTAACTCCCATTTGCTGTGCTCCCTTCCGGTTGGGAGGGGAAGGTTTTTCCGGTGTTGGTGAGTCAAGTCTTGATGAATGTCAATAAAAGTGATGAAAAGCGAGAACGCGCGGTTGTGAGGAGAGAATAAAAAAATCGTCCACGCAGGGAAAATGGCGCTTGGAAGACACAGGGGCCGGTTGGCGTCCCACGACCAGTAAGTATGGCATCGAACGTGACTGTGTTGTCTGATGAGCTCTTGGGCGGTGGAGGGGATGTTCTTGCAATTGCTTGCAACCTTTTTGAAGGAAAAAAATCAGCATCCGACTATTAACATCCGGTACAGCACGAAGATACTAGTTAGTGCGTGTCGTACGTTTTTTTTTCGCTCTTCCGCTTTAGCTCTAGCATTCTTAAAAAGTGAATGTTTGTTTTAGGGCGAAATAAGGTAGCAGTTTATTTGTAAGTTCATATCGAGGGGGGAAGAACTGCTACAATATTAGGAAAAATCAATTCGTCTTGTGATTCCTCGCATGCATTTTCGTTTGCTCTCGATCGATCGATGACAGCGTCCAGACAATCAAATTTCACCACCCCTAGACATGGTTGATGGTTCCTTATAGTCCCCAGGGGAGGGAAAGGGCTCGACAAGGCCAAATGAACTAGCAGTTAGTTGATAAATAATAAAAAAGAAAACCCCCTGCACTCGTGATGCGTAGTTTTTGGTTACAGATGGAGCTAAAAAGGTATAAAGCAACGCGTTTTTAAAGCAAAAATAGTATAAAAGTCTTTTTGATATGCGAATTGCATAGTTTGTGAGTCGAATGTGAGTCGAACAGCCTAAAAGTATGCAATATGCGTTTCAATAACTAAGACAACTAAGGCAATAAGTAAAATGTCCTTGTTGACAACGGATTGGCATTCCTTAATGGGATGTTATGCAGTGTTTTGCTGTTTCAAAAAAGTGTTTGTGAGTTTTATAACATTTTGAACGCAGCTATTGTATCTTGTGACAGACGAAATAGATGCACTTTGTTATTAAAGAATTAAACCGATGGATTTCTATATTGTAGTTTATTTGGACCATTATTATTATATGGAGTTATTGCCACTAGTTGTCCTACCATGTCAGCAAGACAATTTTGGACGAAAGCCGCTTTTACACACAATTAGTGTGCCTCAAAACATTCAAGAAGATAAGTAATTGTACCTTTTTTGCTAGGAGAACAATAAAAAGCACCAACATATCTGTTGTACTTTTTTCTCAAGGTTGCTGTTGCTGTTACTGCAATCTCTTACTTACACATTTTTATAGCACTTCAGCCTTTCTTGCTGCGGCGTGAGCACTCCCGAGGATGCAAAAGTTTAATGACTGGTGCTCGTTTAGTGCCCAATTTATGAAGGCCAGTCAGACACAGCACAAAATTTCATAATTTGCGCTGCTACGCTACAAGAACTAGAACCAGGTTTTTTTGGGGAAGCTAACATTGTTTTTTTTGGTGGATTGTGGGTGAGCCCCGTTTTTGTTGTGAATTAAAAACGTGACCGGTGCGTAAAGGTTAAGGCCTAAATTAAGTTTATACACCGTATCATGTCTTGGATTGAGAACAAAATAAAAAACCCACAAAAATATAAAGCAAGAACATGCCCGAGTACAGGTTGTTTTCGTAGTAGGAATTCGACCTTCGCCAATCACCACGAAGCAACGAAAAAGGATAAAGCCCTGTGTCTGCAGCTTATCCTAAGGTTATTCCGTTGACATTCACGTACTTTGTTAATGTCTTGCCATACTTGCGACGTGGCCATCGGGTCATGCTCGTAAACACGGTGGTTGGGGGATAGATCCCGGCCGCAATAAGTTCGCAACCCTACTTTTTACAATAACAATGTGACGTCAACTTTCCCGCTGTTGATGAGAAGCTTTCGGGAACTATTTCGACAGGCCAGCAGGGCACTAGAACCTTTTCCTCCGATTTTATGTCTCAAGTTTGGGACGTTTGGGAAGATTTGAGGTCGCTTCACTGTTTCCCTAATGTTTGTACCTCTTGTACACCGAGCGGAAACGAGTTTCGCCGGCCCGATCCCCTTTACACTCGGAAGCCAATAAAGCAGCTCAACCTGCAATCGTAAATCAAACCGTTAACACGTTTCTGGCACGTGTGTCCTTAGAGCTTGAGAGACGTTTTTCTTTCTTTTGGAATGGTTGGTTCCCCTTGTTTGGGTTGGCTTCAAACAACGGTACAGTACGGGAGCAAGATGTAGGCTTTAACCAGTGCCAGCTTTATGACCTTGCTTGGACCTGAATCTGGTGGTGCTAAAGCTGGCCAGGCCGGAAGTAACCCGTAAACAATACGATTCCGTTCCATGTAGCGTCGTGTCTGCGTTTTTTTGTGTGTGCTTTCATTTGTCATGTATCCTTTTCAAGGGCTGGTTTTGTTGCCAATTCTTTCCCTCTGTACGGCCAATCCTGGTGGAGCAGTGTACAGATAAGGCACGATGAAAAGAATTATGTCTTTTCTTCGGTAAGAGAGGGCAACGCAACGGAAATAAATTCGTGTGTTGTGGGCAAAAGGGACGCTAGACGTGTTAGTTTCTTCGATGCTGAAAGAAAGGCATCTAGAAAGCTTGACAAATATCAAACTATACAAATATCAAAATTGAGACCGTTTTGTACAGCGAGATGCATACTTTTAGGCGGTTTTTTGCATGGCAAAGTATAAAGTATGCAATCTGAGTGACAAACCTCAAAATTGTCTCAGAAAATCATAGAACTATGTCCTCAAAGCCAGTCTACAGGTTAGTGAGAGTAGTTCGTACTATTTTTATGCTCCCATTTGACCCTCTCATCCTTACGCATTGACCGTCTTTTGGTGCGTCTTTTGGCACGCTCGTGCCCGAGATCCGATCGGGATGCCGGAAGGTGCTTTCGGCTGCCAATCAAACGCCCATATGTCATAGGAAATTATGTCCTAATTGCATGTAAATGTAACATAACATCCACACCAGCAGCGTCCCGGTTGCGTGCGAAGGTTCCGGAACCGCGTGCACTTCACCCTTGGCAGCCCGCGGGGTGTTAATGCGAAACGAAGAAGGTTGAACACAAAACGCCCACACAAGCAGAAGTAGATTATGGGCGGGTAGGTGTGTGTGCTCCCGTTTTTGCAAAAAGTTAAGAGTGTCGGAAAACGGATGTTTTGTTGTGGATTTCTTTTCTTGGAAGGGTGTAGCGCAGCGTTCGAAGCGTCGGTTCATTTAATTACCACAAACTATAGCAGGGAAATTTGAGCACAGGCGAGAAAAAGGGATGAAAAAAGTGTGCTTCTTGGGATTGCATGATGAGGGATAAATGTTTGGTCGGGGAAAAATGGTGCAGCAGAAGGTGTGCCTCTTACAGCAGCCTTATTGGTGGCTGGCAACAGATGGTCTTATTATTATATTATTTACTGTTCATTTTCCCGTTCAAAGACAAGGAAATGTGATGGAACGGAAGGTAGGATGGTCTTAAATTTATCTACAAGTGCTAAGTAAACATAGGGCGGATATTGTAGAAGAAAGAACAAAGGTGTTGTGTAACGATTGTAATAATAATAATGATAATCTACAACGAAGGCTCAGCTGATTCATGAAAACAATATAGTGTTGGAATGTTTCTTTGATATGGGGTAATTAAAAGACACATGGGGAAGACACGTATACAAGAGACATATAGAAAAAGAGGTGTAATTGTGCGAGTACCAGTGTTTAGGTAAGCAATGGTGCAGAGCCTGTGATTTTGGGACCCTTCTGTACGACAACACAGCGGTAGATTTAGTTAATGGTGTAAAACGCCTGAAAGTATGCACTACATTTCGTTTTAATGTAGTGTGTTTCGTGTTTGACGTTAATTTAACCTGATTTAATCAAAGTTAGAAGATGAGTTGATATTTGTTATCTTTCATAAAAGCAACAAAACAATGAACAAGTTTTGAAAAGCACCTGTAATTATCTGCGCTACTTTTAGATGGTGTATTGATTGCATACTGTCAGGCGAATTTTCTGAAAGTACCAATAGAGTAAAAAGACAAAAAGCTTTTTTTTAACAGAAAAAAATGCATTTTGAACCTTTTATATCCTTACTTATACTATGTTGAACCACTTACACTAGCTTTCATGCTAAAACCAGCTGTATAAATTACACAATGACGAATGATTCAATCAACGTATCTTCTTGCAAGGGTATGAGGCAAAAGTTTTCAAACTGTCGCGACATCCATGATCCATGAGAGAGAAAGTTTGGCGACAGTAAACATGTATATATTTCTTGCCATTTCCACTCGGTATTATTTTTGTTATTTATAGTGTGAGCGTTGCTGATAAATTCGTTCTCCAGTCATCCTCAGTCTATTTTCTATTAGATAAGTTTAGTGATGAAACGATAGAAAATGCGCCCTTGAAAATAAATTACTGCTAATTCATTAAATATGTTAACAAGAGAGATAATTTAGAAATAAAATCATGTCTTGGAAATGTATTCATTTCATGTCACAAATTATGTTGTTGATGATAACTAAACCTCGATGAAGGCCGATTGCCAGCGTCTCCAGCTTAACCTGGGCTTAACCTAACGTTAGTAACCTAACGTAACTTAAAATGTAACATAACACAACTTTTTCGATCATAAACAATGTTTTAATTAGTACAAACACGATCGATAAATGTAGTTTGCTGTGTTTGTGTGTGTTTTGCATACAACTTTCTTGTTCAACAAAACAAACAAACATGGCTTTTGCCAATACTGTCGTACCATTCGGAGCGCTGCTCACTATACGCAAGCAGGCCTACTTTATACCCGAAACAACTTGCTGCCCCCTTTGCTAAGATGCAAATAAAAGTCTCCTTTGGGAGACGAACCTTACCTCGAGCGCCCCAACAATGATTCGTATATTCAACTCACAACGGGAACACGGGCAGAACCTTCCCGTTATGCAAATCAGTATCGATTTTCAATTCCAAATCTAAGCCAAATTGAAGCCTCCCCTATTTTTCTGACCCTCAAAAGCGGTAGCGCAAAACAGGCAACGTCTAGTAGAAGCTTCTGTTCCCCCCCTTTTTTGCTAGGAAGTGTAGCTTTAAGACGTCGCTTGGAAAACTTACCACCAACGAAGCAGTAGTTCGACAGCCGTGTAGAGCTCCACAGCACAGCGAGTGGCAAGGTTTTGATAAAGAAACATTGCCATTCGGTCGGCCGGATAAGGCCATTTTTGATTGCGTACAGTGTAGGCATTTCATGGCGTTGCCCACGAAGGGGACAGCTCCCAAAGTACCGCCCGTGTCCGTGGTTTCGTCTCGAAGAGGCAGCAGAAAATGCAATCCATTTCCACCCCTCTGCCAGCCATTTGAAAGATGGTGCTCTGCTGGAACGATATGATGCTGGGTATGAAGGGAGAAGAAAGCAATTGCAACCGATGGAATGGGCAGCTTCCCTACGCTACTAATAAAAGGGCGAAGCAAATATTTTGCACCCAGAGTTTTTCACTTCAATTGTACTTCGGGGGTTTTTATGAGAAATGCTCTCACGTCCAAGAAAGTGGTCGTTGCGAGGCCCGACACCTCCCCGTTCTTGGTTGCCGAAAATCTAAAGGTTATTGGTTCCGAAGGGGCAGCTTTTAAAGTTTATGTTTATTCGCTTTTTTCCCGCTACCTTAGTTTCCGGTAGGGCAAGACGTCGGGCAAGACAATAAAAAAAAAATGCCCGCCACAAAACACTGCTGCTGCTGCTTCCTGAGGGCTGGGACAAATGTGTTGTGTGGCGGCAAATCAGCAACAGCCGGTGCATGTTTGGTAGTGATAAAGTTGAAAGTGAATGTTATTCGACAGCAACCGCGCTCACCAAGCATCTGGGTGGGTCGCCACTGGGGAGCAGTTTCTTCTGGCGGAAATCCAGGTCCCAGCTTAGCTTTTGGAAGGGAACACATACAACATACAACTAGCAGTCTCAAGAAACGGAACGACACATTACACTCCGTCCTGTGCTTGTTGGTGGCTAATTTTTGCAACATTTGTCTTTGGACGACTCTTTCCTGTTTGTCCTTACGACAAACGAGCTATTACAGGAATAAAATGTACTGCCCTTTCGGGCGGTTGTTGTCGTGCAACCGGAACATGGGGGTATCGTCTTGCGCGAGCCAACCGGATGGACTGCCTTGAAGCGAATTTGAATATTTGCAATAAAATGTATCCGACCGTTTTCGCTGCAAAAGTCGCTTGTTGCCGAGAGCGCCAGAAGGGTCCGATGTAAGCACAGCTCGGTCAGCTGGCATGATGGCACGCCAGGTCAATGGATATTCCGGACTGCTGAATGCTCCCGCTGCGAAAGATAGGACAAAGGACCGGAAAATTATGTATATTTGCTTTTACCTTATCGCACTGTTTTCATAAATATTAAACTAGAATTTATTGGAGCGTTTTCAGCGCTGACGTACCGAGAGCACAGCCCGGATGAGTGGGTTCGGCTAACGGTGGGCTAATGGAAGCACCGTTGGTGGTCAACTCGCGCGCGAATCGTCGGCTACGGAAGGGGCAAATCGCTGCAGAGTAATTATTGGAGAAATATAGCATCGTGCAATGGGCAAAGTGGAATGTTTTGTGTTGCAGTCAAATTAGACACCGGTAATGGTGCTTTTGAAGCAGCAAAATGTTTAATTAATGGAAAGTTATTTTGTGTTTTTTTTTGGAAATGTAGGAGAATAGTCTGTTTTGGTGCTATTTAGTGTCGTTTCCATTTGAAGTTTCGATGTCTGCTATTTTGATGTTTCAGTGTAAGTTATCTTTGATTTATCTTTTTTTTATTCAGAAGAGACGCTCTGAAAGAGTCGTTTATGAATTTTCAATTTTATACCAAATGTTATATAAAATTTATAATAAATGTTCCATTCTTATGATCCAATCATTTAAAGTGATCATGTTTTCTTGTTAAATGTATCAAATCAATTAAAAATTTGCTTTATTAAAGGGATTAATATGCTTAATTACTATGAACGTGAAGACTTTACCATATTAACAAGGAAAAAATGTATAATTTTGGCCTTACTCTCTTTTTTTTGCCACTAAACTTTTTAAAACACAATCTGTTTCCTTGCGTCTCGAACAGTTCTTGAGTTTTAGGAGCCAAAATGTATGCAATGCAGATTTTTGTTATTTCTGAAATGAAGGCAATTAATTCTAGAAAATAACAAAAACTGGAGTTGCATACATTTAGGCACTCGTAAGACTCAGCACACGAGAACAAATTCTTCACATATTATTGCCAACAAGTTTTGACCAGTGTTGCGTTCAAAAATTTCCTCCACTAACATTTCATTGTGTGCAGCAGTCGATTCCGGCCGGCATGTTAACATGTTTGATCGCGCACCGTAGCCCGCGTCCATAGCATAGGGTCGATGCAAAACGGGTGAATGGGTGCGCTTTCAGCCGGTTCCATTCAGCCATGCATATCCGCTCGTTTGCTTCCTTTTAACGTAGTTTGCCCAAGGACATTGCGTTATTGGCAGGGCGGCGGTTTGAAAGAGCTCGTAGATGAAACGCCTGTGGGGGAAAGAGGTTAAGACTGGCAGTCGGTTCAGACGAGACGACGAGTTCGGTCGAGTTCATTGGTGCCGTGCATTGCTGGGAACGTGCAACGTGTTTCATATTTGTTCTTTCAATTGAATCTTTAGAGCTTTTATTTTAACTACTAACATACGTAGACGTACGTTGGCATTTTCCTCGAACGTACGACGTAGCCCATATACCCAGGCTAAAAACCCCGTAGGGCTAACGTCTTCTCGATCCGTTGGCAGAAAAGCCGTAACGTCAAGTTCATTACACTGTCGAACAAAAAAGAGAGAAAAAGGAATCGCGGGTAAAGCAACCGAGCAAGAGTACGCGACGGCGTTTGTCGCATTTTAATACAATAAATCTTACGCGTTTTCCACCATTATAAGGACAGTGTCAAACGGGTGGATGGAGGCGGCATTCAGGATGGCAGTAGTAATTTTCCGCCTTTCGACACCGTCAGTGGCGTGGAGCCCGACACCATCCAATGAGAGGCCTCTTAATTAACAATAATTTAGGAAGTATCACCCAAATGGAAAGTCAGCCGGAATGGGACCATTGGAGCCTAGAAACAGTTTCCAGTTGCTCCAGCTTCACGCCACACCAGGCAAATGGTACGGACGATGGTGCGTGTTTCGGATGTTTGGGATGGTTGGAGCTCGTTGTGCTTCAATGACCATTAAGATCATCTACAAACGATAAGCATGGCGCGTCTCCGTGTCACCGAACTACCGAACACTGCGTACAGGCTTTAAAGTGTTGGAGGTTTTACGCCTGCCAATAGGCAAAAGGCGCTTTCACTCGCCCAGTGGTGTAGCGCCTGCCAATAGGCAACGCTTTCACTCTCCAAAGGGCCCGCTGACGATGATGATGGCACGGTAGTGGTTAGCATCGAAGCGTGACTCGTGCTGCCTGCCTGGATCACTGTTGGAATTTTGGGGTAGATTTCTTTAAGGTTTAAATTGGGAGGAAAATTTTTAATGGTTCAATATAACGCCAGCATTTTTGGGGGAACGATTGGGAGGTTGGATCGGTCGGATCATCTTGTTTCTGTCAATGCCGCGCGATGGTGGAATCAAACGGCTGTGGAATGTTTGTGGAGGCCCCGGGATTGAAGGCACAGTCACGGTTCACGTCAGCATGGAGGAAGGATCCATTGAAAGCCGTGTTTGGCAAGAGGTTAGCATTGTTTGGCAGCTCCAATCTACGAAATTCCCGACGCTGGTTTTGCAAGCAGAGTGCGGCGGAGTGTCGTTGTTTCTCGCTTTCGGTCGTGGCTTTTTGAATCGAAAATCGATAGCAAATTGGTTCGCTGTCTGCACCAATTCGGGTGTACAGGCGTTCTCAGCTAGAAGCTGCCGTTTTCTCTAGGAAACATTTTAAAGTTTGCCCATTATCGGATATGATGCTCTGTGTGTATGCGCGCGTGCTCTAGCGGGATGGGCGCGGAGGTAAATTGAATTTCGTGGCAAATGTATTTAAGAAATAAAGCTAAACAACTCACAACGCATCAACCCCACTGTAGGATAATGCGGTAGCACTTGGGGTTTTTTGGGGGGAGAAGAAGCACTTTACTCCACGTTGATGTGTTCTCGGAGCTCCAAAATGGTACGGTTTAGGTCGTTTACCGTTGTTTGGGAAGTTGTGCTAAATGCTGCCGCATGGCCGTTTGGATTTGTTATCGGTTTAGCGGAATCCTAACCATGATCAAAAAAACTCAGAAAAAAGGCCTTATGTTCATGAAGCTTCATGTTTTTATCACTTTTTGGGCATTGAATACCACATCTGGCTGGGAATCAATCGTCAAACGGGAAGCGATTTCAGCAGGAAGTTCCCCAATTTCTGTTGAGTTCCCTTTGGGAGTTCTCCCCCGGGGGAATAGTCAATTTTTCGCAATTTAATTAATTCTATTGCTCTCAGCACAACTTCCCCGGCAAGCTTTGCTGCTTGGTTCGATTGCGCGTGGATGAAGTTTCTCCAATATTTTGCTAACAATTCTTACATTCCCGAAAGGTAATGTGATGTGTTGGGGATGTGTGTCTGCAGGCAAACCTCCCTCGAATGTGGAATGAAAACTTGGAGCACCGAAATAATACAGAGGGTCCAATGAGTGTCTGTGTGTGTTGATGATGATGATGTTCCGGCCTCTCAATGTCAGTGATATGTTTACGAGCTATTTGAACGAGCCTCCCTGTCCCGAGAATCGAGAATCGAACAAATATTGACTCATCCTCGCGCACAATCGACATTTGGCAATATTCCAAACCCTGAAAGGGAAAGGGCCAGGGAGGAGAGCTGATGGACCATTACGATGATGAGATCTCAATGCCGGTTTTCTGCTGTTGCCCTTTACGGTGCTGCTGCTGATGATGATGATGTGGGCTGTGCTGTTGTTCGGAGTTGTTGGATTCGTAAATGTAATGCCTGGTGCGGTTTGTTGTTGGTTCTGTTTGGGGAAGAAACGTTTAGGACGCAATGGATGAGGAGGATGATATTGGAATGTTTGCTAATGCATGACGCATGGAACCCCAGTAACCCCAGGCCCAGAGAATGAGAGCCCACCGAGCGAATCGAAAGGCAAATAAGTGAAAGGATGCTTGAAATTTTCACACCTACGGGTACATATTCTACATGGCAGTGCAGTGGTATGTGAGGACCATCAGCAAACAACTCCAACCAAACGCCAACGATCACGCCCAGGATGCAGGAGCGCGCTCGTGTAAGTGTGGCACAAAAGTTTGCTCCATTTCGTTAGAGTATTTGATTTGATTTTCATAAGCCGGTGGGGTTGGATCGGGTAATGGGGAAGAATTTGCCGCCGCATATCACACAAAAGTCCTGCTCGCATGTCGACTGGCGTCAACTGAACCGTTCCCTGCGGTACCAAGGTGCGGTGTTGGGGTTTTATCGAGCGTTTGATTAGTTAAATAAATATCGAACCATTTACGTCCTTCGCTGTACGCAGTTTTCTCCCCTTCCTGAGGTCTTCTCTCGTTCCCTTGAGCATCCTCGATATGTGTCTGGCTTTTGATTGGCTTCATGTGGTTTGCAGTGTGCGAGATGTGTCTTTGGTATGTCGCAATGACGATCCCACTCCAAGGATGGTAGGATCTAAGTGTTGAGGTCAGCATTAGATTTAAACCAAGCTTGACCGTTGACGGTAAGGGTTTTGCATTGCAGTAACCAAACTGCAGATGTAGAGACTAGTGATGGGAAAAATGAAGTTTTCCTTGGAAGCGATTCTGGATAATAGGTTCAGAATCAGTTTCCGGAATTAGTCCTTGAATTCGGCTCTGGAATCGGAATCAGTTTTGGATTTGACTCCGGAATCAAAATTGGTTCCGGAATCGAAATTGGCTCTCGAATCAGAATTAGCTTCGAAATCGGAGTCGGTTTTGGCATCTCCTTGAGAAAGGACGTTTGGATCCAATGATGCTACATACTGATTGCAGCAAAGAATCAAAATTTATTTGTAAACGATTCATTCTCATGGAGATTCCTAGACTAATTTCACTCCTGAAACTTCTTATTGCAATTTAAGAACTGATTCGGATTCCGGAGCTAATTACAATTCTGGAGTCAATTCTGGCTCTGTTACATGAACAACTTTCATTTTCCTAAGTCGGCTCCGATTCCGGAGTCGATTCTAATTACGTAACCTGTTCCAATTCCGGAATAAATTCTGGATACAACTCCGGAGTAGGCTCTGGACTCAACTCTGGAATCGACTCCAGATTTGATTCCGAACATGGAATTGGAATCGGGTAGGTTCGATTCCGAGCTCCCACCACTAGGAGAGACAAATCGATCTGTTTCGTCGGAATTGATGGGATCTGGAAGGCTTTCTTGGAAGACAGAAACAGCTGTGTCGGTAAAAGCTTGTGATGGATTTGGGGTTTTGCATTTTTACCCATTGCAGCGCATGGATGTGGAGGGACCAATGTAGGACCCGTCCTTAATGGTTATCCATTTCATTGGTTCGATACATTGCTGTATCGAGGTGGTTGGAACTCTTTTGGCTTTCGGTTTGTGTCCAGTGAGACAAAAAAAATTATGATGTCCAAAAGGGATGTCCATTTTCTGTTCTTTTCTGTCCGAAAATGTACCACTACAAACGATCATTGCATCCATGTGACATACCCATTCATAATTGATGAGCAACCACCACCGGCTGGTGATGACTTGTGCTTTGCGCTTGTTTCGGAAGATTCGACCCTTGCAGCGTTGCATCATTTCTAATAATGTTTCAATGACAAACGATGGATTGCATAATTTATCCACCAGTTTGGGTAAGGGAAGTACCAGCAATGTGTTTTTGGACCAGGGAGGTTTTCATGGTCACGCCATTTCATCATTAGCTTTCTTAGTAGAGTGAATAGTAAAGCGAGTGATACTTGTTTGTAAAATATGTTTTAATCGAGTCATACGCGCTCATTGTCAAGGGTTGAGTCCTTGTTGTTGTTAGTTTTATCCATTCTCCATACTGTTTGCTTCTGTGTGTATATATTTTGATGACTCGTTTATCATAACCATGATGCTTCTTTTATCCACCGTTCCCCAATTCCACAAGGGACACAAAAATTACACTCCTATCACAACACAAACTCAATCAAACATCAATGTTTTTGCATCAAGTGCGGCTCCCCCTTTTTCTATTGCAAAAACACACACACAAAATCCCACATGATGGCCAGTTATGGCGTTATGGCGCAACTGTTCTGCTGCATTGGCTGCATTGGTTAGATGGATTGGATCGGACGAGAGGCAAGCGAAAAACAAGCACACAAGAGTGCTTGGACACACCAAATCCAATCATAGATGGCTTAGTTGCTATGTAGAGCTCGGTCGTGAGATGCACGTGATGCCTGCGGGGTTTCGGTTTCGGTAGTAAATCACATCAATTTGATCAGGATCGTATGAGCGGAAAAAGCGTCACATTCGCTGTGGTAAAGTAAAGTGAAGAAGCTGAAAAAAAAAACACACGCATGGACAGTAAAACAAAATAAATATGTTTTCGCTATTGGGAGAGTACAACAAGTTTTCCGGGGAAGGCTCTAGGGAACGGTGGTAATAGTTCCGGGCATAGAACAAAGTGTAGGATAATGTTCTCGAACGCACTAACAGCACTAAATAATTCACGTGTTTTATACGCTTTTTTTTGCATTCATCCCGCACAGGTTCCACTAGCAGGCTGGCGAACCGACCGACACCATCGACCGCAGCCCGGGACGCAATGCTGGGCAAGCTGAAAATGGCGGACAAGCAGAAGTACTCGGCACAGGAGACGATACAGGTGAGAATAATTAATGGGTGGTGTATTAATTTAAACAAGCTAGAGCAAACTAGAAAGAGGAACCGGGAGGCTGGGGACTGTAACGCACGCATATAATAATCCTGTCATTCCCAAGCTATCATTTATCCACCGCCACTTTCGCTTGATTTGTATGGGAGTGTGAGAGGTCAATTCATCCCATGACAGAACGGTAGGTCGGCCAGGAATCTCCCGTTCGCTCCCAACTCGAACCGAGCAATTGAACCAAAGAATATTAAATAGCAAACAAATGGGACAACAGGCCTATTGAATCCAAATGGTGGGGTCAATTTACAAATCACCTCATCAGTTGGTTCGCCTTCTGTCAACAAACGACGTTGATGAAGGTTGACGGTGAATAGAAATTGTAAATTAATTATCCGAAAATGATTCATCTCGGTTTTTGCATTCCCATGTTGGGGAGTGGGGAAAAAGGACTCCCGTTTGTGTGAGAGATGGAGCGCAGAAACAGGGTCGCTTCTGTATACAAACGGAGTCGATTTTTCCCTTCCCGATTGTCCAAATGGCATTATTGACATTTACTGGCAGGAAAGGTAATTTCGCCCTTGAGTGCATTTAATAGGGGACTATAATTTCATATTTACTTTCAATAAGCTGTTTCGAAGCGAAGGTGCATGTTTGCTGCTGATAGAGTCACTTCTGTGCATAGGAAACTGGAACAGGAATAGGATCGTTGTAGGCAAAGATAAACAGTGCAATGCTCTGAGACGATGTCTGCATTGTAATAGAGTATTTTGCTGGAGTTGCATGTTCGAACTGTTAGAAAGACGCACAGGTGGCATTTTTGTCCATAAGCAAACTAAAAATTCGTATTAGAGGTTATTGTAGCGTGATAGCTTTATAACTAAAAATGTTTGTAATAAGGATTGCATACTTTTAGGCTAATATTGGTGTAATGGTTACTTGGTGTATAAACACGCCTTAATCTATGCATTTGACAAAACAAACAGTGCTTGTTTGAACCTTTTTGCCAGCTCTCTAGACTCCAGTTAACCAGGTTCGTCGCATGCACATTCTTGAGATGAACGTTTTGCTGCACTACTATCTGCAACATTGCGTTTCTAGTTCCGAAACGATTGGACTGCTGTAACCAAGTGTATAATTGCATTCTCTCCTACCCAAGAATCCGTGATCTGTTGGTTTTTCATTTCAATCCCTACAAAGAACAACGTTCCAGAGCGAACAGAAGTACGGAAATGGATGGGATGTGTTCTTCTAGCCTTTTCCTCTCTTCTGGCCGCCCACATTCCACTGCACATTCAAACCTGTACCGGCAGTGAGCGAGTTTGGGACGCTCAAAAACTAACCTATTGGAAAGCAGAAGACTCCTGCTGCACTCTGTTTGCCCTTTCGGTTAGTTACCGTACCGTGCAGAGTGAACTCGAATGACTCGAGCATCCAGTGGCATCAGTGCGAGAGTACAAATCCCCGGTAGTGAGGGGATGTAAATTTATAGCCATGTCCCCGAAGTTGATGGTACCGGGAGTTCGCTTTCGAACACCGAGGCTGTTGAAGCGCCCTCTGGAAGGATCAACCATCTTTTGGTGGTCGTTGTGTTGCTGCTCGCCGGAACAGGGTTTTAGTGTTTTTCTGGGTGGTGTAAATTTGTCACTCACACTACCACGCAGCCAGGGGTAGTGTGGTAGAGAGTTAAGTAGAAAGAAAAGGCCCATCACTAGCATTGACATTCCGTTTGTAGGAAAAAAAACAACTATTGATTGGGACGAGTTTGCTGTGTTTGGCAGATTTTTCATCCTTTCGTTGTTGGTTGGTTGGTGGCGGAATGTTTCCGACGGTTAGTGTGCAGCAAGGGGAGTGTTAAAATAAATTATGTCCCTCAATCCCACGAGAGAGCCTTCCCTCTCTCTGTTGTTGGATTGATAGTGTTAATGGGTCGTTTGGTGAGATCGTTTACTATGGGAAAGCACATTACCCGAGATGGAGGCGAATTCTTTGAAGGTCATTTGAATTAGTTGCTACAAATAATGACTTGTTTTCCGGTAACGAGTTGAACGTTGAAGTAATGGTAAAAAGTTATTGCTACTTGAATAAATTATGTCAACTTAAAGCGGTGTAGTTTTGTAAGATTCTTTCCAAATATTTATTGTGCACCCAAAATTTGAGATATTTTTTGCCTCTAGGAAATTGAAAATAAATACTATAAATAACTAACAAAACCTTCACTTCCGCTGTCATTTTCAATTGGCTGCAACCGTTCTCAAAAGGCAAAATTTCTTAGGTTTGTGGAGGTTTCTTTTCAAACTGCAAGGGCAAAAACCAGCGTAAAAACCGCTCCCGGCGGCCAGCAGCGATTATGAAAAGATTAAGCTCCATTTGACAGATGTGAATTTATGACTCTGAGTTTTTTTTTTATGAAGCAAAGGAAGAGGAAATAGCATACAGCATTGCGAAAATATTGTTGCAATTTTAGTAGAGTTTATTTTTGTTGGGGGCCACAAAGATATAGCCCCCGAAAGCAGGCAAAGCTATGATGACGAGAAAATAAATTTTCTTTTCGTTCTTCTTCGGTCGTTCCGGCGGGTTTCCTTTGGCTCGCTTTTGCCCTGAAGCTTTGCAGTATGAAGTGACGAACGGATGTTTTTTCGCCTCGTCGTCCCCCTTTCGGTTGTTCCATATCCTTTCGGCTTGCCTGTCTGTATCCGAGCTCACCTGAAGTTGACCCGAACGGCCGTGTGGCAGCCCCTAAGCCTGTGTGAATGGAGACGAATGATCTAGGCGACGGTATGTGTCTCAAATTTTCCCTTCCTTCGCAGTTCATACGTGCAGTGTGTGTGTGTTTTTTTTTTTGCTTTGAGGAGGTACGGTTTGTTTATACATTGAATTTAAATTGCCTTCATTGTCCTTTGCCCTCAACACGATGAGGTAAGCTGTATCGTGCGGTGCGGGGAACAGGCGAATGATTTTCCTTTTTTCACCCCACACGTTCAACCCCAAATACAGGGTAAATCTCGGGAGGTTGGTGGAAAAATGCGAAATACCGTGCATCGCATCGTAAGCGACGAACCGGGGCTTGCAGGGAAAGCGACGGAATCTGAACGGCAAAGCTAAACTGCTGAACGATGTACAGTGTTTTTCCCCTGCGTTGGCACAGCGTGGGAGCGGAAGGGAGAGCGGAAAGTGAAAATTTCAACCCAATATTTCATCGTTCCGTATCCTGAGTTTGGAGGGAAAACTTCCTCTAGGCATCAATTTACTCCCTCCCTCTCTTGGCAGCACTGGCCCGGGAAGCATGGAAATAAATAAATTAGCTACATATATTATGCATTTATGTGGAACGGAGGGAAAACACCTCACAAACCATCGGAAAAGGTTCGGGGATATTTGGGATGATGATTACTCCCCAAAAGCAAAACTGGCTTAAGTGGTGGGATGGTGTAGTATATGTAAAAAATATGTCAAGGAAAAGTATCGACTTTTACAGCGTAAGTCAACGGGTTCCATCTGGGGATTTTTCGTGGAAAACTGTTGGTCAGCTACTGATCCGTTTTCTGTCACCAAGGCAGTGAGTGTCACCGTGAAATGAATTGAAAAATGAACCGTAAAAGGCTGCTCCATTTGGTGCTAGGGCAGAGGATTTGCTGAAGCAAGTAGATTTAAATACAAATGGGCAACTGTTTTCATCCGCATGCAATGTTCTCCACTATCAAATAAGGAGAATGGAACATTGAGATACGTAGCTAAAGCTAAGCGCATTACGGAAACAGAAACATGGAGACAAAACATCGATCGATTCCGGTTCCGGTTACAACAAAAAGAGATTCAACGTGGTGTTGTACACTTGCTGACTCGATAAAGTTAACCTTCAGACAATGTTTCCTTCTCGCTGACGTTTCGGAGTTGCTTTGTTCCGGTTTTTTGGGGCCTGTAGTAAGTTAAGGATACACATGTTTGTACTGTTTCGCTGATAAGCTGATGTTAATCCCTAAATAAGGCGTATTTGTGTTTCAATTGCATACATTTGGGCGTTGTTCTTTTTTTAAAGCGCCTGAAAGTATGCTATGAAGCATACATTGTGTTAAATATGATTTCAAATCTACTTATCTCATTTAATAAACTCTTCGTCGCCTGGGATGTATTGAAAAACTTTCGAGCTCGAACAACTTCTACACCTCGCTGAATAGATCCAGTTACGCGTAGACGCAAATGTTGCTCGCTGTTCCTGTGAAATTGCTCCGTTTTCTTTAACATGCAACGTGACAATGGAATGGCGGGAAAATTTGAAAAGACACAAAGCCATGTCAGAGGTACACAGTTTTGGAAATTGACTCCATTCCTGCTGAGGAGTACACTTGTTACATCTCCTCTTCACTGGGAAATGAGGATCTCCCACTGGAGTAAAGAAAACAAGCAACATTATTCAAGACCCATAAAATTTGCATAGTAATGAAGTTTAAAAATTTGAGCAACATGACACGATGACGATGATAATGGGCAAGCTCTCATGCTCTGGGTAGAATGTTCCGAATGATGGCTGTACGGGAAGAAGATGTTGTAATGCGTTGGCCCGTCAATTGTGTTGTGTTCGACTTTTCATCCCGGGGAGGAAATGTAAACAAATTCGTGTGCAGACCCGTCTGTATTCTTGCTGAACGATTAGTTTCGCCAACGTTTTGTTGGTGTATGATTAGCATCAATGAGATATTATGAAGTTACTGTTCCAGCTGAATGAATATCCAGTGTAGAAGAATGGTAAGGCAGCTCCAAATTTGTTTTGTAATCTTGGTTTTGGGTTTGTTTATGAAACCTCGGTTTACCTTAAATTGCATAAAACACTTCACGATAAATTGAGTTCTTTGTCTTTTTCTGGTTTGGCTCAATACTGTGAAGAATGGTAAATGAATGCTAATCACTCCTCACCCGAGCACCCACAGGTGGGATCAAGAATGTGCGGTAAAGACAGAGCTTCGCTTCATTTTCATGCCAACGTTTGTGCTTGAGAATGAAAAGCGGAGATTAGTCCCGTAGTTGAGTCCATTATCGCGCTGGGTGACATGCTGAAGGTGTCCTAAGTAGGGATCACAAAGATCAAATCCCACGATCCCTTTTTGCTGGTGACGTTGGATTAATGTATAACTCTAGATTTTGAGGTTACTTTTAGGTCTGTTTGGGATGGAACGGACTAGATGAACCGTGGGTCTGTTAATGGAATTTCTTTCTGCACCGTCATTAATTGGTGTTTGCTCTTTAGTTGAAAGTCAACATTTTTGGGTTGTTTTGTTGAGTCAATGTAGTAAAGTCTATGCAGCTTATTTGAAGACTCAGAGATTATTTGAGGATTTTTAGTTTGCTTGAAGTATTTTAACCGAAATACTACATTCATTCTATAATTTTTGGTTTGTTAAATAGCACAAATAATCCTGATAAGAAAACCAAGTATTCAGAATTGCCTACATTTAGGCGATTTTATATGCAAATTATAGAAGCAATGTCAAACCTTTTGTAGCAAACTATATTTAAATGATTACAATTGTACAAACTTGTTGAAATTGTGCCTTGAATAAATCAACAAGCTCAGTTTTCTTGATTGGATAATATTTCGTATGGATCGAGCCCTCTTCTAGAACTCAACCGAAACAAAACGAATAATAAAACATACCTCCCGTTACCTGTGCTCCCCGCGCCTAGCTTCGTTTCTAATCTTAAGCAAACAGCTCTTGATTACGCATATCGTGATTACAATTAATTACGCCCCTTTCCTTCTAATGACTAAATTGCTCCAAAGCAATCGTTTTCGTTCGCGCGTGCCGGGCGGAAAGAACCACCTCGTTCGACGAAACGGTTCTCTCCAGCTCTCCATTTACTACTGTTTGGAGTGGAAAGTGTATAAATGGGTATGAAATTGCATCAGCAACAACAGCAACGACACGAAGCATGATGTATCCCGTTACGGGTAAAAGCATCTCAATTTGTGACAACGTCAGCGAACCACGTCAGCCACGATTGCCATTACCCACACAGCCAGTGTGTTGTGTTGCCAGAAAGGCTTGTTTTACGACGAGCCCGTGCGCGGATTTCTTTCATCAAGATAAGCAATTCACCTCAATTGCTTATCTTTCAGTTCGCTCCGTCTGAAGGACTGAAGGACTACACACACACGCTTGCACTTACGAGGCTCCTTGGTGGGCTTACCACTTTTGTAATTGAATTAAAAGATGTAATCTCTTTCCGGGCCCTGGTTTTGTTTGGGTTGGTTTGGGTTGTGTTTGTTAACTTCATGGTGCTGCTGTTCAAGCTTTGCATGAATGTTGTCCCTTTTCTTAGTGTAATTTTAAAGTACACTCCACTTGCTGCGTTGAACAACTTTACCGGCGACAGGCAAATTGCACAGACAGTCGAAATTTAGCTCATTTTCATGTAGACGTCTGCGATATAGCGTGCTGCAGTTAGGCAAAACGGTTCACTTTCTCACTGTTTTCCATCCTCCCAGAATGTCTTCGTGAGCGTTGTTTTTTTGTCGAACATTTAAAGTCACTTTTCCGTGGGTGATTCCGAGCAAAGGAAGCAGGAAGACTTTCCCTGTCTTTGCTCAAAAGTACACCAGAGCGCAGAGGTAGTGGCAATGTCTTCTAAACTTTCCGTTGCAAATCGGCAGCCTGGAGGAAACCACAAACGCATAAACATACACCGTACTGAAGGGGAAGGTAGAGACGGTAACACAGAGACGATTCAGTTGCGTTGTTAGTAACGCAAAACTGTAGCAGAAGCTGCAGGGGCTATGAGAAGCCGGGTAGGTTTCCCAACAAGGATACATTTTGGGAGGAACTAATTTATTTCTCCACTGGAAGGGTCTTGCGACAATGAAATCGGATGGCATCTTGGTGTCGCGTAAGATGCTGCTGCTTTCAGGTTTGTTGCCCGTGGAATTTCTGGGCAGATGGCACCACTGTAGGTCGAATTCCTACGGTTGCATAATATCGAAATAATGACTCCATTTTCTTGTTTCCGAGGGGACCTTTTGGTTGGGAAGATGCTTTCCCAGGTTTGCTTTGGAAAAATCGTGCCCATTAGCGTTTGAGAGCAGGTAGCAGGAAAATTGGGCAAGACAAGTGTAGGCACCAATGAATCTTTGCAAGAAGAACAGTATCCAAGAAACTATTACTACTGAAAACAACTGAGCGCACTGAGAGCTACCTGGCTGCTTCTAGTTCAGGCGCAGGTGTTGTTAGAGAAATACTTAGAAAACTGGAAGGAGACTAATTTCTGCTTGGAGAGTGTCACTAGAGACGTTATCATGACATGACAACGAGTGCGTATATATCACCGGAAAGAGGAAAAAAAACCCCAACATTAAAGCAACTCGAACCTTTTCCGGCAGCTTCTAGCGTCCCTTTTCGATGAGGCTCTCGCGTAAATGACAGTACGAATCATAATAAAATAATTGCAAACATCCTTTTTCACGCGTTTTTCACCGTTGGAAAGCTGGTGGAAAGCAAGGGGCACCAGCAAAAACGGGTTCGCTTTGGGTTAGCTCCCACGAGAGTACACAGTCGGGCGGGAAAATTATAGGAAATATGACTCGCAACTCGAATGCAAAAGGAGGGTTTTTGTTGGCACTGTTTTCCGAGCAAAAAACACCTTCTCACCTTCACTTTGCCCATTCTGAACTTCCCTTTTAGCGCGGGAGAAAGGTTAGGCTGCGCTTGTTGCCAATGTGGCTCCCCGAGTTTCTCGTAACGGGTGAGCCGGGCGTGTAGAAAGCGGCGCTTTTTGTGAGTGTGTTTTTTATTATTATATTTTTGCACGACATGTCTTTTATTGGGTGGAAAGTGGATGTGCGCAAACACCCGTGGAGGAAACAAACGTATCGCCGGGAAAAGTGTTGAGCGACGAGAAGAGTGGTGTTGCACTAGTGAGCTGGAAAAGTGCGGGCAAATTCGAGGCTTGAAACTGGTGGCATGCCTACCCCCACCTAACCCTTTACCGAGTACAACGCGTTTAGGTGCTGGAGGGACAAGGGCTTTGTTTCATGTTAGGTTGCTAATAAAAACGGTACCGATCGGTGTTTGGGCTGCGAGTTTGAGATGGTTTGGGTTGTATTGCCGTATGATCAAGCACGCTTTTATGTTTGTGTGCGCTATAGAAACACCACATCCTCCACAGTCACGTCCTAATGGGGTTGGTGGTAGACGGGAAGGTTGCACAGTACCAGTTTTAATTAAACCCGAGTGTTCCAGCGCACTCATATTTGGGTTATGAACACGGCAAAATTACGGACAAAGTTTCACCATGGAAAGCTTTTTGGAAAAGTGGTGTGAATAAAAAAGAGGTAATGCACTGAAAAATGGCAAGCACTCGCTATGGTTGCCGACGAGTTGAAACTAATTTGTGTGGATTAAAGTTAAAGGGCTTAATCAACAGTTTAACACACACATGGGTCGATCTCCGATGGGTTGAGTTAGCGTGCAGTGGAATTAAAAATTGAATTGAATGTTGTAACTATTGCGAATGATTTAACGAAAAGGAGTGGATTGCACTATACGTGTGTTGACGCCTAAATGTAGACTATGCGACCATAATATTAAAGGATAACTTTTTATAACTACATTTTAATTGCTTATAAATGGCTATGTTGTAGGAACTTTATTTAACCTTTGATTTTTTGCTAGGCTCTTACTTCTTGTAGGTATTCTTATTGAGGTATCGAATTTTATGATGTATCTGCTACTATCCTGAAAAATATAGTCTATATTTAGGCGCGTTTATTAAGTTCAAAATTACCAGTAGCATAGTTTATCAAAGTGAGTGATTTTTTAAATGAAACCATAATTTTTCAGATCCCAAACCTCAACGAAGGGATCACTGCGCTGAATAATGCATCACGAAACTGCACCCTCTGGTCGAGTTGGCGATAAAATATTAACCACTGACAAAGTACATCGTACCAAACTGCTGGTGGTGGATTCACTTGGCCAAGGGGCTAGTTAAGAGCTGGGCAGGTTGTGTATGTTTCTTTTTTCATCCATCCCAAAATTCTCCACCGTCAGTTTAAGTTGAGAAGCTCTTGCGCGTGCAGCGATTATATATTATTCAAAATAGTGAAAAGAACGCGAAAACTCCACATGATGCTTCTACTAGTGCTGCTGCTGCTGCTGCTGCTACTACACACAAGCAATAAGAGCGCTTCGCTTGAGTGTCTGAGGTTTTTCTCGGTGCAGAAGTAATGCAAATTCGATTATCCTTCGTGGGAAAGTGTTCGACCGGTTAGTGTCTGAGTGGTAAATGGTGAAAATCACTTTTCCTTTTTTTTGGGAAGCAGGCAAAGCGTAAAAAGCGGTAACAGACACCCACATTGCGTCTAGTTGGTGTTTGATAAGATGATGTTCCGTTTGGTTCTTTCATATTTTTTTTACTTTCGCTTCAAAGGCACTTGGCTTTTTTGCGCTCTACCACCAAGAGTACGTCCTTGCGGCGAGTCAAAATAAATAAAGTTAGCAATTCATCATAAATCTTGACCAAACAAAACACCAAAAACCGAGGGATGCTTTTGATGATTAAGAAGTGCCGAACAGCGGCAAGGTTGCAGGCACAGAGGGGGCAAAGAAAATTCCTGAGGAAATTGGAAATGTTTTTTTTGTTTGTTTGCTTGTGGCAACCCCTCGCCACAAATGGAGTAAATAGTATGACTAGCAGTCTAGGAGCGATAATGTGGTAAAGCTGCACAAAAAAAGAATTTTATAAAAAAATGGTTTGCAAGAAAACAACATGAAACACAAAATATGAAGAGCATAAAAATGTAATGATCAGCTCCACGCTGGTAATGTAGCGGATGATTTTTTTCAATTTTTTGTGTGAAATATCGTTCCCTTCTTAAGTTTGAGTCCAGATTTCTAATGGAGAAAAATGGGCCTATGCTTTGGTGTATGCAGCTGGAACACAGAATCAACGGAGAGGAGTGGGCGATTTTTAATGGCAAAATGTAATCTGACCGGGTGAGGCCGTTTTACAGCTTAAGAAGAAACAAAAAGAGCACAAGCGTAAATTAAGAGGAAATTAATCATGAGTTAATTTAACCACAAGGATGTTGTTAGAAACTAACAAAGAAACCGAATTTTTTAGGCTTAGGCGTGGTGCCAAAAAATTAGTTTTTATTTTATGCGTTTTGTGGCTTGTTGTCTCGGCGAGTTCGTTTTGCTGAAAAGGGCCGAAACTGCCGTTCGTTCCCTATTTAAACTATTTTTGTCCTATCCGCGATGCGCTTGGCTGACAGTTCGGCGGAACCCTACAACGGTTACAACATTGTCCCCCGAGCGAGACGCTTTTGATCTAGATCGCTTGTATTGTCGTCTCGCTGCTGTTTCAACTGTCAGCCACGCACTGTCAGCCTTGTTTACTTTCCGCTATGGAAAACGTGGTCGCGATCGACTATTCCCGTAACACAGTCTGCGGTTTTGTGGTAAGTACTATTTCCTTTTCTAAATCTAAAACGGCTATTTTGTGCGCAGGTCTTACGTACGTTCCGCAACCCGTATCAACGGTGGCCTGCCTAACTTGCCCGTCCTTTGCATGTACGACAGAGGTCACACGTCCTTTGGGCCAAGAGTTGCGAGGGAGGGTGTTATCGACTACGATCACGACGTCCCCTTCCTGGATAGGTTGCACCGGCTGGAACCACTTCGTCCGACGAGTTAGCGTTGGTAAGTACTCGGCCACCCACTTTCTCCAGAATATATCGGCATTTAGTTGAGCAGCTTTCCAACCCGATTGCACGGCGGCTGGTCCCTCACACGGCGGAATAGGTGGTTTGCTTCCGTTCGAACTCCCCAATAGCAGGTGGTTTGGGGTGATCGGTCCGGACATCTCGTTATCCAGTGGCACATACGTCAACGGTCTGGAATTAAGAATAAGTTCTATCTCTGTGAATGTTGAACCAAGTACCTCGTCTGTCGGCCGCCGTGGCAGGTCGAGTTTGCCCAGCACCGTTTTTACTGAACGAACGAGCCGCTCCCAGCACCCTCCGAAATGTGGGGCTCCCGGCGGGTTGAAGGTCCACTTTAGGTTCGGTCCGCAAAACTCAACCATCAGCTTCTCATGGTCGACCAGTTTTAGCGCCTCATCCAGTTCACGCGACGCTCCGACGAAGTTGGTCCCTCGGTCACTGATGATCTCTAGCGGTGATCCGCGCCTGGCTATAAATCTACGGATAGCCATAATGCACGACGCTGTGTTGAGGGAATGTGCTATCTCTAGGTGTACAGCTCTGGTCGTTAGGCAGGTGAATATCACGCCCCATCGTTTCTCTACTCGCCTCCCGACTGCTACGAGGAACGGCCCGAAATAGTCCACACCTGTGAATGAGAAGGATGGCCGACCAATTGCCAATCGTTGTCGAGGTATATTTCCCATCCGTGGAGGATCTGGACGTGCGTTTTTCACCTTGCACCATTGGCACAATCTTCTTACTCGACGGTATTCCCCTAGTAATCTTGGTATGTAGTATTTCGACCGCAATTCGTTTATCACAGTACTGTGGTTGCCGTGCTTGTATTTTTCGTGGTACTCCTGCATCAGCAAATACGTACCGCGGTGGTTGCCAGGAAGAATGATCGGAGTGCGAGTTTGTTCGTCAATGTCTGCGCACTCGGAAAGCCGTCCCCCGAGTCTAAGAACTCCGCGACTGTCGACTATGGGAGAGAGTTTATAGATAGGGCTATTTTTATCAATCGCTTTCTTCCATGGGTGAGTTTTCCGGATCGGTCTGCGAAGACACTCGATCTCACGCGCATAAGCTTCACGCTGAATGGCTCGATAAAGGGCGGCTTCCGCTTCTGCCAGCTCCTCCTGAACGAGTGGTCCCTTTCTTGCGGCGTCCTTAGCTAAGCAACGTCGTGTGTTCATGACGAAGCGGATGACAAAACCAATCGAACGTAGGACGCGCTTCCATCTCGAGAAACGATCGAACAGGATGAATTGTTCAATAACGCGGTGAACACTTACTTGCTTCCTTATTTCTTCCGTCGTGTCTTTCGCAGGTGTGTCATTTGCTGGCCATTCTGGCTCCGATTTCCAAAGAAAGGGGGGTCCACGAAACCATCGACTGCTCTGTGATAGGTCCGGGACTTGAGTCCACTTAGTGCCGTCGTCCGCAACGTTAAGCTTCGTCGGGATCCACCTCCATTGCTCGACGTTTGTCATTTCAAGGAGTTCGCCAATACGGAACGCTACAAACTGATGGTATCGGCGAGAATCGGACTGTAGCCAGCTTAACACATTACGGGAATCTGTCCAGAAGATCGTCCGATTTACAGATATCCTGTGGCTTTGACAAATGGTGTTAGCTAATCTGGCTCCGATGACCGCTGCTTGTAGCTCGAGTCTGGGAATAGATAAGAATCTTAGTGGTGCCACGCGTGTTTTAGACCCGACGAGAGCACATTCGATCTTTCCATCTTCTTCGAAACGCAGATAGGCTACTGCGGCTGTTCCGTTTTCGCTCGCGTCGCATAGTACGTGCAATTGTACATCGGATCGTGTTGAACAAGTGTATCGGTAGCACCTAGGGATACATACTTTTTCGACCTCAGGTAGCACTCGCAGCCACGTTGTCCATTTCTCCTCTACCTGCCCGTCTAGTACCTGATCCCAACTGTATCCGCCGCGCCATACTTCTTGAAGGAGGACCTTTAGGAACATTATAAAGTGTCCTAGCAGGCCCATCGGGTCGTATAGACTCATTTGAGTGCGAAGAATCTCACGCTTCGTTGCTGGCTTTTTTCCCATTAGCAGATCAAGATCATACTTAGGGGATAATCTGAAGGTGAATGCGTCCGACGAAGTATCCCACCACATTCCTAGCACCTTCTCAGTAGTCGTACCGCTTCCCATGTTGACATTCTTTTCATTTCCTGGCGTCTCTTGTAGTGATGCTACGACCATCGGTGAGTTCGAGACCCAGTTACGTATTTCAAACCCTCCGCAAGCGTGGATGTAGCGGACCGTTTTTGCTAATTCACTAGCTTCTTCTTCTGATTCCACGCTTGCCAACATGTCATCGACGTAATGTTCATCTTTTATGCTTTCCACGGCTCGAGGGTATTCGGCTTTAAATCTGTCTGCGTTAAGATTTTTGACGTATTGTGCGGCGCTCGGTGAACACGCGGCACACGGTGAACAAGCGACGTACGAAGAACGCGGCACTTACGGCGAACGCGCGAATTATGATGAACGTGCAACGTACCGTGAACGTGTGCCCTACGGAGAACGCACTACCTGCCCTGGGTATAATGTATTCGACGCGAGAGGATCGGGTATACCACGTACATCAGGACACTTTATGCGCACAAATTACACTGACCCGCACATGACCGCTCACACTAACACATTCGCACAACAAACGCCAGCACTGAACACACTTTTAAACCACAGCCAAATAGCAGCCCGCCAAGGGTTTCCACGAGACTTACCGACGTTTTCGGGGTCTGTCGAAGAGTGGCCGCGTTTTATCGCGACGTATACACGCACAACTATTGCATCCAACTATACCGACGACGACAATTTAGTGAGACTCCAGCACTGCCTCAAAGGTGCTGCATTAGATACCGTCGGACATTTGCTATTGTTTCCAGATGGGTTGAAGGAAGTGATGAGCACTTTGCGAGCTCGCTACGGCCGACCGGACTTGATAGTAGATCGAGCGGTTGAGAGCGTCAAGAAGCTGCCTGCGCCTAGGATGGAGAGGCTCGACACGATAGTCGAATTTGGGTTCGCTGTTAAAAGGTTGATTGCGACCGTACAAGTGTCGGGACTGCTCGACTATATGTATGACGTGGTGCTCCTCAAGGAACTGACGAAGAAGTTGCCACCCATGCTGTGTATTGAATGGGCACGGCTGAAGAAACGGTCACGGGATGTTAATGTGCTCCAATTTGGGCGGTGGATTGGCGAGTTGGCTGATTTTTTGGAATGTTAGAAACTAACAAAGAAACCGAATTTTTTAGGCTTAGGCGTGGTGCCAAAAAATTAGTTTTTATTTTATGCGTTTTGTGGCTTGTTGTCTCGGCGAGTTCGTTTTACTGAAAAGGGCCGAAACTGCCGTTCGTTCCCTATTTAAACTATTTTTGTCCTATCCGCGATGCGCTTGGCTGACAGTTCGGCGGAACCCTACAACGGTTACAACAGATGTACATATTCCCTCCCAAGAATGGTGTAGGGTAGGCAGCAGAGTTGTAGTTTTCTTTTTGTGAACGTGGAATAATGTTTTGTTGGGCGCAAGATTAATGTTCGAATACTTCTAGTCGTTTTGGCTGGTTTTTACCCACTGAAAGTTTGATGAAGTGATGTTTGGGATTGTAAAAGCAGTGTTTAATATTGTTTGAAATTATTAAAAATTCACGCAGCCAAAAACTTCCTTAGATAGAGATCTTAGATGCTACAGTTAATAAGTTGTTGCATGTTTTCACTACAATAGCACTGTGGTTCTGCTCACTCCATCCTGTGAAAAGTTAATCATCAAAGAGTAAAAAGTGTAGGGAAAATTAAATTTTACATCACCTACAGCAATTCGACCGGCGAGTGCATCTCTTTGTTGCTTGATTTTAGGGAGTGAACTTTGTGTGCCAGTGAGTTAAAGGAAACAATGGCGTAAGTTTGCAGCACTAGCCCTGAAGACATGAATCTGATAGAGCGCCAAACCACAGCTGCAGTATTTTATAGAATAAGGTCCTTCAGTTGGCCATTTTTGTAGAAGCTTTTGCTTGGAATGAATTGCTTAGTTTTTTAAAGCACAGTGAGAAACAATGATAAATTGTTAGAAGTTTGGTCAGTTCCGATATCGTGAAATTTTCCACAAAATTAAATGTTTGGCACCTTAGACTTTCCTCCCTTTTTTATGTTATATTCAACTTTTTGCTTTACCTGTAATCAAGAAATAAAACTAGAGTCTGTTTCCGAGCTACACGGATCGACAGTTGGAGGCTGAAATCATGTAAACACTCCATACAAAAACACACATAAAACTAGCCTGCAATTTTAAGTCTAGATTATTCTAGTCTCAAAGCTAGAATTAGATTCGAGTACCTGCGCGAAAAAATGGCAAAACACGGTGTTGTTTACATTTACCCCAAGGTGCATTAAAAAGTTCAGGTGATGGAATATAGAATCAAAGTGTATGTAGTACAGGTGGTTTCATAGCATTTTTCATAACCAAATTGGATCATCACTTTTTGACAGAACCGGTGAAAGCTTTAGCTCAACCAAGCTTTTTGGAGGCTTGACAAATACACAAAACACTCTTGAAATCTTCATTGAGAAACAGAGGTGATAAAAATCAAACTTCTAGCTACATACACCTTGGGATAAGCCCACCTGTATATTATACCCACTTTGATAGCTGCTCGAAAACTGGAATACAATGCAAACAGCTGACAGGCTGAAATTTCCGCCTACGAACTTAAAACGAAACGGGCCCCTGAAACAGATCAAACGTCAATCTAAATAATTTGCATCAAGAACTGTCCTATGCAGTATAAATTGCCTTTTTGTTAATAAATTAAATCCAATTAAAAGCCAGAATTATCAGAATGTGCGGCACGAATCGTATTAAATGAGTGATAAAGTATATAAAAGCATTACATACACTGGACTACATATAGTACATTTTTATTCTAGATTCCACCACTTGATCTCTTTAATGCATCTTGGGATAAATGAAAACACCACCTTGTTCTGCCATGTTTTCGACCAGGTACTCGAATCTAATTCTAGCTTTGAAGCTGAAATAATCATCTAGACTGAAAAGTCCAGGCTAGTTTTGTGTGTGGATTTGTATGGAGTGTTGAGACGATTTTAGCCTACAACTGTCAGACTCCATATAAACAAGCTTACTAGAATCGTGAAGGGCCTCAATTTAAGTAAATTTGTGAGTTGTCTGTGTGAAACAGGTTGCATTCTTTAAGGCGAACTTACATCTACTATAAGTAACAGACATTTTTCAATTAATGTTGTCCATTTATCGTACACATTCGATCGAGTTGATTGTCAATCTCGATTAATTGAATCGAAGGTGTGCACTTGACTCTGTCTAGAGTATAGCATGCCTTTTGATTTCATTTCAACCCCACACACTTGACACTGTTCAGAAATAGACTTGCTATATTTAACATTCCTGTGTCACTTGGCTCCGGATGTACTTGGCACATATGCGGCAGGTTGCGTCACTCCATTTGATTCTCTTTAGAAAACCTTGTTCGATTTTAATTGATGCGATTCCATCCTTCAATGGTATTCAATTGATGCGTTTGAAACATAATCTACTTAACGTCGGTCAATATTTGTGCAACGTGAATGGAGATTTTTGAGAGGATACAGTCGACCGCCGAAAGCGTAGCATGGCAAATCATCTGATACAGTACGGTAGCTGCCCAGCAGCTACTAGAAAGCTATTATGTATCAAAAGACCTTCGTGCACGGGCACGATAGATGGCAGTAGATGCTCTGGCTGTGGTAACGAAGGCAAAGCTGTAATTTACTTTACATTGCAATTGAAATTTATGAACGAGAAGGAGAATTTTTGCTACCAAGAGCTACATCCAGTGCTGCCGGCACAGCTTGCGAACCAGAAGGATAAACCAATGTCCTTCGGAAGGATCAAGCGGTTGAAGTGGTTCGTATTTCGTACGTTCATGATGCAGTGATACGGCTATCTGGTCCGTGTCTTTATGTCTCTCTCTGTCGGGTGGTTTGGTAAAGCAAAGCTGCATGATTTAATTAGGCGGAAAATTTATTGAAATGCTGCTGCAGATGTCCTTCTGAATGAGTTGAGTGAGTCAGCGCGTGGTAGTGGTGGTTTGTGTGAGTGAGATTTATGAGGTCATTTGGGAAATTGTGTATGATGAGAGTGAGCATCTCTGTTCTGCTGTTGAAGGTAAACGTTTTGAACAATTTATGAAGCTATTGGGTATGTTTTCAGTCTAGTATATTTAATGTAAATTGTAAAATAATAAAATAATGTACCTTCAACTCTTGATTTACATTTTGCTAGGCGGATTGCGTAAATTTAGGCTCAAAAATGTTTGTCGTTTGCTTAACCGACATACTTTTGCCATTCTTTTCTCGTTCAAACCGTTCACTAAAGGTTGAAAAATTACCCTTTCTTTCAAAAAGCAAAACTCATTTAGATTACAAACTGTGTACCAATTATAGCGTGATTAAGCAAATCGAGCTTTACTCTTACCCAGCTGAGACTTTTCATTGTTGTTGCTGGGGAGAAAAAAAGATTGTCCTAATGACAAATTACTTAGCTTGTTCGTTGATAATAGCAATTCTAATTGTAGTTGCTGTCTCTCTCTCTCGTTCTTCGATTGACGCTTTATCAGCTCCCTTTAGTAGCTATTTTTCCCTTCGCGCAAAGGAAGAAAGGAACAGCAGTCCCCTTGTTTGAAAGTTGGCCCATTTTTCCGCATCGACAGGTGCAGTGGCGCAAATGACCACCACGGCCACCAATGGCCGGTCCTGCTCGAGTGATATGGAAACAAAGACAGTATGGTTTAGTATTCATCCGGTGCGTTCCCACTTTCGCCTGGCTTCATTTTCGGTACCTTCGCTTTAATTGGCCACCGGATGGGATGGAACTCGGGCAAGCGAGAAGGTGGTTATATTTCTTTTATTACATTTCGCTCCGTCTGCTTTGTGTTGATTATCCTGCCCTGGGGTTTCCTTCCAAACATTGACCAAAGTGGGGAGCAGGACACTGAGTATGCGAACACCAGCGAAAACGCTTTCTGCTGCTGTAACTATGCCATGCATAATTAATTAAATAATTAAGACCTTTGGGAGGGTAAAAGAACAAGTGAAATGCTGGGGAAATGGCACGAAAGGAGGCATCATTTTCTTTCCAGTGTTTTAATTTATGTTGATGCCGGCTACTACTGTAGGAGAGAAAGTGTACATGGTTAAGGTTTCAGTGAAATGATTGAAGCACACAAACACTTTGGATACATTTTTTTTGGGGTGAATATCACCCCCACACACACACACACGGTTTCCTAAAGTAATGGAACGGATTAATCGGTCGGTTTGCGGCATACCAAAGCATACTGGTAGAATTTCAACGAACACAGAAAGATAAGACTAGAGTGAGCTACAAAGAAAGTGCAAAGAAAATCTAGTAAAAATTATCATCAGCATTTTTGCAAAGCATTTCAGGGAAGAAGGACAAAGTAGTTGTAAATTGAAATGTTTACCACCAGCTGCCTGTTTAAAGAACTTGCTTCCGCCGACCGGTTTTGCGCGCCCGGTTATGAATCGCATGAAATTATAACACTCAACGCACCAGGAAGTATACCAGCGAGAGAGACCGGTTTACATAGGTTTACCCACCCGTCAAATCCAATAACCACAACGCACCGTACAGGCCTTATTCGTATGGTCACGCAGTCGACGGCATTCCCCAGACCGGGGCTATGAATGGGGTTTAAATATTTTTCATTCCACTTAAGAGGATCCCGTAAATTGTGCTCATCGTGCTTCCGGGAGGTAACGCAAAGGCAACCGAACGGCACGGATACATTCTGTCTGATAATAATCTCTATTAAAAATACAATGAACTGGGTGAAAAAGGGGGGAGTTCAACTGGCCAAAAAACTGGGAACGAACACAGTTGAAACAGTAAAAGAAGGAGAGAGATTTTACTGTGAATGATAATGCAGGGGCTCTGCACAGTATACGGTAATTTCTACAGGAAAAGTAAAGTAATAATTTGCCAACAAATAATATAATTGTTTAAATTAAAAACTGCATCCTACAGCAGAAAAACAGTTGAACAGATCGGTAAAAATCAAAAGTATGACAAATGGCATACTGTTAGGCGAAGTGGCGGCTAAATACATGCAATTTGCAGAATAAAACTGGTTTGTTACATTTATTTTACTTTAAATTCTTTTAACCTCATTTTAATGGTAGAATTGAAGCAAAATTTCATATTTAAGATCCCTGCAATACTGAAAACGTTGCTTAGAACTACACTCACTCACATGTAAGCACTCGACCGTCCCGAATATGCCCTATGCTGCCAAATCCCTGTGAATCCTTGGGTATCAACGATGGGTATCGATGGGTATGGGTATCAACGATTAAAATTTTCCAATCCCTGCCGCCTGTAAGCTTCGCCCCTGTCCCAAGCAGTTTGGCAGCAGCAACCACAACACTGTACGAAACGAAAAATGTTACCCAGTAATAGTTCAACCATGAAATGGAAATAGAAATGGGTAGTGAAAATAAACTCCCGCTCGCTATGGCTTCCGCAGTGCGTGGGATGACATTTTCCGGGGCGCCCCCAAAAAATGACCGAGGATGAAGGGAAAGTGTTTTGGAAGCAAA
This sequence comes from Anopheles arabiensis, assembly GCF_016920715.1. Classification (NCBI taxonomy): domain Eukaryota; kingdom Metazoa; phylum Arthropoda; class Insecta; order Diptera; family Culicidae; genus Anopheles; species Anopheles arabiensis. The sequence goes on from NC_053518.1 coordinate 32,346,759, forward strand.
GTGTTTGAAAAGTTAATTTGATCATGGTATTATGAATTAAATTAAATCATAAAGTAACACCAGAACCCGTTCATACGGCGTTGGTAAGGATTCGAAAATTACAGGGACGGCGACAATGCTAAGGTTGTCTAGTCTGCCGACGGTTGTTTCGTTGGACAATAAGATCCGGTCCGAAAATCGACAAAACTGGACAATGACGTGCAAAAGGATTAAAGTCCTCTTAAAGGATAGTTTTTTTGGTGCTGAATCAGTACCAGATATTGGTACCAGAAAGCATATGGCAACCGGCACAAACCCATTCAACGTCATCCCATATCACCATGGATACAACAGCGTTACGTCAATCCGTACCAATCTATGGCAGAATCAACTTGACTGAAGGATTAATTTCATCCATTCGTTCCAATCAACCGAACGCCGAACGGTTTATGGGTTGAAAAGTTAGCAAACCCGATATGATTGATTGCTTTGCGGCCACAGCACCACGAGGTGTGATTAGTGAGCAAACGTGAATTCATTCACTCTTGTGGCTGCCAAAAGAGAGACCACGTAAGAGGTAGACCCTTGAGATGGGTTTTATTTGCAGCAAACAACGGCTTGTCGGCAAAAAGAGGCTGGCCAATGCTGGTGACCTGTTATCTTTTATCTTCTGCTTTTTTATCTTCTTCCCAACAGTCCGGTAAACGGTCAGTTTAATTTAATCCCATCAGCACCAACGATGATGGTGGATGGACCACGGTAACCACGGTGTTTATTCGGTTTCCGGTTTCTTCCTTTATTTTGTTCACGGGTTTCAGGGTTTGATAAGAATGTAGTGTGCGACGACTGTGGAAAGATACTCGTTTTGCAAAAGCACGAGAAAACAATCGTCCTTGCTGCTGCCCACTGTGTGTTGTAGCCCGATAATACGTACAGAAACTATTCCAACACGTCGCTTCAATTGCTCTCCTGAGGGGAAAAAGGGGTTTCGTTGTGAGGTTGGCATCGAAGCACGTCCCTTTTTCCGGTCCTTTCTGCAGGCTTGTTTCTTTGTTTCTTGCGCCCAGCTATGTCCATTCTCGGGGGGCTCATTTTCTTGTGCCGGGCTCTGTACGTTTGCAACAGGAAAATGGGGACGTGTTTATCTGCTGTAAAGCATGCGAGCGTAGGAAAGAGAACCTTGCAGGATGGGTTTGAGTAAGACAATAAACAGAAAATTATTGCCACTTTTTCCGTTTCGTTTTGCTGCTTTTTTGTTTGTCCCAGCCTTGGCTGTGTTTCTCATTGCTTGCTTTTTCCTTTGCAATTCATTTGATTGGCAAGGTGATAGTTTGGTTCATGGCCTTTTGCACACACTGCCTGCGTCTCCAGTTGAACGTTTTTCTTCGCTTCAAACTCATCCATCTACCGAGATCAGAATCAGTCTTGGTAAATTGTTTCTTTCCTTCGAGCATCCGTTTTCGAGGCTACTAAGAGGAACTGTCTTCCTCATCAAATTCTCCTATTGCCTGATTGCTAGCTGGCTGTACTACAGGCGCACTAACGAGATGCGTTTGGTGAGGGAGTTTTCTGGCTGGTACCATTCCTACGGAATGAATTTTACTCTATCTTTGTTACATTGTGAAAAGAGCGACGATGACAAAACGCCACGGGTGAGATAGTATCGTACCAGTGCAGTCGATCTACCGCCAAAAGGCACTAACTGCAAGAAGGTAGCTGGAGCGTTGATTCATTAACTCGAATGGGCAGACAATGTAGTCGTTGAAGCGGCGGGATATTATTTATGTCCAGCAGTGAGCAGGCCACTGTTAACGCAGGACGATTGACGATAAACTGTACCAGGCTGATCATTAAATGGACGATGATGGTGGTACTGAAATTGTAGCACAATGTACTCTATTATGTAAGAAAATGGAATGATTTTTTTTCGTAAAATATGAGAAAAACTAAACGAAACAACATTCTAGAAACAAAAAGCGCCTAAAGTTATGCAATCAGGTGAACAAAATATCGCTAGAAACACACAGACTTCAACTTACGCCTGAAGTTAGGCAATCTGCAAAAAATACACCCATTGTCAGCATCTCATTTTGGCACTAAATGAGTGATATGTTCTTTGCCTACATTTAGGCGCATTATCTCCAAAGAACAAGTCAATAGAGAGGAAATTGTAATTATCACTAAAACAAATGATTAATATTAGTGATTGGCAGTCAATTCACCTTGACAGGGGGTAATCGATAATCTAGTTTCCATGTCGTTATTACCAACACGTCTTACTCTATTACCACATTACCAAATGCGTCCTGGTGACCCGTAATGCACTAGCAAAGCCAGCAATGAAGCCATGTGAAATGGCCCAGAAGTGGCCACTAGTCGTGACGCTGTTTATGACTATCGTCGCAATCAATTATCGCATTTCTCGCCTCGCCAACGCTTATGCTTTCTTCGCATTGTGCAATGAATTAATGCCATTTCTTTTTTTTTCTTTCTTTTCATACACTTCCCATATGAGTATGTGTGCGTTTTTTGCTACTTGAGCCAATTGCTTGGATGTGGGGGAGATCTAGGAACAGCAACAGCAAACACCCGCCCATACAATCCCAGCCTCTGAGTTATCGTCTTGCTGACGCCATCCAGAGGGTCTTTCTGCAGATCTGTACCAACATCATCGCCAGAGAACGATGGTGCCAACATGCTGCGTTTATTTAATCAAACAATTGTCGCCGGTCGACAACAACACGTCCAGCAGCAGGACTTTGTGGCCGCTGGCGACGAACAATGCATAATCCTGCTGGAGACAGTGTGGAAAGTGTGTTCATTGCGCTCGGTCGTTCCTGCATGCCTTGAAGCACGATGACGACCAAGGCTGCAGGACGGGACCTGATACAACGGTGGTGTAAGTGCATGGTAATGGTGTGCTGCTGCACTTGACCCGTACTCCAGGACTTAATACAGTCCATCTTTATTTCCCTTCTTTCCATGTGCGCAGTGGTTCCGGGGGCATCGCTCGTAGCAGTGCAGTAAATCGAGTGAAATCCACTGAAACTCAGGGTATTTAAGTTTTACGATTATTACTATTGCGTTTTAGAAATGTAGCGGGGGCTGGTGGCCTTGCGCGGTGCATTAGCTCGGGGATTCTTGCAACATAGAGTCCACACAGGGTCAAGCGATGATGAGCGAGTAGCTTTGCTGAGGGTATTTATCAAGCTTTGTTTGGGGAAAAGATTCATATAGAAAGAAGCACGCTTCAAACATGGTTTTGGATCAACTTGTGACATTTGCTCATATTCAGTAAAGGCAAGTTTCAAGCATAATTTTGCGTCAGGCCAAAATCCGATCAATTAATTACGCTATCGGATTTCCCGCACCCTCGTTGAAGGGTCCAGCAGCACCTGTTGTTGCGTCCCTGTAAAATGTCCCCCATGCGAGATGGATGCACGGCGTAACAAGAGCACAGCTTTGGCCACCCCATGAAATGGGTAGGAAAGTGATTTACATACGTATAAAATTACTATATGAAACGAGCATAACGGGGCGGCGATGAGAGCGAGAGATAAAAACAAACACGACCAACATGTGCAAAACGTGGCGATGCATGGCAGGGAAAATGACACTTTTTCGACAGCCATAAAGCGTCAGATAAGAATCATAAAACAACGATGAGCCGTAGCGCTTGGGATGGTAATTTTCATTTTCCAAAAGGTGTCATTACAAGGCTGAGGAACCGTTTCGCGAGGAAGCGAAAACGAGTGGCTGTAGTGTGCGGTGTCGAGTGCTCTCCGGGTACGGTGACAGCACTCAGTGGAATGACTCATTTTCTGGGGTTTGCGATAGTGCTCAATGAAGATTCACGTCCTCCTGGGGAGGGTATTAGAGAGTGGCATTGAAAGCTTCGGACTTAATTATACGCATATTTGAAATAATATAATTTCACCGCGCATCACACCCCAAGAGCTGCAGTCGGCGCGCCGGTTGATGCGCATTCCCTCAGGGCTGCCGTGTTGGTGCGCTTCGATGTCCTTCCCTGGCAAAGCGCCAATCACACCGACAGTCGAGTCGTTAGTCAATTGCATCCAAACGTGGCGATGGTGGTGGTGGTGGTGTTGAAAAATTAGCATTAGCACGCACATACACAGCGCTCAAACCCTCCTCGGTGGCCACACCGTCCAAATCACAGTCACGTGCGTTAACGCTGGGTGAATCGATTCGAAATTGTACGCCAACATGAACTTCCGGTGGAGGGCGTTTGTGCCGAACATGATGGAGAGCGTGCCGGAGTGTGCGCGGCTGCGAACGAGGTGCGTTTATGATGGTATCGTAAAAAAGTATGAGCACCGATGCACACAATCGGTGTCTTTTGAGCAGGAACGGGGAACAGACACGGAGAGGGTCGTTGGACCCCTTTACCCCCGAAGCCGTGGAAGAAATTTTCAATGAAGAGGGGGGAAACCAATGGTTGTTGAGGGGACGACCGGTTGTAGCATAATTAACCCAATAAAAGTCCCGAACAAAAGCCGAGTGGGGTGGGGTGGCTTCGCACTGGCACTGATAATAACGTAAACAAATTTGCCGCCGATAGTGATCTTTCGTTACGTTCGTCTTTTCGGTGGACGAACACCACTGGTGAAACCGGAGCGAAACTGGAGGGACGAGATTTATCCTTTCAATGGCTTGGCTTGGGTTGAAGCGTTTGTTTTTGGTCCTTCGAACCGGATGGGCCGGGTGTTTGAGTTTTAGTGGTGTTTGTTTGTGTTTTTTTCTTCTGTGGGTTTGGTTTTGCAATCACTGTAAAGGTAGTCGTAGTCGGTAAAACTGGCAAAGCTAAAGGGGGAAAACTGTCCGTTGTTGTTGTAGTTGCTGTGTCGGGTTTGAACGAAGGCACAGAGAGCGGAATCCACTGGCTTTTATGTTACCACAGGATAACAAACTACCAAACCGTGGGGACCGTGTACAGGTGACTCCGTTCTACAAGGGCATCGTGCCGCATCGTGAAAGTTCAACCGAAACTGTTTGCCCATTTCCGGCTACAGTGTGTGTGTGTTTTGAGCAAAGGTTGAGGTGGGTTGAGAGCAAATATTTGGTTCATCGTTGATACCTCGGGTTCAAACGGAGATAGCTCAAAATGGGTAAACTTTAAGGAGAGTTTGATAAGCGTAGCATTATGTTTTGCGATACAGAAGGGGTTTGTAGTGAGTTGTCACGCAGAAATAATTGTTTGTCTTGAGGGTCTTGGCATCGAAAATGAAGTAGTAAGTAATAAAATATAGCACGAAAGGTCTAAGAGTTTAACATTATGGTTAAATGTATGAAAATGGGTAAAATAAAGTGTTTATATTTTATATTGCATAAATGTAGGCGTTTTTTTAAACAAAAACGCCTGAAGGTATGCAATAGCACAAGAGGCTATTCGTGTATTGATATATTCTTATTGCCTATAAGTAAATAAGCCATTCCCATTTTTACTTGTTTCATCTCGAAATGCTTTCCCCTTTCCCACCTCCCCTACTCTTACAACCAACCATTCACAGCATTAATTTACGCACGAAACTTGATTATCTTGTCAAAACAGTTGCCAATTAATACTTTCACTCCCGTTCCCCGTTCTTTTGCTAATCGTTTGAGGTCAGCAGAAAACAGGAAGCGCCTCGGGGGAAAACTTTTTGCCACCCCGTCCGATTGCTTCCCTTTGCATGATTGTATGTCTTCCCGGGAGCGATAAAGGCGCCTCGAAAACTAAGTTGTTTTCATGCATTCTTCATCACATCTTTCAACTAGCTTGTATCTTATTTAAGCTCCCTTTCTTTACCCCAGTATAACCCTTTCTTTGTGTTGGATAGTTTCGTAGTTTCTTACCCTTTTCAGTACTGGAGTGGAATAGTAAATTAAAATGCCACACTCCTGTCCTCACTGCCCTTCATCCGGTCAGCTATACGTGACGATACTGGATGGGCACTATTCATCACTATTTTCCACACCCCTTCCTACACATGCTTGGGGAATGATGCTGATTATTATTTATCAATTTCGCACCACTTACTTCAGTTTACTTTCCGTCGGCCGACAAGGCCAGGAAAAGCCTTTTGGGACCTGAGCCAACAAAACTTTGCAGCGTGTTAGTGGGTAAAACTTTTCCATCAGCTCAGCATGGTCCTTTATTTTGGCGGTTGTCCTTTGGGTTCGTTTATCAAACGATCGTTCTTCGATTAAGCAACCGTAGGCTTGGCTTTGCGGCAGAAAAGGTGGAGGTAGAACTGCCAAACTAGCACGAGTGCGTCGTATTGTTGAATGATATATTTCTTAAGTACCACTTTTGGGTGTGCGTAGTATCGGACTGTGAGTGTGCCTTCGACGTGGTAATAAATATCAGCTTTTTGTTAAGAGAAGACAGAAGCTTTTTGTTAAGAGGAGCAATGCGTTGTGAGCATCAGATGTTGCCGAAAATGGGACTCAGTCGTTGTTATTCTGGAAGAGTTAGATTTGATATAAACAACATCATAGAGATCTGAAAACGTTTGTGTAAATATTATCATTTGAAATATAGTTTGGTTGAAAGTGCCGAATATATTGTTATTGAGGTTTTATTTAGGGTTTTAAGCATACATTTAGGCGTTTAATTCAAATCAAGGCTGCACGGGCTTTCCCGTGTTGCCTTCCTGCTTGCCTCTCGTAAAAGCCGAACGCTCCTCGTCGAGTGGATCGGATTTACACGCATGGAAAACGCGTGTAGTCGGGTTTATCTGCCACTCCACATCAACCGAAAACCGCGAAGCACGCAAAACTGTAACCAAAACAGACACTTGCGAGAGATTCGAAGTGGTTGAAAAGAGGGGAGCATGAAGGGGATGAGGAACATAAAACATCTTTTTTCGAAAGCGGAAAATCAATGTGGAAGAATTGGAAAAACTTGAGGATCGTGAATGGAATGCATAAAAAAGTGCGGGTTTCCCCAACAGCTCGTGGCGTGTTTTCTTCTGCCATTTGAGTACTCAAGGGGACGCTGGTTTGGTGGAGCAGTGTGGTATGCTGGCTGAAAGAATGTTGCTTTATGCGTATATTAAAGAGGACAGAAGCTTTTTGTTAAGAGGAGCAATGCGTTGTGAGCATCAGATGTTGCCGAAAATGGGACTCAGTCGTTGTTATTCTGGAAGAGTTAGATTTGATATAAACAACATCATAGAGATCTGAAAACGTTTGTGTAAATATTATCATTTGAAATATAGTTTGGTTGAAAGTGCCGAATATATTGTTATTGAGGTTTTATTTAGGGTTTTAAGCATACATTTAGGCGTTTAATCTGGAATTTAATAATAATAGTATAATACGCCCAAAAGTATGCAATTGAAATATCAAAACGTGAGGAATGAGCATATGTGTTTTGTTACAAAGCATATTATTGTTGTTGGAACTGTTTATTATATTTCTCCTTCAATTTGGAGAATGGGAAACGAAGACACATAAATCCAGCAGCGTAAAAAATATATATACCGATAATGCGCTTCATATTACGCATCAAATGGAGCAAAAGTTTTCTCCTTTGCTATCCGGCCGCTCCATCATGCGTCGAACGCAGTGTTGACCTCGTTTGGTTGCGAAAAAATATTGGAAACTGTTAGTCCCCATCTTTACCGGGCGCAAAGGATGAACAACTTTTACCCCTCTCCGGTGCCATACATTACCGAAACAGAGAGCGGTTGGTGCGTGTTCTATTGATGGAGCGTAAAGAAATGGGTAGTTTTCTTCGAAGGAAAAGAAAATCTTAAACCGCTGTGAAATCAATGGAACAATTGCTGTTCCTTTTTTCTTTCTTTGCTTGCTCCATTGCTGCTTACATTTATGGAGAAAACTTTTCGCCCGCCCGGATAAAACTAGTGAAGCCTGGTGAACGCACTTTGTATCTGGCCCAGAATCTATCGACCATCTAGGATCTATTTTGCTAAGCCGCCATGACCGTGCCGTGGTGCCATAGCACCTGGAAGCTTTGGAAGTTTTCTCTCCTTGGCACTGTTTTCTCCTGCTGAGACCTTCCCGCAGTTTCGGTTCGGAGCGTTGCGTTTGCTGAAGATGGTGCAGATAAAAAGTAATGTTTAATCAATGTGGCAATATGGCGAAGCGATTTAGATGGAGATAGAAACAGCATGGTTCACTGTGCGGCGGTGGTCCTAATGGTGTTTGCCTGCCGAGTTCTTGAGTGTTATTAAAGGTGCATTTGGAGGAAATTTAACAAAACGAGTGCGACTAGGCCAGCGATAAATCTCACCAGGATGATGGTGTAGCAGAAGGTTTCGAAAGCCGGCACGAGGTTTCGCTTTATAATGGTTAATCGATGTTAGGGCTCAATGGAATGGATGTTTATAGTGTCGATTTGGAGTTGAACGATCGTTTCCGGGGAAGCGGGCAGAGCGTTTTAGTATCATTACCCATACCGTACTGTGCTAGTTAAGGAAGGGAAAGGATTTTCTTGAAACATTTGTAGTCGTACCAATCGTTTAGATTGTACAACGTGATCTTGTGATCGAACCTAATGACGCAATTCAAAAATGTCCATCAAACGTGTTATCGTTTGCTGGATAGGATAGCCATTCCATAAAAAAAAAGAATATTTAGACGAAGACATCACTCAAAGTGAAACCCTTTTAAAGTTCACTGACAGGATCGTAAGCTTGTGGCGTTGAAAGTTTACGTTCAAAATTTGCACTTCGTCACCCATATCGTCGTTCCGGTGTGATAGACTGCCGCAAAGGCACTCCCCGAAGGTTAACGATCCTGAATCAAGCCTCACAAACGGACTGTAACTGAAGGGTAAGCAGCTTTTTGTACAATCGCTTCCCTCTTGGCGAAGCTGCCGGTTAACACGCAACCGTTCACTAACCCCAAACTAACTCCACAAACAATGGGATGAGAAGATCGTGGAAAATCGAAACGTTCCTTTGGATAAAAATATACAGTCCTCGAGGTTAAAGGTTCTTCCTGTCCTTCTTCTTTTTTTTCTTTTCGATGAAAGTAGTGGAAATTTAAAAGTAGCAAAAACACCTGTCGGAGGACACTGAAAACGCAACCAAAAAAAGGGTGATGTCTATCAAACACAAACCTTCATCAGGTTGGTTAGGCATTCTGTGTTAACATGCTCGTTTTTTATTGTCTTTTTTTTGGTTTAGTTTTTTGTGCAAATTTATCCCCAACCCGCTACCCTGTACGGAACGAAATGTTTTTCTTTGCCTCAGAGCACTGATTTTCGAACATTGCGAGCGTTTGTTCTTGAACTTGAGAAAGCAAAATAGCACCGCATTCGCAAAATAAACATAACCACAGCGTGTCGGCTTTCGGCCACGAGCCACGAGTTTTCAGCCGGTTTTGGTTGGCAGGTTTGTAGCAACATGAGTCTTGTTCGTTTGTTTCTAGCGCACCGCAAAATGCGATGTTGTTCCTTTGATAGCCGGAGCGGGTATCGTGTTCCGTTTTCTTCCACGAACACGAAGGATAGGTTTGTGTGTTTTTTCACCGTACCCGGTCAATCGAACATTCAATGATGTTGATGAAGACGTTCTTTCCCCACCTACTCTTCTGTCGATTAAAGCCGTCCCCGCATTGATGTTGCCAAAAGGAAAAGGACAACCACAACCAGCATCATCTTTCGCATCCAGTGGCTTATGTTGCTCGAGATGGATGATGGAAAAAGAAGGGAGATTAAAGAAGGAAGAAAAAATGAAGTAAAACAAAACTGCCTGTACAAGGGCTGTGCTGGCTTATAAAATATTTATTCAAGAGGGTGTAATATGAAATAATAAAAATTTATAGAGACATACATTTTGCATTGCCCTTTTTTGTTGTTGCGCAATGGCCAGCGATGGTGGCGAGGTGGATGAGGGAGGCGAAACATGCTGTCGAGAGTAACGACAGTATCGAAATTACTTGCTCTCGGACGTTTGTTTCGTTTTTATGCTTGAGTATTTGGTAATCGCGCCGAACGGGTGGGGTCAGTAAGTGAAGAGAGCAATTGGATTCGAATTAAGATGTGTTACGACCGATCGGTGTGAGAATTTTTGTGGTTGATGTTGCATATTTTGGATGTTTTGGTTTTTACTGTTCTGCTTAAGATATGTCAATTAATGTATGCTAAATACAAAGATTCGATGATTGAGCTCGCTTCAAAGCTCCAAAACGGTTAAACATATTAAATTGTAATGTAGTTTGCATAACATCAGGCGCATCAACAGAGCCTTTGCATAAAAAATTATTTGCATTTGTCTTTGTTTATGGTATGCATGGCATGGTATTCAAATAAAAATATACATCAATCAAGACATATAAAGAAGATTACAAAATATAGGAATTAGAATTAGATTTTTCACGAGAATGACCCATAGTGATACTGTTGTTATGGTGTTACAGCTACGCGCCCATAGATGGCGCTACCATCAAAGACTTCTTGCACTCAATCTTGAGTTCAACCTTGCACGCAATCATACGCTTGGGATGCAGTCAGCATCCGGGAAAATCAAACTATTTCCCTTTTATATCCGAACTGAGCCCAGTAATAGTAAATCGGTGCACTAAAGTTATGCTGTGTTGGTAATAATCCGCAGCGTATTATTAACGCGTTCCCTTTGCATAATTATTTCCATCTCATTAAATCGTCTAGGCGCTAAGCTTCTTCTAGGCTCAACGGCTGCGAAGGAATTTATTCACACCTTCAGTTCCATTTGTTTCCACTTCCGTTGACGGCCGCAGGGTTTGGGGAGCCACTAGGTATCTAATTGAGTGCATCGATACACCTAATAACCCTCCCACGTATTGACCGAGCCGGGACAAACAACACGCATAACGCTCATTCAGCTTGAGCTGGACATGCGGAGAGTGTGTTCGCCTCGTTCGCATAATTAATCAACGATGCAATTGTGCAACTGTCCCCCACGTGCATGACAGGCACTACATGCACACGGAAGGGCGTTAGATCGAACAATTTAACTAACAAGGGGAATGTTAGCTCTCCCCTCGGTGTTCCATTTCAAACCACATCGGCGAAGGGTTGGCCGCTTTTGAAATCAGAGCTCCATTTCGTGCATCGTGAAAAGAAGGTCGAGGGAAATGTGCATGTGTGCATGTTCATTCTGGACGCAACACTCTTTGAACTTCTGCCCGGTGAGTTGCAGATTTACGTGTTTTCATGTTCATTGGATTGTAAATTAACGCTTGACTGTGGTGTGATATTTGTATGGGATGCTGAAGTGAAGCACCGACCGACATGAAGTGGTGTGTTTTGTCCCAATACAGATGGAAAGCTTTAAGTGGTGAGCAAAAATAAAAGAACAAAATTGTGTAGAATATTTTGTGAAAAGAGGTGCTTGCATTTACACTTCAAACCAAGCATAAATGAATTTAGCAACAATCAGTCAAGCATTGAGGGTTGCATGTGTGCTTGAAACTATAACAAACTTTATTGAAAGGAGGTAAAATGTGATCTTCCACTATTATATATAACTACTCACTGTGCATAATTTATCCCAGTGCATTGAAATATCGTCAACACAGTCCGGTAACAATTATTTCTTCATCCTGACTAGAAAACGGTTACAAAAGGAATACCGGATATATATTGTCCGTTGATCAATTCCGTTCGACTGGACTCCAAAAGACGAAAAGGGTCATTTTTCACTATTAAACTGAACCATTTTTCGGTATGGCTGTGAGTAGCTTACACTCAAGCAGAGCATTCTCCAAGCATCTACCGAACAAACTGTCAAAACTAATTAATGCTTCAGTTTGAAATTCAGTTAGATTGCGGATGTTCCCGGAACATGCCCGGGCTTGTTTCGGACAGTTCTCTGTAAGATTGAACAGCGTTGAACGTTGAACGGAAAGAATGAAGGCGACATTCGGTCGATGCTAGTCGTTTGGCGCATTTTTCCGGGCGTCAAAGCGTTTTCGGAAGCGTTCATCGCTTTACAGACGGACTTTTAATTAAAATTATAACACTGAGCTGAAGGACAAAATGGAACGCCGATAGACACCGATGCTGTGAAGAGTGAAGGAAGGGCTAACCCGACCCAGTCAAAAACGAGTGATTTGAGCTTAATTCCGAATGACGCCAGATTTGGTATGTAACGGATTGAATATTTCAGCTAATCGATTTGGTGATTGAAGGAAACAGAGATAAATGTTTGAGTCGAAGGATTTGCCGGTCTAATGCTGGAGTTGAAAACACTTTTTACAAGCCAACACTATTTTCTGAAACATTCCCATTTTCTATACGCGAATATTCTTTTACTCTTATTTCTCCAAATATTCTCACAAAAATGCCTCTTTTGTGACGAAAATTGCCTACATTTAGGCGATTTGCCAAGTAAATTACATACTTTTAGGCGCACTTTCTTCAAAAAACTTACCAACTTTTTGCAAATTCTTATGAAATATGCCTTCATAATCGGATGAATACTATTTTTTTTTGCTTTCTTCAACGCGCAATGTCTCGTGGGAATGGTTTCCACCGCATTTTTCCCTGCGCAAAACGCACACCCGGCCAATGCTGAGAATCGAACATATGCAGCAGTCATAAAAAAGGATCAACGGTGATGTTATCCAGCCCAAAGACGTTCGGGGCGTACCGGGGCGCACCGTCGACACCTACAACCAGCGCCTTACAGTAGCCATCCAGCGCCCTTGTTTCGCGTAATAAAGTGTAATCTAAAAATTGAAGGAAGCGGGAAAACTCCAGCAGAAAAAACCGGGAGGGTGTGCGAACACTGGAACTGCTGGAAGACTGACTGCTCGTCCACACAGGCGGCGGAGGGTTGTGACCTTCGTTTGATTAACACCTCGAGTCGGGTTGCGAGCGTGGATAAGAAATGAAAAAAAAAAACCCCAGCAGCAATGGATCGTAATCGTACGATGTAGGCTTTGTTGGTGGTAGATGGAAGATATTGGTTGAGCGGATTTTTGCACCCAACCGAGGGATAGGCATTCGATGTGTATGTGAACCGAAGGGGACAACCTGCAGCTTTAAACCATTCGTTCGCTCGATTAAACCGCGTCAGAATGGAGGAATGAGCAATGATGCGATGCGAGGGTACACTGTGGGGTGGGAAAACCGGTAAAAAAACACGCATTGGTACGCATTGGTAAAAGAAAGAGCGTGCCTAAGCGACTCATGTAAACATGTGATGGTGTGCTATAAAAAAACACGAGGTTGTTTCATGTGTGAGTGAATTTTTCCATATTAAAATACACGCATAGGTCAGGAAAAACTGCATCTTTCTCTCATACATACGCGTTTGTACATATTTCCACTCAAATAAAATAGGTTATTGCAGGATCTCTCTTTCCATTCGATGCGTCAAACCCCACCCCGGAACTCGTTTATTATGTTAAGCGACCATTTATTGTACCACTTTTCGATAATTGCTACCGTTCAGTGTGTGTGAGAGAAAATGGGGTTCAAACCGTGGGGTTTTCCCCGGAAGCCGGATGAAACAATGCAGTTACCGCCCGGCTCGTAAACCGGGACACGAGAGGTGTTCCAGGTGAGTAGCCCTCGGTGGTTGGTTTGATTTTGGGGTAGCCCTCCGTTTGCCCGCTTTGCTGTGAACTTTGGTGATTGTTTTATTTGTGTCGAGCATAATATTTCCACAGCCTCAAAGCGATTTATTGTGCTGGACAATGATTTATATCGATTGCGGTTTTGTGCTGGAGGGTGGCCCGTTTTTAGGCACGGTATGAAAAGAAAAAAAGGTGTTTTATGGCACCAATACAAACAAATTGGTTGGTTGGATGCAATAAATAGATTATTTTAAATACAAAACTTATTGTAACAAGTATTTTAACACTTTATTTTTCGTATAAAATTCCCAAAACCTTAAGTTTTCCAAGCTTCTTCCTTCGATACAGCATTGCTGTTTACACGAATCGCATCCTCCATCTGCTGCCTACTTTCAATAAGTTTGCTACAAAGTTTTATTTCGCTACTGAACAAATATTTGCATCCGTGGCGGGAAGAGAGAGAAGTCTTCACATTTATTCTACGATTTGGTTCTACGATTCCCTTCCTGCAGACAAAAAACCCCTCAGCAGACAGCAAAACAAGCGGGAGTGAAAGTTGTTCATTTAAATTCGAATCGGTGTTGGCTTAAGATTTACCTCCTCCTTCATCCCAAACTCCTTCCGCACCGGGTGAAGATCAAGGACTCGGGTGCTTTGTTGCCCTGCCCGCGTGGCGGCACATCTGGCACGGGAATCGGTTCTCGCGCGCGCCTGAAAAATGGTTGTCAGACACAGCGTAGACAGTGCTGCAAGAGGGGGGAGTAAGAAATAATAAAGAAAGTGTAAGGTATGGGTAGATAAGTTACAATTTAATTTCAACTCACTCACAAGGCAGCCGCTTCACCTTTAACGAAAAGGGTCGGTAGAAATTACTTTTCTCGCTCGCTGTGGCCATTTTTGAGTTTTATTGCTTTTTAACGAGATCACGTACGGCGGCACAACGATGCAGACGAAACACGGCGATCGAGAAAATGGTTGTTTTTCCTTGGGCGCTCCATTGAACCCGACAGTGCCGAACCCGGGTTGAAAACTATTGAAAGAAGGCCTGACCACAGCCAGTGAATTCGCTTGTGAATAGGGAAGCCTTTGACGGCTTCCATGCTCGGGTTTGATGGGAAACAGTTTTCCATTTTAATAGGCATTAAGTGTATGCAATTCCTGGGCTTCACCATCTCTTCACAAAGTGACCGTGTGACGAATAATGCATTCCTTCAAAACGGGTACGAACGAGCCGAAAGGTGAAAAACCCACAGGCACAGCACCTACTTATGCTAATAGAAACCTATGTTTGAAGATGTGAAAATCACCTTCCATCGCCAAAAGGGCCTCTCCCGTCGAGCTGTTTGCCGCATCGGACGTAACGTAAAGTCGATGAAATTATGTTGTGCAGGAAGTTTTCACCGGAGCCCGCCCGTCGGAGAATGCGCCGGCACGGCCGGGGGTGAAAGTGTGTTTTGTAATAAATCCAGTCAATTTTGTTACGGAACATGTTTATTACGACGCCATAAAGTAGCACACGTTATGGGGAGTTTTTGGAGGGGGTGCAGGTAGGGTTCTTTCTCTGTAGTCGTCGTCTACTGGGCGCACTGCAACGTACACGTGGGAAATGCGATTTGTAAAAGCGATGAAGAAATTAGCCGTCTACTCCTTTCTTGGCGGTAGTACCAGTGCAATCTCGGCGTCGCTGTTGTAAAGCGGGAGTGAAATGGAGCAGGAGCAAGCACGGTTTGGTGCTGTGTGGTGGAAAGTTAACGAGATTTTGAATGAGCCTCAATCTGGTTGACTGTAGCTTAGGGTTGAGCTTTCCTGCGTTCCCCATATGGGGATTGAGCTTACGGGCTCTGTGTGGCATCGTACGTGGCAAGAGACCGACCCACTTCCGATTGCCATTTTGTTGTTTGTGTGGAAATGTTTGTTTTGCGGGAGCTCGCATGTAAACACAGCCAAAGAAAGGAAGAAAATCAAATCATTGTTAATCGATGTGATGTAGGGCGTCCCTTAGTGACAAGGCTTTTCAATTCTCCTTTTGGATTTTCGCTGTTAAAAAAGGGGTTTAGTCATGTAAAATGTATAAATTTAGGCAAATTTTACTCCTAAAAGTATGCAATTGAAGCTTCAGTGCGCCTAAAATTATGCAATTTAAGCTATAAAATCTCTTTAAAACATCCTTATCATAATTTTAAACAAGAAAGTCTCCTGGGTACTTCATAACTAGAAGTGTGGCGTGCATTAATGCGCAACAGCAACAAAAAACATGCTTCTTGAGGGTTGAACTATGTAAACATGTACTCGTTACAATTCCCCTATTTTTGTCTAAAAACACACTGCACCCGTTAAATTGCTTCCGTGCCAAAGAAACAGTGTGAAGGGATAAAGGGGAAACCGTCGGCAGCGGGAAGGTCAGACGGAGTGAAATGATTTAAACTGGTTGTCATGGCACTACGCTTCGATACTCGAAATAGACTGATTCAAATGGGGCGATGGGAGATGGATTGAGAGATTGACACACGCACAGCAGGAAGTAATCGATCATTTTTTTATTTTCCTTATAAACAACACCTACCCACGAGGACGGGGCGTGCATACTTTAGAACAAATCGGCACGTTTATGATCGGAAGGACTTAATGCGAAGAAATAACAATTACGCGATGGGGCGGCAGGAGGCGCTAAATCGACCACTGAAACGATTGTTTTCACTGCTGCATAAATCGTTTGTTCGGGTTTTTGCAGCGGGGGGATATTTTCGTATTTTGATGACGTGCTTGCGCATTTATTAAATTGTGCTTCTAAAGTCGTTGGGATTTTTCTTATCGGTGTGAAAAGTGTATCAACAATTTTGGGTGAGGGAACAGTTTAATAGCCTTTCACTTGACGATAGATTTATTTGAGGATATCAATTTGATGGCCGAAACGATTGATTTGGGGGAAGAGATGGGGATTAAAGCCAGCGATGGATTGAGGATTTAAATTAAGTATTGAGAACTATGTTACAATCGATTGAAGAAACTTTCAGAATAGAGTTTGTTTTGGGGAACCATTTTAACTTGCAATGATTCTTTCATCGACCTTTTCTGTGAAGACCACACTTTGTTAAGGAACACTCGCATTTGAAACCAAATCACTGGAAAAAAGGGAACAGCTCAAAAGTTGTTTTCGGAAGCAGTTACGCTTTGCACAAGAAAACTGATTTCCTCAATCGCTTCAGGTGGCTTGTTTTTTTGGTATTCATGGAAAACAACATTCCGGAAGAGAGCGGAAAGTTAAATAAAGCAACAAACACAACCATGGCAATAAAGGTCACAACCGGGAGCTAGCCAAAGGTACGATAAAAATTAAGTTACGATTCCCGTTTTGCCTTCCAACTTTTATTCACCTTTTTTGTTGATAACGAAACGAATAAAGAAAAGGTTTTTTCTCTCTCCTGGCGGTAGAAGGAGACAATCTTTCAGCTCCGATAAGGCCCAAGAAAGCCCATCCCAACAGATCGAAGTAAGTAGTGTGACGGATTTCATGAATTTACCGGTGCGCTGAAGTGTGACGATCCGGAATGAACGAAAAAAACTCCTGTAAAAAGAGAAAAAGTCAAAAATTACTTACGAAAACCCGAAGAAAAAAAATCATCATTCCTGAGTGATAAAAGCTTACCTTTTTTTTTCTTCCTTGCTGTTGTAGTTGTTGTTGTTGTTGTTAATGCGGGTTGCTAAAGCTAATGAAGGTTTAGTCACCCCGAACCGGAAGAGTAGCATGGCAAAACGCGTAAGGGATACACGCATTAGCCCACCGTAAAAGTTGAACCAGACGATGATGCTACATATTTCATCATGGATTGAGACTTCCACCACCACTGAGGATGGTCTGATGGTCTTCCTGGTGTTCTTGCGTTTTTTGCACTTTTAGAGCTTCTCCGTTTTTTTCTTGTGCGTGTGCTTGGGCTGTGTTGTGTTCTATTCTACGCGAAAAAGCCAAAAGGTAAACTCCAAATTGGCCCACCGAAAAAAAAAACGACTTTGCCGAGGAATTGAGGGATCCTTCCACCCTAACGCTATGGTACGTTTTGATCTGCTGCTCCATTAGAGCACGGGCAGCTTCGCAGCTTGAACAGTGAGCGAATCGATGCACTGCCGAGACGAACTTCCATAAAATGTAATTTATTTTACCCATTTTTTTTATTGCTTGCTTGCGTTTTGGTGTTGAAGAAGGCTGCTGGAAGTCAGCTTCTTGGGAGATCGTTTTTTTTTTCTTCGGTTCGGTTTCGGTCGTCTGGAGAGTATTTGTCACCTTTGCCGTGCCTTGCGTGGCCGCGTTGAAATCGTTTTGGCCTGCCCCGGGCGGGAGGGTCACCGTCGATGCTTCTTAATCCGTAGTAAATGTAATACCTCTATTTGTGTATGTGACTTCCGCCAAGGCGGAGGGATTTTCGGAGCAGGAAGTGTATCACCTTAAGCGACTAGTAGTAGCTCCGAGTAAGTACCTCCAAGAGTCGATAGCAAAAGGGCCGTACAATGCAAAGGTGTCGTGTGCTGTGTTGTTGTTTATTTCTTCCGTTGCGGATAGGTTGTTCTTTTTCTCGCACCAAACTTAAACCAAAACCATTGCAGTGTCTTGTTGTGCTTAAGGTTTTGGGGAGTTTTTGGGGGCCTTTTTCAATAATGCTCCCCAGCTGTGGCATGGAGACTCATCCTTCGCACGAAGGAAGAAAAAGAAACGCGTCACAACGGGATTGGAGAGGTGTTTTGCTTTCCCATTGATCCTTTTGCCGTGAAGATGTTCATGTTTTTACGATTTTCCATAGCAAAGGCTCCATCTTCTCCCCTTCTCTTACCCATTCCGTTGACAACGATCAGCGGCTCGTTCCATTTCAAAGATCAGGAAATTGTCCAGAATCGAGTGGAATCCGAAACGGCCGTCTAAGCTCCGTTCCTTTGCAAAGGATGTGTTGTTTTGTTGGTGAAAAGGATAAAGAAAGAGAGAGAGACCGTGTGGAGGGAGTATAGAGAAAACAGAATCCCATTTTGGAGTCCGTTGCCAGGGCAAGTTTTATCACTTCCCAACGCGTTTCGGTATTATTTTTTCCTCCATCAGCGGCTTGCTGTGGGGGAGCTTGTTCTACCAGTTTACCAATATGTTCGAAATCTAGGGTAGAGACAACCTTTCGTGGGGACTGTGGGGTGGGAGGACACAAAAGGCTGCCGGGAAAGGCAAAACCTCCTCCTAACGATGTGCGTGCGTTTATTTAAGGATCAGGTGGGATGTGTTCCCCAGGTGTGGATTACAAATCGATATGCCATTCAACATCGGAGGGCAGGGCGCCGTTTTCGCTCTCTCTTTTTTGATTCTCTATTATTTTTGCACAAACCGAAAGCGACATAAACAAGCATTGGGTCGATTGCAAAAGGTTGAAGCCCTTGTGGTTGGTGGGGTGAGTCGTATGTTTGTACCGGCTCCCCTTGGGCGAATGAATAAGAAAATTGATTTTTCTCATTTTTCTCTCCCTTCACTGACACTCTTTTCTACATTTCCTCAAGCGAGTTCAAGTGACTGTTCACAAAAAAATCCTGATGCCTTAAAGATGGTAAGAGAGAAAAGCATCGATTGAAGTAAAAAATTGCATTCATATTTCTTCATTAGTTGTTTTTTTTTACAATTGAAAAGTTCTGAAAGTCTGTTTGCTGAAGGGAATCTAACTTACCTGGAAGTCATTTTTAACTTCTATATTTCTCTCTACTCGTTTCAGGTATGTTTGACGGAAGGCAAATCGCCATGGAATGCATCCTAGACACATAACGGAGATGCAATTTTACAACCACTCAGCTGGCGCATTCGTAAATGAAGTTATCCTTCGCCTTGTAAGTACTTGCAGAGTATGCTTTAGCCTCACCGCCACAGGGACCATTTCAATTTCGCCCAGTAAAAGTTTAATTAAACCACCGTTCTGGCTAGTGGTAGCATGAAGCTGCCCTGAAGAACGCCCTGACTTCTTGATGTCAGTGATAGTTGGTGCAATAATCAGTTAGTGTTTTACCAACCGAGATAAAAAAGGCTCCGGCATGCTTCGCCCAACACTGGGAGGATTGAGTCTGTTGGAAGAGAAAATCGTTTTCCAACTCTTTAGCACCAGGGTTAGTTGTTGGAGCTCATTACGACACTTTCTTCCTCTGGTAGAAAACAGCATTCCGAGTGCTGTTTAATCTGTTACAGAACGATGTTTTAATAAAGTGCACCTAAGGCAGTTGCTAAACGTGCTAACAACGTCAGAGATACATTTTGAATGTTATTTTATTGTATTAACGCTCATTAGTACTGCAAATTGCAGCATATCAGGCGTATTTATTTCCAAAAATTTGTTCTTTTAAGCCTACATGTAGGTAATCGGCATACAGATGGGCTGTCATTTTCGAAAGATGTTTTATTTTGTGAAATTATACTCAGTTCTGCAAAGAAAAATCCAATTGCCTACTTTTAGGCGCTTAACAGATTATAAATACAATTAGTATCGCTTTAATCCCTATGACCTCTTCGGATCACCTTCCCATACTTAAAATCATCATTTAATCAAAACAACTATTTACAAACTCCATCTTTTCCACACTTCCGTATGACCTTCCTCGCGAAACCACTCACAAGATCAACTTCATCCCACAATATGCTTTTGTTAGACAAAACCACAAAAATCGCTTCCTCATGCCAGTGCGAAACAACAAAACCGCTGTCGGTACTGGTGTTGTGTCGAGTGAACGAGTCCTTCCGGAGGCATCATACTTTCATTATCATTGTCCTTTCGCCATACGCCGGAAGGAGCGACACAAGGCCAAACCGCACTTATCATTTGGCCCCGAGTTAATGTGACCCGATCTGCTCGTTTGCTCGTTTCCTTTTCGGCGCGATGGAGCAGGAGGATGCGGTTAGAGCTTTGGCAAACACCACATTGTGTTGTCGTCTGTCAATGACAGGTTCAAATTAAAGCCGTATCACTATTGCCAGCGGCGTTGCGTTGGTATTCGAACCTTCCCCCCCGACGGCAGGGAGGTTTTGTTGGAGAAAATTTCCTCTCAATTTGAAGATGAGATTTTGCGGGGCCGATTTGAAACGTAGAGCTATCAAAGCCACGATCTCTAGGAGTACGCCAGCCTCACATATGTTTATTCCATTGCTCCAAATGAACCATTCGCATAAAGGTGAGATGGTTAAGACAAGTGTCATTTCCATAAAACTTTACACACCACACCATGCCGTACGGTGGAGGTGTAGAGCGATTCCAAGTGAAATTATCCTGGTCACGGCACCGACCCGACGGTCCCAGACGTGCTGCTGACGTGGTGGAATTCGGAATTTATGTTTATGTTAATGCAATTTCACTTCCGCCGAGGATTTAAGCCCGTAGCCAGCTCAGGCAAACTGGCAAAGTGAGCTTATTGGTGAGAAAAGTGTCGTGAGGAGAAAAGGGCAAATCTCACAACGCCTCTCACGCCCGGCAAAGGACGCGAATGGATGGGCCAAAACAAAACTCGCATCAAAACAGCCTCCTCTGCTGGGTGAGCGAAGAAAAGCGCCCGCCGAGACACGCCTGAGAACGGAGAGCACGCGTAGTGAGACAGAAGAGAATGCCGCACCTTGGCCGCGTGTCCTCGCACGGCAGCAGCAGTAGTAGTAGTAAGAAAATGCCGGTTCGGAAATTTTGTGAATGAGCGCTTTGCTGTGCCACGCGAAAAACGTAAGGGAGTTTCTACTGCTTTCACCCTCCGTACAGCTCTCGCCCTATCACCTCCCCGCCCAACACAACGAGAGAGCATCCACAGCCTACTGAAGGCTTCGGTGAGACAGTATCGGTTCGACTGCGCATAGCTTTAGTGCAGCAATGCTCTCTTCTCGTGCGCTCTTTTGCGCGCTCTCTCTCTCGCTACCGAAGAAAAGCGGCGACCACGTTCCACGCTGTCGGGAAAAGCCAACCCCTAGCGAGAAATGAAAATGCACGGACACCTCAGTAGCATTCGGTAGCGCTTTCGCAAAGGATATCGACCACGTGTGGGTGCTAGTCGGTGGCTTGTCGCCGTGTATTCCACACGATCGTTTCGTAGTTTCGCGTGTTCCATCGGTTTCAAGAGGGAGTTTAAGAGGATTTTTTTATATAAATAGTACATACTAGCAAGTTAAAGTGAAAGGTGGAAAAGCAGAGAAAGGTAAATTTATACATGACGAAAGGAAGCACAAAAGCAAATAGATGGCGAAAAAGAAAGTTAAAGATAATTTTTAAACAAAGTTTTTTGGCGGAATAAAGTTTTTCGCCTCCGTGTGGTTCGGGTGTGTATGTGTGTGTGAGAGAGAAAATTGTCATCGACGAGTGACAACGCGACATTGGCGGAAAAATAAGGCTACGGGTGGAGGCAACACAACACAAATGTGGTGGATTTTTTTTGCCAACTTCCTCCTTCTCCTCCACCCAAGCTCCAAGCTGCACAATAAAAGAAAAATACGTGAAAGTACGTGTCTGAAATACGAAACAACGATCCGCTCCCGCGAAGAGTTGCCTTGACCCGACCCGAAGCGCAGTGCCAGGATGATCAAAAAATCGTTATCCAGGCCACATCAACTAGGCCTTTCGGCAAACAAAGTCAGTCACAGAAGTTTCGTGCCGAAACCTTCGCGCGAAAGGTGAAAGAATGTGTGGTGCTTGTGTGTGTGTGAGGGAAGTAGGAAAAAAGTGAGTCAAATTCGAATCCAAGAGGTGAATCACCAGCGTTCATTATGTACACCGGCTGGGTGCTGCCAGGATGAAGGATTACTCATCAGTGCCGTACGTCATCTACCTGTGCAAGAGTGAGAGAACGAGAGAGTGAGAAACGCGAACGCCGGTGCATTACGCCAGTGGATTACGTGATGGAGAAAAATTGTATTGTGTGAAGCTACGGGAACGGGTGAAAAAAATATGATTTATCACAGCCCATCGTAACGAAGTGCAACCTGGAATGAGGATGTAAAGTCGACCGGAATGCATAATAAGCAAGTGTGAATGATGGTTTGTCAAGAGAGAAAGTGGAAAGCGAGAAAGCGGAAAGCGAAATATTCTACTGTACAAGTGCGGCGGAAATTCAACAGCCCCGTTTATTTTTGGGGACAAAAATTTGCATTCCAGAAATGTGTGTGTGTGTTAAATTCCAGTCCCTTTTAAAGGCTCCAACTGAGTTAAATTTCTCTGTTGATGTGCTTTGTACATCCAAAAAAGTGAGCCTATTGTGTGTATAAAGTGCCATGTTTTTGTGTGTGAAAGTACAGCTCGAAATGCCACAAACAGCGTGGGGTAAAGAATTTCTCTCGGCAAACAATCCACAAAACTAAGACATAGAAAGGATATGCTTGAAACTTAGTCTACTCTCGGTAAAATACCAAAACGATGACCAGCAATATTCGGAAGGTTTGGAATCGGTTGGATAGACATTGCTCTGGGTCTGGTTGACGAGTCTTAACTTTATTTAGTGTGGGCAGGCAAATCATGGTGCAAAATGGATACAACCACAACAGATACCCTTTTCAACGCTTCTCTGCCCTTACCTGTCCTGTTTCTGCATGAACAGGCTCTTCGGCTTAAACCTCAAAGCGGTTTTATGCTACGGTTGGGCTTGGAAATGCAATCAAAGCCATCCCAAAACTGCAGCACTTCTTGGGTCTCCCAACAGTGCAATCTATTCGATTGTCTTTTGCAATTGCTGGAAAGTATCTGGGCAATTTAATTATTCCTTAAGACAAACAAGCCTCTTCGTCTTTATCTTGAAAACAGAAGACTTCTAAGAGGTCAAACACACTTGATACGGATACAGTGCCCCATGCCTAAGCGCACGATAACGTAAATGCTGCAAGTAATGATGATGCTTCTCCGATTTGTCCGACTCGTGAGACGCATTAAACTTTATGTTGATCTCCAGTGGATTTGCTTGCACGGGACAGAGGTTTTGATGCAGAGTTAGTGTTGCATATGAAGCGGGTTAATTTACCGCATGCTGATGTGAGTGAGTGGTGTGAGATGCACAGAGCACACGACACACAGAGCTGATCAGTTAAAATAAACGAGGGACATTTGTAAGATACAGCGTGTCGTTTGTGAGCGTGTGATAGGACAGGTTCAGGAGCGGCCAAACGGAGAAACAGTTTCACTGTCTGATCGGTGGAATTGCTTTCTCGTAATGGTGTAGCTTACGAAATCCTTTGCTATGAGGGCTAAACAAGGTGTTAAGAGTATGAATTTGTAATTCAAATTGCATAGTTTTAGGCGATTTCGTTCCTCAAAAGCCTGTATTTAGACAGAGCCATAGACATTATCCTCTTTTTAAGAGCTTATTAGTAGATGTCTTCTAAAGACGTGTCAACTGGGGCGTGTGTTTGAGCTTCGTCTGGATGCTGACTGTTTGCTTTGTAAACTTCAAATCTTTGGCTGCTGTTTTTGGATGCATTTGCAAGACTCACCAAAACTTTACTTAAACGTCCAAACCACCTTCAAATTGGAGGTCTTGTCTGCTCAGTTGTTGCTCTGGACGGAGCAGTTACTTCTTGGAAAAGTTATATCCTCAACACATCACACTCACACCCAAAACACTTCAACTGTTTTGTTTTCCTGCACAACAAGCACTCGCTCGCTCCTCGCCCAAATAACCCTTCCCGTTCACGGGTGTAACAGTTCCCATAAATAAAACCCCCCTTAAACAGGGCACGGGGAAAAGGGCATAAAATCGCAATCACACAACTCATCACAAGCTATCTTAATTACAGTTTTGTTTGTGAAAGTTTTCACGAGTCCGAGGATTGCGTCGTTTCTCTTCCGCTTTACTTCCTGTAGCTTCCCCCGCACCATCATTACCATCGAACACACATTGAAGACGTCCCGTATCGCATTTCTCTTGAGTACAATAAATTTCTCAAAATTTGGTGTTTAGCATTCGGTCAACAAGTTTGCGTTTTTGGCGCATGTTTTCGGGCAGGAAAACTTTCACCAGTGAATGCTCCATTGTCCCTCTTCTGGTGACGCAGGGTGCTCGTTGAATAGTGTGTAATCATTTCGTTCGTTGCCGTTCTGCGCTGTTATCGCTTGGAGGGAAGGAAATAAAGTTTTTGTTAGCACTTGCTTTTCGGTTCCTTTTCTTCCGACTTCTTCTCAGCGAATTGTAGCCTTTAACTTTAACTTTTGTAGAGAAGAAACTTGTACAAGTCCGTTGAAAACGCCGGAAAACAGCCCTTTCATGCTTCACTGATGTCGAGCGGCAAGACGAAGGCAAAGGATGATGACACGTGATCAGTGAATGTAAATCGAAGTAAAACAAAAGAACTAACACGGAAATGAAAAAAGGGGCCCCGATTGTGTCAAGGGTACGATGGACGGCAATTTAGCTACCAGGAAATGGGGTCTATGCCTGGACGCTTGGGCCCGTAGAGTTTGTTCCGGATTCCGTCTGTTTTCCGTCGTTACGGATGCGGAGAAAAATGCTAATCCCGTACGTGGCTGACATTCGCAATGATGGCGACGCTGTGGTTTGGCGCTATAATCAACGCATGGTGCTTTCCTTTTTGTTTCGTCGTTGTTGGGTTGGGAGTTTGTGGAACAAAAACCTAATTCCAACGCATTCCGACGCTGTCCAGTTTCGTATCTGAGAGAGCGGCTCATCTGAGACGTTCGTCACGGTGGGCATAAAAAGAGTCATTTGTTCTCAGTTGCGTTCCTATTTTTGGGGAGCAAATGTTTGTGGTTGCTTGCGTGTGTGAGTGATAGGAAGACACAAAGATTTAGTGTTAGTGATTGCAATGAAAATTTTGACGAAAAAGCTGTGAAACTTGTTAACAAGACCTTAAAAGAGTATATTTGCCCAACAAATTGCATAATTTTAGGCGTTTTGAGATATTTTTTCTTTAACAAAGATTTGTATGCCTTTCATCGGTTCAATAGCAGCTTATTTCTACCCACAAACAAGGCAAACTCCAGCTCCTCATGATTTGTAAAACTCGCTCCACCTCACACGATGTTGGAAGAAGTTTTGATGCGTCCTGCAAACAGCAGCCAATTTTCCACCTCACGAACAAACCAGAAGAAAAGGAAAACACAATCAAAGATCTGTGGAAAGGATCTTTTTGGGGCTCTTCCGGTCCAACGATGACAACAATATAATTTTCCACTTCTCTGCACCGGGCCTTCTCGGGAGTCTAGCTTGCGCTTTCCGCGAAATCCTTTTCCACTGGGATAAGCTGATTAATGATGACCCAAAAAAGAGAACACAAACACTTATCGCCAATACATAGAACAAACCCGGGGGAGCTGCAATTTTATGATGCCTTCGATCACATTATTTCTCACTTTCAACGCACCGCCACCGTTTGGCTGTCGATTAGGAACGAACTGGAACACCGGTACGAAGGGTGCTGTGTGCAAAATACTTTCACTTTTACGCTTTCCCTTTCAACACGGAGCAAGGCGGCTCCATGGCGAAAGCGGGACTTGCTCTTTGTGAGGGAAGGTTGATGGCGAAATTATGATGGCAAGTTTATCGCACGTCCTGTGTGTCGTGTTGCCACTGCTACTACTGCTGGAGCATAGTGAAGGAAAAATCGATGTACGTGCCATTTAGGATGTTTGGTGTCAGGGAGGAGAGCGTCGAGTGACTCGATTTCGTGTGGAGCTTTGTCGGTCCAAATGGGGAACACACTGCCCGAGCAAAGGTTTTCCTATGTGGTGGCACTCCCCCGGAAGCAGGAAGGATTGTGTATCGCTCGGGCTGCCAAATAGATGGTGAAAAAGGCGAAGAATAAATAACGAAATTTTACGAGAATTGACAGGACATCGTGGTGGGGTGTAGGATTAGGAGTAAATGGGATGTGTTGGAGGTGTGTGTGTATGGAGCTATCTAGTTTTACGACGAGAATGTTACAAAACCGTGCTACCTTGGTATTGCTTCGATTTCAACGCTGTATGGGGAATTTTCAAAAGTACATGCTTCTTCAGGAAGAATCTGTTTAGGTTCCAAGGTCCATCAGCACGGTACTAGATCGCCCGAAAAGGACCAGTATGCTTGTGGTTTACCCACCACAAAGAGAGCGATGTGACTTATCTCGATGGATGGAATAAGGCCCGAGACGTCCGGCAGTTCATCCGCGCGCAGTTTTACGACTTTGTTTGGTCGGCCCCATCGAGTCAGGCCCTCCAGGGAATTGGTGGTGACCACTAAAGGGCCTTCCCAGCGCACGGGAATCGAACGCTTTGGTTTACTGTTATGGGCGAGCTAAATTGGCATCTCAAAGGATCATTTATTCCGTGGCAATTGTCTGGTCGGATGGAGTCGATCGCTTTTTCGTTGGACACGTGTACCACCTAGCTGGCTATCCGGTCGGTAAGAAACAACGACCAACAACCGTGGCTGTTCCCTGACAGTCAATATCGACCTATCGAGATGGTTCAATAAATAACCTTACCGGTTTGTGCGGTTTCCACCGTTCAGGGTATAAATTACGCCAAAATGGGCTTCTTTTGGTAGGTGTTTGAGGTCGTGTAGAATTCGGGTGTTATTTAAGCACCGAAATTCTTCATTAATCGAACGCCAATGCACGCTGCAGCAATGTTGGAGTGTTGGATTTGAATATCCTATCGGCAATCCATAAATTACCCAAACCCGAATCGAACGGAACGGAGACGGGTCGTAAATTTATTGAATTAATTTTACGACTCCTGCTACTGCCGCGCTGCCTGAGACTTCAGAAGACTTCCGGAAGAAAATGCAAAAATCTCGGCAATGCTCCAGCCAAAATCTGCTGGGGAGTTTCCTCAATACCGCAATCAAATCCCTTATCACCGAGCCCCACATTTGGTTGAGGTCAATTTATACTATCGGGCACAATATTGGGCGTTGGATTTGGGGCTTTGGAAATTGAACCAATGCAATATTACGTTCAAACACTCTATGAACACCCAATCAGACGAGACACATTCGATGGTAACTTTCAATTTCCATGATAAAAACAACAGCCAGCAAAATACTGTCACTCAGACTTAGCTCAGGATCGTAAAGGTCGGGCCCACCATAAATATTCATCAGCTGACAGGCAGCTGAACGCTCACTTCAAAGAGAGAGAGAGAGAGAGTGACAGAAAGTGCCACCAAGACTTGCATGTTTCGCTTGGCAAAAAAGTCAATAAATAACGATGCACGACAGAGATAAATGAAATCCTTGCTCTCCCGTGTGTGTGTGTCAACTTTTCCGTACGATACAACTCGTCCTTTTCGAAAGCCTTCAGGCGGGCTTGGATTCGCCGCGATGGGCAATTCATCACCACACTCCTTAACCTACTTTTAAGCGGGGATTTGTTTTGATCTGAGATTTGTGCAGAAAAACAGAGAGAAAGTGAGAGAGCAAGAAAAAAGTTCACCAAACGACCATTTGTAATTACCCAGGCTCTTGTCGGGCGAACGATATCTGGCCCTGATCGGTGTGGAACAACACGCCTCCCGGGCAGTCAAATGTTTACTCACGCATCATCAAACATATTCGGGATTCGGTCGGTCGTGGTTGCTCTGACCCATTTCTCACTACCAAAAAGGGAAGTGTACAGCTAGCCATCCCCATACTAGCCATTAGGTTACCTTCCGTTTCGGTTTGGTGATTTTAGCTTGATCCCTAATATTTCATCCAACGCGGCTTAGTAAAAGCAACGAAATCTCCAATTCCTGTTGCTAAATCCTGGGATGGAAATTTTCGCTTCCCACTCTTCGAATCCGTCTCGCTTGATTCGTGTTTTTTAGTTCCATTCGCTAGCTTCCGGCGGTACAAGGAAAAACGGGGCTCAGATCATACGGGTCCTGTCCGTTTTTATCCTCCCGTTAAAACACACAGCTTTTTATCCTCCCAGCGACTGTCCCAGCGGCTGTTGTTGTTGCTGACGGTGTGTCTCGCTAAATTGGGATTGTGAGCATTGTTTTTAGCGCCGAACCAATTAATTAGAGGAATTATTTGGAAATGAAATTAAAATTTAAACATCCTCCCCCGGGGGGCCGTATTCTGGGCTTTTCAATTTCAAAAGCGTTGTCTTTCCTTTTTTGTGAGGAAGCGGTGGAGCACTGTACAGTTGGGCAAATAGAATTACTCACAGGATCAAACGGGCATTGAAATGAGTCGTCTTTTTTTTTAGTTTTGGGCAAGTTATGACAACTGCTTGGCATGATTTCTACGAAAAATTCCACAAAAAAGTAGTAATACCTTTTACAATCATTTATCCAGGCACTTGAAAGGGAAAATGTAGAAACAAAACGAGCTATCGTTTTTGTCGATTTTATTCACCTTTTTGGAATCGATTTTTATCTCTTTCTCTTTGCCCCGGTTGAAGAGTGGCACTCGGGAAGAGAAATATGAAGTCCCTTTTGACCGTTCAACACGTCCGAAGAGTACTTAATCCCCCTCGCGTTTTTGGAAAGCACTTTTGCAGACATACACTCACCAAAGAGCACACACTCACTCGAAAGTGCAAGCGTGTGGAGTCTTCATGCACTTAGCCCGTGTACATTGGACTAGCTGGGAATGGTGTAATCCTGCGTTTGTTACATCATGCGAAAACGGGAGTGTGAGCGAGGAAGAGATTCATTGCCGTGTCAGTCATCGAATCGATGCCAGTAGCCAGACGACAAATGGATGGAGTTTTGGGACACAGAAAAAAATACTGTCCCACCCATATATCTGGTGCTGGTGGGTCCTTCCATGCAGGACAAATGTCCTTTCTCCCCCTTCTGAAAAAACGAATGTCTGTCGTGTATGTGTATGTCCATGCAACAGGGAGCGTACGTCCACTCTCAATTATGGAGATCATAACGATTCATATCTATATCCCCTCCTGTGCTCGTAAGCTGGTAGATATCCTTCCAAAAGTGGGAATGGAGCCAAAGATGAAAACGGCCACCCAGCCGCTGAGCCGGTTTAATGGAGGGGAGATGTAGCGCAAAAAATCACGACTCCGCCAAAACGGGGAGGGGTCTTTGTAGCAGCAGTCCTGCTTTCATTTGTCATTTAATACAATTAATAAATCACTCGTCCGGCACTGATCCCATTTGCCGGTGCTGGGGCTGTGGCATCATTTCGGTGACCCAATCGTCATCTGATGAGGGCTTCATGTCATGATTACGATGGAGAGGTTGTTTTTTACCCCCGGATTTGTTTTATATGATGTAGTGCGATGGAGGAGATGAAGTAGTAGACATTCCGGTGGGAACTTTGGGATTGAGAGTTTTTAAGAGCCTGCACTTCAGTAAAACCTCACAGTGGGATTTTGGAGGAAGTTCTAGCCCCAAATGGATCCATGGGAAGTTTCAGTTCAATGAAGGGAATTTTCAGAGAGGAAACTGTGTGTTACTCGATGAAGATTTGTTAAATGACACATTCAAGAAAGGATACATTATGGCCCATACTCAATCTTGCTCCATTAAACAAATGGGATTGTTGATGGCTTTATAAATGGCTTTCAAATGAGTTGATGATGGAAAGCTATTTTTCTTTCGTTTAGAACATAGTTTATGCTTTATTAAAATTTATTAAAAACGACCTAGAAAACTGCCAATTTTTTTTAATAGCCTAAAGGTATGCAATTAATTGTAGAGGAAACGCCTAAAGTTATGCTCTGAGGACAAAAAACGCCTAAAATTATGCAAAAGCCATTGCAATTCCGCATTTTTGTAGCTTGATTATGAGGTTTTTTACATGAGCGTATGTAGATGACTCAATTATGAAAAGTTTGACCGAAAACATTATGCGCTCACCAAAAACACCATGTTGTACAATTAGCTGAAAACTTTCGACATCTTCATGTCACACAAGTTACGGCTTTTGTTGTAAATTTCATCACAAAACTACCAGTGACGAGCTTGGGGCATCGCAACCGAACATCATATGCAGGGGTTTTCATACATCGTCCGTTCCTTTTGGAACTTTGCCGTCCATGTGTAATGTCCAGGACCATTCCCTAGTGGAACGTATGTTCCCTTTCCCGCATGTCACACGGGAGAGCTACGATCCCATCTAAGAGGAAGGGACAAAAAGGGTTTCCCTGGGAGTCTCCCACTCAGTCGCAACCTCAAAATAAACGCATTGCGGCGCGATGGCACAGCAGCAGCATGGGTGGCAAAAATCAGACTGTAATTCTTCCACGCGGAAAACGAACGCCGCTCGAGCCTTCTCCATTCATATTCATTCTTGCCGAGGTGGAGCGGGCGCGTGCTGTGTACCGTTGGGCAAATAACATTCACACACGGCAAGGCCTTTCCAGTTTCGTGTTCTACTGGAGGTTGATGAAGTTCCCGGAAAAAGGGAACGCAGGGCATTGTCCTCTCTTTATGGTTGGAACGCAGCCTACTGTGTGTGTGTGTGTGTGTGTGTCTGAGGTGAAGCTGAGAAACGGAAGGGAGTCTGCCATTGTTTTATGAGTCTGCAAACCCCGGGCCATTGCTTCACCAAACGGGGGTGGCAGGAACTAACGAAGCGCAAGACGAAGGACTGCTTCCGTGAAGGTGTATGTGTGAGTAAAAAGTGTGAAAAACCTTTTACGGAGCAGCGTCAAAAGAAAAAGAACGCTGGCAATAAGAATATTTGCATGGTAAACATTTCACCATCACCAAAGGGAACCGGTTTCCCTTGCTAAACGGAAGTTACTGAGGAAAGCTCTTGCGAGGAATGGGGGAAGGACTGGTTGGGGAGAACAACAGGGAGAGAGAAAACACTCCCCCTCCCCCCTACTTTGAACTATGGTCAGATGGAAGTTTATTTGCCTATGGCTTTGTTGGAGAACGCCATAGGCTCGAACGTCCTTTGCTGGCGTGTTTTCATAAATTTTCATTTCCGCCCAAAAGCGATGGTTTGGAAGGCTGGAAAAGCGTTGCTGCTTTTGGTAGAAGCAGGCCTAGAGACGATGCGTAAGCACGTGGAACACACACACAAACACTCACTTACACAAAGTCAATTTGTTTGGGGAAAAAACTGGGCACTTTGCTTCCTATTTCCCGCTCCCGTTTCACTTCCCGGAACGTGGAACCGGAAAGGTGCCGATGATACCGCTGTACCAAGGTACAGAGGTGAGGTTGGCAGGCAAGGCCATTCGGACGCAGAAAACACGGTGTGAGTTTTTGCAATTAACTCAAGTACTTTATCCATGATTCATGGAGGTGCTTTTCATCATCGAAATATGCTTCCACCTCCCCCGTTAGGGTTTCCGACGTGGCGGGAGCTAAATTACACCGCGCACAAGAAACCGTGACCGCCCCATCTCGTCAGCTCGTCTTTCGATGTGTAAGGTAAACCTTTGCTGCTGTGTAGTGTAATTAAATCAATTTTCGCAGCGTAAAGGAAAGCGGTAAGAGGTTGGTAGTGTTTCGTCTTGAAAGCGTCGCTCTGCCTGGTCGTATTAATTACAGGAGCCAAGGGGAGAGAAAAGTGTTTTCCATCCCGTTCGAGTTGCGCTCCATTTTACCGAAGGGCTATAATCCTTTTTCTTTCATACACACTCACACATAAACATGCATGTACTTGCCAGGAGCTGTACAAATTACTTTAAATGTCCTAAGACGGATTATCCGTCTGTCCGTTAAAGGCGGCGGTTTACTACAACGCCGGTGAAAGGGCTTTGGAAAGGTTCAGGTTCAAGAGCGCCGAATGAAATGGTTGGTTTGTTGGTGTTTTTGGCACGTAATGTTCTTAGGTGGGCTAAAGAGAATAGAGCGAGGGGTTGTTGCTACACTCTTTGTCCACATGCTGCGGTTTCTTAAGGGCGCGAAATGTTTTACCTTGTCCTTGTACTAGGACACACACGACGCTTCGTGGAAGCTGCGGTTACACGTTCACGGTGCTCACAGCAACAACAACCTTTTTCCCCAGCCGAAGCCGAAGTGTAAAGGTTTATTTATGTCCCATGTGTAATTTAAACGTACGGGGAAAAAGGTGTAAGCATTCCTTTGCTTTCGGTGCGATTGGCCGCCACGTTTTGTGATTATCTTGGATGGTGGGAATTGCACTATGCAAGGAATTTATACTTCCAAGAAACCACAACGAGGACTTTCGGTGGGGAAGGTTTTGATGTTGACTCTTTGGTCCTGGATTATACTCCGGGTTACGGGTATCTTTTCGCGGTTTCTCAACTGACTAACACACAAACACTGTTTAAACATTCACAGTCAAGACTGATAAGGGTTCGGTAGGCCTCACATCGTCCTCGGAACCATTACCTTTGCATTTGGAAAAAAGATTCGTTTGCCTACTACCTCCATTACCGTTATCGAGTTCGAGGTACCGAAAACGACTTTCACTTTCACAACCTTCTTCGAACGTGAGTCCAAACCTGGTCTGCCACTCTCTAATTGCACAAGACATTTAAAAGGAATTAAAATACGCCAACGTATGACACTGGATGTTCCTTATCTTGGTTTCTGCCTTCTTTCCAACTTCCGAGTATGTGGAAGGATTTTCTTTCAATTTTCTTGCTGTCTGAACGGCGGCAGATAACCTTCCCCAACTTCTGCACGGTCACATCACGGTGATTTATTGTGGTTGGTGGTGTGTTGTTGGTGTTGGGAGCAATCGTTTGTTGAAAGACGGCTGTGTGTGTATGACGCTCTACCCACCAGACTCTTTGTAGAGTGTGAATAAACTTTAAACAGGTCTATTTTGTACCAAAGGTTGCATACCTTTGGGCGCAAATGTATCACCCGTAGATAGAAGAGTAAAACAAGCTCTTTAGCTTCTTGTATGGGAATCAGCAAGGGTTTATAGCAAGGCTTATGGTTTCTGTAATCAAAGACATTCATTGGGTATTCTTGCAGCATAAAGGCTAGCGTGATGCCACCGCAGCAGGACCAGGCTTTGTTTGTCCACAAGAGGCTATGCAAATATTTATCATCCAATGGATAGAGAGTCTTCCACGCCATTCTGATTGATTACAAATCAAAGGATGAGGATTAGATAATTAATCAGTATCGTATGGAGAGGTACTCGAGCGTTTCAAGCTTCAAGAGCCTATGATGTTTCTATTCACAGTGATGAATAATAGTTATAATGATAGGAAGGGTTCAAGAATGTATAACGTCTGCATAGGTAATTCTCATTTAAACCACACGTTTGAAGCTTTGTTTTAATCCACAAACTCCCAACACCATACAGACCAAAAAAAAAAAACAAATTCACTCCATATCCTTCAGTTTATTCCTGGACCTCTTCTCACCAACTACAAATTCCATTCACACACCAGCGCATAGCTCATGCGGAGAAGCATTTTCTGCATCATTGCGCCCTTCTCTCAGCTCCGCTTGCGCTCGGTTCATTTTCCAATGCGACAAATTCCACGTTCGTGCCGTAAAAATAACATTACACCATCCGCCCTCTATCTCAATTACACTCGAGCTGCTTCCATTTGCAATCAAAGCCCGGAGCATCCAAATTTGAACGCTTCAAGCAAAACAGCGGCATTCCAAATTTCATGTCCGGATGAGTTGAAGCAAAAGGGAGAAAAGAGTTTTTCAACCGGGCCCAGCGTTTTGTGTTGCAGCCGAACGGGGCAAAACAGAAACGATTGGATAATCTGCAACGATAAACGTAAAATCGCTTGTCCGAAAGAATCCAACGATAAGGACAACACACACCGGGTAGGAAAGGCGATGCGCCTCCGGGCTTCCGGAACGGGGGAAAGAAAAGCCCTGAGCGTCTTATTTAAAATTCAACCGACCGTACCCAAATCCAACCCGAACTCCGACTTTTGATGGGAAGCGTTTTTCTTCAAGAAGTGCAAGATAACTTGTCTGTCGTGCGAGTCGAGTGGCCATCAAATCTCATATCCTTTCTAGTGTTGTGTGTGTGTTTGTGTTTGGCTTGCCGTAAGTGGATGATTTCGATTTGAGTGGCTTTTGACCGAGAGTGAAAGTGAAAAGAAAGCAAACTTCTTCAAAAAACATCAAAGCAACGTATTTTTCTAAAGTAGGCGCTGAGTTGTCGGTGTGATGTTGGATTGGAGTGTTGATGTTTGGATGTGCAGTGATGTTCCAATTCCCTTCAAAGTAGGCCTGTCAGTGGTTGTGTTTGTGGCTTTGAAGACGTGTTAGGATCTTCCAATATTGGAGCTGTTTTAAATCCGAAGAAAGCAAATAATTTGAGTGATATACTATCTCGTGCCCTAACCTTTCAAGGTGTTCGTATTTTAGCTCTTTTTGTGAAATCATTTTAAAACCTGTAGCAAGTGTTTGTGCGTACCCAAACGGTGAGATGTGTAGTTCGGTGCGTCGCTGCCATCAAGCACCGGCCAGATGATAGCGAACGAGAGCGCTAGAGCGAACGCACCACCATCGGCCGGCGACTGTACCGGTGGTGTCCCACGGGAGTCGTCGTCATCGTCGTGCCCGGGCGCTGCTGAAATCAACACGGGAACGGTCAAGCGACGACCGACCTCACTAGAGGCGAAGGAGAAAACACCCTCACCGACCGGTGCACATCAGAGGGGAATAGAAATTGAAGTTTCCTCCAACACAAAAGAAAACATCGAACAGCAGCAGCAGCAAGATGAAAAGCATCCTGACCAGGGGATCAACCAGAGTAGTGCGAATGATTCGTCCTGCGTGGTGCGGCGCGAGGGTTCGAAAAAATCTCCCGACCGTCCGCCAAGCGCGGAGGCAATCAAATCTTCCTCCCCTTCCACACATGCCCAGCAAACGAGCGTTGATAGGAGAAAAGTGCTGAACGAATCGAAGATACCCGCTACCAAGACGACACGGTTGGACGAGCGGTTAAAGTCCAAACTCAAACCGCCGACCGCTCTACAAAGGGCATCGAATTTAACGTCTTCCAAGGGTGATGTGAAAGGTTGTTCCCCTGGGGTGATGAAGAGCAGCACAGGGGTGAGCGTTGGGCAGAGGGAGAAGAAGGTAAGCTCTCCTCCTAGCTCGTCCGAACCGACGAGTGCGGGACGTTCAGCGAAGAAAGTTTCCTTCATACCGAACCTGTCGATGAGTGCCGCGACGGTCACGACACCTGGTGGCAACGTTCGCACCAGCGCTGTCAAAACGATTCTACGCACTCGAGCACAACAGCAGCAGCAGCAACAGCAATCACAGCAGCAAGACAGTACCGTTGAGTACAAAGAACTGTACCGCGATTACCCACTGCCCTTACCGCCCTATCGTGATCCACCACCGGCACCGCCGGCGTCCACCAACATAGGAACCATTGGGAAGCAACGGCCGGAAACGAAACAGATATACGACGAACAGCAACAACAGCAACAGCAACCTGAACCACCCACCAAAAATGAAGATGTCAGCACGGCCGTTCGCTCCAAGCTGAAGGGCTTCGGATTAGGTAAGCTGATATCGTCCCACACCGGGCAGGAGCGGCGAAACACTAACAATTACGTCACCTTGCCCCCGTCACCGAAAGCGACACCGAAAACAATGTCTTCCAAGGGAGCGTGTGTGGGGGGTGACCTGCCAGCAATTCCTCAGGTTACTTCAGTACCGACGGCAGGAGCAGGTTCACTCCCAACAGCATCTGGTGGACAGGAAAAAGCATGTCAACGCTCTCCAGACGATATCCTCTCCAAGCCGGAGTTTAGTTCCTCACTGTTTAAGAACCTTCCGGTGCGCCAGAAGAAGGGCACAGTACCACATCTGGAGAACTACTGTCTGTTTGACCCGTCGGTGGACTTCTTCAACGAGAAGGAACACAAAATGCGCGCCATCCCAGAGGCGGTGGAACTAGCCGATCAGGTCCTGTATCAGGATCATCTCATCTACGACGCGGTGGTGGATCGAGACTCGGACAATTACTTCACGATCGAGCCGGAATCGTTGGAGATTGAGGTGAAGAATAGGTTGTCCCTGGAAAAGGTGGAGGAAAAGATCGATGAGATCTTCAACAAAACGCGCACCGCTTCGTCGTCTTCCACGAGCTCCACAAGCGGATCGAGCCCGGACTATCCGTCCATGTTTAACTCGGTCATAGAAACGCCGTCCTCAAACCT
Organism: Anopheles arabiensis; assembly: GCF_016920715.1. Classification (NCBI taxonomy): domain Eukaryota; kingdom Metazoa; phylum Arthropoda; class Insecta; order Diptera; family Culicidae; genus Anopheles; species Anopheles arabiensis. Next base: position 32,383,273 of record NC_053518.1, read on the forward strand.
GGAGTCCACGGATGAGAGTGATTACGGGTTTCGGAATCGTTTGATGGAGAATTTGAAGGTGCTGGTGCCGAAGTCCATTTCGGGCTCGATTCCGGACGAGAATGCCGAGGTGCAGGAAATACCGGACGAGGAGGCAGAATTGGTTGAAGATGCTACGGTTGCACCCTCTTCATCTTCCGACTATTACGGTGTAGTGTTGAAAGCAGGTCCTGCCGCCGCCGCCGCCGCCTCACGGCTTGAGCGAGTTCATCAGCAGCAATCAGTGTCGCTGCCGAACTCTCCCCTCATTCAACACCGCTTTCAACAACAACAGCAACAGCAGCAGGCGATTAAGCAGCAACGAAAATGTGATGAATCATCATCGTCCTCGTCCTCTGCAACCACTTCTCCTCCCATCACTTCCAGTGAAGGAACAACCCAACCAGGAGCAACACTTCTCCGACAGAACACCTTCACGTGCTCCGGCAGCACGGTAACGCTTGTTGGAGAAAGCACCACGCAAGCCCAAGGGACACCGAAGGCAATCAACGCCTCGTCCTCTACTACCTCCACCGCCACCACCGAGCAGGACAAGATGTCCGTTCAGAAGGTGACAAAAATAAAATCCGTTACGAGTGTGCTCGGTGGCAACCACCAGGTTGGGAAGGTTGCTAATTTTCTTCCCCTGCTCCGCAGCACCTTTGCGCTGGATCCGCTCAAGTCCAGCTTTTCGCTGCCCCAGCTTCCGACGGGAGGTGGTCCAACGGGTCGTGCTAGTTCCGGTGGTAGTAGCGCTACCGGAGCTATCAGCAAGGTGCAATCGCAGGCGACAGCGCCTCACCAGCCGCGGAATGGTTCGCTTGATTCGACGCCGTTGTTTAACCGTTTGCGGAAACGGGAACGGCCGCTGTCGAACCATAGTGATGCCGATAGTGGGTTTCTGTCTCCTGCCACACCGCCCGACTCGAACGGAGCGTCCATCCTGGCAGCCTGCGATGAGGTGATGGATCAGGCAGCACAAGGCGCCGGCACAGCACAGCAATCAACGTCCGATGCGGTCGTCCTGGAGCAGTGCGACAGCATTCAGGAGCTTATACAGGTAAATGCTTCAATTCATTTAAAATAATTCCACTCGTTCTGGGTAAATGATTCATATGGTGGGGCCGCCGGGAAGTAGTGAATGATAAATGTTTGGGATGAATGTCAGAGAAATTCGAAGATTTGAAATTCAAATTGCACAACAAGTTTGTTGCTTATTTCGAGCACTTTAAACAATCTCTCGACTGCATAACATTATTCTGCAGGAACTTCTGTATGTCAATATAAACCAGGGAAAAGTGAAATTCATCCTTGTTTTCCCCAGTTTTCCGACCAATTTCATTTCTCCTTTGGTACAAGCGTAGGGAACTCCACGTCCACGGTATAGACAATTTCAATAATAAATAGAAGGCTGGAAGGAAAATGCATATTAGCAATTCACCCTTCGTATTGCTCATAAATTTGGCAGTGTCTGTGACGAGTCGGATTTCAGCCTTTCAGATGTACGCACCGTTTGTAGATCCTTGGGGGACCCCTTTGGCTGCAACTAGCTCCGAGCACCAGCGTGAGTCTCCGTGGCTGGGGGATTGCAGAAGATCCAATGAAATAAAAATCGCTTCCGGTGGCATGAAATTGCTGCTCCGGTAATTAAGGCTCCAAAATTGGCTTCATCTCCATTTTTTTTTTCGACACATTCTGCCGACCGATTTTCTTCGAGCAGGAACACCGCAGATTGGACGCCAAAACGTCCCCCAAGCGACGAACCCAACGAGATGGATGTAAATTCAGCTCACTCCACTCTCCCCTTGGGCATATTTTAACTGCACTGACTAATTTGTTCGCTATGATGGAACGATGTATGTTTGTGAGCTGTCTGTCGATTGCTGTAGAGAGCAGGATGTGAATCTTCCCGTGCTCCTGGGCATTGGAATCTTCAAAACGGCGGAGCAAACATCATTTAAATATAGGTAGTAGAAAAATGTAAATTTCTCATAAATTTTGCGTTTCAATTACAAGTTAATTATGGAGACGCCGAGACTAAACGATTGAAATGTTGCCGTCCCAAAACTAGGCGCTGTCCCGCTCGGCCCGCGCTTCGAAACGGTTCGTTGGCTAATGCGAGCAATCGACCGTGTAGGGCTGAGCGAGTGCTAATTTGAATTTATTTCCATAATTTCCGCAAACGGAACATTTGGAGAGGCTCGCTCTACCTCCAGAAGTGGTCACTCTGTGAAGTGGTACTCTACTGGGGGCCTGACGGAAGAAAGGAGTTGAAGTGGACGTTGTTGTGATTAGATTTCGATACAATTATGGCTCGCCCTAGTGGAACACATTTTGGCGGGGGTTCTGCTTCTCCGGAGACGAGTAATCAATTAGACGACAACAACACCGTGTGCTGATCGTTAGATTGATAATTGATTCGATACCAATTTGCTGCTGCTGCTTGGTTGTTGGAATAGTTTACATGCCACAAGCACAAGAATGTTCCGACTCACTTACTGCTGAAGAGCTTTACTGCCAACGCTGGTAGGGAATGTGTGGTCGTTTCCACCATCAGAACATGTCTATTGGATGTCCGAAAGACGACTCCAACTTCGGGGGGATCGGTTTCCGATGGGTTCGAGCAGCAATAATCGTAAATAGTAATCATTATTAGCTATTAAATACAAACCCAAGGTGGAAAGGTACAGCCAATTCGTGGTTTCTTGTTAGAATATGCTGTGTATGCTCGTTTGTAGGCAGTTGGTTCAGAGTTGGTGGGAGTTCGGGAAACAGTTGTTTGTGGTAAGTTTTCCCCAAAAGTGAGAATCATTCAACTAGAATCGGATTGTTTTTGTACGCTCACTTTCTTATTTGGATCCAATCGACACGCAGTGTGGAAGAAAGTTTTTCAAAAGCAAGGGAGAAAAAGTTCCTATTTTGTTGGCTCTGTTCGATTCCCATCTGCGGTTTACAGCATAGGGTTTTGTTTCTGAAGGGTAGGCTGTTACCGAAACGCCAATAAACGTGTATCCGTTCTATTCCCTTGCATCGTTTCGGTCAATATCTACAACCTTAGTGGCAGAAAAAATACAGATTGGGGTTGAAAATGGGAGCTCGTTTGTTGTTTTTCCCCAAAAAGCAAAACACAAGCGACCAAACGAGATAATTGCAATTCGTGTTATCACGGCACAAAAAAGGACATTGTTTATTGGGCTTTGTGTTGTTGCTTTCCTCCTCCTCTTCAAGCGGGTGGGATATATTTACATTTCCTTTCAATGGAGCTCCATTTTCCTCAGTAGGTTTTTGTTCTGTTTGTTTTAAAATGAAAGCGAGCTGGCGCCGTCCAATATTGAACCTCTTTAGATAACACGAAAGAATAACTTTTTTTTGTTGCTACAGTTTTCAAGAGCATCTTTTGTTTGGTGAGGACGCTTTAACGCAGAGGGCGGTTCGAACGATCATTGCCATTTAATGAAGAAACATTGTTAAAGTACATTTTATTGCATTTCCTTTGCGCTGTTTACACGCGGCCTGTGGAACCGCCTATCCAATCGAAGATTAAAATTTACCTCCACTGGGCGGACTTTATGCTACGGGTTGACCGTGTTTTGATAACAAAGTTAGCGAAGCAGCATGCGGTGTATTTGTGAGTGCGTTCCGTTGGCAACGTAAATTGGTCCCCGTTTATGCCACTCGAGAAAAGATATTGAAGCGTTGGGAAGGTGATCTTGTAGCAGTTTTATTATCCCATACTTATCGTGTGGTGCAGGTTGATGGCTAAACTTTGAGCAATGAAAAAAGTTCCATTTCCCTGCTGTCCAAGGAAAATTGAATTTTGATAAGCTTGACGGATAAGAAGAACAGGGAGATCCTTTTTTTTCGAGGAGTGTGCCAGGTGAGACGGCTATAAAAACGGTTTACAAGCGTAAGACAAAACTTTGCTTCTTCATTTGCATAGCTTTAGGCGTAAAAGCTTCATTTGCAACTCTTAAAGGTATGCAATTTACACACATTATGATACTTTTAAATGGTATTTCATCGTTTTTTACCACTTCTCACCAAATCACAAATGAGTTCTCCATCTTTGTATGATATTCTTGTATTCGAATGATGTTTAACGTTTCCTGTACCATACGGACTACATTACATTTGACATTTATTAGATTGTTTCTGAATGATTTATTAAATGTGGCAGAAATATTCAAACTCATCCTCCAACCATTAAGCAGGATTCGATGTGGAATGTTATTTCGTTGTCTGTTTGCTTTCCGATTTCCCATGCCACCCTCCGCACCATATGCTAATGTGTTATCCTACTGTCATTACTCTAATTTCCTCTTCCAAAGCATCTCCAGTTCGGTGGCAGCGTTTGGTAGCGTTTCAATTAAATTAAAAATTCCCACCACCGTAGCGCAAAGCAAAACAAACCTCCGCTACGAAAACTACCCCTTACGCTGTGGGCTAGGGTAAAGCTTGGACCTCACCAGTAGTTGTTAAAACAGTGGTTTTCGGAGGCCTGCTGTTTGCCCGATTTTTTAGCGCTATAAGCAACATACGCACACACACGAATCCGAACGCATTTTTACGGTTGGGCGAGCACTTTTATTAAAAAATAAATTAAACAAATAAATCATGTCGTTAATAATGTTTTTGCTTCGTGCATGCGTGCACCCCGTGGCATGTAGACTGGGCAGAAGGGTCCGAGTGTGTATGGTGGTGGTTTCCCCTGTTTGGGATGCATTCGCTGCTACGTCAACTAGCGAGTGTCAAATAGAAGTCAAACGCCTGGAGTCAAGCTAAGAGATTGTGGTGGCGAGGGGTTTTTAGGTTAGGATTTTAATCAGATACAGCGCGTTATCATTTCGCTTCGGGGGATTCACCAACGCTACTGTAGCTACACAGTTGTTGGTAGGGTGCGGGACCTTCGGGCTGCCGCAGAATGAATCGTCATCATCCCACCGTCAATACATCGAAATGGACTACAGCCACCGCCATGTGCGCTGCCGTGTGTGTTTGTGTGTCTCTGAGGACATTAAAATAATTCCCTCGATTCCATCGATTCCAATTCCAAGACACTGGGACCACCCTCACCGATTTGTTCGGGCTGCAAAGCGGCCAATCTTACAATTCTAGGTGGCCGAACCCTTCGGCCGTTTTTGTTCGATGTCATCAGTGGCAGAATATAAGGGGTGCGACAGAATTTCCCTAATGATTGCACGAGCCGCATCGACACCGATTGACGGGCGGGGATGCAGGGAAGAAGCGTGCGGTATAACAACCCTCCTCCCGGTCGAATGAGGGTCTCGACTGTAACATATTATTCCCTCTCGGGAGTTCTTGCACTGTACCACCGTACCTATCCCTCGTGGAATTCGATTGCGTGTGTAATGGAAATAGTGCTGCGAGACAATTTTTCACATCGTGACTATCGGGAGAAAATTATTACACTCACCCCCTTGTAGACTGCGGTGCAGCTCAGCTGTAAGTGTCGAAGGGGTGGCTGAAAAACGAAAAACGATTAATATGCGCATCCGGCGAGTCGGTGCTCTGCACTGTCGGGCAATTCCGATGACATATAGCAAATTGTTACAGACCATTTTACAACCACCGCTGGCACTTTGGCTAAGAAGGCCATCGGTGTTGGTGTGTTATGCGTTCGGCAGCGTGAACCTGCGCTATAATGCTTCGAAGAGGGTCACGATGCTATTACATGGACAATGCAGCGAATGAGCCACCATATTCTTATGGGCTGTTGTTTTCAACAAACGATTTATCATTGGAATTGATTTACGCAAATGTGAAAATATGTGAAGCTTAGCCAGGATGATTTACGGCTTTGGGCAGATTATAGTTGATCGGGTGAGGTGCATATTCAAACGTTTCATTTAAATTCAGTTTAATCTAAGGACGATCATTGTTTGGATGTGTTAGGGCGGCATTTCCTTGAATTAGAATGCAATAGAATTCCTTGTAATCCATTTTGTGATGCGTTTTACATACTTTTAGGCGGATTTGTGAAGATCTTTTAATTACATTTTTCTTTTTTGAGATGCTCAATGTTGAGATCTCGTTGAAAGATTTCCAAAAGATTTTTTTCCATCTATTATTCAAGAATGAAGACTTCAAACTTCCAATTGTCACAGTAATCTTTGGTTGAGTCCCGCTTTTAATTATCCCGCTCAATGACTTAAATGGTAAATCGTATCTTACCACTTTCAATTTTATCCCTTTGCCGGATGTACTTAAACACTTCCACTTCCTGCATTTCGCTATTCAAATGCAAATGCATCTGTTCCGACCGTGACTTTAACGTCCAGCTACACCACTGTGCCCGGCACGTGCCAACACCTGTCGTCGATAAATCTTGTCACTCCCCGCTCTGCATACTTGCACACTGTAAACTTCTCTACATTGGCTTAATTTTCTCTCGTACGCACGGAATGCTTTTAGAAAGAACGTCCTTCTGCGACGGGGACAGCTGGAACTGCCACCTAAGCCACCTTATAATCCTACAATCGTGGTGGTGGTGGTTGAAATCGAAAATCGCATCAGAACGATAACTACTTTTGCTCTCGCTTGGCAACGAAAGATTGACCCGCTACTTCCCCCATTAGTGGCACGTGTCATCGCAACGGTTACGGTGCTCTGCGTTGGGATGCTTCTTTCCGGCAGGCGGAAAATTAACTCAACTAGTGGGGTTGAAGAGAGAGACAAACACAGCCGAATGAGCCTTCTGCCAAGTGTCAGTCGGCACGTGACCACTGTACTGAGAAGAATGGGACCTGTCGCATCGGGTGGCGAGATTTAACGAGAAAACCCGAACTCAAACTGCAAACAAGTGTGTAATGCAAAGACATTATGAAAGCGAACCTGTTTGTGGCTGTTATTATTCTGTTATTCTTTGCAAAGTTAGAACTGCAGATACTCTCTTTCCATAGCATTTGAAGGGTAAACCTTCTTTTTTCCCTATATTCTTACAAAGTAAGGACTAAAGGACTCTTGAATTAAGGCTCAAGGCTTTTGCATCTTTTTTTTAAGAAGAAGTATAAAATTTCTTTTATTTATCAATGCTTAATAGCTAGATACGGCTAAAATGGCATACATATTGCATAAATATAGGCGTTTTCTAGTTGAACTTTGCTATCTTCAAAATAGACATTTAATTTGGGTTTTGTTTTGCAAGAATACTATAAACATTTCACATACGTTTCAAGGAAAACAAACAAACGGTTTAAACCAAACATGTTTGGGGAATTGTATTTGCTGTACAAGACATGTTATGCCTTCATTCTTTTTTTCCTTTTTCCTCCCAAGAAAGTTATCAATATGGTGAACCCCACGAGCGATCCTTGTCACTACAAGCAAACGACTCATTTGATTAGCCTCCATCCCGCTGCCCGAAGATCAGTTACGCGGCTTTTTTCACGCAGTGCAGGTAGAAACGCACATTGACGACAGCGACCGCGACTGGGGACCAACATCAGCATTTACCAGCGCCACAGGGCAACAGTGCGCCAACATTACACATGTAACGCAAAAGTCTCTGCAAACAAGCATTCCACACTACCTCACGCCAATCCGTGCCAGCGTTCCGCGTGAAACCGTACGACCATTTTCCACCATTTTGCCTGTCGGCATAAGTTTCTGGCCCCGGCAAGGAGATTGCACCCTGCAGCGAGCTGGGTAGAATAAATTTATTTTCCCCCTCCATGGACACAAAACTACAAGGCGCACACGACATCTTGCTGGAGAAGTTTTCCTTCTCCCGCGGCCAATCGCCATGGCATTGCGCGGCAAACGGCAGCTCTGTAGGTGTTTCCGTGTATTGTGAGCCTGACTGCTCTCGATGCCGAGGGATGTGATATTTGGTGCGGGTTCTAGGTTAGGGATGACATCAAACGCTGCTTTAAAGTCTTCGTTTGGTATCTCTTTGAAATGCTCTTGCGGAAATGGGGAAATATTCAAACAGAGTGTCAGTAAAGGTGGGATGAAATCAAATTTTCGATCCATTACCGGGCGAGATAAGGTGCTGTGATAAATAAACTCATCGGCAGAATGCGTGATAATTGCTGATGTAGTATCGTAAGGTTCTCCCAAGAACGAATACAATATTATCAGTAGAAGACGTTTGGGTCCTTTTCCAGGATTTGTTACAAAGGCAAGCCTTACCCTGAGTACTTGCAAACCATTTCCACATCGTCCTCTTGAGTCATCTGTACCCCTCGGTTAAATGCTCCAAAGCAACTCCAGGAAAAAGGGAAGAAAATCGGCCTTTTATTAAAAGTTCCTCACGGCCTCCATTATCTATCCCCTCCTCGCTACTAGCGTATGTAATTGACGTATCCCAACAGCCTTCAGCTTTTGCGAGCATAATTTAAGCAAAAAGTGGCAAAACAAATTACTTTTCCGTTGGATTTTCCTATCCTTCTCCGCTCATCTTCTCCAGGAAAAAGGAGGAAAAGATCCACCAACTCGGAAAGAACGACCTTTGTTCTTCGTTTTGTAAGCAGTTCCGCGAGATATTTCGTCCCTTGCATTGTATGAATTGAACTGGAGCAGAAATCAAATTTCTGTGGTTTCGCATCATTCTCTTTCAAAAAGGTCGGAGTTTAACGCGCGATGCCTGGCAGACAAATAACCCTTGAGGCATTTCGCTCGCTCGTCGAGGGCGCTGCTTCCGGTTGGAGAAGAAGAAGAAGAATCGCATCAAAGTTCACATTACAAGGACGCATCTGGTTGCGCTGCTTTTGTTGTGGCATTTGTTTGAAAATGGGGGAAAAAAGGGGTCGTTGGCCTATCTCCCAAAAACTGGCCTGGAATTGCTTTTTGGGCCGCATGTACATTCTCCACCGGCATTTCGCAACGGACTGAATGTTTTTGGAGTGACTGTGATGAAGTTATTTTGATTCTAATGCTTGTCTGTTCTCGCGCCCGCTCTGATTGCGGACGTTCAAAGCGGCACAGATGAGGCGGCCGCCCTGCTGCTTATTTAGTTAATTAGAGACTGATAAACATGAAAGCATAAAATGAAGCATAAATTCCCCGAAACCGTTTTCGCGTGCCACAGCTCAGGCGCAGGGGCGGGGTAGGGCGTATAAAAAGAGGGTGTCATAAATTTTTATGAAAATGCGCCACAAAGTTCTTGTTTTTTTTGTCTTGTTCGCTCTCCTTTCTGCTCCTTCTTCTTGCTTGCTTTCGGGGGCCGTTTTAGTGCTTAGTAGTGGCATGCACCAGGCGGCATGGTTTAATGTTGTTCGGTTTTCACTTTGCAATGCTCCACCAGCACCCCGCTCCATCCTAGAAGGTTGGTTTCATGCTTAAGCTGAATAGAAAAGTGGTTTAGAATGAGGAAAAAGAGCAGCAATAAACATTAAAAACGTGACGCCATGTTGGACCCATGGCTTAGGGATTATGCTAGTCGGCTTGTGGGGCTGGAGGGGAGTGCGGTCGGTAAAACAAAAATATTCGCTACAAAGTGAGTTATGAAATGTTGGTCCCCGGCCGGGGGGAAAGGTTCAGTGCTTTATGTTTTTCAGTGGACCCCGATGTTAGAGACGCACAAATCAGACCGAAAGCGAAGCCGGGGAGGGCACCCGGAAGTTGCAATAATCGTATTTTACTGCGGCCAGGTTATCGTTTTTTATTCGACAAGAAATGGGACCTTTCTCGCGTCCCTGTGGCTGTGGAATGTCATAAAGCTAAAATTGTGCCATTTCAGATTGGAAGTTTAATCACCTTCCAGGCGGGTTTTCCAGGTGTGTCCAACTACGTTGTTTGGATACTTTCACCGGACACTGGTACAGAATAAGGGTACAGAGAAAAGTAGAGCTTGACAATGTTTGGAAGAGACATAAAATCCAGCAGGAAAATAAAGAAAGAGGTACTTATGCTCGGAATGGATTAAATTAAGATTTATGCATTTTGTGCACTGTTTTTCTAATTTGAAAATTAATCCCTTCAAAAAGGCTTATTATGTTGAGTAGATTGTATAAAAGCAGGCGGTTTTTATTATCATAAAGAGCTAAACGCCTGAAGTTATACTTCTCACACCGCACAAAATATTCGCTTAAAATCTTCATAAATCATCCGTTTTAGTGATTGAATTACGATAGAGTAGTCTTAAATAAGTTTTTATTTTAAAAAAGGACTTACTTCGAGTTCAGCATTGAAAATAATTTGTTGAAATGTAATTAGCATTCGCTGCTGCGCAGAAGCTAAACATCTATTCCGTAATTTACAGTCCACGGTCGAGCGATAGGACCGCCCGGCGCTTTACAACTATAAAACCACGTGATAAGTATTTTACAGCACAGCAATCAAACGGGATATCATTCCATAAAACGAAGCCCGAATGAGTGTGCTTCCTTATCGCAATGCTTACGCTAATTGAGGACAACCGGGCAACCTTTTGCATACCCGGAAATGTTAATGCCTGCACCCAAAACGTGTACCGTGTGGCGTGCCCGAAGCATTGAAGAAACCCCTTGATTCTTTTCCACCTTCATGGGGGAAAGTGAAAAGTAATTTCATGAAAACATCCGGTTTGGAAGGAAACCCGCTCTCTCGCCGGTTTTTACCTCGGTTTACGATCACACTTCCGGAAAAATGGTCGTTTGGAGAGCGAGGGAGTTACAGAAAAAAATGAGATGCTAGAAATGAGAGGTACTGGTGGGACTGAGGCCACACACGTTAACCGAACACTCCAGGATCTTGCTTGCACTCTCCCAACAGTCGTAAACGGTTTCCTAATATGAATTTTATTATCACCACTATCATGAGTCGACTAGTTTCGCTTTCACCGTTTGACAAATGTTCGTCCGTATTTTAACGGCCTCTGCTGGATGGGTGGGTGACGCTTTTAGGGCCTCGGTGAAGGCATATCCCCTTGCTCGTGTGGTGTATTGTTTCGCTCGGATTATGATGAATGGCGTGCGCTCGATGGTATGCAGCTCGTGAAATGATTATTTCTTCCAATGGCGCTGGTGTGCTGTTGAAACCACACGGATTAAAGCGTAAATAAAATCACACTCTCACCCCGTCATCGCTGCTCCCTGTATCTGACCTTTAACAGGAAGTGTAAGTGGAGGAGTACCAGCACGCGGGGAGATATCCTTCTCTCCACGGGGAATGATGAACATAAATATTTTATGGATATTTAACACAGAGAATTGCTGCTGGAATGTTGATCCAGTAGACGAAAGGGCAGGGTTTGATAGTTTACGAGCAACTGACATTCATGCTACTCGCCTACCGGTAGGACATTGGACGGACAGGCCCTTTACTGGTGTGCTGGGTATGGAGAAGCAGGCGAGTAAGACCTACGTGTCGTGTTGCTTTAGGGACTCGACGGACTATTATTTAGAGGCATTCGAATGGAGCTCTAGGAGCTCCAACCTCAATCCGGAAGTGAAGTACGGAAACCAGTTCATGGATATTCGTGCCAGGGAAGGATTAGCCACGGCAAATCTAATCTAGCTTCCTGGACATCTTTGCCGGAAAGTTGTATTCCGTATGCAAGGCCAACTGGTTAACCTGATAGAAATGGAAGACTCGTTTCGTTTGAAACACGAGTACTCTGGAGATTTATGTCAATTTTCTGCCGGAAATACGAAGAACTTGAAAGCTTCTAGGTGTACAATTCTTCTGGAATATCTTCGAAACGGTCAGCATTGGAGTGAATTTCTTTGGAGTACAGCTTTTTGAAAATACGAAACAAATGTATTGCCATTGCCTGCTTCTAAACTCCAAACATGTTGTCATTTGCTTCCGGACGATTGTTTATTCTCCTTTGGGCTGCTGTCGCTACTCCAAACCTGCACCGAATGGCAGCTCAGCTTCGGTGAAATGAGCTGATGCAAATTGGCTTTCCCCGTTGATTTATGGAGAGAACAAGTTGTCCATGTACCGGAAATGATTATGACAGGAAATATTTGCAAGCCGGTGAGCTACACGAGCTGCTGAGCTAGTGGCAAGATATCCTCAGGAACAAACCACAATCACCCGAGTGTTTTTGGACGAAACGAGGGTGGGGAGAACGTTTTGTTTGCTCGGAATCAAGATCCCTACAGGCTCCCCAGCAACGGGTTACCGTTTCGAGTTGCGTTGCAATGTGGTACGAGACGACCACATTCTACCCCGGAGCGGTACTGCTCTTCCCTTCTGGTTGGAATTCATTAAATATTTAACCCGTGTCCGTGTTTGATAGCGCTACTGAGGCACGGACCGCATAAGGACTTTTTCGGGGGTATAAACGTTGGCAAAAAGATCCTGATCCAGTTTTTGGGGGTGCGTCTATGCTGTCTACGCTACGCAGCGTTACGCTTTACGTATGAAATTTTATATGTTTGTATAGTACCTCTGCTGCGGTGGAACATCAGTGTGTGCAGAGAGCGATGTTTATTTTTGCATAAAACGCCAGCAGCCTGCCGCAGGCCTGGAGTTCCAAAGAGCGTGCGTAAATTGGGAGGCTGTGTACTCTCTGCTAATGAAGTCACTTACCGACACATCTGGCCATGTTCGGATCAAAAGCAGTAGAGGGGAAGCTCAGGCACAGCCAGAGTGTTGCCAGAGTGTAAAAGTGTGTTACAATCAACCGTCAACCTCTTCACCAGTCACCTCCTCCAGCCTGGGTGGAATATTTTCCGAAGGGGTCGAATGTCATGCGGGATGCCGGGTGCCCGTTGTAGATTGTGCTCTTCCCGATGGGGTTGGAGTTTTTGGCATTCGGCGCGCTCTCAGTATTTGGGGAACGTTATTGCCGTAAGGGGGATGAATAAATTATAATTGAGCAATTGTGCTGAACCGATACGGCTAAAGCGGTTTTGCATTGGGATAAGCGTAAATATTTGCTGTTCGAGCTGAAAATGATCAACTGGCAAGGCTTGGAGGGTGTGTGTGTGTGTCAATTAAGGACACATTAGACGAATGAAGGATTTCAACGAGCAGCATTATGGGAACGGTAGCACGTTTTTTGGGGTTCTTTATTCAACTCTGGGCTTCAGTTAAGACGTGATGACGTCATTTTAGTTGAATACGATTGTTATTCTTGAAGGTAATGGCTGTCTTATTAGCAATTCGCGCCAAGTAGCTACATCTTACTGAGAATCAGTTGATTAATTAATCCAGTAGCCTGCTGCCTGTACAACAATTACAAAACCTCTTGTCATCGTGTTGTTGTTGTTGTTGTTGTGTTGTTTTTGCTGTTGATAACATTGCTCCAGGTGTGCCTCATTCCCTCGCCAATGCTTAGACAACAGCGCAGTGTGAAGTTGTGGGTGAGAAAATCCAATTATCATGCAAATGAGACTTCTGCCTCTGTCAGTTCCTGTTTCCGCGAGGGCTGCCCAGCGGGAGATCGAAAAACAATTTCCCTTTTCGGCTATTGTGTACACTTTATCCCTCGCTTTGCAATCAGCACATCGGGGCCTTCTGTGGTCAAATTAGCACTCATTAAAGGGAATGTACTGAGAGGTTGAGATGAGTTTTGGTAGTCTTGTTCTTACAAGCAATCCTTAGCTGTACAGGCGTACTCGGTACTCCTTGTACGAATCAGTCACATGGTGGCATATTGCTTGTGTTGGGAATGTGTGTGTGTGCGAGGCAGATAATGATGCCAAAAAAGTAATTATTCTCCTTAATAAATTATCCGAGGGGATGCTTCCGGAATGTGCGAGTGCTTCCGGCCTCATCATCATCGAAGGCAGTCGGTGCGAGTGAAAACGGATCCCAGAAAACCGGGAGCATCATGATACAGGCCCTCTCGTTTTGGAAGCTGATTTGACATTTATGAACATCGAACGAGCAAAAAAAAAAACAAGAAAATGATGGGGAAAATTGCTTCGCTCGTTTTCCCTAGCTGGCTTCCGCTGAAGTATGTTGTCTCGTTCGTCTCGAGGCTGCAGTGGGAAACAAGCGACGCCCCTTTAAGTTAGCCCTTTGGAATCGACCGGATGTTGCAGTCTTTCTTATCGTGTAATCGAAACCGATGTAAATTTTATTGCTATTACACAAACGGGACCGATGATTGCCGACCGGTTGACTGACATTGAATGAATGCGAGGGTAGAAGCGTTCGTTGCGGTTCGGAAGTCTGACCTTCCGTTCCGATACGCAACATCAGTCGCTGCTGGTTAATGGTATGGAAAGAGAATGATTCGTTAAAGGATCGAACAAGACAACCGGCTCATTCGTGTGTTCCCGCCCAAACACCCCCCAAGAACATAAACCATCTGCTTGAAGCATGTTCGATATAAATTTGCATTTAACCAGCCACTTACGTGGAAATGTGTTGGAGCTTTAAACGATAAAATGTGCAAAGTAAAACACCTACAAAACTAGGTCATCTCCGATTGTGCCGATGGCATCCGATGGCGCGATAAGCATCATAATGGAGGGGTACAAAGCACCTTCAAACATTAACGCTATGATAAGGGAAAAAGGGGGTTTCCCGTCAGTAAAAAGAACCCTGTACCGCCCAAGACCATGAAAAAAGGGTGTCATGATTCATTATTCTCACCGACACTACTGCACTGGGCGGGTGGAGCGCGTACCTTTGAAGGAAATCCGGAACAGCACGATGCCCACACCTCATCGGCGGAAATCACGGTGCGTGTGCCGGATGGACTGGAAAATCAATTATCCTGACCTGAAGGGAAAGTGTTCAAAGGGGAGAAGAATAAAAAAAGGTATATGAAGTGTACAATGTTCGTCAATGCGTCAATTTGAGGCGCTCTGCTAATGAAAGGATGCTCAGTGAGCAAAAGGTAGATGAATTGAATGGATGTGGATGAATTTTCTGTTTCGCTAACACGCGAAAGGATGAGCGGTGGTGAAAGAAAAATTTAATTAAAATATGGTAATTACATCACTGCTGCTTGTCTTCCATCACGCGATGACACGGATCGGCCAGGAGGGAACCTTGTTAACAAGAACGAAGCGATTGTCTGCAAGGCTTAAACAAGAAAATTCATTTAATGGTGATTGCAAAGCTATGATCCGTTCAGAACCGTTCGCGCTTTAGAACAACTTTCCAACGAGCATTGCAAAAAGCGCCAAAATGTATGCAACCAGCATGACAAAATTGCCGTTTTATTACAATTTGCTTCATTTTGGATCTTGGGTCCTCTTTTGCGTTTGGAATACGTTGGAAATGTCCCCCACTTCCCAACAATATGTTCAATTATCTTAGGAAAAAAGGTTTCCAATTGGGGAACGTTATCGGTCGGATTAATCACACAAATCAATCAATTAATTAGTGGTTGCAGGTTCCACAATCAATGTTCTATTAAGTCCACTAAATCTATTACATTCAAGCTATGAAAGCTACCTCTTCAATCGACGGTTGAACTGCGCCAGCATATTGATGACTAAATGGGATTTTTTTTTCTTCTTTTCTCCATTCTACATTCACAGGTAAGCGACAGCAATCAAGATAGCTCAGCTGGATCAATGAAGTGACATCTTAATTCGTTGGAGAAAGCAGCAACATCAGATGACGGAGTAAGGTTTGCTATTGTAAGGTGGTCTATCGTTTTTGCAGTGGCAATAGAGCAACAAATCCTGCTCTATTCTAATGGCCGAGATGACTTACAAAGCCATCCTGGCCTGCTGTGCCGGGTTCAAGTCAACAGATGTGCCGAATAGCCGGAAGTAAAATCAAAGCTGCTGCGAACGGTGGACCCATTTGGGAGTGAGCATAATCCATTGCCAATCATGGAGTTTCCTTCCTTCTGCTCGTCAGTAGGCCGTTGCTGGAGGTTGTGATGCATTTCCTTTGTCTTGCCTGTCGGGCAAAAGCCTCGTTGTTGGCTAATTAAGTTTCATTCGTCTCCATTCGTTTTGGCATCTGCTGGGAGCAAAGGGTCGTTAGCAGTGCCAGAAGATGGCCAGTGGGGAAAACAACATTGACACAATACTGCGCTAGATCGTATCGGACCATTGTCTTAGTGCATGGGCATTTTGCTCCAGCCTTCCTCGCTCCCAGGACGATGGAACACAATATTACCCACCAACACTTTCTGGTTGCGAAAATGGTTTGTGTGTGATGATATCGTACCGCTTGAAGGATGTTTGATGAAAATGCCATCACAACAACATGGTACACTCATGATCTATCTCTTCCTTCGTAGCGATGGGGTGCTGATGCTTGTTTTTCTACACCACGTTACCATCGTTGGGATGATCCAATTGCCGTTTCCTGCACTCACACACACAAAAAAAACTCTTGATTGGTCCTTTGTTTGGATGGTTCAAGCAAAAAATGCCAAAAGTCTGGTAGAATAAGGGTAGAATATTTTCTTTTCATTACGTACACTACATGCGGTTTCAGCTACGGGGAACGAAAAACTTATTTCTCATTTCTACATAACAAGACAAAGCTTGAAGACACCTGAGCTGACTAAAACCATGAGGTATAACCATATTGAACAACTTCACCCGATCAGTTACCACTCCCTTCGTTACTCGATGTGCGTGTAAGTAGTATAACATGTTTTCATTTCACTGAGTACGGTTAGTGCATGACGATGTACGATGAGAAGCAGACAAAAAAAACGAAAACTGTACTTGAAATAATAATTTTTCTCCTCGTTTTGGCATGATAGTACGCCAAAGTGAAAGTCCACCCGAGTGGAAGAAAGTGAATCGACCGGACGTGTGTTGTCTGTCCTTAGGCTGGATGATCTGGTTCTCGTTAGTATGGTTCGGCTTCCTTGCGCATTACATCCATCCCACCATGCGGCTGGTTTCGCCTACTGCATTATAGAATTCAATAGAATTCAAACGCCTCAAAATGCTGAATCGATACTCGTCCGTTACGCTTTCACGTCTGCTGCAGACATTTATTGCTTCTAAAAGTCGACAAGAACGATGGGGCAATGGGGCAGTAAAGATGCATTACTCTTGCAAAGATAAGAGATCTAAAGTGAAACGAAAACCGCTTTGCACGGTAGAGGCGAGTGTGTATTGATTTCATGGAAAAAAAATCGATGTTTTGAGTCTCTAGGTTAAAGTTGCAAGTTGAGTTGCTTTTGACGTCAACTTCTTAAAGAAAAATTGAAAAATTGTCGAAACGTTTTAAAACCGTGATTTTGAGAGACACATTGCATATTTTTAGGCGTTTTTAATGACGATATATACAAAAAGCTTGATGTTTCTGGGCCACATGTCTTGTTGTTTTAATTGGAAGCTGCAAACGGTTCATTAAAATGGTTTAATATAGCATTATATTAAAAAAAATTAATTGTTACTCTTTGTCATTTAGCGCCCTAGCGATTGAAACACTAACATTAAACTTTCGAAACTTCTGGTGAAAGGACCTTTAATGAAGCTATCGATTAAAACCGCTCCCAGCGTGGCCAAACGAAAACCAACACATCTTTACGTTAATCAAGCGAAAACATGGACCGAAACTCCCAGCTCATTTATCAAACCTGTTCCCGTTTCGAACAGCACGCCGCGATCGCTTTAGGAAGAGAACGACACAGTCTGCTAATGACAATCGCCCGGTGAAAGGTGGCCTTTGGCTTTTTTGGCCCAAAAGTCAATCGTCCGGCTCAGGTGACCGACCGTAGGGACCTACGCTTGGGGCAGAGCAAAGATCCTTCTGGTATGGTACGTTGTTCTACCGTCCGATGACACCCATTGGGCAGGAAGCCATGGAATTGTTTGGCCCATGGAGTGAAAACCCCCGAGTACAAGAAAGGTCTACAAGGAAGGCCGAAGGTCAAAGTCACCAAAAGCGACACGTTGACATGGGTTTGGTTGGTTGGGATCGGACACACCACCGTCCCTGAGTGTTGGGGACGTTCCTGCGTGTCGGACGAATTAATACATGTTTATTTTATGCTGACAAAGACACCGGACCCAGAGCCCAGAAACCTGCAGGGGTTTGAAACTGGAAACATGACACTGACCATTGAACCAGTGGGATAGAAGCAGCCCTTGGTCCCAGTTTCGGGTGTGGATTAGAATGTGAGAGTTCTTTCGGAATGAAAATGTTGAGCGGCGCTTGGCTGGACATGGGCAGTGGATTGAAAATTTACGAGCTCAAAAGCGTAGCGTTGGCTTTTTGGTGCTTTTTTTTGGAGCTGCAATGAAGATGACACTCGGTGGAGTTTGGCTGGAGTGTTATTGCTGCTGAAATGTATATTCCAAGCACTTGGAGCGATGTTGACTCTACCGTGCTGTTCTGTGCATTTGGGAACTATTTCAACTGAAGCACATTTGATATCCAATATCCGTACCCCCGTTGGCTAAACCGTCATCATTTCCCAGCGAGAGAGAGAGCGAGAGTCAACCAGCAGGATATCGGCTGGCACAAACAAACAAACCTTAAAACAACAACCGAAACGCGCAACTGAATTATTCCCCCGACCGTTGCTCTGTTATGCTTTGGCTCACGCATAAATATTCAGACACAATCCACAGCGAGAGAGGACCCAGCACCCGACGGCTGGAAAACATGCCTCCAGATGGCTCAACAGGGTTCCTCCCTATCTCTGCTCTCTCTGTGTTCGTGTGCTTCAGAAAACGCATCCAAAATTGTGGTCACCGTCCGGTCACCGGCTTGTGCATGTGTCGAATCACTTTCGGAAATGATCGTCGAGCAGTTGAAGGCATCCGATGCTTCCGATTTTGTGTGTGGAAAAGCATCGTCATTGCCAACGGTTTAAGGTCGGACGCCTGGAAGCTTGCCAGGAAATGGGGCAGGAAATGGGGCAGGAAATGGGGTGGAAACACCCTGCAGGCCATCAGGGGAATTGAGTTTGCTCACGAGCGCTGGCGAAGCGAGTAGGATCTGAATCTGGACGCCGATCCGATTATGCTGAGTACGGTGCCATCGACAATGTGTTGATTTTATTATGAACCTACAGTTGGAGGCTTTCGGTATACGGGCAAAAGAAAATGCACTGTTTTCTGTGCATTTTGCAAACTAGAATTATTTACGAGCAGATTAAAATGTCTGTGCCGATTTGTATTGACCAAAGTATTGACCGAGCAAGAGCAGAAGTTTTGCAATTATGCTAAAGTAATAACCATAATTGAACCTTTTCATTCTTTGTGCCCGCTCGGGCCCACACTGTGGTCGATACAGTGAAGTTCTCGTCCTTATGCTGCAAGCAGCACACTGAGACAATTTGTCCGTAAAGTATGTACACAAGCTCGCCCCATTCCCTGCCCAGCATTGATTCATCCCCCTCTTTCGAGTGCAATCACACTCACCGAAGAGATTGGTGCCGTGGTGCTGGGCAAAACTTCAAACGAGAAACACCGTCCAACCATCAAACGCGGTGCAACGTTGCAGCTTGTTTGCTGTACGATGATGCACCTTAAGAGAAGGACGAATGGAAAAACCACAAACAAAACCGGACGCTCAACGGCCCGGAAACGGAAACACAACTATTGTCGAAAACGGTGGAGTGGTTTGTGGTCGGTGCAGCAATAACCTGGGTTCCTTGTTGCTTTTCCTTTCAGTTTTTGTTGTGCATGCATGGTGAGCTTCGCTGTGGAATTCCTGTCCGATATAGCTAAACACTTGATAAAAGTGTCCTAGAAGCACAGTGCTGCTGTTGAATCGGTTCAGACTGCTGCTATTCGGTCGGTATCGATCTACCCACGGTGGTGCTGGAGTTGAAGTGTCTGGCGAGGTGAAACTCTATCGTCACACACACTGAACTTCTCCAATGGATGCCACATTATTGGAAAGGAACTCGTCCATGCTTCCACATCCTGTCCATTGTATTTGTCAGCTTGCTAGCGAAAGCACAAGAGAAAGAGTTTCTGCATGGTTTACCCATGCATTGTGGCGTTGGAACTGTGACCTGATATCTACTGTTCTTTAGTGGATGGGTTATGCAACGAACTTTTTCTGGTGGTAGGGAGCATTTTATTTACCCGAATTGAAAGTGTACTTATCGAGCGAGTGGTCGTTGGCCGAGAAACTGGCTCTATGCTATTACCAAACGAATGCTTCGAAATGTAACCAAAGAAAAGTAGTCACAAAAATAATGCTTTCAGAGAGATTTGCACCTACCAAACGGGAACAAAGAGAGTGTGGGCTACGCCAAGTTCAAGAAATGGATGTCCATCAACTCATTGGGAAAACCGAAGTGTCTACCTCGAAGTGTCTGTAAATTAAAGAAATGTTTCATTTTGAGAATTTAAACTGTTTCCTTTTTATCATTCCAATTAAACACTATCACGCTCTCTAATAGCAATCTTTTGACATACCGATTGCATACTTTTAGGCTAACTTATTGGGGAAATTGAACAAGCATCATACGTTCTCGTTAAGCTCATACATATGATGACACAAACACATCTGAGTAACTTCAATTCAGCACAACATTTCCAATTATTCACCGTTGCTTCACCGTCGGTAGTATGTATCACCTTATGCCATTAGGGAAACCGTCTAGGTACCATCCCTCGTGGTCGTTACTTACACCAGGAAACATCGAACCTGCTCCCTGCAAAACACGTCACCCTACGAACATCGTCATGGTACGGCGCGTGAAAAACGACTCATTTATCCGCTATTGACATGAGATGGATGGACTAGATTACACTTTTAAATGCTGCTATGCAAATATACACCGTCCACACACCGTCCATCGATCGGAAAACAGTGAGCCCCTTTTGCGCGGACAACAGCCAAACAAAGGCTCGTGTGGTGTGAAAATAGCTTCCTCACTGCGCTTCACGCTTGTCCAGGGATGTCCCAGTGCGTTCTTTGCACTCCTCGCTGCTTCGATGATGAAATGATACGTTCGCTCTTTTGAGGGGACGCGTTTGGAGCGTCGTTCTGCCGGTGATGTTGGCGCAGTTTGATCACGAATTCAGCATACAGCGCATGGTTTCAGAATAGGGGCCGGGAAAACCTCCGGAGCTGATAATCGGATGATTTGGATTGTAATCCCGGGTGATTTGCGAGGTGGAAAATCCGGTGGTCGACAACGCGCTCGCCATAATATGGTTGACCGATGTCCTGCCGACCGGCTTAACTCCTGCTTTTATGGGTGTTTACCGTTTATGGGTGGAGTGGAAAAGGTTTTGTACTCAAAATCTACTCATCAGCAAATGGTTTTAAGAGGTTTCACGTGTAATTCAACTGTTGGTTGCAGAAAATAAAAGCTTTAAATGCTTAAAATAATCACGGTCAGTGTTGGAAAATATGAAACACCTAAAAGTATGCAATTTAATATTATCCCGACAATTTGGTTTTGTTTAATGCATATTGGATACCTTTAGGCGTTTATTGACACATGTTACATAGGGTGTACAATTTAGAATATTTTAAGCTTGTTATGATTCTTAACTTATAAAAAACAGTTTTTGCTTCCCAGTGGATGTTCTTTAAACATGAAAATCCAAACTGGGGGCAAAAACATACATTTGCTTCTGAAAATGAAAGTAAAATTATCAAAAGGCAGGGGTTAGTGCAATTCGTTTCCAGTTTTCCATCCATAATTGCTTTTCGATGCCCAGTCCCAGATTTTTCTGTTTGTTTATTCGTCCGAAAAACCCAAACAAACCAAAAAAAAACCTTGCGATACTGTTTGCTACACATCCCGACCTCTCAAATGCACAACTCCGATGCAACATCAAAACGAACTGCACTGGCGAACCATTGCTCAATCACAACATACCGTCGACCAGCAAACGACCGGGGCTGCAACTGGTTTCACTTTTCCAGTAGGCTGTAGCACTGTGTTTGCATTCGACTGTTTGTTTTCCCCGTGAACGTGGTCAGACAGATCGACTCCAAAGCTGCTGCCCGGTTGGAGGTCACGTCCTGCAATCTGCACCGAAAGCGCCCCGTTTGATCTGAGTGCTGCACGAGTGAGTGCGGGAGAGTGTTGGGAAATTGTTGACATCAACGCTGCGAGTGAAACGATACCGTCACCGTGCAGGAAGAGCCGGTCGACCCTTGGTCCGTGCAATCGATGAGTAATTGCATTTCCGAATTGAAATCGGTATGACGGGGCGACCGTGTTCCATCCCCCACATCCAACACGTCCATCCTCAATGGTTCCAGACGGAGTCAACATGCGGTGACTGTTTCGGTGGTCAGTCGGCAGACAATGCTTTACCGGCGCCGTGTTTGTGCGTGTTTGTATGTATAAAGTGCAAGGTGTTCGAACATGATAAATGTCATCATTTGTTTTAATCAAATTGTAATTTTCCGAATCCAAACAACAGCGTGTCCTTCTGCCAAGGGCAAGGAGAGTAAGGGTGAGGTAAAGCCGCTTGTCACCATTGAACAATAATCGATTGGTTTTTCACCACGCTCACGCGCTGTGCTGGATTGTTTACGGAAGTGTCAATGTTGTTTCAATCGGCTTTTCGCCCTCCACCTCCTCCTGCTCACCCTGGCGCCATACTGTTCTAGCGTGGTCCGTGGTCTAGATGCCGATCTGGCGAAATCGAAATGCGTTTAAATATTGATCCTCACAAACGGATTCCATGGGCTCTTGTGCATTTGTGATGTGTTTCATTCGCAGCAAGGTGATGAAAAGTGAAATTGCAAATATTTACATGCCAAACACACACACACACACAAACGATGGAAGCTAGAGAGGAAGGGACAGAGAGAGAGAGAGAGAAGGAAAAGGAACGTGACGTTTGAAGAGCTGATCGTGAATTGTTTACAGAATTCTACGCGTTTACGCTCTGGTGAGGCAACAGGGCTAGAGATGATTCAATTAGGGAAATTATGTTGTGCTTCAACCGTTACAGATGCGTACGTGTTGCATCGATGCAGTTAAGCGATGGAGCGCGTTTTCTAGGGGGCAATTAATGATGAACTGGTTTGGTCGTTTGATGGATTTTGTTGTTGTGTATAAATAGAGGTGCTATGAAATAATGTGGTTGTAGATGTTCAATTGTGAATCACAAAAATGCATCACTAAAAAAGTGGACAATAGTAGGCCCCCAAAAATGCTAATTTTGAAGACAGGATAACAACATAATTTGAAATAGTTTACAAATACCACTATGAAAATAAGTTTTTTGCGACCAAGAATTTTGCGACCAAGAATTTTGCGACCAAGAAGTTTGCGATCAAGAATTTTACAACTAAAAATTTTGCGACCAAGAATTTTGCGACGAAGATTTTTGTGAACAGAATTGGTCATTAACATTTGTGATATCATGCCATACCAATGTCAATGTAGGAATTCGTTGTATAAAAGAACATAGGGTAAATGTACTTATAGTGGTGGTCGTACCAATAGTGGTGGTATTGCACTAAAATGCGGTTCATAGGGCAAATTAAAAGTAATTAAGTTATTTACGTTAGTGTGAAATGTTCTTTAGCCTTTTACAAAGGGTTTAAAAGTTAAATGGGGCCATTCCGTTACTTAGTGACCGAAAAATCCATTATTTTGTGAAATGTGTCAACATTTTTCCAAAATCCTTAGGATTTCATAACGATACTCATTTTTCTGTTAACGTTCTAAACGACCACATAACCACGCAATTACTAGTTTTTCAACATAACTGTTATGTAATGTTATTGTTTTACTAAAATTATTTCCCTTTCAACTATATTTATGCATTTTTAAGTGTTTTTTTACCATAGTGCCATTATAGGTACACAAAACAGGCATGTTCCTATAGTGGTTATAGTTTTAAAATCAATAAAAACAGGTCGTTTTAGATTTTTTCGGGGAAATTTTTGACATGTCGTACTGTTTTCACTAAAAAAAGCAACAGAAATGAGTTTTACGTAGGTAATTTACCAAAAACAGGCCAAAATTCGCTTATATGGCTGAATGAAAAATTGACTTCAAATTAAGCACACTCTTCCGGGTGTAGGTTGACAACAGGTGTGATGCAGTACTTTAGTGAATAGTTTCATCAATCAAATTTATACATTTTTTTACAATCAAATTACGCAACAAACCAATATTATGGCAGTAATCCTAGCTATTCATACGAAAACAGCTTCGAAACTAAGTTTCATAGATATTATACACCGTTTTTTATACATCTTTGTTTTCCACCACTATAGGAACACAATACGACGACTACCCTACCACCATACCACCATTATAGGTACAACGAAGCAGTCACAAAAATATGTATTTTTTCGTAAATTTAATGTATTTCAGGGTAAAAATGGTTGTGATGGCGAAGATAAAACATATTCCAATTGCTATGTGTTAAAATATTCAGAAATTGTCCTTCCTGACACTTTAAATCCATTAAAACACATCGGTACCACTACAAATTGCACCACTATTGGTACATTTACCCTAATTCTTGAACTGAATGTTTAGAAAGCATTAGCATTTTTGGGGGCCTACTATTGTCCGCTTTTATAGTGATGCATTTTTTAAATTAAATCATCTTTCAACTTCGAAATTCTAACTCCTGCACATGTTACCTTCTGGCTTCAAAGATTGGAGGTGAAAGCTGCTGCATCATTTTTACATAAAATGAAAAAATTAAACAACAAAACAAAACAACCAACGCACAATGGAGAAATTATGTACGAAAAATATGAAAATACACTCATCCGAATAATAATCACCACCACTTACCACAAGCTGACAAAATTCGACCAACGATTACCGTACGCGCTTACAGCGCACTATCTATGAGATGCAATCGAAAGAGAGAGAAAAAAGGAAGGTTATTAAATTATGCAAATTGTTTCTCGATTGGAAATGCATAAAACCTTACCACTGCTTGCCTTCCACACTGCACTGTTTGTGTGCATGGGCCAGTGTTTGTTTGTGTTGGCTTCTTTGGCTCCCATGCCTGTGCGGCCGCTGTGCACCAGCCGATTGCATCATAAACAAAACGTTCGCTCTTCCACCGCACCACCGTCGTGGGTGCACTGTGCGGGCCGGGCTGGCTGCACTAATTATGTTGCGGTTGGGTCAATGGCTGCTGTAGATTGGCTATGGCAGAACCATAGCGTCGGCGAAAATCGGGACGAGCGTGCTCGCTGCCTGGCCGTGGATTTGTCAGCATCGAGTCGCTTCCCCCTGTTTTTCTTTCTGCTTGGACGATCCCCTGTCCAAAAAGAGCAAACCGCGAGGCTAAATGATAATGGTTTCAGTGTCAATGTCCGTTGGTTGAAGGTAGGTTGGGGATTTTTTAATGTCTTCCCGGTTTTGGCCTAAGCCTCCCGCCAGAACAGGAGCTCCCAGCATGTTGCAGGCTATATCGATCGGGTAGTGCTGCTGCTGTGGCTGATGGCTTGTATTATTATCGCCGGCGGCGCTAATGGTGGTTGTCTGGCACCAGCACAAGCAAGCATGTGTCGTCGGTCTCGAGTGGCTCTCTCGGGTGGAAGAGAGTTTGATGAACATTTGTTCCCATAATCGATACCGAGAGGCCCATGAAACTGAGGGAAAGGTACAAGCGTTCGCTGCATAAGGGACACGGGTCCAGGACATTCCAGAGCTGGCAGCTGCCAAATATTTCATACCGATGTCACCGATGCTTGGTGGAAGAGAAAATATAGAAACCGAGCATGCTAAAACACTGCAACCAGCGCTGATAGGTGGTTTTGAGTTGTGGTGTGTGTCTGTGTCAAATTAGAATGCCAAAATCGATCCCAACGCTGGAAAGCTTGTAAAAGCGAACAGCCACAGCTCGTATGGTAATTGACTAAGCATAATACGGCCGCTTATTGATGGGCTGCAAAAATAATATCCATTACATGGCCATCAATTCAATGGTGATCGTGCTGCTGCTGTTCAAAAATATGCAAAACAACACACGAGCAGCATATCAAAGCTGGGAACAAAAATTTGGTGTACACCGGTGATGGCGCGAGCCCAGTTATGAGCATGAATTATTCAATCGAACGACATGCGAGTTGTTCTTGATTGAAAATCAGGCAGCTGAATGGCGGCTGAAACGATTGCTTACCAGGGACATTATTCAAATGAAATAGATTGTTAGTCGCGTACTATTGTTGATTGATATTACATTGATTGAAAGCATTAAGAATTGGGATAACTGCACTATTACAAGCCATTTTGTTTTATGAAAATCTGTGACAGTTTTAAAGTAACTATTACTGTGTTTTTGAAATAATTAGCATATAACATCAATATTGGTGTTAAAATCTGCATAAAACGTAAAATCACGCCTAAAATTATGCAAACTGCAGAGCAAATGCACATTAATAATTCTTTTTTCTTTAACTAAGTGTATCATAAAGAAATGATTGCGGAAGTTTTATGATAAAATTGACAACAAATTGAGTCATTTCATATTCTTCCCAACCAACCAAAACCCCTTTTTCATTACCTTAACTAAGACGTCTCCTTTCCAATTGAGATAATTTTCTGCATCATAAATAAATCTGCTCCTCTCCTATTTCTCCCCGTCAGGTGCATGAGCGCTCTCGTTTAACGTGTTAATTTGTAGCAACACATTCGAGGTATTGATAGATTTATGTTCCAAATCCCTTCCAGAAGTGTGTTTGTGTGTGCGCGCTTTGCTTTTAACAAATGTTTTCCCAAAATTGTTCGACCGACTTCAACACACGCCGCCACCCATCTGGAACGGAGACTGTCAAACCGAATTATCGCTCCCCAAAAATGGTTGAAACATAGAAAGCGTCCCAAGAACAGCTGGCACTGTTACGTAAACATCCGTAACGACCACCAGGGCCATCATTTCAGATGGGTACTGCTGGGTATCAGGCAGCATCGAACGCCATTATGCTGCGCGAAGGTCATACCGTCACCGTGTTCTGTTGCGGAAGCATTTGGGATTTTGGGACAATTTTCGGGGGAAGGGAAGAAATGGGAACCGTAACGCAACCGACCGATCAAATGCAAAGACGAAAGACAAAGCGATAGACGCTTCAGTACGAACGCGTCCGTTATTTATGCGTCATCGTCACCGTGTTGGCCCTTTTTCCCTCTCACCGAGTGGGAAGGTTCTTCTTTACCTTCACCTCCACCACCGCCCTTTTGGGCGCTGATTTCCCATTGAACACCGTTGCCAAATAAGTCAGCGCACGGCATAGTCGTTTGTACTGAGCCGCCGCCAAAGCTGCTCGTACGGCAGAACGCACCTTCAAGAACGCACCAGCTTAAGGCAGCGACAGAGAAATGCGGTACCAAGAACCCAGGGGGTGCCTGATGACGAACGTGTGCATACAGTGTGCCGGCCCCGATCGGTTTGCGTCATGCGCAGTGCGTGCAGCATAGAATAGGGCGTCATGGCGCACGCGTTCCCGTCCGGGGCAGCTCAGAAATCGATCGTGTTGGCGTTGGAACGGGCGTACCGACGACGACGGTCCTGGCTTGTGTGCGATCGTTGGCGTCTTCAATCTGCTGGTCGCCTGACGCATGCACACGTGTGCCGCTTAGTGAACGGTAGTTCGATAGTAATCCGGTGTCCAACAGTACAGTGATTGTGAGAGTGCAGCGCCCCATGCGGGGAAGGTTGGCAATTTATTAGGCGATTAATTCCGGGAGTGTTACTTTAAAAATAGTTCCGAAGATGCATCTGATGGCTTGATACTGCGAAACGGATGCATCACATCGTCCTCTGAGGAGCTGTGCACAAGGTGTGTCAGTGTCTGTGTGTGTTTGCGCATAATTCTGCAGGGAAGCTATGCTGTGCGAAGTGAATTTTTAGCTTTACGGGTAAATGTGCGTCGGTTGATGTTGGCGTAGAATAAATTGGACGCTCCCTACGAACCGGGAGGCTGTGAGTGTTTCATTCAATTCAGAAAAGGTGTATTCAATTTGATATTGGTGTTATTATTTGCGAACCGGCCACAAATCACGTGCCGTTGTGTGATGTGGTTTTATTACTCGCAGATATAAAATCGTAATGATCACCTCTTGCGCTGTGCGTGGGAAATTTGCGGGAGTGTTTGTGCAGCAGTTAAAGTGATTTACACACACCTCACAAAATGGAAAGGAAGAAGTACAGGAAAAAGAAAAAAAAACAACCAACCTCACATGCCGGAAGGAAGCGCAGTGCATTTGTTTACAAGTGTCGGGAAGAAGTCGGATCGGTTTGTAAATTGCACTCAACTCGCCCCCGGCGGGGTTTGCTGCTGTCAGTGAATCATACGCGGGTTGTGCGCGGGTGAAAAGAGATGTTCCGCTTGACAAGTGGGAAGAGTGGTGTGTGTTTGTGTGTGTGTTTGTTTGATGGTGAAAATGTGTCGAAAAGCAACGAGTGATTGATTGCTGCGGGAAGGAGAATAAAGAAAATAAGTGCATTGGCGTGAATTTCGCAGTGGGAAAGAAGTGTCGCGAGTTATCTTACTTGAACGATTTTTTTCTCTCTGTTATATATATTTTGTCGAAACGATGTGCAAGATCAAACTTATTGAACGATGGCACATCTAAAATAAAATATTGGATATTAGAATACATTGAGTTTTAAAAAAATCCGCTTGAATTTCATGCTCCAAGAATTCTTGAATGTACCTCAACTAGAAATAAAGCCCCTGCATTTCAAGCAACCGATTAAATCAATTTTTATGCACGCGTATTTCACAATTCACATCTCAAACAATTCGCAACGCCCCCGTTTTTCTGCCTTTCAGTTCCAAGAGGTTCAAGAACCTATTGCACTCTCAATCGAGCTGCTGCACTCAAGAGCGGTGTTTAATTTGCCCCAAACCCGGGAACAGAAATATAAATGCGTTTCGTTTTGCTGTGCATAAAATTTTGCAATAAATTATTGCACGCGAATTGCCCCGTATTTGCAAGTGCGCGCAATATCGAGTGAGGAAATGAAATTCGAATGAAACGATTTTGTTGTGCCTTCCGCCCTGGCATGAGGGCCAACGATATTTGGTTCGCTAATTTTCAGTTATTTATATCCTCTTGACGTTAATGTGAACTGCGCCGGGACGTAAAATCATCGTTTCTTGAAATCGGCTGTGAGCAAGCAATGCCTCTTTTTACATTTCCAGTGCGCCCATGCAATGCCGCTGCAAAGGTGAATCAATTAAAGGGAAAACGAGCGCGTATGCATTTCGCAGAATTCACTTCCATCCGATGATGAGACAGCGCTCGTGCTCGGATGCATTTACAATTTACGGGCTCTTCATCTCCGTGGGTGAAACAACCCCTCCGAGAATCCTCACCATCAAAAAGATGGTAGAAACAAGTATGATTCTTGACAGAAAAGGAACTGAATCATGGATAAAGTGATACAAAGTAGAAGGAAATTAATTTGGAATATTTGGTAATATTGTGCTCGTTTCTCTTGCCTCCTCAACCAAGTTCATGATTCAAATTTTTGAAGTTGGATTATCTGATTTTAAGCCAGCCAAGTGGTGTGGAACAAACAATTAAGACGCATACTTACGAAACGTTTCTTACCGGGTTTGCATTTGCCTGCTTGATCGATCGATGTCCTCCTCTCATCGGTGGGTGCCACACCGGATGAATGATCATCCCGTTTTGTAGCGAATAATGTACACTCATCTGTTCAACTGCAGTGGATTAGTGTACCCGCCCCGGTTAGTGACTAGCGTGCCGAAGAATCGAACGTCATCTATTTTGCCTGCCATCTGGGGGACCATCTCCACCCGAACGACCTTTTTCTCTTGCTCTACGGCGCTTAATCTGTAATCCCGATCCAAAACGACTTGAAAAGAAAGCGACACTTAAGTGTGTTAGGTGAGCAGTAAATCTGGCCTCCTTAATCGATTCAACACTGGTAGTCGGAGTTACGGAGTACCGTAGCCCGCGCCCCCGGTTAGAGTCGTCCGGTGTCTGGGGCATCTTAAATCTTCGCTCAAACGACACCGCCCGTTGCAGAACATCCTAAATGGAGAACGGCTAGCTCTTTGCCTGATCCGATTGATCGCAATCTGATTTGCACCTTGAAAGCAGTCGGTGCTTTTAGGTGCGGAGGCAGCTCAGAAGTTATGGTCTACCCGGGGACCTGGGACCCGGGTGGGAAAATCCCCTCTGTAACACATCAAACATTAAACATTTATGCTACCTTTTGAGGCTAGCGTTTCATGGAAATAGACGACGAATGGACAACACCAGCAGCCGGTAGGGAACATCATCGGGCAGGGAAGCGACCGTGGCACACGCCACATCTCCCTGTCGGAGGAGATTTATTTATTCAAACTTTTAACATCCCAGGATCCTGTTGTTGTTGTTTTTTTGTTCTTCTTCCTTAACGAGAGCATCTACGGGAGCACAACTTTTGGGGAGTTTTCTATTTTCCTTTCATATTTCCTATTTGCCTTTTCCCTCGGTGGTTTGATTTTCAACCATTCGGAATCTGTTGGCGCACTGAATGTTATTTCTTATGCCACCATCATCGATTGTTTGCTACAATTTCCGATTGCAATGTGCACCGAAATGTACGGGGCAGCCACCCAAGAAACGGAAGATAATAACAAAACAACCCTAAAAAAACAACCTTTGCCACCATCGCCAGTGGATTCCGGGGCGTATCCTAAATAAAGAAATTCGGCTCGAAATGTAAACAAATGCGTTCCCTGTTGCTCACGGTACGACCTTCTTACGTCACACGGTGGGTTTCCGCTAGGCCTGCGTCTGTGTATTATGCCACTGTTGTGTGTGATTCGGAGTTCCGTGACCTTTTGGGAGTTTGAATGCTCGTTCGAATTGAAAATTAAATCAAAGCTAAAGAGAATAAAGAAACCAATGCGAGAGAGCCCACGCAACCACGGGCTGTCAGTCAAGCTGAGGGCGCCCACGAATCGTGCGGCCATCAAGATGCTTATCGACGAATGCAGACGGACTCGTCAGTTCTTGAATTGTGTTCCTTCCCCAACCCCAAGCAGGGAAGAAAGTGGTGAAGGGTTCTGAGGGCTTTTGGTTGTTTTCCATTCCCTCCCAAACTCCCAAAAGGGTTTGCCAACGGTTGATGATGATGATATGTAACTAAACTTTTCAACGCCTGTGCCTGATGATGTTGTTGAAAGGTTTTGGACGGCACTGTAGTTTCCATTTCCGCTTCCGTTTCCGATGTTCGGGTCGGGAAGGAAGAAATGCTGACACTCGAAACTGGAAAAAGGCGACATGGCGGTGGATCGCTTTTTCTCACCCGCTGGCACTTAGCTTAGCCCATTTCTGTTTCTCGCTCTCGAAATTCGGGGTGTGAATGACTGCTTTACGATAGTCAACATCCATCCGAAAGGGCGAGGATATTTATGAAGGAAATGTGTTGCTAATTAGGTTATTTTTATGAATTCTTCTCCAACCAAACACTCGCTTCATTAGTAGCGTGTTGACCCGTTGGAGTGTCCCTTTCTTGTTTTGCACCGCATATTTCCACCAATGGATCCTGGTTGAACTGCAAATGGAACAAATTAGCCCGAAATGCGATTTCCCATTTCGATAATCAATTTTGTTCATTATTTTTCACCCTTCCAAGAATAAAGCACTCCGGAAAAAGGGTTCCTAGTTAATGAACGGGATCTTAAAATTCTACGAGAATGGATGGTTCATAAACATGCTAAAAGTTTCCACTAGAAACTCGTTCTATCATTATCCCAAGCATTTCCAAAGCGTTGGAGAACTTTTTCCGCCAAAACGCCTGGAGTTCCTGGGAAGAACCTCTGGCTCAATATTAGCTCCACGAAACTGTTGGTAAAATGTTCCGAGGCTATTGTTGTTCGAGTTCCACGAAGTTATCCCGTTAGCTGTGAAACAGAATACATGGTAAAGCGACCGGAAATCCTGTAAACCAAATCAGAGTTCCAACGGGTTTCCAAAATATCTCCACTCCGCCTGCAAACGCTGTGTGGTCCGGAGTTGACGTCGATTACGGGTTCAGCTCCACTAATGAATGCATCAAATAACACCCAACACCGATTTCAGTACCGGTTGCGGGTTGCTCATTCATTATGCACGACAACAAATTTGAGCCACGTGACACGCGGGGGAATCGTTGATAATGCAACACGTCCAAAAGGTGCCGAAATGGAGGTTCGAAATTTCCCTTCAGCTACCTGCAGACTTGTGGATTCATTTTTAAAGCACAAGCATAATTGAGGTGCGTGTTTAAAGTCGCTTTGATTGAGCTTTATGCCATTCACTGTGGTGACAATGCTACTTCAATATTTCAAGTGATCCGCAATTCCGCAGAACGTAATAA
This sequence comes from Anopheles arabiensis, assembly GCF_016920715.1. Classification (NCBI taxonomy): domain Eukaryota; kingdom Metazoa; phylum Arthropoda; class Insecta; order Diptera; family Culicidae; genus Anopheles; species Anopheles arabiensis. Next base: position 32,415,360 of record NC_053518.1, read on the forward strand.
TAGTGCAGCGCTCATCGCGCGCAGTACACGGAAATCTGTGTAAATCCCGACTACACACCGTGTCTGACAGTTCGTCAAAGCGCAATTATCCATTTGTCATGCATCAACACCAGGAAAACACCAGACGACACCTCTGGAAAACGGGTATAACCGAGGTGCAAACGCCCCAGCTGACACAGCGGTCTTGTGACGAGAGACAAACTTCCCGGGTCTGGTCTGTCCCGGGTCTGGTCTGGTGGTTCCGAAACTGCACCACAACTGCACTGCACAACAGTACGACTCCTTCTCTGTCTCTCTCTCTGTCCAAATGCCTTTGAACCCTTTCGAACTCGAATGGAAAATAAACAAAGAAACAAAACGTGGAAAAACAAACCGTCTATAAATAACGTACCATTTTACTCGTCGAGTCCGCGACGGTGTCGTGATGCTACTACTGCCACAACAACACTGCTCTAGGTGCCCTGGCGTAGGACCATAAAGTAGACCACCGAAAGGTGCTGTGCTCTTACGTGCCACGACGGCCACGAGACAGTGGCGCTGGTCCAGTGAGGCGGACGATGGGGCGCCACTGTCTATCAGCAGCGAAGGGTTAATTTCGGGACTATTTTTATGCTCTTCTAAACAACCGCTCTAATGTACAAAAACCATGCCGTTCAACGACGCCAGTTTCGTTGGCGGACTTTTTCGGGGTAGCACGGGAACTTAACATCATCACCGGTGGTTTGACAAATAAATCTATTATGCACAGGTGAAGGTGGCAATTTCTGGATTGGGGTGTTGTTAGAGGCGAATGCGCCACACTAGAAACAAATCACCACCGGAAAATGGAAATTGATTCTTTGCCGTAGCACGATTCCACAATTCTTCCTCCCGCTCCTGAGGCGCTCCAATTCTTCCCTTTATTTTCCGTAAAGTGTACACTCAACGGCAATTGCATTAAGAGGTACAAAATGAAATGTTTATTTTGAAGTGGTTTTAACTCCAAAGGATCCAATCGGGTGGAAACGGAGCACCTAGTCCCTAGTTTGTTTCCATTTTCACGTGGGAAAACCGCACCACAGTTGTATGATGGATTATGGCTCGACACGCGAATGCGGGCACCAGTTTTGCCGAAGGCATAATATTTTGACCACATCAATTTTCGGTCACCCATAGACGCACACACACACACACACACGATGTGTGGCGGTGCTCGCAAGACTCTAATTTGCTTATTTGTTTGCGTTTGAAGTGTGTTGTGTATACGCGTGAGACCACACGGTGGCTTATGATGCGGCAGTGAAGTGTGTATTCTAGGGCAAACGGCAGCAATTAGCATCCCAGTGAGCTACAGTGTGGATGAAGCTTGTGTATGTATATGCTTGAAAGGAAAAGGTAAAAAGTTAATACCAACCCTCAGTTGCTTGAAAAAGCAGCTCCCCACTAAAAGTGTGTTGGTTTTGCGGCCACTGCTCTAATTGTGAGTGATTATGAAATCAAAGGAACTGAAGGAAGCAAACTAATTCGCCCGATGTGCAGGTGATGGTGAAATGATTGATGAATGGGCGCACACACACCAAGCCTAGGTCCGGTCGGCGGAAATGATTCTCGGCTTGAATTCGGGTGCGAATTGATTTACGAGATACCATCAACAAAGTCGTTTGACTTTGTTTCCAACTTACTGGGGCTGTGGCGCGTGTGTTGTAACAAGTGACCTGCATAATGTTGGGCCGGTGTGTTAGTGGGCAGGGATCGAGCGACGATCTTTCCGTGACGAAAAATCTATCGCAGGTAAGAATGTAGATGGAACAAGTGCCAACAAGAGAGTAATATTTACTAACAGTCTGATTTTGTAAGGCGAATTGCCTACATTTAGGCGTTCAATAATTTAAATCGTTTCTTTCACGTGTCAGACCCTGATAACGCACAGAATTTATTTATTTTCTATTATTAACATTATACTAAACCTGGTTTTGTTCTTTAAACGTACATCAATAAGAATTTTGCTAGAACGCAGCCATAGTCTAAGATTCAGCTTCTCCTCCTGACGACATTAGCTAACACCCTCCGGCACACACGCGTACAGTAAGCTGGCAATTTAATTTCCTAAAATAACCCACCGAGACAGCCGCTCCAAACCATTTTGCTGACCTTAGTGTGCAACCGCTTAACCTGCCAGCTCTCGAAGTTGGCGACAGCTTCCCTACACCACACACAAACACGCACGTACACAGACCGGAAGCGTAGTAGCTTAGGCGATGTGCAAAAACCACTCACTGACAGCCAGACTGAAAAGCAAAAACAAAAAAAGAAAGGTACGGCAAGGCACGATCGTTCGGTCGGAAAAGTTAGAAGAGCACACATACACACACATATGTACACGTAATGAAGGGACGAAACTCCATCGGGTACGTGTGCCGCTTCGCCAAGTGGGATCGACTTTTGTGACACGTATTTGACGCGTCGGCGCGGAGCTTCATTTTGGCGCTTGAGCAAAGGGTGGAAGGGATAAGATCAGGGATCCCATAAAGTTAGAAAACGACTCGGGAGGTAATTAATTATGTTGCAGTTTTTGTTCTTCCTCTTCTCTCGTTTGCTCTGTCTCTGTTTTCTGTTTTGTTCTTACCCGTTCCTGCTCGTCTTTTATCATACGCGTTAGAGATATGTTCGTGGCTGATGCTCTACGATCAGCTTCAATTTTTAGCACCGGACTCTCTTTTCTGTGCTGGAGTCATGTAAGCGAAACTTTTCGTACAAAAATATTGTTCTTGCGATGAAAAAAATATGGTCGAATAGACTTGTACTACACGGTACTGGTGTTCATGTTGTTAGTAGTGTGTGGAGTGTTGTGAGGTTTTCATTCCAGTTTTTTGTTTTTGTGTTCGCTTACTTTGCGGCGTTAAGACACGCGAAAGGGCATAAAGTTACGAGTGCAAACTAGGAATAGAGCAGCGGCAAAAAGGTCGGAAAATGCAAGAGGAAAAAAAACATACACACACACGAACCATAACCATAAATAACTCGCGTTAGGATGTGTCTTACTTTAGCGTGCCCTTTCTGGAGTGGAAGCGCTGCAATGTGCGAACGCTAACTCCATCCAAACGGTGCCATTTTCCAGGAGCGGTTGTGGAAAACTGCTTTTACGCTCCCCATACGTAGCTGGAGTTTTCACCTCCCCCATGGGGAGAGGGATTTTGCAACTCATTTTCAAGGGACGTTTAACGAGGTATCAAGTATGGTCACACTTTTAAGCACGTTTTTATATGACGACATTAAATTAATGCGTGCTCTTGAAAGGCGAAAAAAACCTAACGATGGCTGCCCTTGAGTGCGCCTCCCAGCGGGATGCTTTTTGAGTGTGGTCTACTGGGCTTGAAACGTTAATTTCGTTCACCAACAACCAATTCATCATGGTGGACACAGAAGGTAGAGCTAATTTCATTTTACAATGCATTACGCTACGCCATTTTTTTTTCGGGATGAAACCATTAAAACGCTCCTCCCAAATTCACGCACAAAGGCAATTAGTTTTTGGCGAAAAAATGAAGGCCCTTCTGTTCCCTTGGCGTCATTCACAGCTGATTAATCCTAAACCATGCACACGCACAGCTCAACGCATCATTTCTTAGGCAGCGAAAAATCCCACAACACGATACAGCATAGCACTCGCCTTTGTGTGCTTCAAGAAAAGTCCCCCGCAACAAGAAAAAAGGTGGCGAAAATATGTTGAGCAGATAAAAAATAATCATCTCTTTAAAAAGACGCGCCTCTTCCGACCAGCCGGGCTGCCGGGCGTTGAAGCGGAAACAAAACCGACGCACGACGCGCGACTCGGGAAAAGATAAATTACCAACCGAAAAGAACATTATGAAGCTATGCTGCTGCTGCTGGCAGCACCTTACACTCCCGCTCCACACAGACTCAAGTGCGTAGCTGGTATGATGCGTAGCTGGGAAGAGAAAAATCAAGAGATTTTCGAAGCCGTGCGACATAATCGGTTCATGGCACGTGGTAAACCCGCGATCGGAGTTCTTCCAGCATCATCCGGAGGGGGGTTTCTTTTTTCATCAACTCTACATCATTTTCCCGTCTCAAAACTCCAAAGAAAGAGGGAAGGAAGCTACATACCATGATACGGCAGATGGATTTTAATTGGGAAAATGAAACATGCCGTGCCGATGTCTTGACGACTTAGTGCGTTCTGAAATGGGGGAAGACTTATGCTTCATTAGACAGTGAGGGAGGGGGGATACAATTTTCATCACCAGACCCGGTTCAAAGTTGATTGCCCAACGATGAATCGTTGATTTGATTTAGCAGTTTATTTATTTTCTCACCCTGCGTGTCACTGTTTTTTTTTTATCTGCCTCTGTAAGGTGCCGAAAGAACGCTTCATCTCAAGAACGGAGGGCTTTCAAGTTGGTTAATGAAGCCGATGCTTGGAGGTGCATATTTAAAGTCGAAAGTCACACAAACAGTGCCAGTAAGTGCGAAAATATTTTCCTGACGGATCAAACACCATCAAAGAAGCTTCCTTTGGCAGACTGTTAACACTCCAAACGATGGACCCCTGCCAAACAGCTGGCCTACATCACATCGTTAGCCTAATTTTGTTTGGAGTTTGGCCCGGGAAGTACCATCCAACTAGTGGCGCGCCATTTAGTGTGCTATTACTGCTTCATTTTCATGCCTCCCAAGAGTCTGAAGTGTAAACAGAGGCAGTACTTTTGGAGAGAGTGCATCTTGGCAGTGGAGCACACGACTGCAATCAAAGAGGAAGATCCCGTCCAATAAAACAAATAGCTTCCTTAGAGCAGTGCCAAATTGCTGTATGCTCACTTACGAGTTCGTTCGGGGATTAATGCCAGTCTGCAGTTTGTGGACCAAAAAGAGGAAAATAAAGCTCTAGAGCTTGTTCTTTTTTTGTTACATTCCAAGAAACTGCTGACTCCTACTGAGCAATGCCATAAAGCCTGTATTAAAGCAAGGCTGCAATTTTATCTCCCTCCCTCTGGACGTCTTTTTGTAGCCTTCTTCTACTCTTTCTTTGTGGATAAAGGACGCACCAGTAAGTTCGTAGCACAATTTTTGGGTGATTTAAAATTTATGGTCCAAAATTTCCTACTTTTATTGGACATCGTTAGTCTTTGTTTTGCGGAGCAAAAAAGTGGAAGCCTGGTTAAGAGCACGTGTCAAGAGCGAACTGCGGCACACTCTAACAAACGTTCGGTTGCAAATGTTGCGCTTTTTGGTTGCACTGTAACATTACTCACATTGCTAACAGTTGTCAGACATCATCGTACAGTGATGTCCACAATCCGGCTACTAGAACGATGCCAAGCAGATGACTCACAATGTACGCATCGCAACACGTTAATATTACATGAGGAAGGACAATGATTCCCTGGAAAGAGCATATCACCCCCAGGGCTACAAGGGATAGTCCAGCTTGTAAAGGACTGCTCCCCGATTTCTCCAAGGAATTTATGTTTCCATTTAGAGATCTTCCAGCGCCATTCCAACCAATATCTGGACGAGTAGTGTCTTCTGCTGATGCCATCGTGTCGTCCTGCAGCATTTGCTACGTGATTTTGTAGGTTCCAAGTGAAATTGGCTAGCCTATCCGGTCATCGGGCACATACGTCCTGATCATTGGGCACACACCATATGTTACTTCAGCTTCAGTTCCATCCAAACAAACGTATCATATATTCGTCCAAGACGTTGCGATTGTCACTGGACGTAGAATAAATTTAATAATACTAATGTGCATCGTTACCTTTCACGAGCCGGCCGTACCCGGACGTCCGGTGTCTTCCACTAGGGACGTAATATTGATCCTTTCTTTCGGTTTTGCTCCAATGTCTCTCCCTTTCACACAGATCTACACCGACTGGGCCAACTACTATCTGGAGCGGGCAAAGTCGAAGAAGAAGGTGTCCGACCTGTCCGCCGACTGTCGCGATGGGCTGCTGCTGGCCGAGGTGATCGAAGCCGTCACCACCTTCAAAGTACCTGATTTGGTGAAGAAACCAAAAACTGCGCAACACATGGTGAGTACCCGTTTGCTACAGCTTTGCTGGGGATTTGAATTTCTAACGGAGACAAAGAGAAGAACAAATCCCAGCACTGGGAGATACACACTTTTTCTCGACATTCTTGAGATTTTTCATGCAAAACCCGAGCTTGTCGCATCGGATAAAAAACTATTCCCTTCTTTTCCCATTTCCAAGCAACGAAGCAACCACTCTTGACGAAAGACGGAAAGAGCGATAAATCAATTACCGCCATAAATCATACTTATTAATAACAATCAGTTCACCATAAATCATCACCAGCGACGATGGTGGTGGCGGGTCGATTCCCCAAGTGTGCGGTATGGCGCCGGGAAGGAATGGGCACTCGTCCATGGCAGGGTTTGAGTTTTCCGTTTTCCATTATGTCTGCTCTAGCTTACGCTGCGACTCACTCACTTAGTCCGATGACCGCATGCAAAAGAAACAATCCAATGCGAGAAGAAATGGGCGGCGGTGCATTACGTGCGCTATTTTATTCTAAGAATAATTAATTGTTGCATGCGTTCGCTCGGTACATTGTGTTTATGATAAGCATAATGTTTGCGTACCGGAAAACGGGAATGAAGGATTTGTAGTCTTCGTGTTTTGTTTTTTTTTTTTTTTTGTTTATTTATTGCATCAAGACACACTAAATCTTTTAGGCATCCTGAGGAACTTATTGTGTAGGATTTTATGTTTTGCAGATATAAGTTTGATTCTAAATAGTTACATTCATATAGCTTTCATACTTTTTGAAAAAAAACGCCTGAAGGTTTGCAATTGGCTAGACAAATCAGTATCGTTAGGAGACTAAATTTCCTTTAAAAATTGGCTGTGACAATTTAAGCTCACTAAATCCATAAGCAGATTCCACCACATCATTGCAATCATCCCTTTCCGTTTCACTCTCCCAGGTGAGTTTGATCCTTTTTTATTGTCGACCAAAATCAAGAACCTCCCTCTAGGGAACGCGTTGAAAGCATTTTAGCGCACTAAGTGTGCCACCAGCAAACCGACGGACATTCGATCGCACGGGCACGAACAAAGATGATGCCGGACCGAAGCGGTTGATGAAAAATTGCTCTATCATTGCACTTCGCTTTTCGAAAGAAGAATGACGCTCCCCGGGGGGGACGGTGGCGGCCAAGACTTTCTTTCTCGGAACCACCCTCGGGCGAGTAGGAGAGCAATCATCGATTTAATCAACGTTCTATCTAAATTGAAAATAATTTTCCTCTAAAAGCAACTAGATGCGATTCGATTACCGCATGCTTGGCCGCTTTGTGTGTGTGTTTGTGGCTCTCGTGCTTGGGATCCAGCAGAGGCCGGCAGGGAATGCTTACGCATTTCACCAAGAACGTGGGGCAGCTTTCACGGTTTGGCAGTGGCCTTTTATCGGGTTATCATCGGTGGACTTTATCGGACGTTGGGCTCGCGGGCAGGCGTGCGGCTTGGTTATTTAATTGCCCCGGAGTTGGCTGTCCTGCTGCGCCTCTGAAAAGAACAGAGTGTACGCAGCGCGTTGTGTTGTTGTCTGCTCTGCGTAGCCTCACTGCGGGTGGGTTTAGTGTTCTTTCAGCGTTGTGCTCCTCGCGGTCGATGCGTTTGTGCGCCGATAAATGTTGTCGATGAAAGGCGTGCTGTGAAGCGCAAAGCGCCCACCTCAGCGCCCCGGTTACGATGAGATTGCATGTGAACGTTGTCAGGTTGCCGGGGTCCGGGGGAGCATTCTTGAATTTGCCGAGCCATCTTACGCCTTGTCCCCGTTGAACCACCGCTCAATGAACCTAAATGCTGAACACGATATCGGGTAACAATTGAGCGCGCGCGCGCACGGTCCCTCAAAAGCCCTCTTTGGATCATGATTTATGGTGCATTCTCATTGGTCCTGTGCAGCGCGCCGATTAAATCACAATTCTAACCCTGAGGATCGAGAGAATTGTGTTTCGATTCTTTCATCCCCCCCCCCCTCACCCTGCGAATGTAGAATGGTTGCAGTCGTAAAATCTGACACCATCGCTTACTCTTATCGAAGAGTGTCAGAATTGGTATCTCCGGTCACGTAAATGTTTGATTAAGCGAATGAATTTTGGGTTGCTCTGGTGTGGGGCGTACGGATGCGGGTTCCAATATTTAATCGAACACGCAGCTGTGTCCTGCCCCGAGGCCAGACCGATGTCGCCCTTACGTGCTCATTAGCATGATGGAAATGCAACACAGTTTCATTGTCCGCAGACGTAAGGCGTCATCGTTATCCGAACAAAGAGCGTTCGGACATAATCCACGCAGCACTTGAAGCACGGTTCACTGTCACCGGTTCTTGGTGTTGGCTTGTGTTGGGTCGCGACTAGACGCCATAAATTCTCAATGGACATCCTCGCTTGCAGCGTAATTGAAAGTGAGTGAGCTCATTCATGCGTATCCAGGCTGTTTAGTGCTAAGAATAAGGCAGGCGACATAGACGAACCTTAATGCTAGCTTAAAATGGAAAGTCACCCGAAAAAACGAGCGAGAATGCACCAGTGCGAGCAATGCTCTCGTTGGACTCGTTGTGGGGGTGGACTTACACACTGATTGCGTCGGAAAATCCCTTGACAAAAAGGGGCAAAAGATTCAGACGGACGCATCGTGACTGGTGACGGTGAGCGATTCTGACGTTGATGATGATTTGACCGCACGCCAGAAAATCAAAACCCGTCTTCCCCGTTGGAGCATCTTGCGCTTGTGTTCCGTTTGCATCGAAATATTGCTCTGATTTACGACCAATCGTGAGCGGAATGTACAACACGACCGTACTCGCTCTCCACCTTGTTAGCGCTACTGTTTGGTGTTGGTTTACGACTTTGCTGGGTGTGAAGTTGAACGGTGCTGGCGATGGAGCGTGTTGCTTGCGCTCGAGAAACAATAAATTGAAAGTATGATAATGTAAGGCAAAGGGTGCAATATGTTATATTTTCCCAATCTGGAAAATTTATGTCATGAAGGTGTTCTTCGCGCGTGGAAAAGCATGCCTTTTTTGGGTTGAACTTTGGATACGGAAGCAAAAAAAAGCCAGAGCTGCGGTGAATCTGAAAGATAGTTTGGAAATGTTTTGTCGGTGTTGGAATGATGAAGAGTTAAACGATAAGTTACTTTAGAACGATTTTATAGAATACACTTCATGCTCGAACGTATTTTAGCAAAAGCTTTTACTCCAAAACATATTCGTCTTGAGAAAAACGCCAGAATGTATGCAATGTGTACAGCAAAAGTCCATTTTTACGATTTTTTTGCCCGCACATGCTCTTTCCAACTCATATCCCTATCGTTTCCATTGACTATAAAAAAGTTCTATATTTCTGGTGCCTAGAAATACAACATTTACTTACCACCCCATGCACAGGAACAACAACAGCTCGTAGTAAAATAAAAGTGAACACACATTCCAGCAACCATTGCCTTTCTCAATGTTTTTATTTATCGTTTCTACGGGGTTAACTTTGTTACGTGCCGACACCGCCGCCACCCAATTTTGCTTCCGTGCGCGAAGATATTTAAATCAATAAATTCGGTGTTGCCTTTCGGCGGTCGGGCTGGAGAACGTTTTCCCAAAAAAAAACTAAAATCAAACGTGCCTTTATTTCCCTTTGTGTGCGCGAGGTGAAGGTGGCCCAACCATCGCTTATGTTGGTGCGCTAGTTTCGGCCAACGTCGGCGCTGGCATGTAAACACATGCTAATGCTCGACACCAGATGTGTTCCGATTTTCCGTGAGAAACACTGTGGGCTGTGGGCGGCAGTGGAAGGTAAAAACGAGAAAAGTCTATTCTAGATTCCACTCGCTGGAACAGTCAGTTTGGTGGACCGTACCGTGTCGGCATGCCGTGTTCGGACAGTTGAGAGTCGAGCATCGCCACTGCGCACTCTATAAACTATTCCCGCACTGCATTACTGGCGAGTGCATTTACTGCTGCTGCGGCGAGTGGATTTGCTTACCTTTTGGGGATGCATTGCCACGTTTGGGAGGAGGATGAGCGATTTAATTAACTCCTGCAGTGGACGGGATGGGTGTTGGTTGATGGGAGACCGCGTAATTAGGTCAAATCGGACGCTACAGTAAATGATGATGACGCTGTTCTGTTCCGAGATTGCCCACGGCGTTGAGTGACTCGTACGCTTAGAGTGGAGCAGATGCATGCGTTGCATTTTCAGTTTATCTTGGGATTAAAAGATATGCGTAATATATATATTCTCGATCAATAGAAACTTGGATCAACTAGAGATAGAGCGAGAATGCTTTTAGTTGTAGTAGGTAGGAAAGCAGATATACTTTATTTAGTCAACTCAAACACCGATCCGTATTCTGTAGCGCAAATATTTTCGAAATAGTTCCCGTATCATTGCGTAAATAGGTCAACAACAGCAGTAAATCAAGACGTTCGTGTGCAACGGGAGCAATATGTTAGGCTCTTTATTGAATATTTGATAGGCAAAGCATTAGAACACATTAAAAAAGTTTCCGCTTTTGATGATTCAGAGCACGTACGCTGTTACACACTGCCCCGCGATCAATCTTATCGCGCTGGCCTCGACTAGCGACTAGCTCTAAGCTTAGTAATTATTTGCCTGCACGATTGGTGCGTTTCGCGTTTCTGGTACGTGTATAATTGTGGTTTTTAGTGAGTGCTGCCGTGCCGGTGGTAGAGATGCGATTTATGAACTTGGCAGTGGCACCAACGGCGGTGGCGTGATACGCTAACGCTTCGATGCAAATCATAGCGTTCGCCATTTCGCTACGCCTGTGTGTGGATAAATGTATTTTATTGGTGCTGTTAACACAACTCAACAGTATCGGGCTGGATGTCGGTGTGCAGGGGCATGCATTCGTTTGCAGTTTGTGCACAGTGCAGCGTGATAGAGGTACGACCTACGTTCTGACCTCCCATAGCGAGATAGAGAGAGGGAAGAAAGATTAATGATGATCAATTAAATAAACGCAATCCAGACCAGAAGTATTACGTACGGAGTGATAGCAAACCCAACATATGCGCTATGGTCCACCGTTAGGCTATTTTCTAATTGCTGCTTTCCTGCCCGCTGTGAATTGTGTGTTTCTAGAATTTTTGGAATAGTTTGTTCTCGATAGCAATTCACCAGGCAGACGGGCAGGCGGGGGTAGTCTCTATTGTACTCGCGGGCATTATATTGTTTCGGTCATTGGCCGCGGTGGCGATGGGGTTTGTAGCTGACCTGGCCGATAGCACGCGCTCCCACACGGCGGTTCGGTGGTGCGGGTACGGTAAATTAGAGCCATCCGGTCTCCGGTGCGGACGGGGCGAGATGGATTAGCGTGACCGTTTCCGGCATCACACACACACGGTGCCCCCGTTCGATGCTGCCGGATTCGATGTTGAGGCGCGATCGTAAACCCCCTGAGCCAGCGATCTTTCCGCCAGCGGGTAGAACAAATGTTTTGTTTTTAACGTTGCTTTGGTTGCTTTCGATGGAATGAAGCAGCGAAAAACTCAGTCCATGCGCTATTGCTTTGATGGAATTCTTCTCATCTTGCCGGGTCTACGATTCGAACGATTCCAGCTGCCAAATGTGTGATACTATGCTACACCCCAGTCCAACTGATTGGGAAGGTTCGTGAATGGTTTTTGCGTTTGATGGTGGTCCGCATTTGCAAGCATTTGAATGAATGGTCGAAATTGTGTTTGTCGTGCAGAAAAAATACCACATTTCTATACAATGATAAACCGCTTAGAGCAATACGGAACAGTTTGCGCTCCGCAATACGGCAATACGGAACAGCTTGGGAAGTTGCGTGACTTTAGCTATTAAGCTAAGTTGAGATGAACGGGGCTATTAGATGCTGCAAAAATGTAACGCGAAAGCAGAGCTTAACTATTCCAGAATCAAACACTGCCAAAGTTCAAGGTCCTGTTAGACGAGCGGAGTGTTTGGGAGTGTTTTGGAGTTGGTTGGAGCTACTTCCAAGAAGTTAATGGATATTAAAGTCTGGTTTTGTTGCATGAACACGGCTTGAGTAATGCCTAGAGTATTATCCGGAATTCAAAACTATTTGCAGGAAGCGGTAAAGATTGATAGCTTATTGAATTTCTGTCGTCTGGCATTTTCTGAACAATTTATTCAACATGTATAAACCTACTACCTAAACCAAGACATATGCTTTATTATGACTCCATTAACAAGAACTCAAGCTCTTCCACCATGCCGTGTTTATAAATTTAGATAAATTACCTCCCGAAAAAACAGAAATTCCTCCCTGTCCCGGCACAAATTCCAGCGCGGGACTGCCCGAGTGACTGCCCCATGTAGAACATGCGTGCAAGTGTGTGGTCACGCGCGATATCGAGGGCAATAATTCGTCGCCTCGTCGAAAGTGGCCAAGCAAATGAAGAGTGACAAACCCGCAGGTGGACATCATCGACGGGACATAAACGAACCACCCAGCTTCCCAGGCCTTTGCCCGACCACACGCTCTCTATAAATAGCCAATTTATGTTCGGTGGTCGATGAAATATACCGCCGTAAACCGCCGCCACGAGTTTGACCACCGCGGTCGTCGCACGGACGTGTGACAGCTGGCTGGGGCATACTTTTGACCGGGATAACCGTCAACTAAAGCCCCGAATATCCCAGAGGTTTCGTAACCGTGCGCTACGGGGCTTGTCGTGCGGCAATCACACGGCGGTCACAAGGCGCCACGCGAACGCGACGAAGACGACATTCATTAGTCAGTTGATTTATGGTGTTTCAATATTTAAACTGCAATCGGGCCCGTATCTCCCCTACAGGGGAGGGCGTGTAAGGCAATTATGGTTTTGCATGACTTCAGTTTTCTTCAGTTCTTGAGTCACTGCTCTTGGTGCGCTCTCTCGCTCTCTCTCTAGCCAAAACAACCACTCAACCAGCACGGGACACACTTCTGAAGACCTCATTTTGCGACCCACTTTCGTACCCATCGATGCTGTCTCAACCATCAAAAGCCCCCACGATGCTTGGCCAACGTTGTGAAGAACGGTTCTGGATGTACGCTTCGATTCTCTCCGTTCACAAATTGTGGGCGGTTTGAAGGGTCGGCCATTCCTCCAGAAGATGCACTTCCGACCCGTGTGGATGAAGCAAGCGTTTACGGCAGCGGATAGAATTTCGCGCTCGCGCTGCTCCGTCGATTAGACAATGTGGAGTTCCGGAGTTGAGCGCGGTTACTTGAGCGCTCTTCGCTATAAATAGCACTTATGTAATAGCTTGTCCTATTTTTGCCAACCACTTCCAGGTTCTGAGGTGGGTTCATGCTCTTCCGTTCACAAACCTTGTTGCACTTTAAAGCGGCAATGCTTCAGATTGCATCTCAATCTCTTCTCCACTGAGAAAAAAGAAGGAAGCACGGTTGTGTGAGGAATTAAGAAGGCGAGAAAATTTATGACAAAATGCTTTTAAGCACTACGCAGCGCCGACAGCTCCGGACGAAGCGGCTCCTTGCTCCTTTGTGATACTAAGCCCGCAGTTTTACCATCCTTGGCTGCACAAGTTAAGAACTATGCCCGGGTAAAGCACCCGGTATCGTTGACCGCAGCTACATCACAGATGCAATTTTAAAGCTGCCGCCAACCGGTAGCATAACCTTTTCTTCCCAATTAGTCGGTAAATAAAAGTGCCTTACAGCTCTCGCCCAGCAACGTTTCGGGCGAGACCTAACCCATCTCAGACCCAAGACTAAGCCCCGGTATCAACATTAGCGAGCGTTGCATAAATCATACTAAATGTTCTGAAACCATGACCGTCGCCACAACGGGGGACCAGCACACCCGAATGGACGATGAAGATTTCAAATCTTGGGAGACGAAGGACCGCTTTGATCCGCTCACTGTTGGGGAGTTTTTGTGGGAATATATTACCACACAGTTGGCGGGCCTGTGTCTGTTGGGCGGCGTTCTGTGGTGGCGTCTTCAAAACGTCCCCTGAACCACACACCGTTGAAGGTGGTTTTAATTTTTGAAATTTAATCGAGACAATAACCATCAACTGTGATGTTCCCTGGTTCGGAGGTGGAGCATGAATTTCCCGCGTTGTGTGAAGTGTCTCGTAAAATTACGAACGTTGTGACGTTGGCGAACGACATTCGGCGGTTGCTTCCTGCTGAAAAAGACACTGCTCCTCAGGGCGCGTGTTGTTTTGCTTATTGGCAAAATATTATGACATTCGAATAGATAGCGCAGGGTGGCGCGATGGGAATTGGTGTAAAAGAAAGGTGGCAAAATGGGAAAAGTAGGTCGTGAATATTTACACGCGAGGACATTATTTTAATGTATGATGTATTGGAAGCAAGCGTATCGTTCCTTTTATTACAATTTTGAGTATCTAAGCTTTAATGGTAATTGTGTGTTGTCATCTTTTAGACGAGGCATTTATGCAGGGAGTAATCAAAATGGTTTTGAGATCATTTTCTACCAATCAACACGACATGCTCACATATTTGTCAGTTGATTGCCCAAACCACAAAATTGAAACACATATTATAAGGTATCGTCACATACATCTAGTTCTTTGAGGAAAAACCCACAATACCTGAAACCTTACAATCCAAAATTCGTTTTTTCCACATCGCAAGATCACATAATAGGAAAATGAAATATTCCCTATTACCATATCCATCCTTTTCTCATGCAGCAATTCTTCGTGGTTCTGAAAAATGTTCCCATGTTCCTGTGTATTTAAGGCCTGATATCCGATAGCAAAATGTTCCCTGTTTATTCACCAAAAAAAAAGGCATCCTCGGGTATGCAAACAGGAAGGCATACACAACTTTGTACAGAAAGACAATCTCTCCTAGAGCCATTTTGCTGGGAAGAATTCTCCACAAAGAGCCTATGCAACTTGCATTATTTGCGGTACCGGTCGATGTGTGCGGTGAGAGACCGTTTGCGGTTATGACTTCAGGATGTTTGACTTTCTGGTTTTATTTTTTTCGTTCCTGATCCTCTGTTTGGCTTTCTGTGCGCCAAAAGCAATCAAGAGTTGCGTTTCGTATTGCGTTTCAGCATTGATTGGCTCGGGTTTTTTCCCGAAAAGGTTTCTCACGAAAAAAAGCATTGTGAAAATTGATAATCTTTGTTTAGGCGCCCGGGTCGGTCATTCTGGTGCTTTGAAGCAACGGCTGATGCTCTAACGTTATTACCACCATTAGAAGCTTCCTGCAAAACGCTTTGTTTGCCAAAGTTGCATTTCCGGTACATTTCTTGCGTCTCATAGCCTTTTTTAATGATTCCAAACACCCGTCCTAATCAACAAACGGGCGCACCTGTCCGAACATGATCTAAGTGGGCCGGAAACTTGATGCCTAAACTGCTTCTTTGTTACTCTCGCAGGCGATTGAAATCAGCAAACGCAAGCAGACGTTTGCACGTATCTGGTGCTGCTGCTACCTCCATGATGACACGCAAGATGACAACGATTCCGAGGCAGTCACAAATAAATGTCATACAGCTCGGCCCCGACGTTCGCCACGGGCAGTCGGTGTGCCCACCCGGGATATTCGATACGACCTCCGGCTATAGCTGTGGACTTACCTTGTCCCGAGGTACCTGTGCGGCAAATGGCAAGCGTGATGACAGCGGGTGTGTGTATGTGTGTACGATGTCAAAACAACCGTGTGCCTTTGCCACGGGATGTGGAAATTCGATCCGGACCCTTTTTGGGAACGTAATTGAACCAAGACCACCTTGGCCGGGGAAAAACCATAATGATCAGGTTGCTAGGCAAATACACGGGCTTCGGCCTACTTTTTTTGCAAGTAATAAAATTAAATCGAACGTCTGACAGGCGCTAAATACACTCTCTCACGAAAAACCCAGCGGATGCTAATGGCAAATGAAGAACAAACTTCCAAAGAGGAACGAGGTTTGTGTGTGTGCGCACTGTGAAAAAGAAGGAACTATAACCTAAATAAACTTTCACATACAATTCCATTAGTGTCGTGATTAGCGCCGGAAGAAGCTATCAATGTTAGCAGTGTTCTGTGCCGACTAGAAACTAGTTGGTGCGTCCCATACCCGAGAACGGAACCAGCGCACCGAGACAATGATGCCCAATTTGGCGAACGGTAATGAAAGTTTAATTCCAGCTGCATTGGAACGCATGTGCGAGAAGCAATTATAGAAAAACCATCGTTTTAACGGTACACACCTACCCTTCGCGCGTTGTTATGCTGATCAGGTGACCACCGATCGACCGAAAACGGTCCGAGTGGCCAACACGGTAGCTGTACTGGCTGTCACTAGCATGACACCGTTTTATGATTAATATGCAGTTATTTATCACTGTGCCCCTGACCCGAACTCACGGCACGCAAACCGGTGGGCTGCAAACCACGCGCTGATGAGCGACACAAAATCGATCGATCGATCGATCGAACTGGTTTGGACAGGTTGATTTTATTGCGGGATAGAGAGTTTGGGCACAGGTTGGGCGATCTTTGGTCCGCATCTTTTGTGTGTGCAGGGAAGGATTGAAAGAGATCGGGAGGTTGGTATGTATTAATTTCGGAAGGTTTTTGGGGAGTGAACACGCTGAGTGGGTTTTATTGGATCAATTGAGCCTTCAGGGTATTGTTGGGCGTGTAAATATCAGAATCTTTGTCATTACGACATCTTGAGATCGAGCCATCAATTGATATTTTATGTTTGACTCCATGGTACAGTTGGAATGTCATTGGAGATGTAAACTCTAATATCTTTAGGATTTGAAGGCGTTGCTGTTCAAAGTGTTCATAGTTCTACGATATTTTGTTTGAATTTGATTGGAGGATTTTAGATTAAGACACTAATTTTGACTCCATGGAACAGTTGGAATGTGATTGAAGGTGTGAACCCTCTCAGATCTTCAAGATCTTGTTGATATGCAAAGTGGTCGTGTTGTTTCGAAATATTCAGGAATTTTATTGGAGATGCCCAAGCTCCACCGCTCTCAGCTCCTTTGGAATTCTTCAACATTGCAAAGTGTTTGCATTGTTGCACACGATCGTTTACGTGGGCCCATTAATCATAGCACCCCGGCTAAAGGTTGCAAGGTGTCAATTCGTGCAGCATAAAAACCAGTACTAACGAGGGAACAAATTCATAACGCCACAGTTGCCATTCTCATCCCCCAAAAGCCACGGGGGTGCAAAACAAACTTAAAAGAGCGGTTTATGATCGGAACCCAGACGCTTTACCGCAGCTACGCCTGAAGTAAAGTGATATGGGAGAAAGCATTTCGGTTGTCCAGGAGCACTGAAGGTAGGGAAGGTGAGGAAGTACAGACCCTCGAACAAGATCACGGCCCATTTGGCAGCCCCCAAGTGGCAGGTAACAGCATTAAAGCCAATCAATTACCAGCTCCTTCCACGCTCAGTGGACGAGGATGCAACCGAAACGATCGGTCAGTCAGATCGGGTCCGACAACTGCGAGGTGTGAATTATAAATTGAGCCCGAACCGATCAGTGCGCTGCCGACGAACGGGTTTTCCGTGCGGCTCGTGGCACAGCATGAACAGAGCGTGCATGAAAGCTTCGAGCCCCCCTCCCACCAGTATGCTTGCATGCTGTGAATTTTATATACAAAAACGATAGGAAGCGAAGAAGTAAAATAAAACAACAGCTCCAAAACACTCCCGAAATAACGTCACGGAAGCTTGCTGTTTTTATTTTTCTCACTGTTGGGGTGTCGGCTGCATGGGAGTTGGCGGTGGTGGAGAGGAAATAATGTATATCTGGAGCAATGGATCACCTTACACGTGAGTTCACGTCACGCTTTGCAGTCAAAGTCGATTGACTCGGTTTGATGGAGAGATAAATATACGGCCAGGACAGGAGGGAACGGAAACAAACATGTATGTGTGTAAAGTCATATGACGAGTATGATCGTGGCAGAGGGAAAGAGAGCGTTTGAGAGTGGAGGTAATGATGAAAAATGACGGACAGCAAGTCAAGGGTCACCGGCAACAAGGCTGACGAGACCGGCTTAAGTCGGTTGCCGGCTGTTAAGCGGTGAGCGAACGGTCGGGCACTCACTCTCTTTAGGGCTCCGCGGCTCTTGTGGGCTCCTCGAGAGAGCGTCCAGCATCCGGCAAGAGAGAAGTGTTGATCTTTTGTTCTTGTATATTAAAAAAAGTTCGAATTTCGCTTATTTTAAGATAATTTATATTTAAAATATTTGCTTTTAGATCCGAAATCAGAAAATGTACTGAATAGAATTTCTCACAAACTTACGCTAAATTTTGAATTGACAACAACCTGTTGCTGAATATCTCACAAAAAGCGAAATGCTGTTCTCTTTTTGCTCTGGATCTTTGTTTCTCAAACTCTCATACGTTGAGCACTGGTTGGATCGATAACGAGAGAATTTTTTCTCCATTCTTCTCCACATATCCGATGCAGGGTTAGAGTGTCTATGCCAAAGTGAGTGTATATATCAAGTGGGCTTATGGTGTTCTTTCTCACCAATACATCGACACACAATTTGAATGTTTGTTCCATAACAAAATCTAGTATGCCTTGAAGTTTAAACGAAATCTTGCAGAAATTGTATGTGGTTTTACTCAGGCGTAGAGCAAAAAAAGAAGCCAAAAATACTTACATAGCAGCCAGTTCTTGGATTAAAACGAAGATTTGAGGGCTATAGATTCCAAAAAAGAACATTTCCTTCGCCAAATCTGATACATAGGCAACTATTATTAAATCTTTTCTGCCAGCAAGCAAGGAGCAGTGTACCAACCGAACCAAATATGATTTCATACTGAAAGTGAGGAATTTATCTGAGTCCCTGCGCATATATCCATTGGACCTGTTCAACAGACCACCGATTGATCTGAAATATCGAGTCAATTGTGAAAATTAGGGTTAGGAGTGAATCCATAAAAAAAATATCAAAGCTTTCAGTTTGTTATGGATCGAACTGTCAAACCAGGTTTTCTTCCTATTTTCGTTTTTAGACGTCAAATTGCACTGGATAAGCCCACCTGATATATCAACTCACTTTGGTCTATGCTCACATACGTCCCATAATACATCTAGTATAATTTTCATATCGGTTGTCATTTGGTTGAATATTTATAACTTGCAAGAAAACAACAACACATTATGTAGTTTTATAAAGAAGATCTATGTTTTTGTGAAATATTTAAATGAATTGTTAGTTTGAGGTGGTAAAAACAAATCAGTGGTTGCGAATTAAATGTTGATAAAAATGAATATTGCAATAGTTCAGACATTGTTCAGACATTACGGGGTTAAAAGGGAACTCAAAATAATTTACCTAAATTTAAAAAGAAAATGTATAAAAATATAGGTTTTCATCAATTTGTTCAATCATTATGATCCAAAAATTATAAAAAAAAATTATAAAATAAAATAAATCATTCATAACTAATACCGAGTGGAAAACTTAGAGTACACTTCAATAATCTGAATATAAACGCCAAATGAAAATATTCAAGATGTATATAACATGATGAATTTGAACACTTTAAATTATTTTTTTCTCCGACTCTACTCAAAAATGTCACCTCTCTCATTATCCACGTTTTCGTCGGGTAGTGAAACCCTGCCTAGAGATCCAACCGATACCATACCACGGGTCCAGCTGACAGCGCAGTCAGTTCTCATTGAACCGCGCTACTCGAAAGGTAGACGCAGATCGCTTTCGGGTTCGCGACTAACTTTACGCGACTATTCCGTTGTCATTGTTTTGTAATCGCGGGCGGACGCTCGTCGAACCGGCTTGCCGCTGTGACTGTAAGTGATCGGGGTGTGTGGAAGTGATCTTATCGAAAGGCACACGTGTACCCCTGCGCACGTTAATATCATAGATTTCGGTGTCATATGTCTGGGAGTGACGGGCGAGCGAGATCATTGTGACAAGTGTGAACCATAATGGTATCTTCCGGCCCGTCAAGCGAGGGGGAAAACCCACCCACGTGATTCTATTGTCTTTTGTGTGATCAAGTTGCGTCACGTGGAAAATCGATCACGCTTGCTGTGGGTGTGTGAGTGTGTGTGTAGAATTTGTTGAAGGGGAATAGTGTTTGGAAGCCATACAAGGCAGAGTCAGATCCCTGACCAAGGGCAAGGGCAAATGTGATCTTAATTATGACGGTGCACGTTCACTTGTTCTGTTGTGCTAGCGGCTGAGAGTTCGGTACGTTTAGGGCCAATTGCGTTCTACCGTGTCACTTTGTGTCGAAGATTTTTTCTTTCTACAAGTGTCTAAAGTGCGTTGCTGCGTCAGAGCTTTACGAGCTCGTAATAGCCGCTAAGTGTGTCGTCAAAATTATCGCCCAAGTGAAGAGTTGGTACGTTTTTCGATCGCCTCAAGGCTAAAGAAGTGAGAGAGCAGTAACAAAAAGAAAAACTCTCGTAAAAAGATCTTGTTAACATCGGCATCTCCTAGAGGGAAAAACGATTCTCAAATCATAGATCAGCTGATTTATGACACGTTCCACTGATCGCTGACCACGCCACCCGAAACGGTACCTCCACGGAAGGTGCCATACAACAAAAAAAAAGCGAAAGATTTATCACCCAACCCCGCCGTGTTCCGCTACTAGCGACCCGAGCTCTCCACTTTTCCTTTCCCCCATTTGTTTTCCCAATTTCTTGCGGCGTGAAAACAAGTCTTCATCTCGGAAACGGAGCGGGTGGAAGCTGCGTATGTATCGACCGCTGCTCCAACGGGAACCTAACCCAAGGTCCATAAATCTCCCCCAGGACAGAGTGATCTTGTGCGCCTATGTGCTGTGACGCTATATGCTGCCCCTTACTGGTGTCTTTTTACCCAAACCTCTGCCAGTCAAATAGTACAGCTGCAACAGGAAGACGACCTGCTGCTGCTGGCGGGCAGCGGGATGGCAGTTGATCGATGTCGCTGTCGATTGCTGGGGGTTTTCTTTTCCAATCGCTTTCCGCCTATCTAATTGCCATTGCACGTTCAGCGACGACAAGTTTTTCGACCGGAGTTTGCAAAAAGTTCGTTCACGCAATGCAGCAGCTTTCGGGAAGTTGTTGGTACAAAGCATTCGCTAAACACAAAACAGCCACGCAAAACAAACCGCTAACAACGATGTCATTTCGTAATCAGAACTCACGGTTATGCAAATCTTGATGGAGATTTATGGCTTTAGCCGGTTTAGAGGTTTTTTTCGCTATTACGGGTCACAATCAGTACTAATGAGCTCGTGTGCTGTTAGGTTGTATTTTTTGTTTTGCTTTTTTTTTTCGAGAAAAACTATTATTGCTTACCTTATTGTTTTAGAATAGTCAACCTCCATCCTTCTTTTTGTATTCCATTTGCTTTCAATGTTTTTCGCAGCTATGCCTTTTGGATTTGGGGACGCTTTAGAAAGAAATGCGTGCTCTGTGTTTATAATGTATTGGCTGGGATTTTGGCGACAATTTTAAATTCCAAATCTCTGTTTTTTCAGAGAGAAATATGAGTATGATTGATTCCTCTAAGGATTGAATGCACAAAAAACACCCCAAAAAATGGCCAGCTCTTATGACAGGCTTCGGGTACGTGTGTGATTTATGTTCAGCTCGATCGGTTTGGAATATTAATTAGCGAGCCACGGTAGTTTTGGATGGAAGATTTTTGGCACAGATTAACACACGGTAAGACCTGGCTAGAGAGGTATCACACGTTAATGTTTGATGTTTTCATTTCTATTGGAGCAACGTGTTGGAATAACATCATTGCTAGGAATGTGGAGAAGATTTGCTCGTCATGATTTATGTAGAGATTCTTCCCTTTTCGACATACACTTTTGGTGAAACGTTCTTTTGTGTTAAGTTCTCTCAGACATTGTAGAATTAAGTCATTCAAATGATCTTCGAATAAAGATATTTGAAATATCCTTTTGGTGACCCTTTTTAATTACATTTTGTGCTATTAACTCACATCGCTTGCAAAAGATTTCACGTTTTTAATATCTTTCAACATAGGATCGCACCTTGAGGGTCGTACGATCATAAAAACTATACTTAAAATTGGCAGTTGCATCAATTTAATGCATCCCTCGCTTCTCGCCCTGGATCCATTTGCTGGACGGAAGTGCGCCCGCGGCCTGACCCGATTGCTTGATTGTTTGCGCATAAAACTTGAAAAACTTGATCAGCTTTTATGACACCGGGCCAATGTGCGAATGATTAGAATTCCATCCACAAACGCACAACGTTTACAATCAGCTGCCGGCCGGTTATTTCCAGGCTTTTCTTTAGTGTGCGCCGAACTTGTCGCGAGTGGTTGAGATCGTAAAAAAGCAAGCATAAGCTTGAAGTCTTGTTTTACCGCTTCTTTACCACATTCTCACGGTAAATGCGGACGCGAGTGCAAAAAAAAACGCTCTTTCCGACTACTGATGTGTCTGAATACGTCTACTCAGACACACACAGAGCCAGACAGACTGGTCATAAAATAAACTGCACAAACTGCAACCGGTGGTAATCTGTGCCCGAGAGCGCTTTTGGTTTTAGGTTTGTTGGAGCAATTTCTCGCGTCAATGAAATCCCTTTCCATCCCTGCACACACACACACACACATACACACATACATTCAAGTATTACGGCAACGTTTCACAAGCGCCAGTGCATACAGCAGTATGCAAAAAAGGGCAATAAGTGGGTCCATTTAATGGCCAAGGTCACTGTGACGTCCGAAAGCCCAACTCCACGCGCTGGAGCTGCTTGCAGACACGACCCGGTTTTGTTGAAACGCTGTGTGCATTACGCTCTTGTCTTTGCCCGCTTCAGAAGATGTAACCAGCAAGGACGCGGGAAACTAAGAAGAAGGAAAAGAAGTAGAACCCGTCCAAAGATCCATCACGAGGCACTCATCTGGTCTGGCACAGGGTTTCGTTTTGGAGCTGTTGGCAGAAATTGACAAATCTTCTGCCAACGTCTGCCGCTGACGATCGAGCCCGACTGCAGAACAGCGTGCGAGTGCATCGGAGGTTGCCCGAGTTGCATGGTATTGCTTTTGTCCGCCTTAACCGCAACAGCAAACACCCGCAAAAGGCCGAGAAGTGATTTATGGCCTTGCAGTTAATTGTTTGTTGTTTGTGCCTTTTCGCGCATGTTCAGCGTTGCGCTGATGTGCCTCGTTCGGGTATTCCCCCGAAAAAAGCACAAATCGCGTGATCAACCGATTGTTGTCCGCGCCAAATCGGAACGTCACGGCGAACCAAAAAATAAGAGTGTTAAATGAAGATTTGTTTATTTGGCTTAATCAGTTCAGTGATCTTGGTGCGCTCGGTAAAGCATTTGCCAATCTATCCTGTCGTCCTGTCGATCTCCAGCATGTTTTGTAAACGTTAGCAGAAGTTCCAATAAACCTACGGAGTGTTAAACTCGGAGTGGTGCAGGAAGTAAGTGCGAGTGCAACAGTGTCTGGTACAACAAGGTTGAATAAAGCCATCATATCTCATTTCATTTCGTGATGGTTTATGTGCAGCTAGTGAGAGCTCTTAATGCTTCGCGTCCTCTTCGCGGAGGTCAACTGTGCAGTAATTAAAAGCCAGCCTTTCCAATAACGCAAAGTGCTTGGAATTGATCATCAGTGAAATCTTCCATTCGCGATCGCACATCGCGAGTTTCAATTAAGACGAAGTGGTGTTTGCGCTCGAAGAAGGAGAAGAAATTGTTACACAATTGCTGTCCCATCGTGTTCGTAATTAGTGTGACTAAACACGGCTCCATTCCAAGACTACACGGACAAACTGGGACATCGACGCAGCAAACGGTTGGAGCTTAGAAGAGTGTGAGTAAACAATTGAATGCTCTCTGCTGGTTGGAGAGCATCATCCAACTTTATATAAAGCCAATTCCTGGGCTAGGGATTTGTATCTTCAATTTCTTACCTCCCCGAATTCATTGCGCGGTGTCGGATGCGGAACTATTCGTCTTTGTGGACTTAGCCTTTCGTCTCGCACACCTTTGTTCGCGTCACGTCGGAGACACGGACACAATGTCCGTGTGCCGTATGCACAGCAGGTCACGCAAGTCACAGCATGAGATAGTTTACGAGCAACCAGCGGCAGTGTTGCAGCAGCAACAGTACCCTCAACTCAACTACCTTTCCGTCCATTATTGTTTGACTTACTCCGGCAGGTCGTGATCTCTTGGTGCCTGCTCTTGGTCGTCTGGTGGCTTTCACCCGCCCAGTCACTGGCTCGGTGCCTTTTGGCTGCACCGAAATAATGCAGAAATAATCGCTAATGGTTTGGCCGCCCGCAAGCCACCCGCGCGAGATCGGATCGATCCAGGCAGTTCTCTTTCGTACAGGCGAGAGTGATCTAAATTGACGCTTCATGAAGCGTGTCGGATTTCAATTCAGTCGCTCTTGCGCTGTGGCGGCTATTAGAAGTCTCCAGCTGCTTCCGAAAGCAAATAATGATGCAGCGAAAGAGAAGTCCAATGTAACGGAGGTCTTCTCGGTGGTGTCGGCAGTGAAAAACAGATTGCATAAAATATATCACTCACGATCACGGTGGTACATGAGACGGTGCAGTGCTTGTTGTAGCGTTTTATCGTTTACTGTGAAACGTGGGATGAAACGATCGTATCTAATGCTACTTAAGCTTATGGGCACGAGATTACGATCTAATCGGGACTTGTTAATGCAGCCGATCCGTGCACAGGGTGAAGTGTTTTGTTCGGTTGACAACCGTTTCTAAAGCAATTACCGAGCGGTGTAAGGAAGCTCAATGTATCTATTTTGTTCGTTGATTTTTATAGCAATAAGCAATGCCCTTTAACAAGCTCTTCTTAATGCTTTAGTGCAGAAGGTCTTCTTGGGAATTTTGAAATATTTAAAATAACAACTAATGTAGGTCCAATTCTCTTAAGTCCTTCAAGCTACGATTTTAAAGCATTGGATTCAAATAATGCATGTTGAACACAACTTGTATTTAATTATTGCCAATCTCCTTGATATGCTATATACCCCGAACAATACAAAATTAATCTAACATAATGATACTAATTTATTTGCCATCCCCTATCGAACATCTACGATCAAAAGTAGGACTTGCTGTGGACGACGAATCACGTGCCGAACGTGAGCATATCCATTCAGCGAACGGTATTCGGGAGTTTTCTTTTTATTTGGACCTCGCCACGACATTGATTGCGTTTCGTGTTATGTCTGTGCCGGTTCCGGGACAGATATTGTAGCCTCTTCCCGTACCATTCAGCTACGTAATGAGCCAATGAATGGGGACTTAAATTATTGCTTATGAGTTTTTAGCGAACCCTCCTCGCCAGCGAATATTATTTCAATTACACCTCCGTTACCGGCCACGTATGGCACACTCCTGGTACACACTATTGTTTCCTCCGCCCTGCCAAATATGGCGAATGGCATTTTCGGTGGACCTGTGTTGGTGTCTGACCGGTGACAAACTTACCACCAAGTCGCGTTGAACCATTTGTCTTGGGTACGGCAAACGATTTTTGTTTGTAAGGGCCCCTCTTGCTTGTCCAACAAAACGGGCGCAAACAGGAGAAAAGGAGAATCGTTCAACATTCCGCGATCACACCACACGACAACACATTGTTGCTACGGGTCGCGTGTACACACCGCGCGTTGCGTCCAAGCAAGCGATGATCGTGGTCGTTTATCCTGCGTTTGTTTCGTTGCGTACCAAAAATGCCGTGCCAAATAAAGCACCCAAAGGTTCAGGTGTGAAGATGCGCAGTAAGAAAGCAGACAGTAAATTTGCTGTTGCCTCTTTTGTCCTTCTTGGGAAGAAAATTTTTAAAAAAATTTAAAATCTTTTTTTTTATTATCATAAGAAGAGGTGCGACAACCATCCGGGTCATACTAATGAGCGTGGCAGGGTGGCATGGTTTAGGTTGTTCCAAGAATGTGTGACATCCTCCACCCCAAAACGATACGCTATCGATCGAACACGAAGCAATTTATTTTTATTAACCCCCAAAGTCTCTAAGCTGCTTCCACTGCTAAGCTCCCACTGATCGCGACCACCCGTTCGTGTTGGTCGCAAACGCAGCGGACGCAGTTTCTTTCGCTCAAGTCGATCTATTGGTCATCGAAAAGCAATTTCCGTTCGAAACGGATATCGATCTCACACGCCCAACAACGCCCGGGCTTTATTTATACACAAACACACGTTTTTTTTTCTTCTGTGCATTCTTTATACGCCAACATATGTTTATGCCTCCCCACTCGATCACTCGTCTCGAGACGCGCTCGTTTAAAATGTTAATGATAATAGTATTGACTTCTTCGCACAAGCCGCCGCACAGCGTCCCAACCCGTATGACAGTGTTGCGTGAGAATTCTGTCTTTGCCTCGTACACAGCAGCAGCAGTGGACCCACGGGCTACGACCCACCCACGAGGAGTTTAATGTAGGCAAATAAATTCCATCGCAAGCCTTCGTTACTCATCTATAGTGGTTGTGGTGGCTTGGCGAGACGGTTGGATGAAAAAAAGACCCAATAGGTAATGGCATTATTAAACGGCAATCGAATATTGTTCAACATCATTAAAAAGACATAAGTTACCTCTATTGGTTGTGCTGTCGGTCCAAAGGGAAGATGCATTTGGATCGCCGTGGATGAAGTGAGATCTTTTTCTTTTCTGGTTCAATTCCAGCCCAGGTGACGTTTTTCGAAAGGAAAAAAGGCAATAAAGATATGAATTGGGTATTAAAAACAGATTATTTTTTCGCGTATTACATAATGTTGGGCTTATTTACTGCACATATTGCATAATGTTAGGCGAATATGTCAAAAAAAAGTAATGATGAAAACTCTTAGAATAACCTCAATATTAGGGCCTTTTTCCACTGAGTAATAAGACACGTTGCTTGGGAATTTTATATCCACCAGATTCTGTTCTTGTTGTTGGCTGAATAGTGCCTTTTTATAGATTCCCACTTCTCTCTACACCGTTCAAACCCCCTTTTGCACCGTTTTTCATGGTCGAATTAAACAAGGGACTATCCCAAGAGCTGAAACCTCTTCCCGCGGATGAATCATAACCAGCCTCAGCGAGCGAGCGAGCTAGCGTCCTACGATCGCGAGACCAAATGTTTTGTTTCGAACCCCGCTCGAACAATGTTGTAGACCGCTCCGTTGTAAACCCATAATGCTGCTGAGTGTGCTTGTTATGTTTATCGAAAAAAGAAAAGCAAAGGAAGAGGAATAGCATATCCAGCATATCCATAGCGACCTCTCGAACTCTCTCGGCTATCTCACCTCGTTCGCTTTCCACGGATTACGGCTCATCTCGTGGGGGGTTTATTATCATCTCGCTCTGGCTTGCCGTTGCATTCTACATGCTTCCCTATGCACTCACACGGGGAACCTTTGCTTGTTTAGGATCTGTTTGGTATAAAGAGTGAAATGGAAAAAAAAACATAAACACACGCTAACGTCTTGGATAAAATGCATCCTCCAATTCTTTCCAGAGTTTGCTTCGGTGTGTTCTTTACCGGCCCTTTATCGACAGTGTCATAGAGAAGAGAAATAATAGGCAATAACTTATTGTAAATTCACCTTTCGTGAGACGCGGGAAACCGTTTCGGCGGGCATTTCGGAACCAACGCCCGGTGGCCTAGCTGTTGGCGGGAGTTCTTTCGTTCTTCTTTGACCTCCAGCCGATTCGAAGTTTTGTCTGTCGGCACGGCGGGTAGAAGAATGAATAGAATGCAGAAACAGTGCGCGAGCGCGGTTTGATTTGTCTATTGCTATTATGCCGCCTTACGGGCTGCCGCTTCTAGCCTTCTTTTGCAAATTTTGGGTTGGTTGGTGTGGAGTGTCCAGGCATTGGTGTGCCCCCGGGGGTAAAGGGAAATATTTATTCACCGTTTGCAAATCAACATTCGCGAAATTTTTGCCGCCTCGTTGCGGTCGTGATCCTGGCGGACTTTGCATGTGCCCGCTGCTTATGATGCACACACGGTACGGACATAAATTTATACTGCATCTTCTAGTGTGTTTGTGTGTTTTGGCCGAGCTTTTCGAGCTTTTCGTGCTACCACGGTGGAGTTTATGCATAGCGCATGAGAGAGAGATTATTATTCTGGAACGACATTCTTCGGGTGCGACGGTAGTAAAATATATTTCCGGACCACTGTCGATACTATTGAAATCGTGATAGCGGCGTGAGTGGATTGGATGCTTAGCATTGGATCGTGTTGGAGTGTATCACATAGAGTGTGGTGAAGTCACGAGGCTTTGTAGACATATTCAAATAAGAATCTTAGCCATATTTAGTGAAATTTGTGATATCAACTGAAATGCTTTCTAGTAAACTGCCTGTATTATATGTTCGTCGTTGGACCAAGTTCACAAATTTTGATGTCATCAGTTCAAGTTTTTATAGGAGATTTCAGTACTATTTTAAAATGTTTTGTAATTTTTAACTAATGAATTGTGATATTAATAGTATCCCTATTTTTTCATTAGCTTTTAGTATGTACTGATCGTTTCAAATCAAGAATCTTTTATTTTGTGATTTCACCTGACTCATTCTCATGCCAATGGCTTTTATTCTGTGTTGATGGTTTGTATTCACTATCAATATCATTCGAAGCTTTGCAATATTTATTTCAAATGTTGTGATATCAACTGATGCACTCTCTCCATGACCACGCCAAAGGAGATAGCTCAAACTCTTTTCATAAACCACTCAAAACTAACAATTCATACACACACACACTCACATATCATCCGCTATCTCACCCCGGGCTGTCATAACCTTAAACAAAACCCACATCGCATCAACAAATGTAACGACCTTTTTTTCTTTCTTTGCCATATAATGTTTTATATCGTCCTTCACCGCACCGCGGTGAACCATTAATACCCGTCCGATGATGCTATTGAATGTTACCACCCGTTTTGCACAGCACAGCACAACAACGGACACATACATCAGCCGTGCATTTTACGCGCGCCACATCATCAACCATAAAGCACCAGAGACTCGCGTTTTAACGGCGGCAACATCACCGGCCCCATCACCACAGCAAACAAATGCTCTTATGCTCCATTCTATTAACCGAGACAAATGCAAATTTTTCATCCACCTTCCTGTACACAAACTTCCCACCTTCCCCTTCGTTCATCTCATCTGCCTCTTCTCCCCACAATGAAGACGTTTGCTGTGTTGGTTGGTCCCGCGAGACTCCTTTCAACGCTTGTTCTGTCGTCCGGACGGTCACGCTGGTTATCACCGTTTCACACTTTGTCAGCAATGTTTTACCACCTTCTGAAGAGCTGAAGATGAATGCTGTGATGAAATGGGAAAGGAAGCAGCCGGGAAATGAAAGGATCCCGCAACAATGCACCGATATATCAGCAAGCCAATAATATCTGCGGTCTGCGGAGGACTTCTTTCTGGGCGACAAGGGGAGTTTTAGAGCAATTTGGATAAAACGAGACCACCCCTAAACGTGGTCCACAAAGCGCGATCCGCCACGGTTGCTGCGTGAAACCGAGGCGAGCAAAATGGCTTTCAAAATAAACCATGTACACCTTTCGGCGGGTCGCCGTCGATAACGGGCCTGCTGGAAACTGTAACCGCGCGATATCGCTTTGCCACCAACATGTCCACCAAAAACGTGATCCGTTTAACTGCGATACAAACAAAAAACAGAGCGCTGTGGCAAGCGTGTAGTTTTGCGACAATTGAGGGACGCACGGCGGGATATCGCGTCCAAAAACCGACACACACACCCGAGTATGGGGTCCCCGGGAGTCATTGTAAATTGGTTAAGATAAATGGTAAAAACGCGTGTTTCCCAAAAAGCGCCACTGGAGTGCGATAGGCAATTCGATACACTCCCGCGGGTGAACGGACACACGGAGGGGCGATGTGTAAGCGATGCGATAGTGTGGACCACACATAGATCCCCGCGCGGTGTGGTTTCCGTATTAGGGGTGGGTACAGCAGCCGCTTGTTGTGCTAATGCAATTTGTGATCGAACAGGCTCTATCGGGCATTCTCGACACACACACACACAACGGGCGGCATTTATGTTGTACAATTAACGTACATAGAGCAAGCAAAAAAAAAAGAGACACGGAATGAGATCGCGCTTTTGCAGCTACAATATCCGTAATCGAGCTGCGCTAAAAGACTTTCTTTGTAGTTCCTTGCCGGCGCAGAAAATTGTGGCATTTACGTGGGTGAGAGCAGAACGACAAGCAGAAAAGGGGAGAGAAAAAACACTGAATACAAAGTTTATTTGGATAACTTCCTGTACACAGGCGCGGGATCTTCTCTGAGGCCACAATGTTGTGCAATTGTTCCCTTATTGGTATACTTTTATCTGCCTCCATAAAGGTAACCCATTGAGAGTGGGGAGAGAAAAAAAGACAAACATGAATGAATCCTACCGCAGATCGAACCATCACGAAGCGAGTTGTTTTTTTTCTTACTCGCGTTTCCAATAAAAGCCATTTTAAATTGAGTATAAATCGAAGCGAAAACTGATTCCCGTCGGGGTTGATATTCGGGCCTAAAAGCTACAACTTCCCGAGTTTATATTGCCGAAAGTTGTTCCGGTAACGGGTGCTCGTAAAACGCTCACACTTCTGCCGTCGTCCGTGTGGGTGGTGGCAATTGATGTTGTATTTATATTTTATTCGATCGTAAATTTGATAAACTCTCACACCGCGCAGCAACCGCGTTCTGGTAGTGGTCAATAAACGTCCTGACAAATGAGCTTATTAACGAGCTCACAAACAGGCCTAAACGGTCTATAATTGCTCGGTTCGTAAATCCTTTTAAATACTTTCGCTCGGCGTTGATAGTGCCGGTGCTGATATGAAGAACACGTCTTCACCTGTTTGCCAGTCGGCTTATGTCATTGTGCGAAATCGTAGCTTTCGTGTGTGTGACAGTTGTACCCACGTGACTGTGATTGACACCGGGCCCGGCATCCTTTGACAGAATGGGATTAACCGCCTACGGACAGCGGCACAGATTGGCGGGTAAATCGTAGACCAATCAATCGATCAAAGCATTAAATCCTACAACAAAGACAAAAACATCAAAATCCCAAGCTGTGTTATTTTGTCCTCTTTTCCGCATAGCGCTATTAAAAGATATCAATCCACCTCACCGCTTGAAAAGCAAGGGAGTTGGTTCGATATCCTCGCCTGTTGAGCATCGAATTTCACCTGATAAGCTCCCCACCACCGGGTACACCACAACCAAACAGCGTCGTTTGGTATCACAAATTCTTCCTTCCCGAGAGTTGGGAAATTAATTATACGCGTCGAGAAGAAGCAGCAAGAATAAAAAAAACGCAGGTCGTTGTTTTGGGGCAGGAAAACAAAACAAACTACTTGAGTGCCTCGAGCACAAGCGCATCATTTCGACCGTAATCGGTAATCGATGGCGACGTTAAACACGCCAATTAGCATGCATTAAATCGAGCTCTGGCAATGGGGGGAGACGACGACGAATATCGAGGACGCGAACATTTCTTTACCATTTTTCTTCTACCCTCTGCTACCCGTCTGCCCACTCCAAAATGGGTCGAAATCGATGTTGGAAAGTTTGCATTAATCACCGTGTATAATTTAAATGGTTCTTTTTTTGTGTCGCGACAACAAGGGGAAGAATGCTTGGGATATCTTGAAGAAGGTTTAATGCATGTTTTGAAGCAGTTCGAAGCGTTCATTAGTTGCAGCAGGGGAGAAGTGATAAGAACGCATTTCGATAAGGTCGTAAGCTCGTTAACACTCGCTCTTTCGAATTCTTTATGAGTTTGAAATTAGCGGGCACGAGTCAGTTGGATGCGATATAAACAATCAAAACGATAAAAAGGGAAGACAAACTCTTTTAGGATCGATGCCACAGGTGAACAGCAGTACAATAAACCTTGTTGTGAAAGGAAGCGATCGTTTCGGGAGCTCTATAAAAAGATGGTAGAGATGCTTTCTCATCGCAGAGTGGAGCTTAGATGCGGCATGGTTTATTTTTATCGCACAGCTACAAACGAGTTTTACTACTGCACTCTTCAGCGCGCATCGGTGGTTCAGTGGTAGAATGCTCGCCTGCCACGCGGGCGGCCCGGGTTCGATTCCCGGCCGATGCACTGGAAAATACCTTTTATAATTGAGGAGACAAACTTGAAGCTTACTGGTGCAAGACTGATTTAAAAATATATTTAAAAAATCAATATAAAATTATTAAAAAAGTGGTACAAAAACTACAATGTGTTTACAGTCCATTTCTCTCTTGAGGTAGCAAAATAAAAAGAAGCTTTAATTACTACTATTTCCTGTGCAGCGGCATTACTTACCCATTTTCTCTGGAACAAATTTGTTGTCCCGAAGGCGTCGTAAAATTTGCCTTTCGTCAGGTAATTTTGCCTTTCCCATTCGTGCCAGTAAAAATTACGACTGTACATAATTACCGATCTTCTGTCATTATCTCCCAGGTTGCCCCGGTGTAGAACTGCGTCTTTCAGCGCAGGACCCACTCACACGGCAGTTAAAAACAAAAACAAAAACCACGCATTCCTTCCGCGCAGCACATCAGAAATCACTACTCGCGAACGATTAAGCGGTCCCCTGGGCCACGGGCAGGCGGGTATGGCTTGGTGCGTATCTCGCGCGCACCCGAAAAGCGTTTTTAATTGTCGCGCCTTTGCCTCATTATCGCGAAGTGGACAGTGTGTCTGAGTGTGTGTATGTGTGGAACAACGGTGGCGTTAAAACGCCCGCCAGTAGCGTACCGGTTGCTGCGAATTATCACCCGGTTGACCTTCTTCTCCGCCAGCCACTCTGCGTGTGCGTGTGGTGAGTCGGCTTAATCCAACGGATTGCTGAGCGCGCACTTGGATGACTTCGCTTTGGAGGAGGCGGCTGGATAATTTACGTATTTTGTTTATTTACTGCAAGGGTTGTTCCTCCTCCCGAGTTCCAATCTTAACGGACTGCAGGAGAGCTTCATTAACATACCGCTTGGAAGAGTAGAAAACACCCCCTCTCCAGATGGCTGATGCTGCTGCTGCTGCTGCTGGAGGACGGTGGCAGAGGACTTTTCGTCACCTTGTGGTGTTCTCGCAACGCCAATATCACCGGCCGCCACCTCACCGTTGTGCGGCGACCCTTTCTCCCTTGAACGGCCGGCGCCCAAAGTCAAAGCCTTCACTGAAGGAGGGGGGAACTAGCGGAGGCATGCAAAAAAGATATTTCCTTAAAAGGGATTCGGCGCATTGAGCCGGCTCGAGAAACCAGTCCGTCACTCACACCGAGGGGGCTGCGCGCGCATATAGCGCCTGCCAGCGGGAAGGACACACACTTGCGATGTGCCGTCGACGTGTGCGCAATTATAGCAACCGTGACCCATTTTCAGGATACAACAGGGCGCTCCCCCTCCCTTCTGCTGGTCGCAAGATGAAGTCACAAAGCTTCAGAGCGGCAAAGAGAGGGAGAGAGGGAGAGAGAGAGTATTTGGTATGAAAAGGGCGATGGTTTTGGTTTCGGTGCAATCAGTGTGCCCATATCTACCAGAAGCTCCGTTGTTGTTGTTACTCATATACCTCTGGTGGACATAAAGAAGGAGAGATGCCTTGTGAAGGCTATAGGCAACAGGGAGAAGGTGTCGCTGGACGCGGTTTTTAATTTGCTGCCCGTGTGAGGTACCGTTAAGCAACCCAACGGGACACACACTCACACTTTTGATTTCTGCAAAGTCACAGAGGCATCACGAATTCAGAAATTACCCAAAAAGAGCGTGGTGGACGTGGCCCCGAAGCTTAAGAAATAATAAGATATTTTCGTTAAGATCGGCCCCAAAAAAGGTTATCACCAGCGAGTGAGGATGATTGTCAGCTGAATAGAGCTTTGCTGAGGAATTGGAGAATTGGGGACAGTCACACAGCGCCGATGTCCTCACAGCCCGAGGGCCGTTTCTCAATTAAAGTGCTTAATAAAGCCATACTTCATTTGGTCGCACCGTTGCTGCAGCTTCTGCCCATTTTTTTTTCTTTTTTGGGAACGATCGCTTGGATCACGCTCAATCAACGTTCGTTCCATTCAATTAATGCACTTTCGCCTGGCTACCGTTTTGTTCTTCGTGTGTCTTTTGTCGACTTCTGGAGTGGTTCGGGAGAGGTTCATTGCCAGAAACGGTCGTAGGCGCGTGTACTATTCTGCTTGATCAAATCAACTCTGCACCCAACGGTGACCTCACCCGCCCGGGTGAAGGTCGTGTCCCTCAGGAACGGGTCATCAGTACAATTTACGTGACTGTTGTTATTGTTGCTGCTGCTGCTCCTGCGCTGGAGCTACACAACCCAATCAAATCCAATCGAACTCCACTCCGGCCCAGCAAATAAGTTTCTGGCTAACAAACTTGTTGTACAATGTTGTTCGCCCTACCGCACTTTCGTTTCGGGTGGTCTACTTGGGATCTACAGGAGGAATGGGAGCTCTAGCCTGATCTACGTGACATTGTGTGACAGGGAAACACGGGAAGGAAGGAAAACTTTAGCAAACTACCATCGGAACCAGGGCAATAGTGGCTTTTGTGAATCGTAAAATATTGGCTTCCATCAAACTTGTCGTCGTCGGGTCGTACCTTACGTACCTCGAGGGAGCTCTACCTTCAAACAAACTGTTTTCATTGAATAAACATCAAATTTCTTTTGCTCATTGAAGCTCGCCTTAACGCCAGCAAACAGAACGACTCGAAGCAAAACTAATATTATGCAAATTGCTTTTATTTAATTACCGCGCACAACTTTTTCCTAGCGTACCTTATGCTCGTTGCGCAAGAGGAGACCCTTTCGAACGCAGCTCGGATTGGGTTTCGGGCACAGGAAAACTTTGCTTCCTGCTGATGAACCTCAGGACCACGAGCAAAAGGTGAAGGAAAGTTGCTTTTCTTTTTTATTTCCCGCAGTTCCCGTCTGGAACTTTACCTATTTCAGGTCCTCAAACGATTGGCTATAAATTATAATGTATTAAATAAGAGGAGGAAGAAAAAAAAATGAACGCGTGCTACAAAGACGCTCACTTCCTTCTTGGGACGTTGGCTCGTTAAGCCGAACCAATGAGTAGCCTTTCAATTAGCAAACGGGGTAGCTGGACGGCGCCATTTGGAGACCTTTTGCACAAGGGCGGGATTTTGGTAAATGTCTGGAGAAGTGGTGATTAGCGCTACTAAACTAACAGTCCATATACCTCTTACCACTACTGCTGCCTTCTAAGTGGTTAGGTGGCTATAAATTTGGGACGCTACAAAAATGTGTTTATTCGCGTTTGACGATAAAATTCCCCTCAAAAAAACCTCACTCCAAGGTTCTGCGATATTGGAGTTCCGCTAACTAGTCCGCTAAAGTCCACGCGCCCGTTATTATCGGACGGTAGTAAATTTCGGTAAAGGGTACGAGGGCCCCTAAGTTAAGTATAATTATTCTGTCAACTCGCCCATCCCATCCGCTCCGCTACCAAAGGCCACGGTCATTTCTAATGGTTCTTTAATCGGGCGCGCGCGGACTCGCTGGCCCGTGATCAATGACCGGGTGACCCACATTTCACGTCTCCCGAGCGAGACAGCTAAACCATTCAATCAACCTTTGAAGCTCACACACCTCCAACAAAATTAACAAGCGATTCCGAAGGGTATGCTTACCCGATCGAAGATCGCTATCGCAAACTGATCAAGCCTCAGAGCCTGTTTCGGCGGTGATTGGTGGTGATTTCACTACCAAGTTCAAGCAGAAATCGGGTTGTCTGAGACTCTTGGTCCGATACGTATCGGACAAAAGCGCACGTACAGGGTTTGGGGTTTTGTTGCCTTGGAGTTCGCACCTTGGAGGCTGTAATTCAATCCCTGCATCATTATTCGCCATAACCATAACCGAAATGTCGCACAAAGGTTGCTCCTTAAGGGTGGGTAAATCCGTGCTGAAATATTGTTCAACGAAGGTGAAACAGTGTTCCGGCGAAACTTGAAGGCAAATTAAGCCATCAAAACCTCTCCAAAGGGTGTGTACCGCGCTTTGCCTTATCTGGCTATGTTTCCTTCAGAGCTTAATTAACGTCTTCATTTGTGGGATGTTTCGGTCGAATCAGTAGGAACCCAATTATTGAACATTCGTTCAAACGATACGAATCTTTCCCTTCTCACCGCAGCAGTCGCAAACTTATATTTCCGCCAACACCGATAACAATCTGTCTCATTTGTGGGGAAGTTGGTTAAACAAAATGATTTAATCAAACACGCTTCCTCCCCACTGGTTCGTGCTGTTGGTGCCTCACTAGCAACAAAGTAATCCTCAGATCTGTGTCAATTCTCGGCGATGGTGGTGCAGGTCACGTCGCCCGAGCGTGACCTCATCAAATGATGCTTTCGTGCGGAAGTTGTGTCGCACCACGACGGCGCGAGCGCTCGCACCATCCGCCAGCGAATTTGAATTAACACCCATACATTCCAGCCTGTCTGCAAATGGGAAGGATGTGTTCTGGCCTAAATTCGCTTTGCCGTGGAAGAATTAATGTAGCGACGGAAAGTGCCTGTGAGGATTCTCCTGTCTGTAAGAACCATACCGGATGTCCCAGAGCAGAATTACTGTTGCGTATTTGTGATGTCTATGTTGGTGTGACACCTTACATCATGAATTACCCAAATGCGTATCACCACCGAACCTTAACCTAGCTTTGGTAATTTACTTCCACGCCGCCGCTTGGGAATCGAAACCGAGAGGCTTCAACGCTTTCAGAACGTGACTTCAAGATCACTCTTTGTGGGCTGATGCCGCGCAGGTCGGTTGCTTACGGTGTTGCTGAGGATGTAGTCACCTCAGATCTAATTATCATCAAAAGAACCCCCCCAGCACAAGAATGCTGATGGGCGGCTTTTACGAACGCATAACTGAGATTGATTGGCGTTCCGGTTTGTTCGCACATCGTCACGTCAAATGCTGGGGCGGGGTGGGATGTTGTTACCTGTGATCTTTTCTGGGCCCTTGCTGATACCCACCAAAAAGGATTCCCACGACGTAGTCCGTGTGTCCTTTCTTGGGTCTTTTTTTCTTGAATTACTCGAGTGGTATAACCTGAGAGCTGCGGCATCTTTTCCCCCAACAATCGTGAGTTGTCAATTCCAAAAAGCTCTCTCTTGCTCTCTCTCTCTTTCTCTTCTCTTCTGAAACGAATTCAGAGCTCCAGCAGCGATGCAATTCCTTTCCGCATGGGCCGGAGCGACGAGGTGTACGCATTTGTAATTCTAATTTCTGCAAACCGGACCCAACCATGCCGATCTGTTGCAATGGGGAGTTGCTCATGAGCGCTTAATAGTGCCAGAGTTTGGGTTGAACCTGCGGTGTGTGGTGCACATTCTGCCGGAATGTTTCATCTTATTTTGATTTGTGGCGGCGTGGTGGCGGTATATGACCCGATGGTCGTTGTTGTTTTGTTCGCCGTGACTCACCATTCCATCCGCCCGATACACACGCCCCCGGTCGTGTCGGATCGGAATCCCTTTTACATCGTGTCGGCAAAAACCCGCCACCGGTTCCTGCACCGTCATCCGAACCGGTCAGTGACATCTTATATCACACGCGCCCTTGTTGGAGCATTGGTTTCGTCCCATTTGTAGAAGGTCGCCTGGATGCGGCTGGGATCGCGAATGTGATAGCGCTTCTCGGAAAGTGTTGTTTCCCTTATTCGGGACACTGTCTCGTTGCTCTCCCTTGGGCCGGTTTAACATTCTTGGCCGTTGTTCTTGCAGCGGGAGGCAGCGCTCTGGTTATGGTTCGTGAATGACCATCGTTCGACACGTGGTTCGTGTCCAAAAGGTCCATTTTAGGAACCAGCAACGCGGCTGCAGTTGTCTGCCCAGAATGCCTGACGGGAGTGAGCGGTGTATCGTGGCTAGTAGGGTGAACTAAAAATAGATTCTGCTCCCCTTATAAGAGCATGATGTCTTACAAGGAAAGACTTGCCAGATCATATGTCATACGGTGTAGTGAAAGCAACATCATCCAACAACAGCCAACATCTTAAGAGATTATGAATATTTAACTATTTGTTTTTACATCCTTTCTAATCCATGTAAAACAGAACAAGAATTGTACAACTGCTTTGAACAGCAATATCTAACAATTGTCGCCCTACCTTTACACAAGAAAACCCTCCCCACCAAACTGGACTGAAAGGAATGCCAAGTACCGTACAGCACCAAAGCATCCTTATAAGGGCTTGATCGCGATCTCTCGCCACCATCAGCTTCGTGGTGTGCAAACAAAACGAGCCCGATTATGGAAAAACGCGCCCCAAAAACATGCTCCAGTTTGCGTGATACCACCCACCCCCGACCCGACCCCTTCGCGAAAGCTTTCTTCGGGTACGGGCGAGAGTCCCCGTGTCTAGACAACTGCGGGCGGGATGATGCAGTATTCTGAAGTATCGTCCGCTTGCTTCTCTCCAGCTAGCGCCCGAATCATTCAAACACGAGTCTGGCGAGACCCCAAAAGCATGTTTGTTTGTTTGGTTCTCGATGGTGGTAATTTGTCACTCAAGCCACACTCAGGAACCTTCCCTGTGCGCGGCGGGGCGATTCATTCATGAGCCAAGTCTCTAAGCGCAGTTCGCGGGAAGATTAATGGACGATCGACTCGAAGGAAGGGCCTTCGTCACTACGATGAGCGTCTTTTTAGCTTGGGAGTAAAATGGGGGCTTCTACTACAAATAAGTGTCTATATTGCTGTCTTTTTTCCTTCCTTATTCTATTCTCAAGAGGATATTGCTCCCAGAAAATCTGTACCCATGGAAGAAATGGATAGTTTTTGTCTGCTTGATTATTATTGCATACCGTGATGGGGCATGATGGATCTTTCTGCCTTTTGCCAATCAAAAAAAGGAACTCATGTTTGATGTTATTTAACAAGCAATCTGTGGCTGTTTTTTCACCCCTTGCTACCCTTCTCCATTTGATGGAGGTGAGGAAAAAAAGGGTCGGCTCGGTCGGTTTGAAATCAATCACCTCGTGATGGTTGGCTTTTGCTAATTCGTAACCATTCATCAAAGCTTGCTTTCGGGGTAAGCGATCGGTGGCATCCCATTTTTACCTGCGTTTGTAATAAATTCATTTGATTTGTTAATCAAATTATTTCCTTGTTGGATTCAATGAGGTTTCACCATAAACTTCATACTTTATTACGTCAATACGCTGGCAATATGTTTGTGCATGCCAGTGCTCATTAAACTATTTGCACAAAGGAAGCTAATAAAAACCTTCTTAACGCATAGTAACGGCAATACTTCTCACTAGAAACCGTTTTGGAGGGGTTTTTTTCATTTTTTGCAAATCTGTGTCACGCTATGCGTACATAAAACGTGCACCACCACCGAACGACATCGAAAAGTATGTGCCAAATGCCATCTCATAGGTATTGCGGGCATTTAATTTGGCGAACGGTGGCGCCCAAACACATCTCTGCGTGCGCTCGCAATTTTTCCCCGGCAGTGCTTTCGTTTTTATGAGCGCAATCATCGGCCAATGGCATACCATTTTTTGGAGGTGAATTTCGGGGCAACCAAAAACAAAATTCCACCCAAAAAAAGGTATTTTTTGTTGGCATTATTTACTTTGCAGGTAGACGGAACCAAAGAATGGCAAAAAGATGCCATTATGGAGCATACCATCGATGTGGGAGCTTAGAATCAAGGTATACCATTACACCACACGTCCCTTTAGCCGGCTGTCGGTTGACCGGAAAAGGTGTATTTAGGAGGGCGAAATTGGGTTCTCACCTGTCCCCTGGCAGAAACGGCGTACTGCAGATTGGATTCATAAGCAAAATCGATGGAATAGTTGGTGCGGTTTTGATGGTTTGCTTCTGCGATCTTTCGCGCGGGGGTGGTTTTGCATTGCTGCGCTAAACGGAATGAGCACCAGACACGCCACCGATTCTGCTCTCTGGCGTATACAAATCCATCATCCGTTTCCGATTTTTTGTTGCTCCCTTGAAGTTGCCTCTTAGACGCGGACAAACTGCCAGTTAGAGGTACACAATAATCATAGGGTTTTTGTGGATTGAAATTTTGGAATTATATCCATTGAGAAGTAACAGTACCTTCTAAGAACTAGAGCAAAGATTCGAAATGATTTGAATACATCTACATCAAAATTCATGTTTCAATCAGGCATGAGGCTTAAATGCTTATAACATATTTGACAAAAGGTGATGTCTGCATATCAACTTCGCGTTTAAACCCAAAAAATGTCAACTTCTGACTGATGTGAAACCTAAAATTTACCATGAACCTGACCTTGAAATGACTTTGAATAATGATATAATGCTAATCACAACTCATTTGTGTGCTGAAATAAGTTCATTGAATAATCTACTGCCCGTGTGACATTGGTGTCACTGTTCACTGTAGTTCCTAACCAACGAACCGGAACCACCTTTCGTACATTTCCAAGCCCACGACACAAAACACGTCCATTCGTCCTCTAGACATTCAAATTTAGCTCCAAAAAAAGGCTCTCCTCAAATTTCCCCATTTTCTGATAAGCCAACGGATCCATCAGCGCCAACTCTTAACGTAATGAAGATCTCATCGCACTGCGCATCGCGCCGGTGAAAATTAAGTGTAATCAAAATTGTATCAAAACAAAACACTCACCCCGCCCCAATCTAGATTTCCATCTCGCGCTAACCGAGGCGTGAAATTCATGGCATGCTTTAATGAATTAAGTCCGCAATTCCGATGCATACACTCTCGCCACTCTTCCGTGGTAGATCTCTCCAGCAGTGTGTGTGTTCGCAAGTACACCAGATCGAGTGCTGCTCCAACAATGATCGTCATTAAATCAAGCTCACTCACAAGATGATGTATATACCGCACAGCAAAGAATGCCAAGTACCGAGTGTGTCATTTTTGCATTTGCTATTACCACCTTCACGCGTGATCCGTACTGGAACGATTATTAGTGTTGTAGCTCGCACACTCCGCCTTCATGACTTCATGGTGACTGCTGTCTTCCGCTTTCTGGTTCCCATTGTCCCATG
Organism: Anopheles arabiensis; assembly: GCF_016920715.1. NCBI lineage: Eukaryota > Metazoa > Arthropoda > Insecta > Diptera > Culicidae > Anopheles > Anopheles arabiensis. Next base: position 32,456,446 of record NC_053518.1, read on the forward strand.
AAAAAGTGTGTGTGGCAAAGAAGTGGCGACAGAAAAAACCACGCACCACGACACGGATGGATGCGTGTTGTCAGCAACTTGTTCGATTTTGTACTTGTCCTTTCTTGCAACGCGCATCTGGTGCACTCTCCCGTTTGCGCTGTAATGCGAGTAGCGTTGGAAGAAGCGATGGCGTTGGGACGGTGTGTGAGAATGATGGATTTTCTCTTTTGCTTGCGTATGAAGAATGAAGTGTGTTTGCAACAGTTGTCACTGCAATCTTCATCAGCTTGATTGAACAACGGTGAGGGAATTCCGTACTCTTTCCGTTTCTTATGCCGAACTAACACTGCCCGTTAGATGTCAATCAGCCTTGCCTTAATTGCGATGAGATATTTTATAATTACAACTCCATCATCGACTGCAGTACTACATTGAGTCATTGGAGCGGTGCTGGATGACTTTATTTACGATGAATTGGTTCAGTAATACATTGATGTCGTGGTAATGTTCAAGAAAAGGGACAAGTATCATATTTATCATATTCATCGTCCAATTTGGTTATTGTTCTGACCATTTCTTGGTAGTATACGATGCCATTGAAACATGCTGAATGTCAACGTAACAAACAAACAATTTTAATCTATTATTTCTACTAACGTCATCACTCATGCTTCCAGCAAAACCCTTTATTAGCTCCGTGCTTTGCGTCATCCCCACAAATTACACCGTTTTGACACACAATGCGAGTAACAATGCTCATGTCATTAAAAGATTCTAGGGAAGCACAATTAAAAGCCACATGTTTTCAAGCAGCACACCAAATGAGTCAATGGCCAATTCGTTACAGATCGCTGTGACAGCATGCACCCAGTACAGTTGAGTCGTGCCGTGACAGATGATTCATGTTCTCCGTCGGCCTCCGACGCACACATTTGGTGCAATTGTGTACGGGTTCAAAAATTGGATTTTATTTTCCCAAATAAATCATAACTAATCGATTGCTTCTAATATCGATTCGTTCTTTTTCTCGCTTTCTCTTCCCTCCCCGCAGTACGATAACGTGAACGCATGCCTCACGGTTCTGAAATTGCATCAAGTTGGCGGCTTGGAATCGGTCACCCCGAATGACATCTGCAGCGGACGGTTAAAGGCGGTGCTGTCGCTCTTCTTCGCTTTGAGTAAGTATTAAAACGTATTTTATCGTAGTACGTTTCTCATTTCTTTAATTTGAATAGTTTGTAAACTGGATTTAGTTTAAGATTTTATAAGAGTTACAATTTTCTATTGTATTATTTCTTTATCTTAAAAATGCAAATCATGTAATTCATTTTATAATGTTTTAAATAATTTTATATAATTGTCATAACAACGTACTTCGAAAATGAATTCTTCGTGTTGTTTTGAATTTTACTGTAAAATGTGAAGTACACAGTGCTATGCACATTGCATACAACAAGGCGTAAAACGATAAAAACGATAAAACAGCAAATGAATGTGAAAGCGCCCTCTGTAGTCTATTCAAATAAGCTACACATTTGAAAAAATCCACCAGTGGCGCTAGTGTATCTATTTAGCCAAGACAAGAGCCTACCGTTCGGCAACAATTTGGAAAAAAGGAAAATCAAGACGGCTGTTATATCTTTCTATTTATAATTTTTTGATTCAATTTCTTAATTTTATTGTAATATCATTTTGTTATTTAAAACCCGTATTTTCAATCATTTTTGCACAGGTCGATACAAACAAGCGACGAAGCAGAAATCTTCACTACAGCTACAACCACCGCAACTGCACCAGCATCAGCAGCAGCAGCAGCAGCCGCCCCAGCAGCATCAAACGAAGGTGGAAATCCATGCCGTCCCAGCCGAAATGACGAATCGGTAAGTGAATATAGCATTTTCATTAAACTACTAGATACTGGCAGTATCTGCTGTAATAAAATACCCAACCAATGGAGAAAATGAGTTTGAAATGCAAATTATGTTGTAACCGGAAGGGACGTTTTCCACTACAATCTCTCCAGAGATTACTCCAAACACAGCTCCAGCAATCTTCACTCCACAAACAGTACTCTTCGCTGGTTTGCTGGTGATGCATTGAAATTCTTCTCCCCCGTGTTTAGCATCATACGCGAACAATGCTCTCCATCGGCAACCCCTTAGCGGTTGACGTGGGGTTGAATATTTGCAATACAAAACGATTTAAATGCGACAACAGGACATGAAAGGGTTTCGTTTGCGTTTGGTCGTTTTGTGGTTTTCCGATGGTGCAAAGTTTTGCCTTCAAACAAGTTGAAAAGCATTCCCTTCGGAGCATTGCTCCCGAGGGTGAGATGACCCACGCGATAGTTTCAGTGGCGTTTATCGTCTCCCTGCTTTAATGGAATGTGTTGATGGAAATTTCAGTTCGAAACACTTCTTTGTACATACAGCGATTGGAAAATTATATTATAGCTACTATCCGCTGCAAGTCACGTTCCTTGCGGCATGCAGTTACTTCCGGCATGTAGCTGCAATTTAGATCGACGATAGTGTGCATCGTTTCTATCGTTCTGCTGTACGTAATTTGCATGCCATCGATAGCCTCCTACCAAACTCCTGATGTTACTACCAAAGGTTCTTGGTCTGGTTTTGTGGATCCGCGTAGAATCAATGCACTATCTCTGCCATCCATCTCGTCGGCACCTTGCTGCATCGATTAAGGGAACTTCAGGCTTCATACCATCAAACATCAAACCACACACACACTGAACATCTGCATCAATTACGCTTAATTAACCTTCAACAGTAACGATTGCAACCGGATTGCAAGGACCTTAAACGAATACAAACTAATTTCACGCCTACATTCACGTACACCGGGCGAAAGCCATACGGATTATGCTTTTACCGTACACAAACAACCATTTCCTTTTGCCCGGTTTTCCCTCTGATGCGCTGCGTAAAGTAGCCGAGGCAAAGAAGCATCCTTCTGTTCTGATGTGATTTTCTTTCGATTTTCCTTTGACCGTCCTTCGTGCTTCGTGATTGGATTGTGTTGAGCCACACTTTCTTTCTCCCAAGTACACACAAACATTTGTGTGCTGATTTGGGGAGCGTAGAAACGAGCCTACCGCACCTACACACACAAACAAACGAAACGCTCCTTTTTTACCTCAAACGGTCCAACAAGCAGGACCATAAAAACCATTCTCCCCTTACAAGACATCGCCGTTCGCTGGACGCAGATGTTTGTAGTTTATGGTTCTGAACCTCCCGTGCTCGGACAGGTCGGGCCTGTCTGCCCTCGGTTGGGGAGAGAGGTTTAAATTGTATTTCCACACGCATTTGTAAGGAAATACCGTACCGTTCGCTGTTTGCAAGGGAAAATTGAGTGTGACAATCCTACTTTGGCGTACACCGGAAAGAGGCGCTGTAGGGGAGCAAAAGGTGATACAATGTGTTGTCCTTTCGTTAGCCACAGGGACTCCATCGAATGATCGAAAGCCTGATTCGGAGGGCGCGTAACAAGCGCGTGTTTACCTCGTGGGTTCAAACTCGTCTGAAAAGGTATCGAACGATGATGATGAGCGAAAGGAAAATGATTTTTTTGTGTGTGTGTCATTTCGGTGGCAAGTATTCTTGGACTTCCCGCAGGGCGTGTGTTTTTTTTGAGGAGAAAGTTTATCCCCTCGTTGGAATAATTTCCGATATTCCTTTTTTTTTGCTGCCACCATTTTGCGTTCCTGTTTGGGGCGGGTGGGAGCGACCAGGCGTCATGTTCTTGGGGAGAACAACTACTGCGTGCTACATCAAGCGTACGCAAAAGACATTCGTGCTGCATCAGTGACAAAGAAAGATATTAAACTCGTAAACGATTGCTAAGGAGGGTGTCCCCAACATACTGGAGTAAGGATAAAACGATGCTAACGGGAAGTTTTGTGTGTGGAAAATGTGTTACCACGATTATCGATTGATAATCAGCGCGCATTGTTACTGCCCAGGAGCAATGGGGGAAACGAAAGCGATAAATCTAAAACCGTGCTGTAAATAAAGTTTGGTTCTTATTTATTTTAAACTGAATGGAAATGAGCAAAGATGTACAAATTGAAATTGAACAATAATAGGAGATAAATTGTAGAAATAAAAAAAGATACAAATCAGTTGTTCAATATGGGCTTTGCAATGCGGATTGCAGCTCTTTAGGCGCAAACCACTCGAAGCAATGAGTAAGAACAACGCAAGCGAGGAACCTCTTCAAATTGGGGTTTGTTTTGCAGTTCTTTTTCAACAACAAATTAATACACCAGACACAATGTTGCACTTTTTTTGCTTACGTTTAGAATCGCCCCATTCAGCCATAAAATTGCAATATGATGGCCGAAAAGGATTTGAGCCCCCCTCCCCACCAGGAGCGTTATGTCAGCTGTTGTTATGCATTTAAAGTTTTATTTATGAGACCAAACGGTTGTACTGGTCATAAAAATGGCTCTATAGTTTACCTCCAAAAACACGAAAAAAGGACCATAAACAGTAGCAAAAAACTGAAAGCTCACACAAACACACAATTTCTTGTCGATAGAGCTGACCCAGCTGACTTCGGAGACCATTGGCAGGACAATGATCGGAAGTAAACTGCACACCCCGGACATGGTAATTAAAAGCGTTGCCATAATCCTTCTCCCGGGAAGGTATAGATTGTCGGAAGCAGATACTCGTTCGAGGTCGCTGTAGAAAAGGCGGCCACACAAAAAACGAGCCGACCGTTTCCCCCATATCCTGTCGTACTGGATCGGTAATGGCTTTTACAGTCGAAAAATGTAAATTTATTCATCGGCATTCACGCTTCCCGGAGTCCCGGGTGCAGTTCTGTTTCGGTATTTTTCACTGGGAAAGCGTACGCCTTCTGCATAGCGTGCATAGTTTGGCTTTAGTATGAGGTTAAAATTTATTACACCTAAATGGCGACACACGCGTTTCGCTTTGGGAGAGGGTTCGTGTTGCACCCGGCATAGAAGGTCCATCAGCCATCGGCAGACGGCAGCGTTTGTTATAACTCATACGAACCTGGCGCCACGTGCCCCAATCCCAAAAGCATTGACCACGAACGCAGCGTGATTAGTGTACCCGGTTTGAAGGTTTGAAACTCATCCTTCCCGAAACGATCGATCTTCATAAGTTTCAGACTTGATTGATTAACGTACGACGGCACGCCGGTGTGATAAATGGTGGTTTCGAGATTCGTCAATTATGCACACTGGTGGTTGTCTTAGGGCGGCTACGAATTTATTGGGTGTTAGGGAAGAAGCAGAAACTTTGCCCACAAGTACAAGTTGCTAAAGATTGGTGGTTAAGGAAACACTTAAAATCTTAGCACACGACACGTGTACGCTAAGACGAAGACAAATATTGGCCCAGTCTCGGTGGTTGCTTCTAAGGGTGTGTGGCTGGTGTGTCTGTTGTTACTTTTTACGGTGTGGTTTCGTCCGAAAGACGCACCCTCGCATTCTGTAGGAAAGAATCGATTTTCTAAGAATCCTGGACGACTTTTGCTAGAATATTAGTGCCTCGTAGACCTTGTTAGAGTGCGTCAGAAACGAAATTATAGACACACGTTTGCACAGTAACTCCGGAAGATATCGCGGTGTATCCTGTGTGCTCGATAAATAATTTCTAATGGTTTCTGGAATACAAGGGGAGGATATAGAGCACGCAACACTGTAAGCATGGGTTCGTTTCGTCCGCTTTATCCTAGAACCGGCATTACTTCCGGCATTATCCCTAAAGGTGTTTGCTACAACGCGGCGAACTAGAACCGACACTAGTGCGCTTGGGGGTGTGTCAACGTAACGAAACAAAGATAGAGAGAGAGAGAGAAACAGAGAGAGAGAGGATAAATGCAAATTCAAACTCGGCTGTTTTGTGCGTTGGATGGTGGGAGACAAACGAGAAGTCCACTGGGAGCCCTGGAAGTGGTAGCAAGGACATAAATCTTGTAACCCGCACGAAAATCCTCAACCATTTACGCACCCAAATAAACAAACAACCGAACCGGTCGAACGCGCACACTCATACTACTGTTTGGATGCGTCAGTGTTGGTGCGTGTCCCCACACACACACACACACACTCTAAGATACTGTTAATGTTCCGAATTTTGAAACCTCCCCGTTTTTGAAAGGGAGCATCAGTTTTCGGATCCCGTTTGCCGGTATTATTTGATGCGTGAAAAAGAATATTCGTGGCGTGGTGTGGCAAGGTCTCCTGCATACGAGTAGGCCGCGTCCGTAAATCATGTCCCATGTGGCACGGGCCCTCCAAACGGTCTCCAGTTCGGGTCATTCTGCCGTTTCGCTCTCCCAATTTTGTCAACCCGAAAGGTGGTGATTGGAGGGAGTTTTCTTTCTTACCAAAAAACTAAGTACTTTTAAAGCCTTCGCTCTCAACGACCGAAAGTAGCAAAAGGGGTAGATTATTAAAGAGTGTGTTTTTGTTTGCCTTTGATAAATGTACGCACTGTCCTTCCCTCCGCCTCCACGACCAGTACCTCCCACCGGGGACACGTGCAGCCAACTCTCGGAGGAGATTTTTAAGGCCAAATTAGTGCAGTTATTATCGCCACCATGTAATCTGGAACCACCGTTGCGGGGCGTGTTTATCTCCTATTTCCTCGCCGTAGGAGGAGGGGGACGCCTTGTCGTTTTCCCTACTTATTCATTAGTGCTCTTTATCAGGAAAATGCGTTACACTACCGTAAAATTGTATCCTCGAAGGTCAGATAAAAGGCGAACCTACTTGGACCTGCTCTATTAAGTCACTATCATGATTATTTTATTTAGTTGTTATGCGTTGCTTTGCGCACCAAGCGTTTGAAAGGGTTTGAAGCGAATGACTGAAGATTATTTGTAAAATTATTAAAATAATTTCTATACTTTAAAGTATAATAACCAATATACAACCAGTAAAATACAGAAAGTATGTTATTTTATTACAAAAACGCCTATATCTATGCATTTTGTGTAACATTTTATCCGTTTCAAGCTCAAATCGACTTCTTCAATCAAAAATAACAAGTAAATGTCGAGATTTATGTTAAATCAAATGATAAAAAGCAATAATAAAATAACACCCACTGTTCTTCTAAGAAAATCTGTTCATAATTGGGCAAATATTATCTAAAATGTATTCAATTAAATCATAAAAACGCCTTAAGTTATTCTATTTACATTCAAATGAACTCTTTTCAAGATCTACTTGAGTTTTAAAATCCAAAATAGACGATCATCAAAGAACATAGGCTCCATAATGCGCTAGCTCAGCTTGATAATGGATTTAAAGTATACCTTCAAAGAACGTCATTCAAAAAACCCAATGATGGAATCCATTCGTTCTATCCAACCCCGTATCACAATTGAATCATAAAAAGGGCATATGGAAATTTTTATTACATTCAACGTCATAAATCAGTCTTGTAGCGCTGGTTGAGAATCGTTCTCGCACTCCTGCACTATGTCTTGGGGACGCACTCGAGGCTGGAAACATTATTTCATTGTTTTTATTGAACTCCGATTGATCGTTCCTTTGAAGCGAAATAACACAAAACTTCACCAAAGCTGAAATGCACTTGAACTTGGGCCACTTGGAGCTTGGGTTTGTATATGGGCCCATCGTGACCCATCAAAAGAACAGAAACAATCGTGACAATTTTTTTGGGGCCTTTCTTTGTTACACGCCCGTTCTGTCTGGTTTCATTTTTGACACTCTGCTCCCCTACCCTCTTATTGACAGCTCGTGAACAATGCACGTGAACTCAACAAGCGACCCGAGCTAATTAACATATGGTTCCGGAAATGAACCCCTTTGCGTTGACCGACCCGACCCCGAAAGCACCATAATTCAATTCCACCAAAAACACACGAACAGCATATGTGACACATAGGTATAGAAGCATCCTCGCGTTCGTCACACCAAGAAGATGAAAACATCGCCCGTAGCATCATTTTGGAGCGCATTGTTTGTGTGGTAATTGAATTCCAGCTTAAATTGCATTTATTCCACCAACACCTGGAGCACCATCACGCCTTTTCCCCGTTGAAGTGTGGATGAAGTTTTTGAAGTTTTAACCAGATCAGTACCGTTTGTTCTGTTTGCGGTTGAAAAAGCATTTCGGTGGAGGGTGGTGAAACTCGCTCTACTCGCCCTCAGGGCACGGACACACAGCATTCGGCATGCATTTATTCCAACGTTCAGCCGGGTGAGGAAAACCACGGAACGCACACACTTATCCGTCGACACATGTTGTTTGGTTGGTTGGGGAGCAGTTTTTCTCTCTTTCGTTGGTAAGAAAACCACCACCCGGGGTGCCAAACGGGGTTTCCCGAGCCGTTGAAAATCAATTTAGATTTACATATGCTTTTTCTTTGCCGACAAAAGGAACTTCCACCAGCCAAGCGAGGAACGTTTTTTTGAATGATTTTCTACGGCGGAAGTCAAAACCAGTGGGCCCCAGGCAAACGGGCAAGAACAATGTGTCGCGTCTCTCATACCTTTGAAATTGGTGCTAAATAGTTTGGCGGCGTCTCTGTTGCCAGTGGAAGTGCTTTTCTTTGGATCTCGTTATGGAGAATTTCAATGTGAAGGCCGCTAAAACGTCACAAGCGGCTTACTTTTGGCAAGCCGTTTAGCATATTGTTTCGGCGTGAAACCCTTCGGAAGGTGTGCAAATAAATATTGCCTCAAAGTGTTTCACCTCAAAACATTTCCATAATTTCAAACAGAAAACCATGTCTTTTTGTTTATATTTAAAATTACAGAAAAAAAAGTAAGCCTACAAAATACTCGCATCGAATACATTTTCCTGCTCGGGAACAACGGCGAACCGGCATTTAAAGCGCCACCTACACACGCACGAAAAAACCATCAACAATTCCCTCTCTCTCCCTTCTACTACCCCAACCCTTCGAACAACCCTTAAGCACAGAAAGCAGTTTCCTTTTACAATGGTAGCGTTTCTCTTTCCTTTTGAACTGAAACACGGAGAGTAGGTGAGCATATTTGTGCTCTGGTTGCCAGGTTACGGGTTTTCTGAGAGAGACGCGCTTTCTGCAGGGGTTGTCAATCTGATATTTTGTATGATGGTGGGAATAGTTATCGCTTTATTAACACAATTTCGTTATTTTTACCCAAAAAACTGATATAATATTGCTAACTACATTTAAGACAGTTTGCATCTTTTCTGAAATTATTTTAGTCATGTTTGTCATGGAACTGAGACTGCAGAAAGAGCGTTAACTGAATGAGAAAGGATGATAAACGAAACTCTGTTCATTAAAACATAGGTTCATTAATTACATCGTTTATCAGCAATGACTTCGCTTAATGAAATCCCTGAAGTAAGCTCTGAGTTTATAAACAAGGGCCAAATTATTGGTAAAGTCATCATGAATTAAGACCCACCAAAATTATCGACTTAGATTGAAACTCCAAACTCTAAGCCAATTCGTTGTTTATGCCGTTTGACTTCGTTTGTTGGTCCAAATATTGTTTTAGAGTTTTTAACGATACACTCTGGCGTATTTTATTCTTTGAACCAAGACATTGTGATCTCAAGTTGATGTATTTGTTTTCGTAAATTTTCACTTTATAGTTCATCATGACCAAATCCAACTAATGTCCAAACGTTTTCTAACAATCCCTGATCTCACCCCGTCTCTCAAGCAGCGAGAGCATTTCTCGCGCATGCTTTCTCTCTAGCCAGCCAAATCACCAGGGAGGGGTGAGCCGGTGAGAACTTGTTGGCTTCCAGGCCGCACAACACAAACCGGCAAGCCACTAGCAGCGTGTATTTACGTTTGAACGTTAGCAGCGCACGGACGTACGTGTTGCCGCATATCTATCTCGGTCTCGGTTCGCGTAGTTTGCGTACTCTCGTCGACGACCCAACGGCCGGTTGAGTTTGTACCGTCAGTAGGCTTTCCGGTAGTTACCCACAAAGTCCCTACGTTTTTTTGTTGTGTATTTTATTATATTCTCCTCTGTACTGCCGTGTGCCCTGGTGTATGTGAAAAGGATCTCTTTGGCACACATTTTCGGAGGGGTGCAACACTAGAACCGTGGCGTGCGTGAGTGCAATTCTCCAGAAGGGTGTCCTCTCCCTAGTGGTTGTGTTTGTGAAGAGGCGAAAAAAAACACACGCGAGCACACATCTGGCGAATGCGTGCGGTGTGCCCGGACAACAAAACACATGCCGGGCTCGTGCCTGGCCGGGGCAGGTTTTTCAATCACTGGCGCGATTAGATAAGCCCCGGGCGCGTCCACGCGTCCAGCCCGATCGCGAATCATTTTCCAATAAAAAGTGTATCTGCCTTTGTACATGTGAGCCTTGTGTGTGCGTGTGTGTGCGTTCCATTATCACACTACTTTGTGTTGAATGTGTGTCTGTGTACATGTGTGTGTGTGTGAAGAATAAAAATAAATTATACAAATCAGCAAATCAGCAATGATTGCAACGCATCAAACGAAAGTAAAGTGCATTTTGTTGTGCGAGACCACGAGCGTGGGTCTCAGGTCGTATCTTCAGGCTACGGCTTTCGAGGTCGCCCAGGAGTTGGGTGTTGAGTGTTGTGTTGTGAAGTTCGATCGTGATTTGTAGGCTTCCAATGCGATAAGAGCCTGAGTACTGCTTCACACGAGCCGGCCGCACAACTCGCGGACCCGGTCTGCGGGAATATTCCAGGAAATGTTTTGATTTACGCATTTGCAATTAATGGAATAATAACACTTAATGAACGAGCGTTTAAACCGGCAGAGTGTGTGCGGTGAGACTTATACTCCAGCAAACAACAGAGCGAGCAAGCAAGCAATGGGATTAAACAGCACGCTGAAATCCATTGGAAATTAAATTAATGACCAGTGTGTCCTCCTCCAGTTCTTTCGCTCCCTCTCTATTTCATTGTCAGTCGTGCTCGGGACAGAATCAGCCCGCTATAGATAAATCTGCCGTACCCCGTATCCTGACGACATGGTCGTGGCGTTTAGCTCTGAGGGTGATTTATAATCCTTCCCGTAACCAGACATCCTAAAAACTCCGGCAGTCCTCCCGCTGCCGATTGTTTGTCTGTACATTTTCTGGAATTAATTCAGTGATAGGGTTCTGAGCGTGATCCTGCCGGTGGTTGATATCGTGAAAATTTGTTGCAACTTTGTGAACTCTCACTCTATTTCCGGGGCAAAGCAAGGAGGAAGGCACTTGGGAAGCTTCACCGCCCAACCGTCTGCCGTCTGTCGGCGCTTGAAGAGCTCCAATGGAATCATTGACGTTGGTATGATCGTTGGTACATCTCCAGCTGCTGCTGCTCCTGCAAATACCACTTCTCGGGTTAGTTATGTGGCTAACCGATGCTCTCTGGTCGTACCAACAACTTCTCCACACACGTCCACTTGGAACGGCAAGTGTAAACAGAAACCACATAACGGCAAACAACACCCCCAACTGCCCCCTAGGAATTGAACGCGGGCTGTACCACAGCCACGACACTGTATGGATTCTGCCAATGACTTTTTCCTCCCCTTCTTACCCCATGCGACGCTTTACGTCCCCAGTGGACAGTGTGCAGTGTGCACGGAAAGTACAACAGGGGCCCGCTGGCGAAAAAGTGTAAACAAATCCCTTTTTGATCTGTCAGACGCGGCTCCCGACACTGTGTACTGTGGGGGGGCTGTGGCAGGCTGTGGGAGGTACTGGGTGTTGGCATTCAACAGCAGCCGGTGGCAATTTTCTTCCACTTTCTGTTCAGTAGATGTGCAGGCTTGTGTCTTGGCAGCGGTACCCGTTGGTACCCGTGGTCTGCAAATAGTTGAGTGCAAATCAACCAAGAAACCAAGGGGGATTGGGATTGTGAGGAAGAACTCACAAAGGTGCGACATTGGGAGGAAGACTTTTTCAATCCTGCACACTCCCTATTAATGTCTGCCGGGTCGCCGACTAAACTACGCTTTCCCCGTATCGCACGTAACGGATCTCGGTGGATTGAATTTATGACGCTTCCTTTCTGAAGGTGTGTCCTACAGATTGTTGTTGTGTTTTTTGCCTGTTTGCCATTTCGATAAACATTTGTCAATTGTTGGATAAAGCAACATTCAAGATAGACACACTCTCTCTTTGGCAATCGAAAAACCCGCCCGCGTAGATAACAGATGCGAAAAGGATTATGCAAACATCGCTCGAAACGAAAAGAAGTGTGGAGGGTTGTGTTGCTGTATGATCCCTCTGTGATAAGTGATAAAGATTCATGAGTGGGGGAGAGGGAGAGAACACCAAAAACAACAACAAAAAATCTATTCCCCTCCTCGAGTGCCAGCCATTTTGTTTGCGAAGGATGTATTGTAAGTGTTGATAAACAATGTTCCCTATTGATGGAATTTGTTCTTGTTTGACAAGGACACATGATGGTCGTGCCTTCGCTTCTTAAGGCAAGATAAGGTTGATTAAATTGGAAATGGATAAAGGAGAGAGAAAAAGCATCCCAAAATGATGGGATGTTAAATTTGTGATCTTCTCAATGTTAGCCCACACACAGCCAAAGATCAAACCAATGAATATATGATTATCTGCAAACAGTATGTTGTTGGGATGGTTGGGAAGCTTTATTTTTTTGCGCGCTACGTAAAGAGTTATGGGACATTGAGCAAATAATATTCTGAGGATAAGTTCCCACTAGCGTGGGCAAGTAAAGCGCGATATTTATTTCAAGAAAAAGGTATATGATAAACTTCACCTTTCGAGGATCCTTTATCTCGTACCTAAAATCGAAGATATAACGTCTTTGAAATGCAACTTAAAGGAACGAACCAGACAGTAGCTGTCAGGAAGCACTATTTTTATAAATTTTAGAACTTCTGCACATTGTTTGCTGTTTCCAGCCGTACACCCTTTTCATCTATCTACCTTGCCTGTTGGCTCTGCGCGAGATGCTATCATTTTCATTTCGATAAAACATTTCCACTCGTATATCCGACGGAAATGCGACTAATGCTCCGGAACTGTTAGCGAGCTGTGGGCGTTAGGGTGAAACATAAACCAAAAACCAAAAAAAAAAACACAGGTCCCAAGAAGATGAAACCGGCAACGTGATGACATGGAAAACTTTTTCCACCTTCCATTTCTCTTCCTTTTTCGGAGATGAAATGACGTACACACCCCACTTCTCTCGCGCTCCCCTTTCATGTCCGATTGTTTATTGTTGCTTTTAAAGCATTCCAACGTTTTTTCCCCTCCCTTGAACCGTTGAACACACCCACACGGATGACCATTTTTTGGGGAAGTTGGGCTTTGTTTCATGTTGAGGAACACTTTGTTTGGTTCAAAGACCCGAATCCGCAAGGTGTCACAGACATCTCAGCATACTGGGGAAGGTTTACCGGGTGCGCGGATGACTCTTGAAGTCAGCCGGATGAAATGTGAACCATCTACTCTGGGATCGCTCTAAGTAAAACCAACCAATTTGTCTGCCTCATCTGGGTTTCGGTTTGTTTTCGGTTGCAAGTTTTTTTTAGGGGGGAAATGAAAACTGCATCTGAAAATAAGGGTACAAGCTGTGTGTGTGGCTGAAGTTTCGGCTTTTGATATATGGACCCGGGTGTAAGGCGATATTTTGTATGTTTATGTTCCTTTGGATGCTCCAGTAAGAGTTACTGAGAATCACTAACCATCGCCTAGATAAATTAGACAATATTTGCGAGTCATACGTACATGATGTTGTGTGAAGTTTACGTCTTTAGAATTAAAAGAAGGAAAGTTGATTAACAACTGCATTTTTACTCTGATACTACTAAACCCTGTCTTTTGGAGCACAAATCCCCCGGGTTTTTGTTCGTAAATCATGATTAATTGAAGCCATCTTTACCCTTCCAAACAAACGCTTACCTTGCGGCAAGGGAAATGTATTGTTTTGTCCAATGATTTGTCCTCTCTTACCCGCTTTTGCTGCTGCTAAAAACCCACCATCAAGACATATTTTCGCAAACATTGTTTTGACAACAATCCACAACAGCTAAGTGCGCTTGCACAACCAATTTCCCTGCTTTGTTGTTCATTACCTCGGCTCTTTTTTGTTTGGTCACTCCCGCCGATTGTCTGGCTTTAAAAAGCGATGCTTTAAATTAGAGTGCATCTTTGGTCTCTGGGCCTTCCCCACTGCTCCCAATGACCATTTATCTAGGCGTGCTGAGTGAGTATCATAAATTTTTCATTGGCAAAATGAAAACATTTACGGCCCAGGGTTCGGAGTTTCCAGCAGAGCGTAGTAAAAGAAACACCCCGCTCTGGTGAAATCTTCCTCCTGATTCTATGCTGCCCAGACAGTACGTTGCCGCTGCTGCTCCTATCAGTTTCATTTCTTTTGCTGTTTTCATTTCATTTTAATGTTTATGTATCAACACAAGCTGGCAGGCCGGAAAAAAATGTAGGCAAAAATAGGTCTAGCCGGACGGGACGGGCAAAAAAAAAAAACAAACCCTACTGGGGCTTGTGCGCCATGGAAACCCTCTTTTTTGTGTGTGTCTTTCCCAGAGTAAAAAACTGATATTGAGTAACAGTTTGATGGCTAAGTTTCGCGCGCACAACCCTGAAAACTTGTGTTTTTTGCCTTTCTTTGCTGTTCCCCGCTTTCATCTCCACTTTTAGAGTCGGTGAAATTTTCGTCTAGAGAGGTCAAACGAATTTATGCCCAGCCGGCCCCGCAAGCGCAAGCGATAAGTGTGTAAATTAATAAAGTGGACAGTAATGTCCGGTTTTCGCGCCGCCGTTCGGGAATGAGCCGAAAGAAATTAAAAACACAATCATGCATTGTCTCTGGCAGCTCTTCTGGATCGGTACTAGGACCCGGTCGGTCGCGAGCGTCGGTGTAAATAGCATAAATCGCATTCAAACAAATCTCGCTTCCTCTGCCGCCAACAAAACACACCAAAAACACCAGACACCGAAGTGGCGAAGGGGTAGTCATCAGGTTAGGTTCACAAATTCGTAAACAAAGTGCAATTTGTTGAATCACATTAATTCCTCTCTTGTTTGTTTTCGCTGTTTTTTGCATTCGCACTCCACATTTTGTGGCAGTGAATAGAAATCTCGCAATAAATCCAGGGTCGTGGGTTTGTGATTTGTTTTTTTTTTTGGGAATTGCAAACATACATATACCGTGCAGATGGTGGTGCAGCTTTTAAAATAGAACCACTGATGGATGGATGATTCACCTCGAACTCGTTGTTTTAAACTGATTTCGTGTTTTTGGTCTGGCCAGCAATGTGAAGTAAACATACGTACGCGCTACGTTCGGCAAAAGTAAAGGGAACGGCAAGTAAATGCACTTCACTCATTGGCATGAACTCACTTAAGTGAACTTGCACATTAAGATAGTCGTTATCTGGACGAGTGTTTGCTTACAAGCTTATTACGTTAATGGTGCGTAATTTTTTCGTTCTGTGTAAGGCATCGCTCATCAAATGGCGGGCAATATTTCATGTTTTATTGCATTGGGAAACGTTTCTTTTGAGAACGTTTATGATGAGGATGATCAGTAGACTTCCCTGAACGTTGAGGTTATTTAAATAATCACAATCATAACTCAATATTGAAGAATTATTATGAACTACAAAACAACTCTACCATAAACTCCCCAAAAATATTCGGTATAAGAATCAACATATAATTCCTTTCTTGGGTTATCCGATCTCCCAGCTCTGCTTATCAGATTGTCCTAATTGAACTCATTTAACGTTCCGCGGACCATAATCAACCATATTTAGGCGTCTTTTACCGTTCCTTTTTAATTCCAAGCCAACTCTCGTTACGATAACGCTCGGTAACGGTAGGGAACACTAATGTGTTACCGTTGCAATAAGCGACTCGTAAAATAAATGCACACCAATTCCCTTCTTGCTCCCTCCCGTACATGCAACCACTCTTCGATCCCGATTGTTGTAACCTCATTTGTCATACCGTTTCCACCGTTTCCCGATTGTTACTTCTTCCCCACCGACCAGCACCAAACGAAAAAAAAAAGAGAAAGGAAACGATGATGAAAGTTATTCGCGTTGCTGTTTCTTCCACAATCACACAAAGCGTGCGCACACAGTGGAACTTGTTTTGCCCCCACGCGCAAAGGGAACCTCCTTGGGGCCGCATATAACCTCAAAACAAACTGACCGGCACCGTCCGGTTTGACCCCGGACCAGGTGTGGCATCGCGCGTCCAGCCGTTTCCTGCACTGGAAACGTACCGGCGAATGCGGAAACGTTCCTACCGAGCGGATGAATAATCGAACAAATATCTGGACCTCAGAGATCGGCTGCGTTTACGGATTATTGCAAGCGTTCGCATTTTGTTTTGCCTTTTGCCTGTACATTTGTTCTGTTTGCTTTGCACACACCTTCCTACCGCTGCATCTGTTTTCACCTTTCGAGTAGCCAAACGGCACGGTTAGTCTGCTAGTTCCCCTTGCATCCCCAAGACAAGATCCCCGCTGAGGTGTTCCTTCAGTTTAGCCTTCACCGTAGACACGGCTTTATGCGCCGGCTCGCGTAATGCATAGCCACGACGGTGCGATGCAATTTATTGCATTTTTATGTTTCTGTACCACCGCGCCTGGGTTGGTCAGAGGTCGGGTTAAGTTGTGTCTGGCATCGAGTGAACAAGGGACAAGAAACCACAACTCTTGGGATTTAGCTTAACCCGCGTCAAAGACGTCACAGACGGTCGCTTTGATTGCCTTTTGGGAGATTCTCGTCCAAGCGTCCATGTGGTGACATTTCGCTACAGAACTCACCTTGGATGACGACACACTATCAAACTGTCAAGTTTGGCGACTTGCAACCCAACAGATCCATGCGTAGGTGCAGATCTGTGCGAGGTCGCCGCGTTCTCAAGAACCAAGAGGAATCACAAAGATGATCGTAAAACTCTCCACATCTTGGAATATGGTCCACATCGGTGACGCATTTTCGCCGTCCTCAATTAAATCCAACGTCTGGCACCACGTCTGAGCGCTCCAATGTTGCTGGCACTTTTTAATTGTCCTCACAAAAAAGTCCCACGACTCACTCCCTCCTCCAGATTTTCTCCCAGGCTTTCTGCAAGCCAGACTGTTTGATTTATTACCGTTTGCTTCGTTACCCAAACCCTACAGGACGATACAAACAGTCAACGACCTCCGACACAACGTGCAAAAGCAACTCAGCACTAGTGAGTGCGCCCGTCGTTCGATTAGCTTCGGCGCTGCTCCTGTTATTGAACGTATTTCCTTTCCAGACTATTGGCTGCATCCTGTCGGTTAATTTCCCTGCTTCGTCGCTGCCTCAATCGTTTTCGGAACAACCAAAAAAATGCGAACGATTGAAGCCGATTCCTCGCAAAGGAAAACTTGTCGAATGCAGGCCCAAAACTGGCCCAAAAGCGTCAGCTGTCGTCTGCAGCAGTCTTTTGGTCGGCGGGTAGCACGGAAGATATGACGTTTGAGCTGGCAAAGGACGTCTCGGAAGGCAGGAAAATGGGAACGCCCCCGGAACGGCGCCCGGCAAACGATGATAAATGATTATGCAAACAGTGGCACTCTGGTGTGTGCACACTGCATTGATTGAGGGTGACGGTTATGCTTGCAGAAGTCGTGATAATTGAACGTTACAAAAGTTCTACTGTATTAGAAATGCCAATACGACATCTCTTTTGTCGACATGCAGATATGGGTTATTGAACCTGGAATTTCAGGACGGAAGGATTACCAATATTGAAATAAGCTCTTATATTTGCTGAGGTAGTTCAACACTGGGCTTAATGTGATAATTGGATTTATAAATATGGAAACTATGTCCTTGGACATCCTGAAGATATTCAAGAAACATACAATATCCCAAGTAAATGGAGAATTTACTCATATTCTAGAACAAAAAATAGCAATATCCATCTGCCACGATGCACTCAAAAGATCCTGCTCAACTCAACTCGACCCCTTTGTGTCAGTCAGCAATCCTTTCAACTGCTCTCGTCGGTCGGTCGGTAGGTCGGTCTTTGTGATGTATTTTGCTGCCGGATTAATTTCAAACAACATTTCTACGGCATCCAATTCATCCGGCTCCTTTCCATACCTTTTTCCTGCTCTGTTCTTGTAATGAGCTCGTACCTGGAGCCCGCGTGTCGGCGAGCATTTCTTCGTCTATTGAATTGCAGAATATTAATCCTGCCGCTGGTGAATTGGCTGCTGCTGTACCGAACCGAAAATTCTGCAATCGACATTAGCCATATTAATCTCCCGATAGAGAAGGTACGCTACCAGCACACAAATGGCAGCACCATTCGCTTCTTGCGTGCAGAAGTGGCACTACAGGCAACGATTGAAGAACCATTAGGAAAGAGAAGAGTGCAAGTGGAGCGTTCCTCTTCTGTGCTCGTGTGTATTTCTATTGTTTTCTTTCCCCCCATCTCTCCATATCTGGTAGTTTGATCGTAGAATCTTGAGACAGCGTGATGTATAACCTTCTCAAAATCGAAGTGGAAAGTGGCCCGAAACGTGCGATGTTGTTTTTTTTCTCGCTCCCCTACTCGCTGTCGGAGGTTTGTTTTCCCACTTTTAACGGTCTGGTGCATGTCTTCATCTCCTGGCTGCACATTTGCTGCAGCTTTCGTGCAGCTTCCGTACTAAGATGGAAAATCGAATCGAGGGGAAAAACATGCAACAACAATATCACCACATCAACGTCCAATCGTGCGGAAAACGGGAAACATTCAGCTGGTTGGCTCGAACCTCGACTGGATGGGTTTGCTTTATTTCGGAACAGAACACAATAAATTGCACCTTCTACCAATGATGCATCATGACGGTGCATGGCACCGATCCGATGATGATCGTGTCATTTGCACGTCATGATTTTATGATGGAAATAAATGGACTGGCAGCGAAGAAACAACACATCAAAAACTCACCAAAAAACAACGCATTCCTCGCGGAATTAGAAGCGTTGTGGGAAAGGACATGAAGGGATTAGGTCCTGCCACGGCTAGATTGATGAGTTAAGGCAGGTTTCTTTTACGGAGGATAGGGAGCGAGCAAATCAACTTCCACTGATTGACAACCGTCGTCGAGTCACGCTTCCACAGGATAAGCACGGGATTTAGATGACACACCTCAGTACACGCCGCACGTCGTCGTCGTCGTCGTCGTCGTCCGAAAAATCCCACACCTCGCTCTTTCTGCAAGACAAATTTCAGCCGTGCGAGGGTGTCCCGAAAATTGGCTCTACTCACTTCCATCGTGTGTTTTAACAGCTCGATAAAATGAAGGGGAGAACAAAGGGAAGAAGAGACGGTTTTTGAGTTTTCATTTTTGCATATCCCAAAATGGGCAGCGGTGGATTAGAAGTATCGCCGCCCTAACGCCAGCCTGGAGAGATTCACCCCGAATCGTGTGACTCATGATGTTGATGAGTGGCTGGAAAAGTGTAGCTGACACTCGCTGACCGTAATTGAATATTATGATGCAAGCAGCGATGAGGGTGTTTAATTTTTGTGTCTGACAGGGTTGGTTGGCAGCGTGCCTTACAGTGACATGCGATAAAGAGTTTTATCCAAGCTAGGAGAGCGGCTCTTGTTGTTTAATGGGCAAGGCGAAATGTGGTCAGAATTTCAATGGAATAAAGTGCAAATCAAGTAGGAAGAGGAGAAGCAATGAAATTGTTGTTTCAATCTCTCTTTATTCCCTAGAAACTGCTTCCAATGTTCCAATGTTCCATCGCCAGCAACTTGTCAACGTCAGATGCCGCTTTGTTTGCTAGTGACATTGGCTCTGACATCGATAAACGGTCAGTATAAATGGCTTTCTGCGTGGAAAGAGCTTCTCCAAATGAGAAGTAAACGTGTGGCAAAACAGTTCTTCAAATTGAGACCACTCCCTCATTCTCTTGAAGAGCACGCGTCCCATCATCGTCTCTGGTTCGTAATGAAAGAGCAAACGTGTAATTACTATGGTTTGTGTTCTTCTGGCGCTTGATGCGTTCATGCTTGAACCATTTTCATCATAATCATCATCAGCACTAATCGAATGGAAACAACGAGTCGTCCCTTCGCTTCGGGGACGCTTAGACGCAGCACCCGAACAGAACGGCGCACTGTTAAACACCGTTTTGAGCATCAACCAGCTGGCCAGAAAGCATGTTTTCTGCAAGCGTTTTGCTACATTTGCTAGCAAAAACGACAACCCTTTCTCAACGAACCAATGTCACTGATCGACGGGAAAGAGTTTTGCTCTCTTAAGGAGAGGGACTAGTTGAACGATTGAAAATTGAATTCTTATATCCCATTTCACCGCTCCCAAACTCCACGCAGTGTGCGCTATAACATCGCTTGAAGCAACCACTTTTACGGTGCATCACTTTTCGCCAAGTGCCATTGCGCGTTCAGCGAAACGATGGAGTTATGATTATTATTCATCGGATGATTCAATATCGTACGGGGCAGCATGAGCAACTCCCAGACTGTTGCTGGATTAGTTTCAGCGCTAGTTTTCTGAAGCACACACTCTCTTGCCCCGAGCTCGCTATTCTTATTTGCTTAAGGATAATATTATTTTCCATTACGAGCAACGACCGACGGCGGGGCTAATGTTGAAAAACAGTTTCATCCAGCATGGAGAAGAGATGAAAGTACAGCCAACTCCTCTGGTGGAGACGTAGCAAAGACGTTAGGAGCAGACGGTTATGTGGACGAATTGAAACTGTACACTTCGCTTGATTGCGTTCGCTTGTGCGACGCTTATTTGCTTTCTCAAGAAAGTAGAAAAGAAAAGGATCCTTCTTTCGCATGACTTTTCATCTGTTGGGAGCGGCGAAAGAATGAACCCAGAGCACGGCTTTGTTTAACAGAGTTTGTTGAGCTACATTTGTCTTGCAGAGAGCATACTTTTGGGCGGTTTTAGCTTGTTACTTGGTTAAAAACGCCTTACAGTATGCAAGCCTTAGTGCAAAACGTTCTTCTCATTCCAATATTGACAGCTTGTTTAGATTTTACATCTCTTCTCTTTGTCTCCTGGGTCTTTCCCTTGTTGTGATGTCAAAAAAAAGAAGACACTTGCACATCACGCTTATTGCACCAAAGCATCGTCTACTGTCTCCTGTATTGAGGCATCTGGTATGCAATGAAGCAAATCCTTGTCAGCCGAATTTGATGAATTACTTCTAAGCCAACTACCACAAAAGCAAACTCCAACAAAAAAAAAAGATCAACAAATCCTCCCCATCATGCGACTAGTCGTGATTCTCTTTAACGACTCTTTGTGTGAACGGTAGCACAACCCGGCCCCTAAGCTGCCCCAGGATTCCACCATAGGATTAAGCGATTTGCCCCAGCAGAACACACAGAAGCTGACGCCGAAATTGCCTACACCTTGAAAATCCTGTAACTCCCTACCGCCCAGTGACAAACTTCATCAAATTAGCTTTTATCATTCCTTCTGCATTCTGCTCGCAATTTTCATCGTATACTAGAAATAGGAAGAGTCAGAGTAAACGAATGTATGAGTTTTTTTTTACATTTCTCCTCCCAAGGGGGGGAGGGCATGGAATTCGTGCCATGCTGCAACTCCCGGGCGGCTGCGAGTGAAATTCTTCAAAGGAAATGTAAATGCCAATGGGAAAATGCCATCCAGGCGAAACGTTGGCGCGCGCAGGTGTTGTGCAATGTGCGCTGTACGTCTGGGCCGTCTGCCCTAATGAACTGAGATGCCGCTAGCTCGATTAAATGCCGGTTTTTTTTCTTCTTGGGAGCATTTTTCGGGAGACTCCACCGTGAAGATAACAGTGTTCTTTGCGTGTCAAATTTTTCACCCCTCAAACCTAGTAACCCGGCCCATCGCTTCTGGTATCTTTGCGCCGCGGCTTGTTGCTTTTCAAAGAAACGGGAGTTCCGCCCGTAAACGATCCAGAGCAGAGCAGAGTAATTTGGTGAAAAATTGAATGTAATCTCCCAGAAGACACACGAACGATGAAGAACTGTAAACGCTGCAAAAAAGGTTGAGTTTTTTGCTTCTTTGTGTGTCTTCCGATGGCAATGCCTATGTCTGCTAGACGCAGTCGGCTGTTTGTTGGGATGTTTAATCAGATTTTCCACCAAACAGGGAAGACAGCGGCCGTGGGCGAACGAATGCTTCCCGGCACCCTTACAGACGCTTACCGCTGGCATAAATCTAGAGTAAATATGATTGATTAGACGATTTTTTCCGAAATTCTTTTATCTTCCCCACCCGCAAAGCAGTTGAGGAGCGCCATATTTAACGACACTTTCATCGTTTCTCGGGTACCAGGGGGATGAAAACGTTGATGATGGAAAGGATTTTTATTAACTTTGTGCGTGCACATTTAGTTAACGGTGGCTTTGCTCATTAGGTTAAAATAAATTTTTCGGTCTTTTTTTGACATTTTAAGGCCGCATATTCTGTTTGCCAAATGATGCTAATGTAATCTGAAACATTACTATTGCAACACTGCTTCACACCCCAAGTAAAGCGTTTGAAAGCCGAAATCTCCCATACATTACCCTTCAAAACTAGGGCAAAATGTAAAGGAAAACAAAAATCTGTCATAATACAAAACACTCTAATCGTTTGCAGTTGACTATTTGACATCAAGGCGTACATCTTCACAGCATATGCGCTGGCAGAAGGGAGATCACCAAGCCAGCCAAGAACTACCAATGTGCCGTGTTGTGTTATTTTTGGTCGTTATCACAACATCCCCAAAACACCGTACACCGCCACGATGCGCGTTTGAAATGGAGAACCTAAATAGAAAATCCGGGACGTAGAATTGTGTCTCTCCTATCTCTCGTCGCTTGTGCTGCTGGTGGTGGTGATGGTGGTGGCAGTGTCATTATCGTGGTCACGTTTGGACGACGATGCAATCGGGGAACTCCCTCCTCTTGAGGGGAGAATACGATCACGCTAAACACCCGGATCATATGCGCCACTCGGGGCCCCGGTCAATTAATCAGTCCCCGCGTTGCGTTGCGTGCGTGCGTGCGGGTTGAATTCCAAAGACCAGTAGCCGATGAGCCGCTGCGTACGCCTTTCGGTTGCGACAAAACTGTGGCTCATGCGTCGACCATTTGTACCATCCACAGTGTACCAATTAATCATAGCCAAGCTAAGCCAGCAGGTTTGACTGTGACTTCTGAGGGCTGGGCGCGCTGCTCGACACCTAAGCGACACTGATAAGCCACCGGGAAACCATCCAAATCGGGACAGGAACGCTACTGGAACGCTCTGGCCGTGGACCTGCCCCGAAGATTGATCGTTTTCGCAAACAGGGTCAAAATTAATTGGTTCGATCTTATCAGCCGTGGTGTGCCGGTGTATCAAGTTAACAAGTTTATGTCTGGTTTGGGGAGGTTTTCTTTTTTCGCTTCCCTCTCCGAGAGTATTTTATCTCGCCTTGACCGCTGTCCAGCGTTATTCAGCCCCGCCTTTGATGAGGATCCGTTGAAACTGTAAAATTATCACGTCCAAACATTTGACAAACAACGAACCAAAACACCACCAAATCTCAGCGCGTGAGATGTCTGGCAGGCTCGACGTGTTGGTTGTTGGAGTTTGCTTGGTGCTGATCGTTCGCGCTGAGGATGCTTCCATTTTTGGGTAAACAAGGACTTGTACAAGTTGCGTGCGGTGACTCCAAAAGCCCAAGACAACGCAAGAACACGTTTTTGCGGTCTTTCAGTTTGCCTGGCCTGCCAGCGGTCGGCAATTTATGTCTAATGTGTCTGAGATTTTCTGATCACCGCCTTATTTGTTTCAATTTAAACGCTCATTTGCAAAGTCTTGCCAAATTATCTGCCACTCTCCTGAATCGCCAGACGACTTGCTGCGCTAGAGCTGGGCCCTCAAAACATCTCAACTTTATCGATTGATCGTCTCCAACTGATAACGCATCAGCAAGACAGTTTCTTTTGGTTGGTTGGGAACCACCGTACAACATCACGTGCCTTTTGGACACATGTAGGTTAAGGTTCTATATCCAAAACAGGGACCATAAACAATGTTTTCTCCTGTTGTGGCTTAAGCGGATTGAGCAACTTTTTCGTTCCAAAAACCCGATTCAACGTGGGCGATTGATTGTGCAGTCGTGCTGCCACATTGCTCCAGAAGACATGGTGTTCGTTAGATGAAACGAAGAGAATCTGCACGATCTCCTCCACTTGGTGGCGTCACGGTGACATTCGATTGCATTCGGAAGACAAACAACTGCAAGCTTTATTTATAGCGCCGTAGTAGCCAACACACCGCGGAATCAACTTTAAACGACCGCGACTCCCAGACTTATTGGTTTGCTGAAGATTGGTGGCGCATGGGGGGCGTGTAGCGATTATATGTAATTTTCCTGCCCTCTTTTGCTCTCCTCTCTCTCTGTAGTCCGACAAGAGTCGGTTGGGTCGTTGTAAGCGTAGAAGCTCCAAGCGCGTAAATTGATAAATGTTAATCCTCTTAGCTTTGGAGCTGCAATTATCGGTTCTCCGGTCTAGGCTAAGGGGGGGATTCGTCTGCTGAAGCTGCACCTTCAAGACAGCGTCCCCTTTGCATGCGGTGCATGTTTGCCATGTCTGGCAACGCGCAAAGTCTTACCCATTAAATGGCGATATTAATTAACGCCTCGATCCCGCTGTTCATCGTCTTCGCGTGGAAGCTGGTGGGCCCAGCTCGCTGTGTGGTTGTGAAAGCCCGAGACCCACCAACCCCCAGTATCCTGCTTCGCTAAAGCTTCTAGTGTTTGAAACGCTGGCTAGACTGGGTGTGAGACGGTGCAGTTGGATGGAAATTAATTAAGCCCTACGATAAAACTGAATCATCTGGTTCCGGGGGAAGGTGAGGTAGCCTAGTAGTTGGAGTATTAATCTTGAGTTCGATTTGTGTTCCCGAGCGCCACACTGAACGACGAAGCGTATACGGAAGGCTATGGAGGAGAGTGTTACAAAGTTGCATTAAATGATACTATCTGCTCACTGGTACAGGTTCTTCGTTGATGGAGGCCTTTTTATGATTTCAACGTTAGTTGTAGGAAATGGTTATTCAAATTGTGATTGGTTTTTTCGTGCATAAATAAGGCTCGGCTTTACACTGTGTATCAACGTTTGCCACAAAACACGCCTGCCAGTAAACCGTGAACCGTGATGTTCCGTGCGTGACTCCGTTCGCCCACGAAACACGTGTTACAGCAATCTCTATCTCCAAAAATAAAAAAAAACCGCACTCACACAAAACAGCCAAGTGAACAAATCCTTTTCACGTCGAAGTGATTGCCACGGAAGCATTAAAGCATTACATCGTACGATGTGCTGTGTACGCCTGTTCTGTGCCGTTCGACGACAGTGAGCTGATCCGACAACAATAATCTCACGGGCACGGTTGCCAGACCAGACACAATGCCGGCACAAGTGCTCTACTAGATACCCGCGTGTTGTTCAGCGATCAGTAGAGGAAGTGGGGGAAAGCTTGCTTTCTTGTGAATTTTCCTGTGCAGCCGCATAGCAGGATGGGAAACTCGTCGTCATCGTCGTCGTCACGCAACGAAAAAGGACGAAAGTGTCGCAGCTTACCGAACTCACCGGATGTACGAAGGTAAATCGTTTACAGTGTTCAGCGCTTTTTTTTCTCAACCCCTTCTTTGCTATTGTCTAAAACGTTAGTTGCCGAGAGATGGTGCTTTTGCCTTGCCCAGCGCATGATTGACACAAAAGACAATATTCTCAACACCCGATGGAATACTGGCTGTGCTTATCAGCATGCTTTTAAGAAAGAATGTTCCGTGCCAAAGAAGTGCATCCATGCGATGAAGAGTTTTTCTTCCATAAAAGACTTCAAGAATATCGTTAAAAGTATGGTACGGTAGTGCACATTGCATACTTTAAGGCGTGTTTGGGTGAGAATTTCAGTATAAACCCGTTTTTTATTGACAGTTTTCTCTATTTACCATATTAATATCTCGTCATGTGTTTATTTCTTTGTATGCCTTGTCGTCTGGGTCGTGCTTCATGCACTTGCAGCTTGAACAATACCGTCTCCGGTGAACGTCCCCAACGAGTATGATGCTGAAACGAATGTGAATTATTCAGAAGAGCACTCTGAGCTAAGCGGAAGGAAATAAATTTCAAAAATTTGCATATACTACACTCCTCCAACCTGCAAACCGAGAGCGATTTCACGTACTGCAATAGTTATGAATATTCTCTTGCCCCCTCTAAAACATCCACTCAGACGTGATTATGTTGGGAGATGTTATAGGAAAACGATACGCTTATAATTTCCCCCCAACGGTACGTGCTGCTAGATCACATGTTTTACGCCATTCCGGCTTTCTTTTGCGCGCGGGTACTCGACCTTACTCCCAAGTGTTGGATCTCACGTTTCTATCTAAACACTTTGCCGAAGAGTGGATGATGCCGATTGATGGCTTTTCCATTTTGTCCCACGTTGTCTCAAATCACCACACATTAACACCGTGGTTCAGTGCTCTTCACGCGGTTGCCGGCATGGTCCGGCAAACGTTTTCGCACTTGCTGTTAATGTTTGCCACCTCAGACTAAAGCCTTCAAAGCCTATGCTACACACCGACACTCAACTCGTGGCGATCGATTTCAGTTTGAAACCGAATCCTTCCTACTGACGATTGTATTGCACCACCCTCAGGTGCACAGTCTGGAGTTCCATCTGTCTGGAGGACCCTCCTTCAGTTCGGTTTCAGTTCAATTCAAAGCGACTGTTATTACCACCTTACCTTCGAAGTCAGCTCAATGACCCTGCAATGCAAGTACGCTCTCCACCCACCGAACGATCACGCTGGCTGCAATTACCGGCTAATTTCATCAGACAACAAAACAAACGCTCTCCACCACCACCATTCCGGAAGATGACGGCAAAATGGTAATGAGCGAGAGGTCGCCGTGTCGCCTACAACGGCCCAATGAATCACGACGCAAATCAAATCAGCTCCAGCGGGGAATGATACTCGTGACGCCACCGAACTCCAAAAGGGCACCAACCCGTTTTGGTTGTCACTTGTTTCCTCCGGGACAAGTTTCCACCATCCCCGTCTTCACACCCAATTGCGAAAAGGGAAGGTACGCTAATGAGTGCATTGTTCCACTCCAATCTACCATCGAGGTTCTTTGGTGTAGTGTGATTCTGTGTGAAGTTTCTACCTGATGTCGCGCAATCGGTGCAATTAAGCGACATTTTTAAGCTCGCAAGTAGATGACTCTCCGTGACCCTTCCAATAGTTTTGTGTCCCATTTTGGAGCTACCTTCTGGTGGATTTCCGCGCTCAATAAATTAGCCCATAATTGTCGGGTTCCATTGGCGTATCAGATGACGAGCGGTCGAGATTGTATAAGTGTACGCCCTCGGTTTTTGGGGATTTTAAAAAAATTTGGCGTTCCAAACACACAGCTCCAACGGTAAATCGGGGACCGACTTTTGGCACCTGCCCACCCGAAACACCGTGGGCAAAATATGGCATTAATTCACGCAAACGGAGACGCCTCCAAACGGCGTTGGCTTCTTTATGGTCACTGCGGGTTTTGTACGGATTGTATCATCAGCAATACCATAGTGGAAAGTGTTTTTTTCAGGTGGGCGCCCCAAACCAAAGGTGTCGAATGTCCAGACTTTTACATTTTTCTTTTCACTATTTTGCATTCCGTTTTCAATCGCAGTCAAGGCGTGGGACTTTATCCTCCCTACATGAGACTAACGAAAGGCATACAAGTTTTTAATTAACTCCGAACGTACGATCTCTTCCAGTGTGACCTCGCTCAATGTTTTTGTGGTTCTTGTAATGTTCTTGTGATTGAAGCAGATGATGGGGTACTGTGGGTACAAGTTTTTCCTATTTGTCATCCATTAAAATTCAATTTATTCATTACCATTATTAATGATCAATCTACTTGCATGCCCGTTCGGTGCACGGTCTCCATCACATCATCTTTCACACGTCCCATTAGCTGTCTCATATAATTTAGTGTCTACACCCTAACTCCACAACCAACTAGGAATAAAACATAGGAAGAAATGTGGTGTAAGAAATAGAACGTTCCACTCCCGGCAACTTCCGAACGAGTCACGACCAGCTGACTGTCACAAACCCCGTACCAAACCCTTTATGGAGTTTCGGGTACGGCTAAAATTAGCCTTCCCAAACGCTACGACAACGACGCGCGCATGGTGCGGTTGCGGCTTCTCCCGATTGAATAATAATATCGTTCTTTGTGCATGGCCCCCAGTGCCGGTGGGGCGGTAATGGTCGCAGAAGATGATGCATCCTTTCGTGCTGAATCATACTGTGTGCTTAGGTTTTGCTGTTTGCGTTGCAAGAGAAAAATAAAGCATCCATGCAATGCTGCCAGGGTGCATTTTCATGTGTCAACTACAGTTTCTAGCGGCAGTAGTGGGATAAAAAAACGGTTGGATGAATCAGCTGCAAGATTGACACATTTTTTGGACAATCATCATGTTTTGATGGTGATGGAAGTGTGCAATGTGCTTTGTGTAGAGCTTAATAAATGACGCTGATGGTTGCTAGATTCGAATGTTTTGTTCACGCTGTTGTGTTGATGTACGAAGCATTGCAGATATTATTATCTCACTAATGGTGTGGTAGATATTGTTCCACATTCTCGCAAAGCTCTTCGCTAAGAAGAGAAACAGTGTGAGAAAGTTTCGGCATGCTTCTCTTCATTTCCATGATCGATAAATCTTTGCTTCCAACTATTCCTATGATTCTAAGAACTTCAAAAAAAAGATACAGCACCTAGCTGCGACATAAATTACAATCATTGCTTTATGAGTTTCGAGAGCTCCAGCTCGTTCCAGCGCGAACCTGAATGTTTCATTCGTCCCCAAATACACCGACGGTCGAACACTATTAACTACGCTTCCGCTATCGGCCATCAAAAACAGACAGTTGTCGACCGCCGTTTATTGCTATTGGCCACAACCAAATCCACTTCTCAAACTGTCATCAGAAATAGAAATAGGCAAACAGGCGATGCGTTACGATCCGATCATCGTCACCATCATCATCATCGATTTACGACCGACAACGCTTGCAGGGGCAGTGTTCGGTTTTTGGAGAGACTCGCCCCGAGGTCCAACCAAAACGTCAACGACCGGTTATGTCGTACCGTGCCATGCTTCTAACGCTCGCGACCGGACCGGATGGCCAAACGTTCGCCGACAATTCTGCCGAAAAAGCCCGTAAAAATAACTTCTCCCGTCCGCGGTTCTCCAGTGCGCCCTACCTATATTGAAGTCGTTCGTACGGAGACACGCGGACGATTGTGAGTAGTAGCCTAAGGCATTGGGTCAAAAGTGCTTCGGTTGCTCTCCGTAGTTGATGGATCTTTTGGAATGGGGGAGTTTGGAGCAGCGGAAAGCCTCCGGCAAATGATCGATCCGGCGTGTGTAACAAGCGCGTTCTGAGGCCGGTTTCGTATTTGCCGGTTTTTGAATGCCGTTGTTCGCTTTTCCTTTCCATTTCCTTCGCCTCCCGCCAGGCGTTGTTTGGTTGGGTCAAAGTGCGCGATAATAATTGCAACTAGAATGTTTGCCAAACTTTATCGAAAAAGCACGGGAATTTATTCGAGCACGGCTTCGTATTGTGTTGTGGCAATTAGTTCCATCTCAATGTTTCAATGTGCTAAGAGGGGGTGAAGAAAAAAAATCACAACTTGGATCCATTTCGATATATTTGGAATCACACTTTGCTATCCCGTTGGCCGCGTAAAGACGCAACTCAATTTAAAACAGATGCTGTTTTGCGTCCAAATAACAAAACGAAGAAAGGGAGCAAAAAAAAGTTATGCTTTGCCCTTCCCTCACGCGTTCACAATCAAAACTTTATTCGATCAATAGCAGCAGAAGCGAAAACGGAAAAGAAACCCCGGGGAAGAGCAAGTTTTTGAATTTGTGCTGCCAATTTTTCATATGATCTTTGAACTTCTGACGCTCGCCGTCGTTGAGTGGGAAAATCGGCTTGGAGTAGTCGGCAAGACGCATTTCAGTTTTGGTTTGGTGCCTCATGCATTGGGGAATGATATATTTGAACGCTTGGGGTACCTTTTGGGACGATTTTGAACTCGAAACTGGCAGCATCTTGAGAGCATCGTATCATATTTTCAAAGTTTTTCAAGTGGAGAAAACCAAACCGTCTAAAATTGCTGATTCGCCTGGAAAAAAGACTTTAAATTATGAACGGGGATATCGTTTTACTTACACATCACACCGCATGACGGTGTGATTACCCTTCTCAACGGCAGATTGATCAAGTCATCAAATGCATCCCCTTCGTGCCAATGAGACTGAATGACATGAGCCTGTCAGACAATGTGCCTGCTATATGCCCACACGGACGACATTCGCTCATAATCATACCGTTGGCTGTAATTAACTCGATGAGCGAGGGAGTCTCTAAGCCCCAACGTTTCGTGCACAGCAATCTCCTTAAAGCGCAAGAATCGCAAGAAGTCATCATGTCTCGCGAGGTTTGCACGAGAGGCAATAAATATTGGAAAACTGCACACACGATACTCATAAAAACGGAGCATTAATAAGCCATACCCAGCGGATTTTGCAGCCTGAAGGCTTCTTTTTTTTCTCGCTGCACATCGAATGCACCACGAATACCGCGACGGTTTTGCGTAGGTGTCGGGGCACGGCTCGGTTGTACCTTAATGAAGTCTCCCTTGTACCTAAAGGTGGCACGCTCTGTGGAGTCATCCGGCGATGGCATAAAACTCGGGATGGCATGTCTGGGTGTGTGGTTTTTTTCTTCTTCTGCTGTATCTCACTGTCTGGCTCATAATCTCCCGCCCAAGGTTTTTATTCAGGTGGGCCGTGATACATCGAGTGACTTCTTGCAGGCCGTTTCTTCTGGTTTCGCTGGTACCATTCCCACATGCTCTCTGCTGCAGCGAAGATGTTCGAGTTCGATCAATCAACTTGAAAGGGGGATAAGGGGCGCTACTAAACCGTTTCGATCGTGTACCGGTAGCGCTTGGCAACTGGAGCTTCAACCTGGTTCCTGGGAAGGCTATAAAAAAGAGTTCACCAAGCGTCCCTGAAGAATGAGGAACTGAAGATCATCTCGCCACTCCAAACACACACAAAGCCAGCGAGCGTAGGCGATCTCATATACACACAGTTATTAATGACAATGCATTAACGGACTATTTCCATCTCGGAAATGGATTTTGAGTGTGTCAGGGACCTCTCGGATGCCCGCTTTGGGGCTTACTTCGTGCTGGAACTGCAGCAACCGTGGGCTAAGGCGCGCGCGCGTCCCAAAGCCATCCAAATGAGTGTGACAAACAAAAGTCGAGTAAGTCACGATCAAAGCCCGCAAATAAGTCGTCTAAACGATGCTGATCGCAGCAAAAAGCTGAAAAGACCACAACATATTTCATACCCAATGTGGAACGGGGCTTTTCAAGAAGGTTTACTTCGGCCACATGGTGACGTTGTACATTTTAAAGATTTATGTCCAAGCGGGCATTAGGTTTTTTTTTGTGGACGATGGGTATTAAAGCAAATGGAACACATCTTTGTGAAAACTTGTTGGCACGATAACTGGATCGGAACGAATTGCCAGTTTCGGGGAGAGACGACCATTCCCGACACGTGCTCGTCTTCGCTGTTGAGTGTGACTTTCTTTCTGCCGCCTCGCAATAGATCATTTGGAATGGAGAGGAGCATTTAAACGCCACACAAACATGGGACGCCAACAAACAATCGCTGGCGCTCTAAAGCCACGGTGGGTTTTATGATAATTAACGCCCTTTTTAGATACCAAATGAGTAACATCAAAGAGTGGGGGAAAAGGAATGTCTCTTTTTGCTTTTTTGTCTCTCTCTCTCTTTCTCTATGAACCTTCGAAAATTAGAATGTGAAGATGAGGTTTTCATGCTGACAGCTTCGGATGCTTTTGAGGGGTTGGGGTTTTTTTACGACTTACACACAAATCAAACCGTATCGTACGCCCTCTTCTGCTGTCTCTCTTTAAAACGCACAGTTTGACAGAGCACAGCCGCATCGGCTCTGATCAACTTTTACTACAAAACAGAAATAAATTATGCAACCACTCAATCGTCCGCTCAAACGATGCACTAACTGTCGGCTGCGGGAAACCCGTACCCAAACACACACGTACACCGACCCTGCGTGATGGAGAAATGCTCAACCTTTAACCTCCTTTTTGCAAAGTGGTTCTTGGACCGGTTCGTTCTATGTGCGTCTCGCGTGTGTCGATGGGTGGAATTGGATTTTACCTTCGCCGAGGCTGGACCAAATGCGCCACCACCGATGCACCTTTCCTAAATAGGTAATATCCACTTTTCGCAGGCCGCTTTCGACGGTTTGTCCGGCCGGTTCTTGAAATGGTTGTTGCAAATGAAATGCTACAGTGAATGACAAAACGTGCGATCAGTGCGAAGTTTGTTCAACACAAGATTGTTGATTGTGGTGCGTTGGTGGAGATGCAAATGCTGGATAGAGTCTGATGTACGCTACTGTAGCTGTTGAAAAATTCATCGAGACGGAAATCGAGAAACGTACGATCGTAAAACAGAAAATTGTATTTTTATGTTCTTGTGATCGTTTGGATACCATCTTTTGTATGCAAAACACGCGTCGATACAAATAAACTGTAGAGATATTCTTAAATTATAAACAAACATGTAAGATTTAAGGATTCATTGCAAATTATATTAAACTAGTGAAGAATGAGCCTTTTCTCTGTCTTGGATCATTATGAAAAGATCGTTTCATGTTTGTTCTATTTTTTAATAATATTTTGAGATACTGATTCCAGCGTAGGCCTCTTCCATTTAAATGTAGGACAAACATTATTCTTAACTTCCTAATCATTGTCACACCAACGTTAACAAGCAAAAGAAATCGCCCCGGTAAACCTTAACTAACAACGTATTCTACGTCATTCTTCCCTCAAACTCTAATCCTAAGCCCAGGAGAAAAAAAAGATTAGCATCAATTATGAGACGAGTTCAACATTCCAACGAGTGTGACCTCCTCTCGCAACGGCACAACCACGGTGCGTTCTAAAGCCTGGTTGCCTTAATTAACGAGCCAAACAGCACATCCATCCAGCGGGCAGCGAAGACATCGATCTGCTTTGCTCCGTCCCGACACACTGCGCCGTTGACCCAATTAGCACCGGCTACTAATCACCTCGCTCCCCGGGCACACACACACACACAGTTCAACTCGCCGGTTAAGTTAAATCGATTCAAAGATCGATCCATCGATCAGCGGACGTACGCAAAGCGATCGCCATCCCCGGCTCCTCGGGGCTGTCAAACGGATCGATTGATTTTTAAAAAGACGTGACATTTTTGTTGCTCCTCAAGCTCCGCGGCACGAGAGCATCGATCTAATTGTGTGTCTGTGTGTTTTGATGGCTTGGGTTCATTTTCTCTCAACGCCTTCGTCTTCGGCCGGCTGGAAGTCGCGCGGAAATGTGTCAGCTCGCTAGAAGAGCCAGTGGGTAGGACTGTAGAATCCCAAGAACGAGAAAGAATGAATCGAACGTAAAACTCACAACAAAGTTTTATTTTTAAGCCGCTGCTTCGGAGCTCGTCTCCACTTGCAGAACCGTTCGATGTGTTCTTTTCGCTCTTACGTTCTTTCTGGTGGTTGTTTGTGCAGCTTGGTACCGTGTGTGTACGATTGGGCGTTGTTTAGATGTGGGCAGCAAACAGTTGCCAGAATTTTAGGCAGATTTTCTTGTCGTCTTGCAGTTGTTCCGAAGTGTACTCAAAGCCGCTCCGTGGAGGAAGCAAAGTTTGTTTTATCAACTGCTTTGTTTAGGTCCAAAAATGGAGTATTCTGAACAGAAGCTGCTGGATTATTTCCACCTTGGGTTTGTGTTTGAGCCCTGACATCGAGATTCGTTCCGCATGATGTCTAGAAACATGTTCAACAAACAGCTGCTGTAGAGTCGTCCGCTCGGATGTGGAACGACGATCGCCCCGAAGGCGATCTTAAGCGTCCCGACTTGAAATCATTCACAAGTCTGCATAGTCTACAGGCCGTGACCGTTGCAGATCTTAATTTTTTTCTCTACTCTACTTCTTCATGGAACCACATTCACCTCTTTCGTTCTGCAATTTCTCACACCTCGGTAGCGGAAACGTAATTAAATACATCATCGCTTCGCTCTCGTATGAAAAGACCCACCAGAGGATGTCCAGAACCAACTGCACAGGACTGGGAGAGAGAGAAAGCATCCCGTAAGGGGATGACATTCTGCAACGAATCGCTGCAACTGTACGCAAAGCAAAATTGCGTTGACTTCCTGTTGCAAAGTAAATTGATATGAAAAATCTTGTGCACTGTCTTGTGTTGCAGTGGTTGCCAACATTTTCAAACAGCTCTTGAACGCTCCCTTGCTCCCCAGTGATGATGATGCAACCTAAAAATAAAGAGCATAAAATATTGAACCCAAAGTGCCTTACATGTGGACACACAAGGAGTACACAAACGAAAGAGGTTGGCACATTGAATGTTTAACTTCTTCTTCGAGCTGAAGGTTGGACACTTCTT
Source organism: Anopheles arabiensis (assembly GCF_016920715.1). Lineage (NCBI taxonomy): Eukaryota > Metazoa > Arthropoda > Insecta > Diptera > Culicidae > Anopheles > Anopheles arabiensis. The sequence goes on from NC_053518.1 coordinate 32,491,045, forward strand.
CCCGTGAAGCCGAGCGGGCCTGCAAACCGCAAGAGACTGTGATGCTCGTAAAAGTGTACCGCACCGAGCGTTTCGCTAGTTTTCTTTCGGGTTTAGTTTTATTTTACCAGCCACTAACTTCTATTACGACCAGCGCTGCACGTTCAAGTAGGCCCGTGTTGTACGTAATTTTGCATCGCCACGTTCGGGAAAGCGATCTCTGAGCTATGTAGAGAAGGGTTATGTAGTCCAACGTACTTCGGCGTGCGGACAAATTGATCCGTTCAGAGAGTGGAAAAGCCTCACTAAGAAGCATATGCAAAACCCAGGTGAAACGTCTTGCATTATCCACAGCGCTCCCTGTGTCATGTGTCAACCGCAAGAGACCGTACCAGTGGGCCCAAGCCACCTGATAATCTTCCTGGATGAATCGTGGTCAGTGAAAGTTGTTGGTTTGCTTTCTTCAAAGACCTCACTGTTTACGCTTTCATCATGCAAACTTTCCACGCAAAACCTCTGTCCAATGCATTCAAGAACAAAACTCCATCACTGTAGCGTTCTACAAATCACACTGGCACAGGAGCAATGTGTGAAGAGCAGGTTCCGGTGATCAATAATAATGGTGCCATTTCCGTCCGTTTGTCCGCACTAATAATCGAGCTTGGGAGGTGAAGTTGACCATCGTTCATCGTGGTGCTGGTGGTACTCATAAATAATTTATTGCGCCCAGGTAGTAGTAGTAGTAGGTACCGTTCGGCACTAATTGCCACGGTGTGATTCGCTTCGGTTCAGTCGAAACGCGGTTTCAGCGCGGCTCTGTCAATGAACTTCAGCCGTTTGAAGTTCGCGGGCGGGTCCTCTAGATGAGGTGAGGCTCTTTATTTTTGCTTTACTGATTGTTTCGCTGTTCGCTGAACTCTATCGCCTGGTTGGGGTCAGCTTAACGGCTGTCCAGCTGTGCAATCGGATGTTCTTGGAACGTGGGGTAAGGTCTCGAATGGGTAAACAGTTGACAGTTGAGCGGGTGCAGTCGTGTTGTGACTGCGGGTACTAGCGAGCCTGCTGGTGTATAGATGTGCAACAGCTGTCTGAGTTTTATCCATCTCGTGTTGCCACTTTGCTTCATATTCTGGTAACACCAGAAGCCTCCAATACTCGGGATGATTTAAAGCGGTCTGGAGAGCATGGTAAGCAGTGGCTGTGGCCCGTAACGCCCACCAACCGAACCTGAAAACCCGTTCCCTGATCTCGTTTCCACCACGATTGGTGATGAATAGCAAGAGGAGAAGATGCGTGCCGGTCAGAAAGGGGCGGGAGGACTCATTTAATATTCTACCATCGCACACGCGAAACACACCAGCCACCGGCACACGTCTGCTGCAACGCCATGCAACCACCAATGCAGCTGGAACTGGACCAACCTGGTGCTTCGGGGAGAAGTGGAGGACCAGAATTAGCAATCACTGCACCACACTTGGACCGCTTTTCTCAGACAGAAAAAACCCCGGTAGCAAAACATTCACCACGACATGTCGCCGCCTGACAGAGCATTGGGAGCAACAAAAAAAACACACACCACACTCTCTTCAGATCCCGTTAATGGGTCAAATTTATCACACCTTTTTCACGCCGCTACGGTTCCCTGTGCTGCGGGAAGTCATCCAAAGACTTTGGAGAAAGATTAAGCTTCCATCATACCGGCGAAGGGATGGGCTGCTGCTTCTTCATCGCCAACGGCAACGAAACGGCATATCGGAGGTCTAATCTGCCGAGGGTTGAATCTAATTTAATTATGCAAATGTGCTTGGGTTGATGCTGCCGTTGCTGCTGTCGATCGAAACGATGATGATGATGCTAATGATAGGAGGCTCTGCTTGTGTAGGCATCCGTACGAGCGTATGCCACTGCATCGAAGGTCGCTCGTTTCGTGTTTGGGTCACTTGCGTTTGTGTACTGAAAAGGGGAACCGCCCGACCGTGCTACGACCATCAACGGCCTCCTCCTACATAATCGAGCACGCATTTGCATAAACTCTGTCCCATTTCATTTTCCGATATCAATTTGTTTCCCGAACGGTTTGATAGTTTCAGCAGCTTCAAACTTTCCCCGTGGAAGTTTGGTCACTTTGCACCACCATTCCACAGAGGATGATTGACTTTTCGGGACAACAAACAAACTTCACAGCGTCTCATCAACCTCTGAAACACCTTTTGCTTATGGTTCCTTCCTCTTCTTCTCTCTTTGCAGACAACTTCCGGTACCGTACGCAAAGGCAGGCGTTAATGGCGGCACAGCAATACCGCTGCCGGCGACCGTGCTGGTCACGCGGCGATGTCCACCGGACAAAGTGCGCCCGCTGCCACCGACACCGAATCAGCAGACGGGTAAGTGAGATCTTCCAACGACGAGGTGTGACTGCGAGCTGAGAGAAGATGGTGGACCATTGGGTGGACAACAATCCCGTTGTATCTTCGCAAACTCCTGAAGCAGAATAGAACGCGGGAACGAGCATGGCTGTTAATTAGTTTTCCACTTCGCGTCGTGTGCCAAGGGATAAGAAACCGTGCGATGAAACTTTAAACTTAAACAGGATTTTGCTTGATGTCCGTTCATTTGGACACTTTCTGAAGGTTGGAGAGCAGTTTGAAATGGAACCAAATGTGTTCGTCGTGGACGGTTGAGAATATTTGTCAAGGAAACAATGAGCTGTGCATCATTTGCATTTATCATGCCAATTGTAAATCATAATGGTTAGCAGAACGAACGTTTTGCTCTCGCATCCCAAATTGATAGAATAATTAAGAATACTAAAGTAGCACAAGATTCATGCGTCAAAGGACAAAGAAACTTGGGGACCTTTTGTTTGATTTTGAAGTAGTTCAGTAGTTTCATTCAGTGAAGGTAGCTTGAAAGTTTCATCGTTTAATTCCAAGAAGCAGTCCACTCGAAAGTCTAGTAACCTGTCCACAAAACTGCAATGGTTGATTGCACTCGTTTGCTCTCTTTCTGTAGATTCTCTGATTTACAAAATGTGTCCTGAGTGGAATTTTCAAATTAGCATACGAGAGATCTATTTACATACCATATTATCCAGAATTTGTCCGGGCTTTGCGTATGCTAGTTATGAACAGAGTACAGCTTCGATTTCAAATACACCTGCAGTGGCCCCTTCGAGTACGAGAACGGCAAAGCCCACAAACGGCAATTAAAATGAAATTCGATTAAAATTCATCGTTTATCTGAACGAGCACGCTCGGCTCATACGGAGAGGATGAAAACACTGCCACAACAGCTCAAAACACCCTCGTAGCCTCGGATGTTGCACGTCGGAAGCAGAGGGGTTTTGTGAAATAAAAGTCTCACCAAAGTCCAATTAGAATGAGGCTGCGTCCGTACGAGCTCATACAGCATGTTTAATCTCCTATAAATTAATTATAAACAAGTTCCTCCTACTGTCTCCGTGTCCAGTCCAGGGGCACTTCCAACCCGAACCCGAACTGCATCATCTAGGAGTTCCAGCTTAGGTAGGTCAGCATTGATGCGCTTTGGGAGCACCACATGATAGCTAGTTTTACTGCAAGATAAACTTTATCCCACTGCTACACTACTGTTGTCCACCACTGTACTGTTGTTCTGGAGTTATCTCATATTCCAAACTTTTACAAACTGACCCTAGCCAAAAGGCTAGTGGTGTGCGAGAGAGGTTTTAGAGGTCTGATGTACCCCGGTATAGTATCGGCAGGCAGCTTCGAAACATTAAGCTAAATAATAAATTATCCAGCCAGTGCTCTCGAATTCCGTGCCGGGACGGAGGGAATCCTTTCGGAAATGTTCGGTGAAGTATCATCATCTCCATGTCTCGCCAATGTTTGCAGTGCTCCTGCGGGACTCATAGTAACGGAATCGAAAACACTCGTCCTCGAAAGGGTTCATGGTTCATGGAGAGTTAATGCTACACTCGATGCTGGATGATGCTCTACCGTTTTTAACTACACCACCATTTTGGCTCCTGTAGTATGCGAACCATTTCTCATTATTTGTAGATTTTAAATTCATGTCCCCGGCGCTACCATCTTCTCGTCTCATCTCGCCATCTCGATGTCACATTACCATACCTACAGACACACACACCAGATAAGCTTACGGCGCGAGCAAAATGGTGCTGCTTTAGTCGGAATTAAAAATTCATCCTTCTCCTTCTCACACAGGATTACATGGCGGGCTGCAGAAGCATACGCTCGGTGCGGGTGGCATCGGCAACAGCACACCCTCCGATGGCAATAGCTGCCCTGGGAGCCCGCAGCACCACAACGGCACCGCGATAATCACACAAATCCCGAAGGGAAACAATAGGTAAGCAATCCGTGCAAACACAGTTCTGACCGCGCGACGGCGAACTAAACAACAACTGCCAGAGCCACCCGTCCGCCACGGGATAAGTGGATGGCGCCATATTTGCAACAAAAAAGGGAATGATACCGTCCCAGACCAAGTGATAAAGAGAGAACTGTTTTACCAACCGACCGTTGTACCGGTTGGCTTTGTTTTACGGTCACTTCTCACGGGTACTGTTGACGAAATTCTGTGGTTTGGGGTGCAAAGTTTCGCTAAACGGCTTAAAGAAAAGGTGTGTTTCCCAGGTGACGGTTTTATTTAAATAAAAGCGATAACGGATTAGTTTACCGTCCCATTATTAGAAAAGTTGCTTAAAATATCGCTCACAACACACAAAAAACAAAAACCTTTCAAATTTTAATGTAAAAACGCCTAAAGGTATGCACGCTGCATTACAGAAGCACCTTGTTACGGTTTTGCTTGCTCTGTTTTAACGAGAACATCACCTGGGTCTTCCCCTTTTTAAGGCGAATAGTTTCGCGGTACCCACAATGACGAGTCGCTTCGTGCGGAAACTGCTCGGGGACTTTTCTGAATAGAAGAATGGCTCCTTTCATAAGAATGGAGGAATGTACGGCACAATAAAGAATGCGAGCGGCGCTAGTTTGCCCATTGACAAGCGTACATTAACCTCCTAATCACTCTTAAGAGGATTTGCCCGCGATAGTTGGTGCAGACGAGACGGTTTTTAATTATTCATCCACTTTTCGCTGCTTAAACGTCTCCTTAGCTTCTCCCACCGCTTAAAATTACCTTGGGTAAGAATGTTTTATTTTATTGGCATTTAAAAGCAAACGTGACATATCACGCGACATGAGAGTCGGTCTCTCTCCCTTGCAACTGTTGTAATCGTTTTCGAAACAAATTGTATTATAAAGTGTAAAAAAAAACAACCCCAGCAATAAAATCCCCATCTCTTCCTCCCAATCTCACAATTTCTCTCCCGTATTTCTGTTAACAAAAAAGTGACACGCACCAATTTATTCACCCATGCTATCGTCCTGCCCATCGAACGCCCAAATATGGAACAGGCTCGAACATGGGGATCTTTGGCATCTGCGCGAAACGCACAGCAGGATACACCAGCTCGGACATGAACAAGAATTAACACTTACTTGTGCCGTAAATCATACAACAAAAACAACAACAACAACAGTCACACTCCCAGCACCTACGGATGTGAGCGGCAAATCGAACCCAAGAGAAGTTAAAACCGATGAAGTTTTCGATACCGGAGTCTCCGATTTTGGTGTGTATGTGCAAATAAATCAAAAGTCAAATTTGAAGGACGTGCGTGAAAGTGGTCGTGCAGTTTCGTTCGGTATTACGCACCAAATGCTGTCAATTACGCTCTGTCGAGAAGGCACCCGAGATTTGTGCCTCCCTTTCTAAGGTGCCAACAGTGGAGGGAGATTCTGTCGTTTCGTACAAGAACGCCAAAAGGGATGAGAAGAGTACAAATTCTGGGCTTTTTTTTGTGTGTGTTGCTTTAAAACATGTTTGAGGTTATTGTTTTGGTGTGTTTGCACTCTGGTTTCCGTTTTGTACAAAACGATTTGGAGGAACAAGCCCTCTCCATCGCTTCATGCATGGAAGAATGTCATTGGCCTTCGATTTGGATTTTATTTACGATTTAAAGCGCCAAACAGTGCGTTCAATTTCGTTATCGCTTTATGTAGGCATCCTCATGACTCACATTGATTTTATTCTCTTTTTCTGCCTCATCAACAGCCTACGTCTTCCGCAGGCGACGAACTGCAAGATCCCGGCCAGCCCGTACTCCGGCTCGAGCACGCTGCAGCACCATCATCAGCACCACAACAACAACAACAACAACACCATCACGCTGATACCGAACGGTAACGTGACCAACATTCCCGCCACCAACAACCCCTCGGCCCAGAAGCACTCCATGCTGGACAAGTTCAAGCTGTTCAACAGCAAGGAAAAGCAGGACCGGGCCGCCCAAAAGTCACAAATCTCGAAGCGTACCAGCTCGAGCAGTGGCTTCTCGTCGGCCCGCAGCGAACGGAGCGATTCGAGCCTCAGCCTGGACAATGGGCACCACCAGGGAAGTGTGCAGCCATCGTCCGCCATCCCGGGCGCCAAGATCAAAGAATCGGGCCTGAAGAAGCTTGAAGGGGGTGTAAAATCGCCATCGCCCGCTCCCGGCAGCACCAAGCCCTCCACCAACAGCACCGCCAAGCTCATCTCGTCGAAGTCGAGCTCGAAAGACGGCAGCAGCGCCAAAGCGGCGGCCAAGGCGGCGGCGGCGGCCGAAAAGCAACGCCATCGGGACGCACCGCCACTGGAGCAGTCGCCGCCCCAAACGCACATTCCGCTCGCACCGCAGAAGGCGCATAAAATTCCGATGGCGACAACCGTAACGACGACCTCGCTGGCGACGGGTGCGTCGGCGATGGCCAAACCGTCGCCGGACCCGTCGTCCTCCTCCTCCCGTCTTAAGCTAGCCGCCGTGGGCGGCAGTCGCAAGCTGGACGCGAAATCGGAAAGTAAAACAAGTTTGCAGCTGATCGGTGCACCGAAACCGACGCCAATGGTGCCTCCGCAGCAGCAGCAGCAGCAGCAGGCTCAACAGATGCAACAGCCAGCAGTAGGCACCGGCATCCCGAAACCGATGGCTGCAATCAAGGGTACGAGCAAGCCGTCGTCCCAGCCGCCGAGCGTTGTCACCGGCAAGGAGGAGCTGACGGTGTGCAAGCCGCAACAGGTGCCAAACAACAACAACGCCAACGGTGGTGCGATCAGTCTCAGTGGCAATAACAACACCATGATGGGGCAGCTTCTCCAGCAACAGCAACAGCAGCAGCAACAGCTGCTCACGAATGGCGCTACCAACGGGCTGTCCGATAGTATGCACTCAAACTCCACGCAGGGCGCTTCGATCGGTCAACACTCGACCAACTCGAGCGAAACGTCCAGTGTGGTTGCTTACCGGCCCAGTTCCGAGTCGGGCTCGGAGCAGCTTCTTCAGTCGCCTCAGAAGCTACATCCAGCAAACGGGGTGGCTGCTGCTGGTCCGCTCGTCTTCAACGGCCAGCCGGATGTGAACCTAAACAGCAACGGTACGGCCAGTCCCGGACACGTCTTCCACAATGGTAATCTGCACCACAGCAGCAGCAGCAGCAACAACAACAACCACAGCTCCAACACTGCCAACAACAACAACAACCTCAACAAGTTCCACACCGTGCCGGCGAAGCTGCTAAACACAAGCGCCGCAGGTCTTCAATCTCCCGGCGGCCATCAGACGACGATCTACGAGCAGGAGGAGAAGCAGATCACGGTGCTGCCGATGCGGCCACTGCTCCGCGGGTACAACAGCCACGTGACGTTGCCGACGCGCGGTACCCGTGGCCATCATTCGCATCATCCGCACCATCATCACCACCAACAGCAGCTGATGGCGGCCGACTACTGTGAGGACTTTGCCGGTGGTGGCTACTGTAGCGACGGTGACGCACTGCGCAAGGTGCCGGCCCGCTACTCGGACAACATGGACAACGGCTACCTTTCGGAGGGTGGTGGCGGCGGCGGTGGCAGTGTCAGCATGCTGACAAGTGCAGGCCGGCAGCAGCACGCCTCCTACATCAGCTCGCTGCGCGCCCGTACGCAGCTCCCGACGACCATCGAAGAACGGTAAGTAATGCGGGCGCGGATAGGGTCATGTCGCTGCATCAAGTTGTCGGATTAGGCACCAATTGCCCCCCAAAAAATATGTGTGCTTGTGGAAAGATTATGGGTTGGACAGCGGGACTTTATCCGCCGAACATGCCGTTGACAGGCGAGGCATTGCTTCCTTCCCCGATTCTGTTCTTCGGTTCGGTGACGGGTCAGATTAATGGTGAATTCTTCGGATGTGTGATGAGATTGTTCCATCGCTTTCCAGCTATTACTCTCGCACGCCCTATTTGCTCGTCCTAATCACGTACTGCACCGGGCGCAAAGATATGTGTGAGCTGGAGATATGTGTGAGCTGGAGATATGTGTGAGCTGGAGATATGTGTGTGTGTGTGTGTTTGTGTCTAAAAACCCGGGTCCATTTCCCGAGCAAATCCCGAAATAATTGAACCTCCGCTCCGGGGTGATTCGTAATGTGATCCCAAAACTTGACAAGTGTGGGGGATGGGGAAGATCTCCAACCACAATCCTCCAAACGAACCTTTTCCCCTGTGCATGGAGCTATATTGTGTAAGTGTGTGTGTGTGTATATATGCGAGTTTAATGTGGTTTAATTTTCTCATCGCCTCACACTCGAGGAACCGTGTTTTGGCCGATCCTGAAACTGGAGGGAGCCAGTTTTAGTGGCAATTAAAAGACGGAGCGCGGTTGGAGCATTCAGGCTGCCCCAAATTTTCCGCAGCCCGTTGGGAGAAGGGAGGGAGAGAGAGAGAGAGACAGAAAGAGACGTTGAGTGTTATTCTCCTTACGAGTAATTAATTTACTTGCACATTGAAATAATCTAATCGGCACAACCGTGAACAACCGCCGTGAGTAACCGCTCGGGACTCTCAGCAAATGGTGTGTCCGTATGAAAGACGACGAACGCCTCACAGCGTGCGTTGCCGTCGGTATCGATCCGCTCGGGGGAAAAACCGCCCGGGACGAGCCTGACGCATAGAAAATGCGTCCTGCTTCACACGGTGACCCCTTCACGGAGGGGTCCGCCGTTTTTTCGGGCTTAACCAACCTTAACGGGCAATAGCTGGGATAGCGCAACTCCCTTTTATGTTTTATTTAATTCTTCAAACACTAAAACACACCACAGCCTCTCGCTGTAGTCGTCTCGCTTACCCAAAAGGCGCTCCTTACGCTACCACACCAGTCTAGTAGCATAACTCATAATTATGCTTTCTATTCAGTGGATTGCAGGGGAGGAGCGAGGTAGTAGTGGGAGAGATTATTATAAATAGGGGGAAATACTTCACCCAAAACTCTGTAGACTGTTTGGTTGGTAGGGACTATCATGAATAAAATAAGGTTTTAGCGACACAACCATCCTTCGATGGTTTCGTTAGCGAATGGCGTGTGTGTTTGTGTGTCGGCGATGAGTAAGAAGGTTCCATTGTTACGAGCTCAAATACAATCGAACCGAATCATGCATCCTTCCTGCTTTCGAAACGAGGAAGGATGCGAACGCCATGCTCCTGGATCGACACAGCTCCGACAACCAAAATGAGGACATCGGTCACACACACACGCATAAAAGAGTGGAAATGGAAATTAAATTACTCTACTGTAATGATGCAATATTGTTGCACTTCTTGTGGTGCGCGCGTGTACTTGGTATAGTATGGGTTTTGGGATTTACCACCAAGCTGAGCCATATTTTTAGATGAGTTGACCTTCCTGTGTGCCGTCTCCGTTGGAGATACTCCAACTATGATGTACCGGCCAGTACTGCTGCGTTAGAGCTCCTGATATAAATATCGTTTGCCCTCGTTGCATCCTGCGGAAGAGCATCCTGTGAGCAAGCAGGTGATGGCACTTTTTCAATGGTTGAAGCGTAGAAAGTGCTGGAAGAGTATCGGTGGGTTTCTTCCTTGTTAAAAAGGGGTGAAATAAAAGGTTACGTTGATAAGTATATGTGCACGGTGTAAATGGTAGGGCAGGAAATTTAATAATGCCCGAATGAAAAAAAAAACAGCGAAGCGCAACATGGCTAAACAAAAATAAAACGGAAACCAAAAGAGCAGGCGAATAGTGGGGAGTTTTGGGACGAGTACAAAATTTACCCTAAGATGACGGAGAAGCAAAGAATTGGGATGTTTATTGGATTTTTTATTTGTGAGCATCACAACCACTGACAGCTCGTTGCGAAGGATTCGTTACGGGGTTGTTTTTTGTTCCTTTGGAGGATTCCTGATATGAAGAATTACATTCCATCGGAAATGCAAACATTGTCAATACGGAAAGGAAGAATTAGAAAGATTGTATTAGAAAAAAAATATAAACATACGACAATTATTAAGTGACAGCTGTCAATTTGTAAGGTTTCCCTCAGTTTTTATTGAATCTTGATCTGTTGTCAAGGGAGTTGGCTATTTAGAACTCGTTACGGTTTCAGGAGCTTCTAATCGCTCTTTATCTTCAATTTAACAAAAGTCAACTCCTTATTTCATTGTGTGAGTCCAAGTTTCCTAGATCAGATAACTCGGAAGATTTCGTTGGAGAATTCCTTGCGCAATATTAGTTAAATAATTATGATTAGAACAAAGAGTGATTAGCCCCTAAAACGAAAAGCCCATTCGCTTATGCAAATTAGTTAAATGCTTTCTTCGTCTTATTCATTTCATCTCAATGTAAACTTTAATAGCCTCCTTCAGCCCCCGTTCTACCGGACCATCGCGCTAAAGAATTAAAATACCGTTTAGTAGAAAAGATCATCTTCTAAAACATGCCTAGCCTTGCAAAGTGATTGGCAACTGATGAAGCAGTTAGCAACAATCATCATCACCGTTGCTTATCGCAGAGTCAAATTAGTTGAAATCATTTTCCATCCATTAAGCTGTTGTAGCTCTTTTAAGAACCACTTCTCTCGAGCGAATATAATTCTCTTCTGCCCAACGCTTGGAGCAACAAATAAAAAAACTTTTTCCACTATCGTCCCGTTTTATCTCGCCAGCCATCTCAGCCAAAGGTGCACGCTTCTGTGTTTGTCTCGAAATCAGTGTCTGGCTGGCTGTAGGTGCTAAATTTCCCCACTACGATAAATACGTCCACCCAACAGGTGGTCTTTGTTTCGTTGCTATTCTGTCCATGTCTCAAACTTTCCCTCTGCATTGTATTCATTTTTTGTTATGCTTTCCTCAGTCTGGCATATCGGTGCTGATAACTAGAATGCAACTACACCGGATCCGGAAATTACGATAGCGAGACAAAGTTTTTCCCTTTTATTTCCCGCTGTCGGATGTTGCCCGCCTCGACACAACGCACACTGGCCGGGCGATATAGTTTATCAAAGCGATTGAAAAACTTTCCTTCTGCAAAGAAGCATTATTCCGAAAGGGGATGAGTTGTATGGTGACATTATTCACACCCTGGTCGTGACAGAATATCCTTGGTAAAGGGAACATTTTCGGTCCACTAGAGAAGAGGAGACGAAACAGCAAAATAGCTTGAAAATGTCGCATTGACAATGTGTGCGCTGCGTGCGATGCAGGAAGTGAAAACGATGAGAGCAGAGGGACAAAAAACACATCCTTCCAGAATATTATTCACCCATCAGCGTAGATCGAACGACAAAGAATGCATTTTTATGCTCTGTTTAAAGCGTGCCAACTGGAGAATTCAGTCAAAAATGGGTGGAATGTTTCCCATTCCTCGACGCTCGGGAACGATAGCTATAAGCAGCTCGATTGCAAGCATCATAGTATTGCAAAACGGTTAAAGTTATAATATTATTCATAGAAAATGGGCACTCGAACGGTTGTCGTGTCTAGATGCAGCAAGTGAATTGCAACGTATGAATCGATACCAGCGGAATATTTTCGGAATTTATCGATCTCGCTGAGACGCTTGACTGTCTGGGAAGTTTGATGGATTTTTGGGGTTTAATGCACAACATAACACTAACGTGGCTCTATTCAATGGGAAGCTTTTCCCCCTGGCTGACTACGACTATGTTGCGTAAATTACACAAGGGAAACTCTTCGAAGCAGTTCTCTTCCGCGCAAGCCGTTTCCCTAAAGAGCGTTATTAGCACCAACCACTGCACGGTAGGCCGTTATATGAATCACTTCCATGTATCGCACGGGACAAACTACCCTCCCAAGGATTCGCTTCATCCTTTCACCGTTAAAGGGACGCAATTTTCCTCACGCACACGGCACTCGCAACTCGCGCGCTGCTTCCCTCGTGCCATTTTTCGGGGTGTAAACTCAGCGTGAAGAAATCCATTTGGGCAATCCGCACGTGTACACATTCGCGAAACGTTAGGATGACCCCAGCACCAGAGGCCAAAAGTCCTTCGTTCCTTCCCTTCTTGTTTCTTTTCGGCAGGTAGCACCCATCACCGTGGGCACATTAAGCTATTGTTTGTCTGTCGAACCGTTTAATGTACGCAAGCACACAATGGGGAATTCGGGCTCCGGTCGCACATTTCATATTTGGGTGTTTTTGTTTAACAGGATCTCACAGACTCACAGTGCGCCTAAACCCGGTCTCGGGGACAAATTTGCAACCCCCGGTGCTTGCTCGGAAGCGAAACAGGAGGAAGAAACTGTTTGCAATCACTTCATATCACACCAATATGGGACCGCGTGTGCACACACACACACACAGGGGCCTTGAGCTTGTTGCCATTCCCGGGAGGGATTTGATATGGTTGTAAATCATTTTCCGATTTGTGTTTCGTGCGTTGTGTCTCCTCGCCGTTAGAGTTGGAAGATCCATTAGTAGACTTCCTTTTAACCGATGCCCATTATCTTTAACGAGTACTGCCGAGATAAGGTAGCAGTCGCTCCCGAGGGGCTTATGGAATTAGGTAGACCGTGTCGCATCGGTGATTTGGATCAACTAATCAAGGAAATATTATGAGCGGTAGTCATAATTTATCTCCTGTGTTTCTGTTCCGCTGTCTGGACTTGCTAATAAGGCGAATGAATATGGCCTTCAAGAGATGCTTGCAAACTATAAAGCTTATGTTCATTTTTTTACTTGTTATCTATGAAGAATACAAACAAATATATAAAATATCAGCTCTCGAAAATTTGAATTTTCAAACTGATTTCAAAGTTTCTCAAAAGCTCCGCCGTCCATTCCAAAACCCGAACCAATCGTGCAGTGTTCGAGCAGTTGTTCCAGCTGCTCGAATGATCATCGAGCATAAAGCTCACAGCTCTGCTCGATGAACATTCGAGCAGACATCACACGGTTTGTGTCTTGACTATAGCTCGACTTTTTTTATCGAGCAAAGAACTTCACCATCAGGAAAAATTATCAAATTTTCGTTTTCATAGTAAATCTTCGAGTTATTAATGCAAAAGGTAACCATTTAATTGTCGATGCAGGCCACATTTTTTCTGAATTTTGAAATTATGTTTTCGTGAAACGAACCTACCGAGACACCTCGTGATATCCTTAGCACAAGCAGTACCCGGAAAGGAAACCCGGGGCCCAACCTCATTAAGTGTATCCTTAATTTAGCAAAAGCAATTTATCACACCGCAACAACCAAGCGACCTTTGCCTCGTAATTCATTCTTCGTCGCTAAATTAGTCCCCAAGACCTTAAAGAACTTTCTCCGTAGGTTGCTGCGCTCGAGAAAATTGGAGCAAATTCTGTCCCCAAAAAAAGGATCATTTTGCATAAAAGTGTGTGTATGTGTATTTGTGTATGTAAGCGGTGGTGCACAAAACACCTTCCCGAAGGCAATAAATTAAAGTTCAATTTTGGGACATCTTGTATCACACGCCATTCGACATGATATTTATAAGAAGACGAAAAAAAACTTTGCCACTAGTCGAGAAATCAACCAAACTCCAGTGATCGCCTTGCTCTAGGAAAAGCATACCCCGTGCGAGTTCACCGTGTACAACAATTTCCGGAAACTCCTTACCGCACTCCACAGTTGGCCACAGCTTGACCTGCACTGTAGGCGAGATGTTTGCGGTTTTTATCTATTCACCCTCGACGGGTTTGGTTTGGGAAAAGAGAGTGTCGGGAAATTGAAACATCTGGTTTTTGTTGATGGAACAGTCGAACCACCAACAAACCAAGACGCGTTCGTTGCACGGTCTTTGAACCCGAACCATTGCTGCCCGACTGCCCGGTGGTTTTGATTGTGTGAGGGTGTAATTCTTGCCTTCGCAAGGGAGCAAAGTTGGTAAATATTTTATCAAAATACAAGACACACGCGTCGCCGGCCACCAGCTGTGGAGCAGTGCCGTTTGATGTTCGCTGTCTCGGAAGCACGGGATAAGCGATAAGAACGGATGGGAAGTACTGTGTGGATTTTTTTCCCCCATTTCCATCGCTTCAAACGTGTCCAAATTCACCGTAAGCTGTGGCTAGGTGGCTAGGTATCATCCGTAACCTTACCCTTGGGATGCAGTGATAGTACGATTTGGTGTTTCGGTACAAAGTAAACGCAAGAAGAAATTGGAAGTTACGACGATGTGGTAAGGGGGGGTTAACGGAGAAGCGAATGGAAATTGATGCTGCTGCTTAACAGTCCACCGTTGTCGATGTAGGACACCATCATGTATTGGTGTTACTTTGTGTGGTATAGAGCAGAGTGGTAGAAGAGTAAGGAAGTACCCAATATTAAGTGTCAGAAGCTGTTGCTTATCTCATTTCCTTTTTCCCCATTTCTTTCTGAATTTGTTTCTATGTTGCCAATAAAAAGGCACTCATTTATCCATAATAGAAAGATTCATTGGAGTGAATCTTCAAAACGTATAGTAAAGGGAAAGATTACATTCGAGCTGCTGTATGATAACTGCATGAATACGCCTGCAGCTATGTAACGCACAGCTCAAAGCATGCCTAAGAGTGTAGTATAAAACACAGAAATACCTTGTTACGACTCCAATCATCCAATTTCCTTGCATCTATGTACCAAAGCGACCAGTATGGCCATCAATAACATAAATATCCCCTCAACAACTGTGCCTGAAACCACTACCAACCATTAGCTTGCAGGAAACTCCCATTCATTTATTAATTCAACTCCACTGGCAACGAAACCGCGAAAAATCTCCACTCCGTAATTGCAATCCTTCGCCTCAACAGCCGTTCTCGCAAACCACAAAGACGGCAAAACGCCGACCATGATAACCACACACTCAGCCGGCAAACCCAAACAACCCATCACGGAAGGGCAATCAAATCAAATTCAATTAATTAAATTGTCTCCTGGTCGCCTGGTCTCTGGGCCCCAGGAACATGGACTTGGACAGTTTCTGCCGGTCCAAATATTTCCCATCGGTCCAGCCCAACCCAGTCGCCTTTCAACGGGTAGCTTCAATACTTCCAATACTCCTACTGTAAACTTATTGGAGAGAGAAACAGAGAGCGAGAACTTCCTGGCTACCGATCGGAACATAACGCCAGTCTGTCTGGATCGGGTGCAAACAGGCACATCCTCCCATCGTCTCGATGGAAAACAGCCCCAGGCCCCTCCATGGCCGCTTATCACTGGGACAACTTTTTTGCACAATCAACATTTCTAGTCTCGCTTTTCCTGGAGAGTGAATCCCGTTTCCTGGTAGTTCGCATCGGTGTCTTTCTTCCCTAATAGAAGATTGTTTCCCACGGAGCACTGGTAGCGCGTCCTTTATCTGCTTTTTGTCGGCGCGTATGTTGTTGTTGTTGGTAGTAGTGGCAGCTCGTTTCCTGCTGTTGCCCTTGCCAACCGCAGTTGGGTGCTTTCTTCAGGCGCCATCAGTGTGCCGTACAGTGTCGATGAGTCATAACGTGCATCTCTTCCGTTGTGCTGTTCATATACACGCGCCCGGCACGATACGAAAAGGGATCGGTTTGCTTCTGGTTGTCGACAAGAAAAAAAAAACATAAAGGGGGAAAGGACACTGCTACGCAAACGGCACCGGGGGAGAATCCGTTCGAAAATCGGAAGTTTTCCTTTCTCCCCAACTACGCACGCACACTAACACACAAAACTTTCTTGCCACAGCCGGTGGCAAACCCTCGTCGCGATAACTACTACGGCCCGTCATCTGTTCTGGTACAGATACATACGATACACACCCAAATTGAGAGTGAGATCTGGGATCGAAACGAAATATTCTCCCTTGAAATTAAAGGAGAGAACGATACACTCAGTTAGGTTGTCCTAAAAGTGCTGGAGGTGATAACTAGATATAGCACACTGGCTAAAATTGAGTTTTTCAGGATTATTATGCTCTTTTAGAATTAACTCTGTTTGAAGAACGGCTTAAAGGGAGCTCTTAAATTATCAAAGATTGAATTGATTCGATTCGTCTCAATTGTTTAATTTTTAAACCAGCAATCGAAGGTGACAATTCTCACAGATATTTACCAATTTTATAAGGTAGCTGTATTACTGAATGAACAATTTATATCTGTACTGATATTTTTAATTGAATGAAATTGATATTGCAATTAAAATACGCTTTTCTTTTAAACAGCAATATTTTTTGCCATTGAATGAAGCAGGATTGTATCTATACATGTAACAGAGAATACTGTGAATTTTAGTATGTACTTATGGCGTCAATTTGTCACACATTCATACATTGCTTGTATTTTTGTATATTATCAATATATTTTTTTGATTTTTATGAACAATGAATAAGTCCATAATCAAAAATTCAACCTAATTAACACTTTTTGAGTAGTTTTAAAACTATGCCCCTTATTAAGTTCTATTTGATGTGCCTGTTAGGTAAACAGTAACAAATATCTGCCAAAATGCACTGAGTATGCTCGATACAATTATGGTGGAAGATGATGGATAGTTTCAACATAAATGACACAAGCCGTTTTTGAATGAATACAACACTATTCACTGCTAGCAAGATATTTTTTAATAGCTGTCACATAATTTACAGACACTGCATTAAACATTCAGTTCTTACACACGATTTTGAACTCATCACCAAGAAGTGTCATACTCAATCCAGCTTGAGAAGTGTTGAAAATGGAAGGACAGAAAAAATATTGTGATTCACATATAACATTTCACAGCTGTTGAAACACATCTCGCAACCAATGAAAGTAATGTTGTTGACATTGGAAATTGAAGCAGACAAAATCTGTAATTTCAAATATTGAGCAATCGGCAACGCAATCATCAACTTTCGATTTCACCCAACATGCTGCTTCAACCGTGCAGCCCGAATGGATACCGTTGGCACTCACGCTCACGGTCGATACGCGCCGTCCAATCTCACTCGTTACGGGCACGGCCAAAGGGATACACGGTGCCTTTCCTTGTCGAGTGCGTTTTTTTACTCATTGTGTGGCGAACGCGCACGCGGTCACTCGTTTCCGCACGGGCTCGGGATCGCCCCCAAAACGCAACCAAACGAGCAGGAGCAGCGAACCGACAGGACCCGTCGCCGCACGCGCGTGAGTGTGAATCAGTCCGTCGGTCCTGCAAGTGGTGAGTTCGGCAGCGCCAGCGAACGGAATCGACAAGCCTCCGCCAACCTGTTATCGGTGGCACCCCGCCCGTGTAGCCGGCTGTAGCTGAAGCGAGTTTGTTTGAGCTAGAAGCAGGGCTAAACAAGGACTAAAACACTGTAAGAAATCAAGTACAGCTTAACCTGACATTTCCTTTTGTCCCGTTGTT
Organism: Anopheles arabiensis; assembly: GCF_016920715.1. Lineage (NCBI taxonomy): Eukaryota > Metazoa > Arthropoda > Insecta > Diptera > Culicidae > Anopheles > Anopheles arabiensis. The sequence continues at coordinate 32,508,716 of NC_053518.1, forward strand.
TCCTTCATCGCATCGAGAGCCTTTTGAAAGAATCCAGTTCCGACATGAATTGGCCAGCTGCCAACAACCACCGGTTGTGGTGGTCCCGTGGCTCAACTAGACTCCACCTCTTAGTGTGAGTGCAAATGTGTGACCGTGTTGCGTGAATGTGTGTGTGCCTATATTGCTCACTCATGTGATCCTGATTGTGTATGTGTGTGTGTGTGTGTTGGTGCACTAGTTGAGAACCACCATCAATGCATCCGGCATTTTGCTGCAACCACCGAAACAATTAGAGCAAAGAAGTGGTTGAGTAAAAAAATAAAAAAACGGGGAAAAATCACCCTCGTTTCCCTTCCAAAACGAAAAGTGGATTCGCTCTTCGACCGGTGCGCGGTGAAAAGCCTGTTTCCCCGTTTCAGTTGTGAAAATGCATTTCCTCCCTCTCTGCGAAAGCGATCAAAAGGCAGTTGTGGAAAACGGAAAGCAAATAAAAACGGGTGCAATTTGATTGACAAAAGCAAATGTTGCAATAGAAAATCGTTTTCAGGAAGGGGGTTGGTCATTCTAACAGGACCCCTAATGCAGTGTACCGAGCTCTAGTGGACCGACAATAAGTTACCAACAAAGCGTTAGTTCTATATTTAATGTGTTCAATTTATTCTCAAGCAGCAAACTCCCATCCGTGTTGTGATAAAAGTGAAATGTTTCATACTGTAAGTTTGTAAAACTTGCATCGCTACATCCTGAAAAGGAAAACCAATCAAAAAGTGCATACCGTAGCTTGCCTTACAAATTTCGTTGCTGCCTTTCTGCTGCTAACCTTTCGTCTCCCATGGGACCACCGTACGTTTCGGTCCTTCGAGCCGGATAAAACCAAACGTCGGAAGCGTCGACGACAACACGCCCCCGAACACACCCGAAAGCGCTTCTGCCGTTGTTGGATTAAAGTGCGATAGCTCGGTCCAGTGCTCGGTACGGTGCCGAACTCCTCGGCAGCAGCAGAAGACGCCAGCTTTAAAAGGGTATGTTGTACCGGGGATAGGATATCACGTACCAATCGACTCGAACAGGAACAAGGCCACCAAATTGAGTGAAAAACAAAGGGATAAAAAACTACGCGAAACAAATACACCAAATTGTACTCCACGCCAGATGGAAATCGGATAGAAGAGATCGGAAAGAAGTGGCAGGAAAGGCACAAGAGTTTGAAAGTCGAGCAGCGCGAGGCATTCGGGTCGACGCCAGAATTGAATTATAGCTTTGTTTTGTTGCTCGTAAACCAAGCAGCCTTTTCCCCCCACGCTTTGGTTGTGTATGCTGGTTCGTCCTTTCCTTACATTCTGGTCTGTGGTTGTGAATGTGCAAATGTGTGTGTGTGTGTGTCGATGTGCGTCCGGAAATGAAATCCATTCCCCGAGCGTTACGCCGCGTTTGAAGCGAGCTGCTCAGTTTCGCAAACGACACGGTTTCCATATCTTCTTGGCACGTCTTGGCATCCGTTGGTTCGATTGCGAGAAGTTGCGAGGAAAATCGCACAAGATGGTAGAAGACCCGGACCCGAGCGATGCTGAGTTCCTGAGCAGAGCGCGTGTGTGTGTGTGCGCTTTCGAAAAGGAAGAAAAGAACAAATGGTCGGATTGTGCGATGCTCTAGGAAAAGCAACTGGCATTTGCAGTCGAAAATCGATCGAAAAGAATATTTTTATCATTTCTTTTATCTGCTTTGGGGTATTATTTTGTGAAACTACTCTTAATAAGCCCTAAATGCGATTTTAAAGAAGCTATAAAACAAAGCGGATTGCCTAATTCAAGGTATTTTACAATGCGTATTGCATACTTTCATAAAATTGTTAGTAAATTTACTAAAAACGCCTGAATGTATGCAATCGGCAACACAGAAGTTCCTTATTTTTTGTTGTTTTTTTTTTATTAAATTACTGTTCTGAGAATTCTGGAAAAAGAAAACCTGAAGTCACTTCTGTGCTTACCTTAATTAGCAGCGCTAATGAGGAAGCAGTTGCACATTTTGTAGTCCCCCGTTTGCCACAATCCCCACAACTCACTTAAGTATCCAGTATTAAATCATTTCACTTAATCCTAACAACATTTACGTAACCGTCGTCCTACCTACCCAAACACACAAAGCAACCGGCAATGCAACCGGAGCTCAAAGCGGGTCGAAAACTCTTTTCCACTAAAAACACTGTACCCAGTTTTAATTGCAAACGCTGCTTCTCGCTCCTTTCGTTGCGGCGGCCGAGGATCGTTTTTCTGTGCCGTGTGTACACGTATACAGACACGTAGGACACACACATACACACACGAAAGGAGTACGTCAAACCGCTGAAGGCGGTAAACATGGCAAGACGGTAATGCTCGGTCTACCAGGTTGCCCAGGAGCCCTATTATCGCCAGCGTGAGTCAGCCGTAGTGAGACGGGAGGGCGAATGCAGCCGGGTCTGGTAAATTATGCTATGTAAATAAGATTGGTGTATATTGTAGCCACCCCAAACCACCGGCCCAGCGCCCAGGTGTGTGTGTGGTGCTTGGGAAAAAGGACCGCATGACTCGTCGAGCTCGTCACCTTCACACCACGAACCCCACCCGCCAATATGGAGTGTAGTCCGGAAGGACTGCTGCCGGTGCCATGAGCCAGGGACTGGGAGTAAATTTATTTAAATTCTTACAAAATAAAAACATACCTTCCCACGGGCGAAGAAGAGCAGTAGGTGCTGTCAAAGTGTGAACAAATTTGAGGCCAGCGATAAAATTTGGCTGCGGCAACGTCGTTTTCGAGATCGGTGGCTTCGTGGGAATCGAATAAAATTTAAAGCTTTTACATTCTGCTCTTCTCTGCGGGATTGAAGCTCCCAGAACGGCAAGAACGTCTTTGAAGGTAGATTTATGCAGCCATTGGCTGTGATGTTTTCTCTCTCAAGCTCATTTTTCTTCGTAATTGCAGCTTCATAATGTGAGAAAGGGAGACTCTGGCCATATCATGTCTAGCGAGAGCGTTATGGTGTCGGTTCATAAATCGTGCCAGGAGCGTTGCCAAATATGGTACGCAAATCAAATGAATCATCTTTTTTTTTGGATTAGATTTCGAGTAGAAAACACTTATCGATTGGGCGAAGAAGTTATTCATCATGTTTGGAAGTTTAATGCCATTATTTAACATATTTATGTTGTACATTCGTCGCTGAACAGGACCAACACAGGAAAGAACGTATAGATAAGCAGCAATATATAAGCAGATTGCATAACTTCAGGCGTTTATTTCAAGCGTTCATGTAGAAATTTCGTACAATTATGCAATCCGCATCACAACACTGTCTTATCGCAGTTTCGTTTACCGGTTGCTTATCTCCAACCAAAAGGATAAGACTTTCTAAGCCATTAAAACCCCATCCTGAAGCAAAACCCGGCTCGTCAGTTAATGTTGCTGTTAAATTGTCTGTATGTTTTATGCTGCTTACGTTATGTTATGGCAAAACCCTTTCCCTGAACTTTACGCACTCGTTAAAAGCATCCCAAGTGTTTATTTAAAGCTCTCTCGAATTTAGTCGGACAGCAAACAGCACCAAAACCCAATCCCCCAATTGGATCGTAAAAAACCTCAACCTCCAGGCTTCATGGTCATAAAGTGATCGGACACTTGCACAAACACACACCGACAGACACTGATACTAGGCCAAACCAAAAAATCCCCCTTTCCTTAATCCTTTGCCGCAACCGCAACCGGCCGAAAGCAATCCTTCCGAGACGGCGGTCGCCTTAGTCCAAGCATAAAAGTCAAATCATTCACTCTCGATTATGAAGCAGCCCTGTTCGGGTCGATAGCCTCGGCCGGCGCAGTAGCGCAGTAGGTACGAAATTGAACTTCAATAAACGGTGGAAATAGGGAAAAAAACGGAACCCACCAGTCCACCACAAATCCCTCGAAAGCGATCTCGATTGCTACAGTGAGGGAGGGGAGTGAAAATTTTCCCATGAGCCTGGGACCTGGACCAAACGGTTGGCCTATTTTTAACCAACCTTGTCCGACCAGCGGCAAGGATTTTACGAGCCGATGATCCTTTCTGGAAAGAAGTTTCAGCTGTTCGTTTTATTTCACGTGAAGCTTCAGGGAGAATGAGTGAACAAGAGTGTGTGGTTGTTATTTTCAATTCAGCTCTGTTGTTGATTTTCCTCTTACGCCAACCTTGCTCCGTACCCTGCCTTGGTTTATCTAATCTCGTGGAAAATAAAACGAAAATTTATCTCACCGACCGGCTTCATTCCAAACCCGATTAGCAGCGCCAGCAGCAGTGGGTGGGCACTGGCAACCGTAGCAATGTTTAATGTTGTGGCAATAAGCCACAGCAACACAGATTAAGCCCTTCGCTCCTTTTCCAAAAAGCGCTAACAAAACATATGATTTTGCAGTGGAAAATGGCATAACATTCTCGAGATGATTTATGTCACGCCTTCCGCTACACGCTTTTGCGATCTGTGTTTTTCTCCTTCTTGCAGCTCAATTTGTGGACGTTTGGTGACGTCGGATGGCGGCCGATGCAACACGCAGCATCGATTAATTACGGCAAATTTCACCCCGGGAAAATGGATACCGCTGCCGGCTCCGTGGAAATGGAGTCGCTGGACGGTGTGTGGACCGTTCGTTTATGATTTATGGAACGCGTGAACGGATTATTGAATTATCCGGGCTCGAGTGTCCCAGTGTGTGTGTGTGTGTCACGCTTGCTGTTTGCGGTGGACATGATTATCCTGTATGCATGAATTGCATATGATTTATGACGCCGGATCCAGCCGGTTCGTTGGCGGTGTTGGCCGTTAATTGGATTTAACCGTGCCTGGTCTTTCCCGTCATTCCGCTACAATTTACTGCCTTTTGTTCTTTGCACTATAAACAACCCGATCCTTTTGCATTCTTTTTGTAAGCTTTTCCTTAAAACATCCTGTTGACCGACAAAAACCAATGAGGATCAATGCATCGAGCGAGTTTAATTAGCATTTCAAATGCTCATTCCAGAAGCAGACGAAAGGAAATGTAGCAGCTATCGATAAAATGATATTATTGCATACTGCTCTCTTATTTTATTTATTTTTTCTATAAAAAAAGGGTGTTTGTACACAGTCATCTACCTACTGATGAGAGGTATCGATTTTTATTGATCCATTTTGAGGGGAGCGTAAACGATACGAACACTACGGAAGGGGAAGCTGCCGTTCGATTTGCTCCACCGTTTTGCGAGTTGATGAGTTTTCCAGACTTCCTATATGAGATTATTTCCCAACCACAACATTGTTGTCTTTTCCATTTTTAGCTTTCATTTAAAAAAAGCTAAACCACATTAATTTAACTACCCATTCGGACAATGTGCAAATCCACCAAAACCTCCCTGTCGTCTGTTACAACATTTCGCACCAATTCAGAATCAAATTGAGAGGAAGTTACAGACAGACGCGCCCTAACCAGTCAGCCAGTACATACGCGGTTGGTGACATCGGTTTTACAGATTTAATAGCATTTCGACGACCGTATGCCACATCGCCGTATCCTGGTTTGTGTCATAGATGCTGGTCGGGGTCGTAAAAAGGAAAAGCCCTCCAAGCCATCCAATCAAACGATTCTGTCTGGTGTGTGTGTGTGTACGTTATACTCAGACTAGTGAGCAATCGATGGATTTAGATTTTTATTTAGAGAGGATTGGACTTTTTTAATGGGTTGGTAGGAAAGGCAATTAAAATGTTACCATCGCCATAAGCGATTTGCAATCAAATTAGATATAATGTATCATTTTTAATTGCTTTTCCTTCTAACAGCATTTCGATAGAGCTAATTTGTTTAGCAAATTGCATAACTAAGGGCGCTTTGTCATGCAGGTGGCAGACTGTAGAATGAAAATTTACTTATTTTATTCAAAATTACTTTTCAATTAAGAAACAGAGTTTTTTGCAGCAATATTTCAAAATAAATCAATACATTCTTGCCATCTCTTCCACACTTAGGCTTGTTAAGGACCTAAAATCTGCTTTAATTTACAAACTTCCCATAAACGTTACGCTGTGCCCGCATGCTTTTGCCAAAGAAGTTAAATTCAAATTTGGTTCCCCTTGTTCTAAATCTCAAACAAACTTCTGTCTGTGTGAGCAAAATGCTGAAACCATTTCGTTGAAAATTACATTCCGCTACTTGATAACTTTGGCCAACTTCGCTCTCGGGCAACGAGTAAAGCAATACTTTAAAGCAGAAAAAACGAACCACAACAACTCAAAAGACACTTTTCACTTTTTAAAACCACTTCCAACTCAAGCGAATCTGGAACCACACGGTGGATTGTCAGAGGCAGTTCGGGGGGAGTGTAAGTGTCCGCCCAGCTCACAGCACTTAAGGGTGGCGTGATGAGCGAAATAAATTGGTCGAATCAAAGAATCTCTTCCTGCGCGCTTCTCCAGCCTGCCCAAACTTCACCGTGTGTGTGAAAATAAAACGCGTAGGGAAATTGTTTTACCAATTGCGAAAGGAAAAATGGTAACATTGGTCGACTGTGGCGTACGACTGTTTGCCTGGACAACTTGTAGATCTAGTCGCAAGAACGAAACTCCTTAAAATTCTTTCCATTTCGTACAATTTTAGCCACTAGGACGGTAGCTTCTGTGTAGCTCTTTTTCTACAAGGCCAGGCCAACGTAATGCACTTTATCGACCGACTTGCCCCATGAGTGGATCCACTTGGCCAATGCACTTCAGTGCAATCAGCAGCGCAGGCGAGAGAGAGACCTGGGAAAGTGCACTTTGGCAATCTGAAGAAACATTTCAATTCCAACCATGCTGTACGATCGAAGTGTTGGGTTGAAATTATAATAAGAAAGAGAAGAAACCTCTTGAAGCGGGAACAAGACGGCGCACCAATGTAATCTAAATTATTTCCATCCTAATTGGAACCAATTCCATTTGGTGGTGGCCGGCGGGCAACAACACGCGCCCGCCTCGGGAATTGTGGCCCGAGCAGAGCAGAAGCAACCAGAGAAGTGGGAGAGAAGCAATACAAACACAAAAAAATGAATGACAGAATTGAAAAATATGCAGCACAATTCAAGGAACCGATAGTGATAAGACGAACTCCTCTCGCTCCTGGGGCAAAGCAATCGAGCGACAAGGAGACCGCGCACCGTACCATGCGTCTCCATTAATTTCAATTAAGAATGTGGCGGAGCTTGGAACTGAAGGGCAGACGCGAGTCGCTTGTCACGCGGATGACTAATTAAAGGGAATTGTTGCGTGAAGCCGTTGGGCTGCGGCAAAGCCGTTGTGCAGGTCAATATTTACTCCACCCGCAACTCTTCGGGCGATTTAATCCGTCTCGTCAGAAACTGTTGTTGGTACATGCAGAGGGGGTGGAGTATGTGTCTAGGCGGAACAAAACTAAGCTGTGTGAGCTCCGTTGCAGAAGAAGCCAACACGATGGCTTCAAGACGGGGTTGAAGGATTATCCGCATTAATAAATTCGTTCCGTGTTCCGGAGCGGCGGCTTTTGGTACAACACCCGTTTGGTTGCGTTTTGGCACGGCCATCGTTCACGTAAAATGGGTTGGTTGCGGTTGGTTGTAAATAAAAGACCACCAGACGCCTGCTGCACTGTTTTTGTATCGTCATGGTATGAGTAAAGAAGGTGGAGGTGTAGCTATGGGTGGCTGTTGACCGAGTTTTTCGCCCGAGCTACTGACCTGGGACAACCGAGAAGCTTTTGGTTTAGGATTTGTATTTCAATATGCATCGAAGTGATGTTCTGTTTCGCTTCTTCAATGTCATTGATTGATTTTAATACCAGAATTCCCTAGGTAAACATCACATCTCAGATCATTTAACATCATACCAGGCTCGATTAAATCCTCGAATAAATCACTTCCGTTGAAACATTTCACGTTCAACCCTTGAAATACTTTGAAAGTCAAAGTGATTTTGCAATTAAAAGCGGATCGATTTGCTTGTCCGACCTCATAATGCATGCAAATGTGTATGCGTGATCACTCGGTCCTGTTTTCGTAAGAAACGGATCCCCGGGCATCACTTTCCGATATCTCATTTGCAAACGATCCATCGCATCGCGAGCGGCATCACGGCTCGGCTTGTTTACCGCATGTAAATCGCACTGATTAGTATGCTGCCACCCGGCAAGCATGGTTGTCAGATTGTCGTTGTTTGAAAAGCGGCGGCAAGCCGTGATTCGTCGTTCAACGTCTTCCGGCGGGCTTCTCCCAAACCCCCCCCCAATGGTGCAAATAGTGGCAAAACCCAGGGCCAGGCACACACAGTGTCGGTTTTAAATATTCATCAATGGGAAAAGGCGTGTTCGGTACGGCGTTTTATCGACCGTTTGCTGTCGGCGTCTTCCAGTGTAGCAACTGTAACTGTAGTCACCATGCCAGCACGGGCCAGTCTTTTATCCTTTCATTGTCATTTTGGGCTATTATTTCTGTCTAGAGAGTTAATTTCGATCCTCTTTTCTTCAGTGGAAAAGAAATCATTTATTTAAGATTCTGCATGAAAAGTTTCAAGTGAAATTCATACCACCAATGCAATATTAAAATCACAATCCAGTGTCCAGCGAACAGCCCATGGTGATTGTGTGTTTTGCAGATTGCATACCTTTCGGGCTGATTGGAGTACATTGCTCGGTGCCAAAAAGGAAGGTTCAAAATAGAAAGCACCTAAAAATCGATTTGGTTTTTCATGTTTTGAATTTGTGTCGGGTTAAAAATAGTTACATTAACTGTTCTATTTTTATTTAATTTGCTTTACCTTCAAACTAACTAGCAAAACTTCTTCTTCCCACTAGTTTTGTCCGACATACTTCTACAAGCCATCAAATATGATGCCTAACGAGCCGAGCTCACCGTTTTTGACGGCCCTAATGTCTGCCTTCACTCATACAAACTCGGGTTTTATCACATGCAAACATCGGCACATACAATGTTCGCGCACGGACCGGAGGGGAAATTAAATTAAGCTTTATCAGCGCAACAACATCCCGGGACTTTCCATACACCGCACAGGCGGAATGGCATTAAATCTTCCACTCTAAGAGCTAGCACAACGACACAGCCTGCCAGGCCTGTATGGGAAGGACAGTCGACAGCCGCGACTCGGTGGAAATGTATCAAAACGAGCCGTCGTACACGGTGGCCAGTGAAGGCAATGAGTACCACTTACACAGCAAACAGAGCACGCTCAACGCCGGACCACAATCGCTTCTTTCTTCTTCCTTCTGCCCGAGGCGCTTGTTGTGTTTTCGTATGCAAAACAACTGGAAGGGCTGGACCCAAAGCTGGGCGGCTTTCCGTGGGGCGGAAGACATATGACCGAATGCATGCCAGCGGTTCCCGTTTCCAGCAGTTCCGGTTGCCATCCTGGGCCGGGCGTTTAATTATTTCGCAAGGATAATTCACTTTCTGCAGATATCGTTTATAACCCGCGCTCGTGTACTCCTTTTTCCTGTTGCTGCATGCCCCATTGACAAGTGCAGCGATGTGTGCATATAACTAATGTGATTTTTCTCGCTCTCTCTCTCTCTCTCTCTCTCTCTCTCTCTCTCTCTCTCTCTCTCTCTTCCCCTCTCACAGATGTCGTAGCAGCCGTGGCGACCATCTGGACAGTGTGGGAACGAACCCACCGGCAATGGAGCACTCCGGACATGTCAACGGCAAGAGCGCGCGGCACAGCAGCGGCAGCACGGTCGGACCGAACGGGCGCGAGTACTGGGGCAAGCTGCCGGAACCGGGTCCACACGGGCACGGTGGCAGCAGCAGCAACGGGGGCAGCCAACACGGTTCGCAGCCGCCCAGCCCGACCGGTGGCCGTAAGGACAAGACCGGATGCAGCCCGGGCCAGTCACGTCGCAGCACGCCCTCTTCGAAGAGTGGCTCGAGCCGGGCCAAATCGGCGGCCGGTGTACCGCAAAGCTTCGGCTACATTAAACGAGCGAACGGTGTAGATCCACACCAGCAGCACCAGCAGCACCAGCAGCAGCAGCAGCAACAGGGACAAAATCTGCTTCAAGGTGGACGAACGGCCCACGTTTCGGCCGTGCCGCGCTCGAGCAAGCTGAAGGTGTCCGGCGGCACCCAAACGACCACCGCCGACTTCCAAGCTAGTAAGTCTAGTCGTAGCATGCGCTCTTTTGCTGACTACTTCCAAGCTCTAACCCGTTTTCTTTCCGCTCTCGACTGTTTCATTTTAGAAGTCCAGCAACATCCCCAATATCGCAGCTTCTCGCTCACGGGACCCGGCGCGGCCCAGCTCAGCCAGTCGGTGAAAGAAAGGTTTGGCTCCGGCACGCACAGTTTGCCCAAGCCCGGTTTAGATATGCATGTCTTCCAGCATAGGTTTGTGTGTTCTGTCCTGGACTAATCCCGTTTCACCCTGCTAACCGAGTGGCATCATTTGCATCACAAACCTAACCGAACTAACATCATTGTCTCTTTTTCTCTCTTCCTTTAAACGTTCCCCTTAAACGAACTCCACTCCGATACGGCTTTCCAACGACTATCTGTTTGGTTTTGCGACGACGACTTCCTCAACTTTCTGTGTGTCCTTACTGTCCTAACCATACCAGAATGTCCAATCGCGCCTCCGCCAAGCTAACGGACGGCAGCCTCTCGGACACGCAAACATACGCGGAGGTCAAGCCCGACTACGGCTCGTACGCGATGTGGCTCAAGCACTCGAACACGGCCAGCAGCCGGCTGTCCGAGGGCGACACCACGCTCGATGCCATCGCGCACGGGACGGCCCCGTCGTCGGCGGTGGTTGCCGCCGGCTCGGTGACCGGTTCGCCCGGCCCAGCTACCCGGCCGCACAAGCTGCTGCATCACACGCGCGGCGAAACGCAACAGCCGCATCTGCATCAACAGTCGGCCACTATGAACAGTCCGCGGCTGAACCGTAGCAACAGCATCAGGTAATTATCCGCGTCCGAGGTGTGGTTCCGGTTGTGTTTGTGTGTTTCGTTGTTGGTTTGATGTCCGGAAAACCCCAAGAAGTAGAAGTGTTGTTTCGGAGATGTTCCCAGACATTCAGACGGCGTCAGTCTTCTGGTAGAAAACGCAATTTTAGGTTCTTCTCAATGTATTCTTTGCGCTTTTGACGTGTTTTGTTGCTTCGTTTAAGATACTCGTTTGCTCTTTTGCTTTTTTGGGATGCGTCCTATTCCTAAGCTCTGTGCTTCTTTTTTGTATGTTTTGTCCACCAAAAAATCGATCCCAACTTCGTGTGTCCTCGTTGGAGGACCTCCAAAAACTCCTAATGTACTCTCTCTCCACCCGCCTGGCTGTGTTGTCACACATTATGGTTATGTTTATTCTGTTTGGTGCGCTTACCTGCTCCACCGGATGCCATCTGATGCTGCTGCTGCTGCTCCTCCGGCAGCTAGATGACACCGTCGTAGAGTGTGGATTTTATTTGTCCGCTTCTTTCCCGCTGTCCAATGCTTTGCATCTACAAGTCACGTGTACGGTGGACTCCGTCCGCAAAAAGACTTCAGCAAGTGTCATCACCACCCGTATCACCTTTAATATGCCGTTCTTGTTTCGTTCTCTTCTCACGCCCTCCCTTGGATAGCTATCTGAAAGAGAGGACCTACCCCAGGTACATACCGTTTATTAACCTTTCCACCAGCCAACCAACTCGGCCGTAGTATCATCATCATTTACCAACAACAACAACAACAAAAAACGACCCCATACGACCTCACCGAAATCGATATATGGTCCATGAACATTCATAGCATGCCCCTCACACGACTCACAGACCTTCTCACACAGCTCACCACACACAAACGCGCAGGAGAGTGTGGCAACTGTTGGAAAAATTGTATTTCCCACTGCAGCAGGACGTGGCAGTATGGCAGGCTTTTTGGGGTTGTTTGGGATGTTTTCTTTTTCGCAGTTTTTTCTCTCTTCCTGAAGTGTGGAGCTTAATCAACTACCCTGTTTTCGCACAACCGACGCATTGCATTCATTCTCCTCCCCACCTTTGGCAGTCCGATAGACAGCCGTCAGTATGGCGATGCTCCTTCCACACTGATCTTCACTCTCCCCCATGCCAAGGTGTACTGACTATCGGGCTATGAATTATGCACACACGCAAAAAGGATAAACGACAGGCACGTGACGGTGAAGTTCCTGCTGCGTTCCAATCAATATCCAACAGTCCACCCAATACTACCTTTCACACCTGCTCTTCTTGGCTGCCCGCACACTGTGAGGGGGGTTGATCGATAACGTGCTTCAGTCAACGGAACCGGGTGTGTGTGTTGTGTGTGTTTGAGCACCTACAAAATGAAGACATTGCGAAAGGACTGGGTGTACGCTGCTCAGTCATCCGTGGAAGCTGAATTTAAAGTAGGACCCGCTCCTCTGTGAAGACTTTACGCTTTTCGCACCATACGAAAACGGGCACACGAAGCAGCAGAGGCAGCAGCAGAGTGTTGTGGGTGTGATAAGATTAAAAAGTTTTTAATTAAATTTACTTTGTTTTATTGCATTTTGAGTGGCCTTGGCTTGTTACGGACGGACGGGATTGTGCATCGGACCGTCCGGCAGTGTGCCCGGTCCAGTCAGTGCGTGATAAGACAATGGAAGGAATTAAATGGGGTTTTTTTCTTCTTTTTGCTCCGTGATGCTTCCGACTCGCTTGCCGTGCCTTCCCAGTTATGAGTTGGATAATATTATTCTTCTCTTCTGGGTTGCATTTTGTTCCTCTCTCCACTCGTACACTGCGTCGGTACTTGTGGACAGTGGCATGAAATGTTGGAAAGAATGTCTGAGTTTGTCCTGTGCAGATTATTGCCCTATTTGCCGCACCCCTTCCCCCACAGATCGTCAATGTTGTGTGCTGAACCGTTGGCTATGGGCTGGAATTTCTCGGCATTGCTGGTTTCAGCGGTTTTTACATGAACAATGGACGCTAATGTAACTTCCCCGAGAAGATGCTGGAAGACGAGGAGCTGAAGTCATCGTAAAACTCATCGGGTCGTAAAAATCGTATTAAGTAGCTGGCGATCACAAAAAAACACATTGCATGCCGGAGACGGGCTTGTCGGCGCTTTTTGAGCCCATTAGAGGTGGAGTTTGCCCCTAAGAAAGGTTAGGGCATCTGATGAAGTTATTTCGTCCGCCAACGTATTGATTGGCTAGCTTTTGCCCAAGCAGACCCCAAATAGCAGACGGGGCGAAATGGGGCTCCTGAGCGCCAGCGAAGCTTCCACTTAGAGCCTTGCGCCAAACGCAAAACATTACGTCCCATATTGGGTGTCTGCACGACACCGATTAACTTTCTCATTAAACGCAAAAGCGGAACCCGCAGCCAGCCTAGAACACTCACCGAGCACACGTTTCGCATATATTGACGCTACCCTCCCGCCCTTGTCACTAATGTCGCGTCACTTTAATATTTATTCGCCCCGTTTGAGGCCGCTTATTTACGTACCGATGATGGTGGGCTACGGTGGCCGGTTCCGTTTGGCAGCATACACGCTACATTACGCCACATCATAAATGTGGCTGACGAGAGAGATGTTTGACAGTCGCCTGGACGGAGAAGTTCGAGATGTGAACTCCGTTCCGTGTTTGTGCCGCTGGACATTGGAGCTACGAGCGGACCTCAACCAAAGTGACCCAAACCATGCCCGGTCGCTTCGCTGGGTGATGGACGGGACGGACTACATCGACCGGAGGAAAATGCTACGACTCAACCCCCCGTTTCGTTCTGACCATTTATAGATGTTTGCGTCGCATTGCGTCGTCGTCGTCGTGGTAGTTCAAGCCCCAGGATCCTTTACCCTGGGAAACGGTGCAAAGCGCAGCAGAAGTTCAAAATCTGAATAACTGTTTGCGATTTAAATATTTATTCGCATACCGTCGTCACCAACAACCACAGCTCGCTAACACTGCTGCTGCTGCATACTTCAAAACCTTCCTCCAAAGACCATTTTCCATTTCCAGCAAGTCGAATGTTGATCGTTTGTGGTGCCTGTTTGCTGCATGCCATCTACTAAATCCATCTGTCCTCTGGTGTCCAGCTTTCATATGCCATCTTCTGGGCCGTTTAAACACATTCATTTCCATCTCTATTATGGAGGCTTTCATCTCTCTCTCTCTCTATCTCTTAACCGTTGCAATCTGCATATGACAACCTCTTGCGTAGTGTGCATCATGTTCATGCGCGTAATACCCGTAACGACATTAACCGCGAGATCGACTTCTTAACACCGAAATACATCCGCAACTTGCAAGCCCCGCTCACGCTTTCCTATTCCTTCACCCAATACAGATCGACCAAGTCGGAGAAAATGTATCCCTCGATGCTGAGCCGCGGCCCGGACGTGGAGATTGAACCGTACTACTGTCTGCCGGTGGGGACGGTCGTGCATCCGGGCAACGGTGGCATGGTACCGTGGAGTCAGCCGACCTCACCGACACCACCGACGCGCGGCTTCGGTGGGCTGCTTTCGCCGACCCACGCCGGCAACAGTGCCGGCAGTCGGCTCACCTACCCGAAGAAGAACGACGACGGTAAGCGTTGGTAGTGCGGAGGTGCGTTCTGATCGTCATTTTATTCTAATCGGATCCTATGTTTGCCCCATTTTTTTCCTGCCCAGTGCATGGCAGTCAGGCGTCACTACTATCGGGCGGCTCGTCCCTGTACGGGTCGACCGAGGAACGGCAGGCAGGGGAGGTGCGCCGACTCAAGCGCGAACTAGCGGACGCCCGGGACCAGGTCATGAGTCTTTCCAGCCAGCTGTCAACAAACGTAAGTATCTCTCGCGGGCTTTAAAAACCCGTTTCCCAAGTTTGCAAATGCACAGGAAACTGACGTTCAGGTTCAAAGTTCCCAAGTTTTTTGAAGTTTTTCTGGGAAAGAACTAAAAAATAGTTTTGCCACCGGGGGAAAGAGTTTTGTTAGTTTCCCGTTAAATGACATCCCCATAATGCGGATATATCCTTCGACCTAGTTTGGCGTCTCGCAGTGCTTTGTTTGGGAAGAGTTTTTCGCCGTTTTTGTTGGTGAAAAGTTGGAAAGTTTCACCCGGTAATGGAAGGCGTAAAAAAGCACCTGGCGAAGCATTCTTCGTGTCCGGTGGAATGCCTTACCTTGGCTTGGCTAATTTTTAACGGCCACTACACTTCTAATGTGCTAAAATGGAATGGAAAGCTTTCGGCGTTAACATAAATTCGCCCGTAATAAAGAGTTCTAGTTTAAATTCGGGCTGTCAGCAAAATATTAAGACAAACGTATTTAGAGAGAGTATTTTGTGCCTTGTTCCCAAGTTCAATCTCGGTCAGTGCAGTGCAAAATACAGTACAACAAAAAAAAAGAACATCACACCAGAATATAAATCTTTGCAAGCAAAACAAAGGGCAGTGCAGCTTTTTGGGGGTGAAAATAAATTTTAATTTTCCACCGCTTTTTCTCTTGCGGATGGGAGAGCGTTCGTTTTCGCGCAAACCATTTGAGCTGACCGCTTGCTAATCGAGCATAGCGAGGCGAGGGTTTTTTTTATGTATTTTAGGTTCAGTAGAACAACTCAGTGAAAAAACCGCCCCAAAACAGAAAACACAGCGCAGCCAGCTTGTGCTTGTGCCGTGGTAACGAAGATTTATCGTTTGTCTTGAGCCAACATGCGAACTTGCAATTCTCCTGCACAAGGGGGAAGGCAGTTCTTTTTGTGCTGCTTTCTCAATCACTTTGCAACACAAATTTGAACATGTTTTCTAGGTTGACTTTACGTTTTACTGAGGGGTTTTTTGTTTGTTGTGTGGTTTCCAATACTAACTTTTTCTATCCCGTTTTTACGTTACGTTATGGGAATGGGTATATTGACCTTTAGTTTTACACTCCAACACTTTGCCCTGTGTTGGCTTTTTTTTGCTCTAAGTAAACAACTTGTAGGTCAATATGTTACGAAAAAGCGAATGTAATACCAATGGCTGGAAAGTAAAAGAGAATCATTAATATCTGTAAATAAACAAAAGTGGTACATTAAAAGGTTTCCAGGATATCTATGTTTCCGAAAAAAAAATCAACAATCACCATCTCAAAATCATGTTGTAGGTTTTTATGTTTGAAAATAATCTCTTGGGGCGTTTTTTAAGATTATTTTGACAAAAATACCCTAGATTGTTTTACAGGGTTTCCCCGTTATTACGATTTATTGGTTGGTTTTCATCGTTTTTTGGAGGGTGCCCATGTTTTTTTTATGCGTTCCTACGATTTTTTTGGCCACTTCCCAGAATTTTTTGGTCCAATTGGATTGATATCCAATCGGAAAATACCAATAAATTGTGGGAACGAACCAAAAATCTATGGAATACGAACAAAAAATCGTAAGAATGTACCAAAAAATCATGGGAACTGAACAATAAATCGTAGGAAACCCTATAAACGTATTCAACTCCCTTGATAAACGACTAATAATTGCTTGAGTACATGATTGTATCGTATTGTAATTGCTTCAACTAGTTCTTAAGCTAGATTGTCGGCCTACATTACGTAATGTTCAAATGTTATAAAGAAATATTCCTTTTTCATCCAATTACTGTAAATTGATTTATAGTTTTAATGAATAAAACAGAACATAAAAATGAACCATAAACCAACCCTGCAAACCCTGCACCTTGCGCCAACTGCACTTGCACTATGCAGCTTTGACCCTTTTGCTCTATCCACGTCACTCAGCGAAGGCCTTTATTCTCCTCCACCGAACCAAAGGGACTGTAGCGCACCATCGCGCACCGTGCCAAGCCCTTCCCATCCTTCTAATATCCACAAACTGCACTCTTTAGTTGCCCGATTGATTGATTGACTGCGTCGATGGCTACGAAGCACCGATGGGTCAATTTCCCAGTCAACGCTCGTTAACTCGCCACACTCCTAGGAGAACAAAACCCCCGTTTCCGTAACGTAATTAATTCGACCTACTTGCACGCTCGGCCTAATGATGCGGGGGCTTTTTTTGCCGTCCAAACTGACCCCAAACTGCCCGCGGCGTGGTGGTGGTGCTTCTTTCGCGTGACCCCGTTTGGTTTTTTTGCCACCCGGTCACTGATAAAACGCGGATGACAATTTGCTCCGCTGGCCGAAACAAACAAAACCTGTTTCCGCGGGTCCGGGGGAGCCACAATCGATCGTCCCTTATCGTGTGCGAGAAAGGGCTTTTGGGGGCGATCGAACCACGAATAACGGAAACCGGTGCGCCATGCACACGAACGATAACGCTCCGAAGTCATATTCGTTCAAGTATTTCATGCTTTCTTGGACATTCTTTCTTCCTGCCACACATTGGGAACGGTTAACCTGCAAAGGAATGGCTCAGCTATAGCATCTTTTTGTGCGAGACAGGTTGGAATGTTTAATTTCCGTGACGTTTTTAAAAAAAACGAAACACACGCCCTGGGGAAAGGACACACACACTGGGCAGGGACTGCATTGTTTCAATGGATTGCTGCTCCACACGGTGCAGAAAAGGTGTTGGAAATGCACGCGCTGAACCTAGTCATTCAGCATTATTAATGGTAAAATTCGACCCAAAAAAACGCGAAGCAATGCCAGACATTGAGGACGAGGCTGTAATGAGTGGAAGGGTGCAATAAAAATCCCTTTTCGCATGCTGCATCCACATCTTCTTTTGGGTGGGTTATTTTCGCAAGCTTTTCGTGTCGTAAGGACACAAGGAAGAGGAGACACGCAAACGCACGCCAGCACATGCTCGAGTGGCAGCGGGAGATGCTCGAACCCCGGTCACACACGGGCAGCGGTGTTGTTGTTGATTGCAAAATTAAATTGCACTTAAATTACGCTGAAATTAACAATATCTTCATTTTATGATTTTATGATTTTATGAGTGCGTGCACGTAAATTCCTGCCAGCACTCTTTAGCGAAGGGTTTTCGGACAGATTTAGGTAGTTTTTCGCATCGATAATGAGCTCGCCATAAGGAAAAGAGAACACCAGCACCACGTTCCGATAATTTAAAGCCCATTAACAGATGGGCTGGCCCCGGGCTATCGTATTATTTTTGTGAATTAAAACACATTTTTATCTTGTGGGGGGGACACACATTTTTGCCCAATAAACACCTCCAAGACTCTTCGGTGACAACTGGCAACACCACATATGAGCGAGCACCCTGCAACAATCAACTTTACTGAATAAACATCGGCCTCCCGAACCGGTTCACCGATTTTGACGGGCATGAGCATAAGTACGAAACGCATAATAAAAAAGTGCTCCGGCACACAAGCATGGAATGTCACATAAATCGCAATTCAGCCCGAACCGAGGGTGACGACCATCTTTGGTCAGCTTGATCGTCTCAACCCCACCACAGTCTCCCAGTTGCGTGGTTGAACAATATTTTCCCTTTTGCTGTCGTCAATGTTTCGCAACGGGTTTCCGTTTCAATTGACCGTTTTATTTATCTTACCCTTTTGGTTCGCTTTGGCATTGGGTTGTTCTCATTTTTGGGACGGCCTTTTTTCTGGTGGTTGTTGTTGTTGTTGATGTTGTTATTAACCCCCGAGGGGACACTAACATTTGCGTCCGTAACGCGACCGTTAATGATTGCATATGGAGCTGGCAAAACAACAACAAAAAAACCCCATCACATTGACCTTGGCGGTTACGGGGCTGCTTCAGGATCGGGGCGCAAACAGGTGCCTTCCGCAACGTCCCGAGTATGGTCATGGTGCTTGTCGCAATTAGTTCGGTTGGTTTTTGGAACCTGCGTGGCTTTTTTTCCTGGGGAGTTCCCCTTTTTCTACACGATGCGATGGTTATGGTGATGGAAATGTAAATGTTGCTGTACTTTGGTGCTACATACGGTGCGACAGATGCAGCTCATTGGATGGATGGTTGATGATGGAGAGATGTGTTTTTGTTTTAATTTGACAGGTGAAATGGTTTGTCAATTAAAGGAAACGGCAGCAAATATGTATCAGCATTGAACAAGGGTGAATTATTACACATTTAAACAAACGAGCTTTGTTGGCTTCTACGTTACCCTTTTAATGCTCAGCTGTTGTTTGGCTGTTCCTAAAATAATTTTGAGTGTAAATAACGCCTAAAGTTATGCAACTTGTGTAACAAATTAACATTAATAACGGGTTGTTATACATGCGTTGAGTTTTTGCAATCAAATTTCCACTCAAATTCTTTTACACTCATCTTGCAATAGTCAACAAGTCTCTTTTCAAATGCCAATACCATATCAAGAAGATAGCATTCCTCAAGAGCACATTAAGCGCTCATTAAAACGTTTAATAAAAGTGCCCATAAAACGTACCGATAGCCTTCAGGCACAAACATTTCCAACCGAAATGGCACGAACTGTCTCAGACCACCATCCTCGCTCTTTGCATTTTTCGGCTGGAAGGAAGCCCAAGGTCACCCAAAGGATTGGAACTGCATTCTGCCTAGCATTAGTGGCGAGGGCCGTTTCATTCTCACCCTACCATTAGCGGGTAATCGTTGGCAAAGTCCTTCAAGTCGACAAAAAAAACTGTACACATCAAAGCAATCGCCAACCGAATTGCCACCGCACTCGTGGTGATCGTGATCGTAACGAGCGCATGATCTAATTTGAAATTTCAATCAATCAACCGATGACGACGGGGCGACAACAAGCTGCAAACAGTGTAGCGCAATCTTTGCAGTTCAAATTGCTTCAAATGGAGGCGACATATCTATCGTCACATATCGCCAACTTCAAGGTTCTTCGAGTGTATCTCTCGAACTGCATGGTTAAAATTCCAACTAGAAAGTCCGCTCGGATCGGATGCAATTTGTGGCAAGGTTGAAGCAGATAGGTTCACCTCTTCTTTGTCGAAAAAATGTGGGTGTCATAGGTTATGTCACAATAATACCCCAATCCAATCGGCATCGATCGCTCGGACAGCATTACCGCCGATGACGGTGCAAAATGGAAGGAACAGAAGCATCGTTATAGGTGGCATTATAGAAATCTATCGCGAATTTGCTCCCCCCAAGGTTGTAAAGGGAGGGCTGCTGCTGTGTTCGCTATTTCTCGTTCTCGTGATTTCTCGTGAAGATACCAGCGGAATCGCAGCACGAATTTGCTAAACATAGCTTTCACCGTAGCAGAAGTAACATTTTTACTACCGGCAATAAAAGAAGATACATCAGCGTGCTATCGATCGAAGTTGTGATGTTCCGCTTGGGGAGCACAACATTTGCAACTCGGACAGCAATATACCGCCCAGGGTACCAAGGGTAGGGATGTGAGGTCCCGAGCACACTTGTGCCATGTTCGGTGGATGTTATTCTTTCTCCGTCTGCTGCTGCTGCTCCGACTGTGGCTATTGATAACAGGACAGCGTTATGATGATTAATTTATTCAAAAACTGTCAATAAATAGTCACAGCCGGTTGCGGTGTAGCACATACGCTTTGATCTCGTTCTGATGATGAGAGTGGCCAGTGTTTTGCCATCGTTTTGTGATGATTCCAGGATGAGCTAACAGCTGTGAAATCGAAGGAAATTTCATCAAATAGGTTGGAATATAGGAAGTAGAAGTTGTAATGTCTTCCAAAATCCCAGAACTGATTGTAATTTTAAAAGTAGCCTATAAGAAAAACCATATGTTAATTAGATTCTAAGATGAATTAATTCTATCAAAGCAAAACCTTTCAACAATGGTTGCCAATCCCTGAAATGTCCAAGCATCCTGAAGTTCTGTTATGTTTCACCGCCAGATGGGACTACAACCACGCTGCGATGAACTATGATTGATTTATGTTTTGGCATAAAGTTGTGGGTTTGCCTTTTGTTCTTCTCTTTTAACGATACTCTTAGTCCTGTTAGACTGTTCATGTCTTCATCAATGCTGTAGGCATAAGATCTTTGAGGGCGCTTTGCCATGCAAAATTGTACGTCTCTTCATTAAATGAACTTCTTCGTTCATGTTCAGATAGGCTATCAAACATTGCCTAAGCTCCACTTCTACGAATTTTGTAGTGGGCTTTGGCAACATTTGCAGTCTCCCGTAACACCCATAAACCCGCTTGTGTACCGGAATTCTAAACTATACCACACGGAAGCGGTTTTGCAGCGTGCCACTGAGCAAACATTGCACGCGCGAGTCGTCCAGCTGCCGATCGAAATCGAAACGCTGCGTGGCCGCCCACACAGCCGTCCCAAAAAGTTATGAAATCAATTCTCCATCTATCATCTATCTCGCAGGCTCTCTATCTCTATTTCAATCGTGCCGGGGGTCTTTGATTTCAGCGAACGCTTAATTTAGCACTTCAGCACTCGGAGCACTCGAAGGCAGAGCGCGGTCAGCACGGGGGAGTTTGCACGAGTTGGAATTCCACTTCCAGTTGGAAGGTTTTTTTTCCTCTTTCCCACTGCACTGCTAACAGTCCGTTTCTCAATCGACTGCTTTCTTTTCGTAATCCTTTGGAAAGACAGCATTGCTGGCGCGCACCACTTGTAGGGGTAGCATATGTGGCAGGAAAACGGTTCCAACCGGTAGCGAAGAACGCCAAGCGCTTGGCCCATTCGGGGTCTCGTAAATCGTCCAGAGGCTTATCATTATTTCGTTTAGTCTGAAGGAGGCATTAGTGTTTGGTTATATGTTTCCCCGTCTAATGGTTTGCGCGCCCCGACTGCCACAAATGACGCTGAGGGTTTTGTTCCATTTCGACCAAATTGGAATGGAATTTTACATAAGTCTGCTGGTAAGATCTTAAAAAATGGTCATTAGTTATGTCGTTTGGTGATCTTCTGATGGCAAGATTTTGTATTTTTAAGCTTTCAATAAATTATCGATCATTTTGCTAGCTAATCAACTGTTATCGTTGATCACAATCAGAAAGTTCCAATTTTATTTTTTCGTTCAGTTTCCCAACATTTACAGATTAAATTATCAAATTCGTTATTCTTAACTCCGTTAGGGAAAAAATGTGGACATTTTGTTCATAGCATACATCGCCAAACCTATAAAAGAATCCCAGGAAGTAGGTTGCAGTTTCGCATAATGCACCTTTCCTTCTTGGAGAGGTACAAAGACGGAGCATTCAACAGAATTCAACAGAAAAAAGACACACCAAAGCGCTTCCCTTCTCCGCACGGTTTCTCACCAGCGTGTACTTGCATCCGGCCATAAATGTCATTGATCGATTCACATCATACAACGCAAACGCACAGTCGCGCATTTTTTGCCACCCTTTCCCATTCCTTTCCCTGTTCGCACCCAAACCGCGAACATTCCCTGGATGGTCATTTAAACGGCCCCTACTTCACATTCCGCATCCCAACCAGCAGCGTTAGAAGCATTGCCCATAAACGGTGCTGCACACGTTGCTGCCCAGCCAACAGCCAAACACACCGTGTGTTTGTGTGTGTGTGTGTCGCCTGGCACATACCTTTGTCAAAGTGCATTGTGATCGCGCAGCATCGCTTCTTCCGACTCGTACCGAGGCGTCACGAACTCGCCGAAACCCGTACGCGAAAAGTGCCGTTTTTATTGCACAGTTTCTGCTGTGGCGCGGCCGTGAGGCTGTTCATCTATCACGCGGGCACGCGAATTGCTGGGACGAAGAGAAGAGTTGTGAACAGCCACCATGACACTGATAATGTCACTATAACGGTCAGCGCTTTTGTGCTGCGCGTTCCGATGCTTTATGAAGGACACGCGGGAAAACGAGTCTTGGTCTTGTCTCCACCATCGATGACTATCGATCCGACTTATGCTTTCGAATTAGAGTTAGGGGCAGCTGAAATAAAGGAAGGGATTGGAGGACGAGAACATCGCTGCACTCCCGGTGCTCTCCCATTTCTGGTCAGCACGGAAACGGGGACAAAGCAGCCGGTTCAGAGGCGCAAAGCCTCAATGATGCTTCATAATGTTCCTTGGATCTTGGTATCTTGGGAATAACATACATCACTTGATGGTCCCGTATCTTCAATCGACCACTGCAAATGAATGAATGAAGAATACTGTTCAGTGCAAACGAGATCTCATTACGCACACTGGAAGTCGTCAATCGTCAAGTCATCGAGTAGTTCCTACCGGTTGCGAATGCCAACACAATGAGGTGACTTGTATCCCCGGGCACGCATCCACATGTTTCACAATGCGCAACCCGTTCAAGGTCTTCTGTGCGATCGAAATAACGACCGGGCAAGCCAAATAATTCACTCCCAGGTGCTAATCGGTTGTCATTTGATCGCTCACCTGTGCTTACCAATGCCCAGGTGGGTTTTGTAAATATTTTTCACAAACTCTCCAAAGCCCTGCCCCAGCACAAACAGCTGTGAGCTATCCCGTGGAGGTGGAGAGTTAGCTGAGTTGAATGAATTCAATTCACACTGCCGCAATTTTGTGCTGCCAATATTGTTCAACAACATTTTCACTCCGGTCACAAACAGTTCAATTAACAACTGAAGGCGACCTGAGCATTTTGATCGCGTTACACCACACCGTGCGGCCTCTCGGGTCCTACCTTTTTGTGTGATTGGAATTCAAGGCTTTTGTAAGCTCCTCGAATCCGGTCCAATGGGTGTGTGTGTATGTGTGTGTATTTGCTCATTCCGTGCCTGGTCGGTGCCATATGGACACTTCAGAGAGTTGGTGAGAGTTCCGAAATGAAGATAAAAACCGGTAGACACCCTCGGGTGGATTAGAACCCTTTCGGGATTTTAAACTCCGGCCTGACCTACTTTCCGGAAGGGCCCATTTCAACAACCCGCAAGTACTTTGGCATGCGGATTATCTCCGCCAATCAGGGGAGGCCCTAATGCCCTAAGCCCTACGCAGAAACTGATTCCGCTTGCAACACATACACACACACTTTGTAACTCTCGGCCATTAAGCGGACGCCGAATGATAAATGCACCACTTAAACGCCTTTACCATTTTGAGCGCCCCCTAGCGGAGCGCCTAGATCCGAGATCTTGTTCGAGCCGTGATTGGTGCAGGTGCGCAACAGTGGGATGTGGAAATGATTGGAACTAGCTATTAAAGTGCACACGATTGCAGAATGGACATCTTGAGGATGTCTTATTTTTCATCGAGTGAAAATTACATCTTCTCTTCCACGTTGATACAAAACATTTTAAAGGCCTTTTCGTTACAAAAGAAGACAAGGGAGAGAGTGAGAGTTTCAAGCTAATAGCAAGCGTCTCAATTAAATACATCTTACAGGGCGAACGTACTGTCCTGTCACACTTTCACGTCTCTATTTTACGATACCTGCCGGTGCATCTGGTAGATGTGCAATGTGTGTTCCACCTTTAACGTCTATAATTGACGGATGACGGTGATTTTCTCCCCTTATGGTGAGATTGGCGAACCATAATCATTAGGCCCATCCATCTATCGAATCCGCCGCCGATCGGTGCAATTTTTTGGGGAAGGAAAGTGGTCACTTCCATCACAACAGGGATGATAACCGGGATGAGGTTTCAGTTTTATAAATAATCACAATCACCTCCACATCATCCACCCGGTGCCCGGCAGTTTGATCGTTGACCTGTTGCGCTTTCGAAAAGTGTGGGAAAATGTACGTTACTGCACACGAAAACCAGCGTCGGAAGAGAAGCAACAGCATGAAAGCACTCCCCTCCCGGTGACTTGTCAATGGACGTCGGGAAGACGTGTATGTGTCTGGTTTATTTCAAGCATTGGCACCTCACCTTCCCCATTTCGGGCAGACATTCTGGAACAATGCCAAAAACCTATCCCGTCTTTTTTGACTCGTGACGCGCGCGTGTTGTCTGTCGATGATAATCAGCTGCCCTGTTGCCTCGATGTTCGCGGGCTGATGTGACAGATAATCGTTACATAAACTCTTGGGCATGCCCCGACTGCATCGTAACTCCACCGGCCACCGGTCTAGACCGGTGGCTTCCGATATTCCTTCAGCGCATACAGAGCGAAAGCAGAAGGGACAGGAAATGATGTTCGAAACACAACGACATCCGTTGACAAATGGGTGGAAAATTGGCACTGTCGTTGACGGGAACTTGTGTTCACTTTGACGGGTGTGATCGATTGGCTGGAATGGAGCTTTTAGAGCAAAGTGAGGTGTAATAGTTTGTGGCTCTAATCTGTTTTCTATATCTGCTACCGGTGTTCATAAACCTGTTGGTGTAAAAGCGTCCCTTCTAGCTGCTCGTCATGCACGAAAAACGCGCGCCAAAACCGCAATTCAAGCTTATCGTTGAACATCTTGAAAAAGTTCACGATTGTCTCACGGCGCGAAAAGTACCCTTAAAAGGGGTTTCGCGATTTAAATCTCTGCTGATGGGTCGTGTCATCACGCTCGTTGTTTGCCTGCTCCAAAGATGATACCCTCCAGCACAGCGTCAAGCGAGATTCAAATCAAAGTTTTATCGAACTGCTTCTTCGGAGTGCCCTCCAGCTGTTGAACCGAGTTGCTACCGAATGGTTTCTACATTAGCTTCCCATATTGTGCACTTCCATCCCCCCCCCCTTCCCCTGGTTGCATCGTTAGCATTTGTCTCCCATTCCATCCCCCCCAAGTCCACAACACATGCCACTGCTCTAATGGCAGCATTATAGTAAAATCTGTACTCCAGAAGCACAGATTGCATTTCGCCTTCAGGCGTTGGTAGTGGGATGCGTTTGCTGGGCGTGATTACTTTTGCAGACGTTTTGTTTTCCTGGCCGCATCCACCCGGCCAATATGGTGGATGATTGTCTACGTTGTGCCGTTGTGCGTGGAAAATTGAGACTCTCGTTGTTTTCCAACTCGTGACTCTCATCTCACATCGCTGGACCCTGGGGAGGGTGATGTGTGGCAGTGTATGACCTACATTCCGTCGGGTTTTCCTTGAGTGGCTGACGAGATGATGCTTGGCAGAGCGATGTGTTTATGGCGTTTTTTTCGGGCTGGGAAATTCAATCGTACATCGTGATCGGATGTAAAGTTATTTTATAGATCATCTGTTGGGAGACTTATTTTGTGAGAATTATGACACGACGATGCTCTGGAAGTTCTGGATAATGGATTAATGTGGGATATTCCTAAATCCATTTGTAATTTCATTAAGTTATAGATGACATTACCGTATGGAAATTACTTCTTGTAAATAGCTAATGTAGCGCATATTAAATGGAACTTAACTTCACTATCACGTACAAATTTAATCAAAATTTAATCCAATCTTCCACTCACGCGAAGTGAACTCCATTTCGTATCGATCGGTATATCGTTACCCACCGCTATCCTACCTTTTGATCAGCCGCGGTAACAAATTCATTTCGCCTCGCTACATCTGGAACTCGCCAGCTCGTGTAACGACAGGGGGTGATTTGCTGAAAATTAGGCGACGGCACTGTTGCATTGCGTTGTCGCCCGGCAGCGGCGCTCGTCGATTAGATCTTCCCCAGCGTCCCGTGGTCGTGCCCGTGGAGCATCCTCGCCCCAGCGGGGTTACCCAGCGGGATGCACCTGTTTCTGTAATGTAATGTGATAGGGATCTTTCGTTGCAAGCTATCACGCTGCTTATAAAGACATACTTTTCTCTCTATCCGTTCACACACCCATACGCTTGGCTCAATTTCATCGCCCGCAGCAGCCCGGTGGTGGTGATGTGCGATGTGCAGGCACTGGTACAGTAATGAACCATGGAAAACGGCCATCTCTTCCGTAGCAAAAGAGCACATTAGCTGCCCGTTTGCATGAAGATCATGAATGCCAAGCGACAGAGAGTGAGAGAAAGGTCTCGGACGGTTTCACGAGGTACCAGCGTTGTAACGCACCCCGAACGAGGATTTTTTGAAGGGGACTTTGACACACTGCGAAAGCCGTACCGTTGGCATATATGAAATGCTAATTTTGGCACACATTGCGACAGATGACAAATGCCACAGACCTTACGAATCGCTTGAATAACGTCAACTGAGGGAGAGCAAAGAGGGAGCACATAAACATATTTAGTGTGTTTCATCGGATTGCGTTTGGGGTGTGAACCAGCGTGATGTTGGAATTCCTGGGCCAATGCTGGGATCTTGCTTTTTTGGAGCTATTTTTAACATACTTCTTGGGGCACTAGTTTCATTTTGTTCAATCTAACTACTTCAATGCACATACCGATTCTTCATTCATGAGATCCAAGATTAATGACACAAAGCGCGCCCCTTCGAGGTAGGTACGCTGGGATGTGATGCAGCTACGATGAGGTCACCGATTCGACTCACCTCATGCCCCTGCGGGCTGAACAATCGATCAATCTTGCACCGTGTGCACCGGTGATGTGCAGCGTGATCATGCAGGGAGGTCTCGATAAGGGTGTTGGAAAATCTCTCACACGAACGAGCACCGTGTGTGTGTGTGTGCCGGCTTAGATCATTCACATTAATTATGCATCATTGGAGCACGGAGCGCAGCAGCAGTAGTAATGTTGCTCCTTAATTGCACCTATGACCGTGGATGACTCGCAAAAGCAACGCCTTGGAGGTCATGCCTTGTTAGGTGGGCAAGGTTACGGTACGGCAAGGTACCTTTGTGCTTAGGATATTTTCTGATTTGCCTTCTCGCGTGTGTGCTGAATTCTGTTCTGATATGATTGCTATTCTTATTCACAAAACACACACACAACAAGCACGGCATAAGAACGAAGTCGTCCGTTGTTCTGCTTGTACAACATCCCCAGACATTCGCGTGCATCATCTCGCGCTGATGCTCGAGTGCTGGTGCATGAGAACAAAAGTGTGAAACATACCCAGTCAATGTTGTCAAGATTATGATACAGGAAGAGCAAGGAATAGGGCAAGCACATGTCATCCGTGCTCGACAACACAAGTTCGCCACACTTCCAAGAACACCAACCGGGGACGCTCTCCAAACAAACGCTCCCTACCAAACGACCATGCTCACAGAACCGTGTTGACAATTTTCATACGATGTCATCTTCACACCCAGTGCCTTGCGCCCTTGCCTCTTGCAACTGCTTGCACAATTCGCGCAAAAACCGCACATACTCCAGCAAGAGAGTACGACTTTGTGTCGCGTGGTTAACTTCTTGTAACGAAAATCCGTGACTCTTACCGCGCGAAGACGACGACGGCAAATGGTGCTGCACCGCCGCACGAACTGGAGAAAGGCTGAAAGCATCAAGGCGCACACCGCATGCATATTTCATGACACAAGTCGCGGAAAATTTGCCACGTTCCAAGTGTGCCTGCTGCTCTCTTGGAGTTGTTTGAGACGACGGAGGCTGAGGCTCAGGTCACAGTGCGCGGAGATAAGATAAAAAGCACCTCCGGGGGAGTGTAGTCCACACACAGACACAGGGCGCACGGTGGATGAAATGTCAGACATTGGAGACTTCTTGGAGCTTCGGAGCTGCTCGGAGGTTTGCTGCTGTAACCTGCGACCTGGTCAACGAAATGGAAAGCCTTCGGTCACGACGCGCGCGCTCTGGACGGCGCAAATTATGCGTGGACGCTATCGAAGGCTGCTAGCAGTTCCTTGTCGGCTATCGATCATCGGTCGTGCCGCCCTTGGGGTCCAGCGCACCCAACCAGCCCCGAACCAGCGGAAAAGCTCGCTGTGTGTGTGTTTTATTTTTCCCAAAAGGTCGGTGAAAGGTGGATGTCCGGAGTTTCGCTATCGCGCCGGGCCCAATTTGCATTTATGCCAACCTTTACCACCTCGTTCGGGTGGCCGATTTGCGTGCCGGCCCCGTAAAGTCACGCTTTAGCGCCGCCAAATCTTTGCTGCTTTTGGTCTTGTTTTATTTTTGCCAAAAGGAAATGACGAAGAAGGTGGCTAGAAAATGAATACCCCTGGTGAGGATGGAGGCTGCGCCGCTGGGTCGGAATTGGGGATTATTTGTAAATTGCAGTCGTCCACCGGCGGCGGCGCTGCATTCGTTATCCGTTAAAAAAGCGTGATCTTCCGATCCAGCGGTTGGCGTTTGAAATGACTTTATTAGCGTTAACTCATTACCGGGAATGGGGAGGGAGTGCTTCATTTAGGGCTGGAACTTTCCATTTTGCCTTTCAATATAAAAATTAAAGCACGGAGTTCCGGAGTTTACCTTTTACCGTAACTCCTTGAATCAATACAACCCATTAAAGCGAACCGCACGAGCGAAACAAATTCCAGACAATCAAGCCACACCACACACACAATACCTTGCGAATTCGCAATATTTACGTGTGAAAATGTGTAAATTGTTTTGCAAAAAAAGACTCGTTGTGTTTTTGGAGCTCGGATTGGTTTGTTGTCATCCCGAAATAAATTACCCGATGGCCCATGGCAGCAACCCCATTTTAGGAGATCGCATGGTCTTCGTCCCGGGTCTCTCCGCGCCTCACTTCAGGTGAGTTTGTTTGATGTAGCTTTTATTGCATTTAACGCCTTTTACGGGCCGCGAAACCATCAACCCTGCGCCCGGTCGTGTTGGACGGCACCAAATACTGGGGCGCATCATAATGTTGCCGTGTAAATAATGGTCACGAATAATCCACAATTACGTGCGGCAAATCTCTTGCCCGCAATTGAATGGTTTTGTGGGCGCTTTGGACGAGAAGGTCTCTGCGGTGAAGACAAGATGACGATTTATGCCAACAAAAAGCCCTCTCCCGACCAAAATCAACCGACCAAAATAACGCCCCGCTGGTGCGTGCTCAAGCATTCCAAACATCATTAAACCGAGCAGCTCGGTCGCAGAAACCATTTCCGCTATTGGGCGCCACTGACTGACGTGAAGACTGAAAAAAAATCAAAAGAAAACAAACAAAAACGCGCACCCCAAAAAGACTCCCAACCCATCGACCGAGAGCGGTGCAAATGTGATAAGTGTTTGGCAAGCTGAACCATAAGGGCTCCGAATCCGAACAATGAAATCGACTCACTCAAAGTTCCGTGTTTACACTTACACTCCCTCCGAAAGAAAAAACAAGTGCCATTGCGCAACAAGAGGTACCACGTGGTTTCGAATGGGAGCTTTAAAAAGCAACACTATAGCAACCACAAAAAAACCCACCAACCAACTAATCAAATTTGAAGACTTCAACGGGCGACACACGCGGGCGATTTCATATCAGCCCTCGGGCATCTGTCGCAAGCTTTCAAAAGCACACGCAGCTCTATAAAATCGTTTCAATTTTATCGAATTATTGCATCGCGGCACGAACGAAGAGTGGCGCGAGCAGCAGCTCCGATCTTGTCAAACTAGCTTCCCAAGGTCATTGCGAATGTGTGCCTGGTGCCGTGACCAGGATATGGACGCAGGCACGAACCTTTGTGCCTCTTTGGACGTGCACGTTCGGCGCCCAAAGTTCGCCAGCGAAACACACACACACGGTTGATTGATTATCGTTTGCCACCGCTGTCAACACTGTCCGAACGGATTCCAGGCGATTTGCGGACGATAATTTGTGTGTCCCCCTTCCAAAACTGAAAGAAGAAGAAGAAAAAACAAACGCACAAACAGCGGCCACCGGCAGCGAAATGTCAAATGGAAGCATTCATACGTCAAACGGTCACAAAAAGCGGGGCTGATCTTAAATCGATCACTTGGAAGTGTTTGTGCCGCCTTTTCGGGGGTTTGATGTCGTCAACATCGTTAGCAACTCGGCCATGCGCCTCCAATATCTTGCGCGGGGACTAGCAGGGATGGTGATAGCGATGAGTTTAGATTTCAAATTAACG
Organism: Anopheles arabiensis; assembly: GCF_016920715.1. Classification (NCBI taxonomy): domain Eukaryota; kingdom Metazoa; phylum Arthropoda; class Insecta; order Diptera; family Culicidae; genus Anopheles; species Anopheles arabiensis. The sequence goes on from NC_053518.1 coordinate 32,539,407, forward strand.
AACCCGCGCACCACCACCTTTGCGTCCATCCCTATGCGTGATAAGTGTGTGTTTGTGCGTGTATATAGCGTGCGGGTGTGCAGGTGTGCGAGCTTTCTCGAGTAGTGTAAATTAACATCCATTAAAGATCAGGCTGACGATCGCCTATGCGATCAACAGCTCAACAGCCTCGGGGTGGAAATAAAACTGTAGAAGAAAGCATTAGAAAGAGCCCTCCCGATGAATGAAATTGTATCTTCACCCCTTCCGCACGTCCCTTCAACGCAACATCTAATTAAATGTATGATAAGTAATCTAATGCCGTTTTTTCTCTCTCTCTCTCTTTTATTTCTCTTTCCAGGTGAGTATTTTGCCCTAGTTACATTGCATTTTGTAGTCGCAGGCGTTCGAAGGAACGTGTGAATCGCTTGTGTCAAGCGGTCCGAACACGAATCACGACACGAGGAAAGGCCGGTCTCGGGGTGGGTAAGTTAAAGCAGAAGCCCCATCGAGAGGCACCGAAACAGTAAATGTCTTTCGATCGATCGAGTCGCATGTTTTATGCATTTTAGAACGGGAGGGGGCGTTTTTTACGGGGCAAGAAAACTTCAACGCACCATTCAACGTTATGAATACAGAGGGTGAGGGAAATAAATCCAATTTTTAAGAGCCCTATGCGTTTGCATGGCTTAATGAGGGAATTGTTGAAATGGATGTTTGTTATCGTCCGTACAGCCCATTACGGATTTAATACGCATCATTGCATCGATTATGTTGTGTTCGCTTGGGTTCTCTCTGCTCCAATCACTGCCATGTATGGACAAACAAATCTGCGTCTAATGAGCGTTGGTGCGATGGCAGCCATAGATGAAATTGTATTAGAAACTAATCGTTCAATTTCTTTCCCCTTTACCCTAAAAACGATGGAGGAAGCTTTGTCTAGTTTTCATCTTCATCATCATCACCACCACGTATCATCTGCGGGGCTGTTTGTGTGTTTGTGTTACCGTTAATCTGATATACCATTTTGAGACCGCAACACAACCTTCACACCCACTTTCTCCAAACGCTGCGCACTGCACATTGTGCGTGGTGGCGGTGGTGGATGTGCATTGGCATCACCACAGCATCGAGCATCAACACAATCTGCCAGCATAACCGAGTGCTGGCAGCATGATCACGGCGGCAGCAGTACCAGCAGGGAGAGACTGTGTGTGTCACGAGGGCATGAGCATATCCGCCTGGCCTCATAGACCCTCCCCTGGACCTTCTAGACATGATGCTTCTTGTTTTGCTACCGGTACGGTGCGCAGGGCAGAAATATGCTTAGCTCGCACACGCACACACACACACACACACACACACACACACACACACACACACACACACACACACACACACACACACACACACACACACACACACACACACACACACACACACACACACACACACACACACACACACACACACACACACACACACACACAAACACACACAAACACACTCACACACACACACACACACACACACACACACACACACACACACACACACACACACACACACACACACACACACACACACACACACTGTTGCATAGAAATATGTTGGATAGAATATGTTGCACAAACGCAACGGGGAACGGTAGGCCAGGGGACAACATAAAAAAACATAGTTCCACTGTGCCGCAATTGCAGTTGCCGCTCACGTACTTCGAGAACGTCGCCGTCGTCGCCGATGTTGTTGCCACTGCTGCGGGCTCCGTTGCGCGATCTTTGCCTGATAGCGCAACGTTTATGCTGGTGTGTGTGTGTGGGAAGGGTCGTGATAGAGGTGGTTTGTGCGGACAAAGATCTGTCCGTATCTAGCAAGGGCCCTACGCCTCCTAATACAGACACATGCGGACCATTTAGAGCGCCATGAGCGCTACGGGACTATGGGAACAAACTGTCCGCAGTGGAATGACAAACGGATGAGCATGTTGTTCCAATTAGTAACATATTAAGGGACATTTAATTATGAAGTATGATGCTGTAACATAAAAAATGTGATTTTGATTCTTTGAGATACAAAATAATTTAAAGCAAAAATATCCAATAGAAACCATAGTGCAAGCGGCAAACGAACTTTAATTTCCCATCCAGCTGGAAAAGTGGTACATACAGTAGATAACAGCGAGAAGGGGGCAAAACATCCCTCTTTTAATAGTTTCATTCGCTTTCTTTCCCTTTAGAGCGGCTAACTGCACATCGTTCTATTTCTCCACTCGAACCGTTTCGAAGACAGCAACACGATTCGGATTGATTTTCTGCCCCACGAAAGAAAATCAATTTCTTCCTATCCGTTCACCCCGACACCGAGCTGTGTTGGGCTGTGTAAAACAATAAATTCTTTTGCAACGAACGATTGCCACTTTTCTTGTTGGATTAGAAGGCGTCGTTGGCCTGTGCAGAACATAACCCTACCTAATCTGCATCGCTTTGCGGCAAACGGATTATGCAAATTGCGGATGGAAGGGGGGGGGGTTGCATCCAATTGCAGGCAACGTGAGTGTGTCGCTTGCCAAAGGCAAAACTCTAAATGCATGTCAGCAAAAGTCGTTGACACACGAGAGGCTCCGGCAAACATAACTACTTTTTAGTTAGTGTTTTCCAATTTTTGCCCAAAATTTGTAGTGAAAGAAAGTGTCTTCTTTCCATTTCCCCGCTGCGTCCAACCCTGTGTCACATTTTATGCTCGCACTCATTTTATGTGGAAAGCCAAACGAACATAGCGCACCCGCACAAACACACAGCGCCGCCCGCCCATCATCGTGTACGTGTTGCATAAAACTTTTGCCCCACTGCAGCAGGCGAGTTTCTTCAGCTTTCCACCAGCGGGAACAATGTTGCAGTACCACACACAGACACTTGCGTAGAAATTCTACAACCGATCGCGTTTTTCCTCTTCTTGCTGCAGTCCTTTTCACGAAGGGTTTTTTTTTGCTCCTATTTGCCCTCAAACGACAAAGGATGGCTTTTAATTTTTGCTTTCCCTCGTTTTTATGTGTCGCTTTGCCCGGTAAATAATAGAACCGGTGCCCCGGCGGGTGGGCCCTGGGATGGGTGGTAGTAGTGTGCATACATTTTCTTTTGCTATGTGCAAAAAAAGGACATGGCCCGTGTGCCGTCTGTGGCCTGTCTAGACTCGGGCGGAAAAGCTCGCAGGGTTTTTCCCCTTTCCCAGCTAGACGAACTTTTGTTCTGTTCGGGAAGCCCCGGAGGGTGTTGTGGAAAAGTTTATGTTGCATTGTACGTATATGCACCATGCTTTATGCACCATTAGATCCATTATTCGCTCCTTTGTTGGTAGCGTTTGGAATTTAAGTGTAATTTTCTTTTTAAGCTCCACTCTTTGTGACTTTATTACGATTTAAAATTATTAAACGATTTAATTTGAGTTTTAAATACAACAGGAAACGATCGTACACGCCTGTACGGTATTGTTTTGAATCCAAAGAGCAGTCTTGTTGGTGTGTGTAGCGTTGTGCATCGTAGTGTGTGTGTTATATTTTCGAATTAAAAATCATTCTCTTCCCAAAAGAGCAAAATCGAAATGCTCTCTTTTGCTCCCTTTCGGACAACAAGCGAGAGAGAAAGAGAGCGAACATGCCCTTTTAGCGCAATGGGTGCTGAGCGCAAGGAGGACAGCAAGCAAGCACAGTGAGAGCGCGCGAGAGAGAAACGAAACAGCTCTCTCCATTTTCGATCCACCGGCAGGGGCTAGCAACTCTTGATTTAGCAGAATTTCGTGGGTTTACATAAATCAATGAATATTTCAAATTAATTAATTGTTTTCAGAAATAATTCTCAAACAGCAAATATTTTTTGAAATTAAATTGAGTTAAAATTTCCAAAAATATTATATCTCTATCCCATAAAATGGCTAATATCGCCCTCATGTTGTTGTTGTTTCTCTTGCACACCCCTGCACTATGGGACCGCGGCCAGCTGGTCACAATTCCGGCACAGCTCCGGTACACCGCACACAGCGTACACACAGTTATTCGCTTTCTTATTTTTCTTGCGTTAGGACGCACGGTCCGTCGGTGTGTGCTGTACGTCGCGTCGTTGTTTTTCTACGTTTTCAAGAACGAAGCTTTACTTTCACGCCGATTATGGGTAATGTTGTGGTGCTGCGTTTTACCGTTTAGTGATCTGTGAGCAAATAATCACAATTTGTGTAGATTTGGTTTAATAGTTTCGAAGTTTTCTTGGAAGAAGCGCTGCGCCGCGTTAAGCGATCGCGCTCCAAGTCCCGCGTTCTTAGAATGATCGCTTCGTGTGTATCGTGTGTTTTGTGATGCGGGGCCCAGCAGCATTAGAGGCGCAAATTTCTGTTTGTGCAAGTGGCATTGTGTTGGCTCAAATGTTGGCTAGCTTTTTTCTTCCAAGAATTTAGTCGGAATGTGTAGCGCGTGTTGTTGAAATGTTGAAGGGCTCTCTCGCGCAGGGCGCGCGATCGTTTGATGTTTGATGATGAGCACGCTGGCAGAGGTGCTGAGATGGTGGTTGTGTTTCGTGATAACTTCCCGCTCGTGATCGTGCAAGGCGTGTGTTACCTTGAAATTGATTTGTCTCCGGATCGTTTGAGTGAGAAGCGTTGAAGCCGTGCGTCTCTTCTACAGCGGGTGTAGTGTTGTGTGTTTTTAGTTTTTTGCTGACGATCATTCTCCGATGATTGAAGGCCGCCGTGAATGCTTTAGAATATGATGATGCAAAAAACAACAACACAAAGGGTGAAGAAAGAAGCAAAAGGAAGGGCGAGGGCCCCTTGCTTCACGCTGCTTCCCGTCTGGTGCAATCAGAGAGGCCTGTGTTAATTTCATCAATAATTGACGACAATCGGTCGCGTATCGAGAGTGGCTGTGCGTAACCCTGCGTGCTAAGGTTCGCCTGATTAATTCTGCCGGATACTGGCGCTCTCCCGCGCGAGATCACCAGTGTGCGGGAGAATGAGAGCAAAAATCGAGCGCGGAAGAGATAGAGCAATGATAAAGAAGATAATGCCGCTGTGTGTTGTGCCCTGCCGTCCGTGTTCTCAGCGTGCTGTGCTCGACGTTTTATTGCTGTCATCGTCGTAGAAGTTGTGCGAGCGAGCGAACGAGAAACACATAAACACACACTGAAACAACACACACACACACACACACACACACAGAAATCGTCCCGCGGGAAGATCATAATCGTTCACAACCCCTGGATGTGTAACGTGGCGATTGGGGTGGAAGTGCGCGCGTGTGTGTACGCACCACCGCCACTACCACTCTGCCGATCGATCGATCTATGCGTGCGCGTTTGTTGTGTGTTGGTGCGCGAGTTCTACGAGTACGTGATGCGTAAATGACAGGAATACGAGAACACGCGCGTCACACAACGCGTAGAATCGACGAAATGTGGAAACCAACTTTATCGAAACAGAACCCAGCACAAGCACCGCCGGTCTCGATCAACCTCTCCAAGGATAGTTCAGATCATTAGAGGGACTAGAAGTAGGGGACTCCTTTTCTGGAGTTCGCTTTGCTCTGTCTACAATTAATGCGTTTTCTTTAAGCCATTGGAAATTATGTTGTGATACGAAGTCGCTCTCCCTCTCTCTGTCTTTTTGGTCTCTTACATCTTGTCCGGTTTGTCTCCATCTCCTTTCCATCCGTCCGTCTTGTTTTTTTGTTGAAGAAGTTGGTCAATTATTCAAGTGGAATACACCCCGAGTTGGAGTGGTACGGAGCAGGAAACGCTCTTCCTCTACTGTACACGTCGCCACCACTATTATTCAAATTGGAAGAGATTAGAAGAAAAAGGGACGTCCAAGAAGAACCACGAAGAGCGTTCCAGCCGACAGGTACTTCAGGAAGCCGACCCCGGTGTATGTCGGACATCTTGACTACAAGCGTACGCACGGAAAATCTCCAGAAAACGAAAAGGGGAGTAATGTTTTGATTTTGGATGTTTTGGAGGACGTTCGACCTGGCCTGTGGCTTGGCCGCTGATGATCCTGCGTACGGGAAGGTTTAAAACCGGTTTGCCGTTGAAATGGTGTGGTGATCGATTCGTACCACGCTCTGGTCACAACCGGGGCCCTTAAAGCCCAGGTCTTCTAGAAGTTGGAGTGCAGAAGATGAGGTCGTTCCAGTGTAAAATCCCCAACCGCTTACGATAGAGATAACTTCCTTCAGGAACTCTATTTGAGCGCTTGAAGATCTTCTGAACTGGTGGAGCAAATAAAATCAAAGTAATTGATTTCCATCACATGAAAAGCACATGAAGCGTGCTTATCGGTTTGAAATCTGGGGCCCACAGCAGAACAAGAAGCATCAGATTTCGGCAGCCAGATTTGCTGCTGCTCCCGAACAAACGAGCCTGTTGTCAGGAAGCTGGATTGGGCCCAGATTGGATAATCGTTCTGGTCCAGCACCGAACATCGAACATTGTAATGTTTTATTTATTTTGTGTCTACCACAATAAACCGTTTTTTTTCGGTTGGTAGTCTTGGAGTTTGGAGCGTTTGCTTCAGCGCGTTCTGCTGCGCTTATGATTCTCTCCCCTCCTGATTGATCATGTTCAGTGTGTAACAGTGGAAGATCGTACCAGACCGATATCTCCGGGGAATTGGGTGTTGTTTGCGTTTCTCAAACTGCCCAATGCGTGTCGTGCGTGTGTGTAGAAGGAAAAGCGATTAAATTTATGAGTCTTTGATTGATCATTTCTTCGTACACGGGTGAACTCAAACAAGGGGGAACTCGTCTTCCAACAAAAAAAACGTTTATTGGAAGATCCTTAACGCGATCTCTGCTTCTTATTTGCTTTATTTTACACCCGAAAGACACACACAACTAAGCAGAGATGTTAAAAAAAGGTGGAGAAAAGCAGAATTTTATTCAGGTATTCCTGTGTCGTCATTTACGGTAAAGGTCATGTTGGTGGCCTCCGCTAGCAGCAACGGCCGCAAAGTTTGGCTCGGGTTCGGAAACTAAAAGAGACACACACCAATGTTCATCCGCAATTATTAGTTGCATTTTGTGCTCTCCTGGTTCTTTGCTGGTACTTTTCCACAAGCGCCTGAGAGAATGATTTATGCTTCTTGGTGTGCTGACGAAAAGCGCACATCGGCCCCGTCCAGGTAAGAACTTACCGGATCGGTCAATGGACGCAGCACGAAAAGTGCAATCCTCGCTTTGCTCGCTGTCTTGCTGCGTGTTATGACTTTATTTTATGACTTTTGGACGAGTCATCACCTCGAAAGCGATTGGATATTGCCCTGGGTTGTAAGGGTTTTGTGTGCAAATTGCACTCGGAAGATCCAAACATCTTGTTCGAGCTCCAGCTGTGAGCAGGCCCTGTAGACTTGGGATCTGGCTGTTGAAAATAGATGCTTGGAACACACAAGAGGATGCTGCTGCCGTTCGCCGGTGCAATAAAGAGTTTAATGTTCGCCCTTAGAGCAATTCGCTGCACCGCAAGATCATATTCAAGCTCTTACGGACGATGCCGTACGTCGGGTTTGGTTTACCATTTGTCGACAAGAGACCTCCGCGAAGACGCCACCCTTTGATCCGGGTGAAACCACATCCCTCTCCGAATCGTTTTGGGGAACATCGCGAGACGTACGGCGAAGGTGGCCTGGATCTATTTCACAGCCTCCACTGCCGCCTCACATCCGGCATGAATTTAACCCTCCTTGAGGCGCGTGGTCAACTCGCGCCTGAAAAATATTGACCGATCGCTTCCGGCAGGCCGGACTGCAGCCGCCGTCGCCACGCCGGCCGAAGGAAATTCATATCCAACTGACCCCAGCGGAAAAACGCTTCCGGACAGCGAGCGGGCGAGTTGTGGCGAGACCGTTTGACCCAAATATGAAACGTTAATATTGTGCCTCATGGGTGGAAAACTCGGGGAGGAAAGAATTCAATATTTTGAAGCCAGAAGGAATTTGGTTGGTGGGCCAACTGGACGCAACCAAACAGGAGGGCTCCCGGTGTCTGATGTAGGATAAATAAACCGTGAGGCAGAAGGATGACAAGGGAGAGCTATATCCCGGATACGCATAAATTGAGAGGGTGTGTGATGCAGTAGGCACTGGGAGAGGGCACAGAGGAATTAAACACAGACACAGTCGACAGTATCTCGCAGTAACCGCATTATGCTTTATGGGTTTTTGACGTAGCATACGCTCGATTTTCGTGTTTCCCTTCGAGCAGTTATGCCTCAAACGATGCAGCAGCAGGGAGAGAGCACGACAGAGACACACGGTGAAGAAGGGTGATCGTGTTTATTTATTTTCATTATTCATTCCATTCCCTGTGCATCTTCCACCATCCGCGTTCGTGTGTTCGCCATGATCGCGAGCAGCGTTGAGGTCGCATCAGCCGCGGGACCGTATGCGACCATATGCTGCATCGCCACAATTCCAATTACAAACATAAATACGAACCCTCTGTCCTCGCTCTCTCTCTCTCTCTGGGCTTTATATTCCACGTTCTCTTGAGCACTGTTTGATGTGTGCAACGAATTCCTGTTCGCCTGTCCATCGAAACGATGAAAAATTGCCAATACTCTTGGGCGTGTAGTGTTTGGGTGCTCGTATCGTTTCGATTGATCTTTTGCTGATGTCTAAGTGGCAGCAGCAGCAGAACCTTTTGATATGGATTCGGATCCGACCGGATGCGATGTAAGGGGTTGATATTATTCCAACATGCACGTTTGTTCGCAGATGGATGGTCACACCAGTACACACACACCGTGATCTCATCTTGACAACAGTGCCCCCTTTTCGCGGCTCTTTTCGCCCTGTCTTTTTGCTTTTGTGTGTGCTTCTATCTGGAGTTGCTTAATGTGCGATGAAGCGAAACGATGGGCTAATTGAATCTGAAGACGTCTGACCAGCATCAGCAGCAAGCCATCATCATCGTCATCAACCGTACGGAAAACAGCATCCAAGTCGCAAGGCGAACACGTCAGAAAACCACCGACTTCTTCCTGCTCTCTATCTCCAATAGTGGTCAAAGAAAGAAGATGTTTCAATTCCAAGATGTTGGGGCATTTGTGGGGTCCGTGTTTCCTGTTCCGTTTGTCTTTATAGTCACAAAGTGTCAGCTCTCCGATTTTTTACATTCTATTTAGATACGATTTGTCCGATTTGTGCGTATCTTGACCATCGTCACAGTGGCGACAGAGCATGTTTTTGCCTTCCTTTGATTGTTGTTTGTGGTCCGAAGCATAATGTGTATCATATCCGCAATATGCAAATCGCTTCGTCGCCCCTGCCGAGACCCGCCCAATCTATTCCGCTTCATTTTTTGTTGCGAACCGAATGTTGAGCTTTCAATGTCTTTTTGCAGTGAGCTTTAACCGTTGGGAAAGGCAATCGCCGGAAGTACTTTTACCATTCAAACTTGAACCACAGAGCTTGGCTGAGGTTCAGATGGTACGGTTATGATAATGTTTTGGGGCTATATTCCACAATCAACAACGACAGGCAGTCCGTATCCACAGGGTCCGTTTGATGGCAATTTAGCTCTCCACCAGAATGTCCCCCAAGACGTGTGGGATGATAGTATCCCTTCCCGGAGAAATGAAAGGCATCCGGTTGTTCATATTGCACGCGTCTATAAATCGGTGAAAAGGTTTGCTCACTCTGGGCAAAAGACCATTTTTGTTGCTGGTGATCAAGTGTTGATAAGGGTCGCCAAAACTTCTCGCCCTCAATAAAGACCTTTTTTGGAAAGCAAATAGCAATTTATAATCATTTGGAAAATATGGTGCTGTTCCATTATAGAGATTGTGCTTTTTGGGTTTCCCACTTGACTCACACATAACGTACAACAGATAATTATCACTCATAATATATCGTTCAACCTCTTCGGCGGGTCGGGAAGTAGTGTCTTAATTCGCGTGAGCTTTCAAGTCGATCTATTTTGGGATTTTTGGGTTTTTATCGAACATTTATCCCGTCTGTGGCTTTTTTTTATCGCAACAGCACCACCAGAAGCGCTTGACCTTCTAATTGCGGTGTTTTACAACACAATTTATTGTCTTTCTTGTGTTTTTTCTTGTGGTTTTGTGTTGCTCTCTGATGAGTGGGGCGTTTGTATCTCTCAAGATCGCATTAACACTCCGGAATAAATCAGCAATTACACTCTCGCCAAAACCAACAAAGCATATCGTGGAATGGGGCTGTTGTTGATGATGGTGTGGTGTGTCATTTTCTTGACTTCTTTTGCTACCTCTCCTTCTATGGGTGACGGGGGAAAAGCTCCAACTGGTCCGGCGCCAGCCAAAGGAAAACTCATTTCTAATTCTTTGTGCAACTCGCCCTTCTTTGCCCGAGTTGTGCTCCGACTCCCTCTGCGGTGTTGTGGTTAAGGTTAAGGTCTTGTATAATTGCAAACCACCGTTCGTCGCCACCGTCTGCACACAGTGGAGTGATGTTCGGAAGCATCGAGGTACCTTCGTAGAAGCCGGTAGTGCACTTTTCTTAACGTTTGGTTCCATCATGATGGTCTTGAGGGAGAGCTGATTTTTTTGCCCTTCCCGAGTGAACTGAAATGATTTTTATGATTTATAACCCACTCCCTGTTCGTACAGTTCCATCGTGTCCTATCTTCGGCGGGCATACGGACGCGTAGAGACTGTTGGGTTCTTTGCGCTGGATTTCGTTACGCTCGCGCCCTGTCGTACCTTACTTGACTCGTCCGAGTGGTTGATTCGGTCATTGAACCGCGTGTCTATCCATGTTTATGTGTGTATGGGTGCCTGCTCTCTCCACACTCTGGCAGCTGACCCTCTTGGAAAACATATGTTGTGTTGCTGCTGCTGTTACCTTTAAATCGTACGGGAAAAGCATGGATTGCTTTGCTTATACACAAATAAACATCAGTTTTGTTCGCGGGCGCATAATCATCTGGCCGCGGACGAGTTCCATCTGGTCTGTTACTGCCGCCACGCATCCCTTAGAACCTCGCCAGTTCCTCCCCTGGATCAGTTTCTTCTTTTCAGCGGGGTATGGGGTAACACCTGAAAGCAAACCCGAAGAAAAAACATCTCATTCATAAACAGAAAGATAGAGGAGAGATGCTACAAACCCAGTGGGGGCAACCTGTCAGCGTGCATATTAAACTGATTATTCAAATTTCGCGGATCAAGCACCTCGCGGAGTGTTTGCAAGGGTGTCGGGGATGCTTTGATAAGACCCAAAGACGTTGGAATTTGCCGTTGAATATTGGATTTTGTTGATGTTTCGGGCGATGGAAGCTAGGCATCAATATAATTCCATTTCCCTTTAGGCAAGCTATTGATTTAGATATGGATCCCCCGCTCCCCTGGAGGCGCAAATATTTTAATGAAAAATTCCTGAGATGAAGTGAACTTTCCGACTCCCGGACCGGCTGCAAACAATATGAAAATGTGTCAAATCTCAGCGAACCTTTTCTGTACATTTTTTTTTTGCTTTTGTTTGCTGATATTGGAATCAGCTTTTTGGGAGGAGTTTTTTCGTTAATGGAAGTTAGAGTTGTATTTTTTGTCTTTTATTGCGTGCTCTTTGATATTTTCTTTCTTTTTCACTTGTAAATGTGTTTGTCAATCGTGCTCGTGATTGAGGCACAAGGTTTTGGGCAGCCTTTCGAGGAGATAAGAAGCCATTCGAATGATTGCTTGCTTACTCGCAGCATTTGATGATGATAAGCGAATCATAATTAACCAACCGACTCATTATCATTTGTATTTTTGGGGGGGCTAGAGGCTACTCTAAACAAAAAACAACCTCATTTGAGAATTGACGGAACCAATACAACAAAGAAAACGTCGTCATTTGCCATGTGTACTTCAAGGGTGTTCCAAAAACATTTAAAATCAACCTCCTTACAAACCTACCCGGGTGGTGGATGGAGCTAGAGGACCACTCCCCTGTTCCAAGCCAAGGCAAGCCATTTAAATACAGTGATGGGCGCTCGTCTAACACTAACCCGCACAAATGTATGTGCGCGACGGGCACATACGTATGGAAATTGAATTCGTTTTCGCGCGATACCTCGGTTGATGGGTTTTGTTTTTTTTTTTCGCTTATTGGGTGGTATGTTGTAGCACACCTCACAGCTGGATATCTTCCCACCGAAAAAGCTGGAATTGTTGAAGTTGGAGAACGAAAAATGCAAATAAAAGGTGTCGTTGATATTTACATTATTCAGCTCAAATAAAACACGGCTTTACGCCCGCCCAAACCTACGGTGTTACACGCTTCGAGGTTTTGTCTTGGAAAGGGTGTGCGAGAGATGATCGAGTTTCGGATCGATCGTATTGATTTTCTTGCGCTTCTGAAGGTGCGTTGGCATCTCGATTTACATGTCGCCATTTGCATTGGGTTTGGAAGAATTCGAGCGCCCAGTGCTCGATCTCTATCGCTCTTACGGGCACACCTCGGGTGATCCTCCAAAACTGCGACGCCTCTACGACCGAGAGGGCCTTGTATCTGGGTCGTACCGAGGCAAAACACACACACACACACACACACTTCAAGCAGGCAGGAGCGCAGAATTCGACAAGTCAATTATGTCGAATTTGTTTTCGGACACACTGCGGGTCACTTCATTTGGCTTGACCATATGGTGTGTGGCCAGCACATATGCACAGCAGGCCCTTGGTGCTGTAGCTCGAACAAAAGCAAAAGTGTGGTGTGTGCCTTGAGTTCTTGAGCGAGGAGAAGTGGAGCCGTAACATTAATGCAAACAAACTTATTCATTTCGATCACAAAATGAGAGGTTTGCCCGATCAAAATGTGTTCTCCAATTGATTCGGAAGGTGTGTGTATGTATAGCTTTAATGTGGCGTCGTCGTCCTACGTGCGAGAGGCGTATGTGGAGTTGCTCGCGTCCATTTTCCATAAACCGAGTCCTCCCTTCCCAAGTTGGCCCGGTGTCTTTGGTGTCCGGTTGGTTCGGTGTCCAATGTGCTGTGCAGTGAAGGGAGCATGACTGGTTTCTGACGTGGTTTCTGTTTGCTGTTGAGCACTGTTTCGAGCTGCATCAGCAAAAAGGAAACGAGAACCTCCGTTTTTTAGCTGTGGCTGCTGCTGCTGCTGCTGCTGTCGATCATGTTTGTTATTTTTGTCCGCTGACGGATTAATTAATAATCGATTCACGTCGTTCGCTCATGTCAGTATCGACGCTAATGTAATTAAAGCGTGTTGCTTTGCCAGCTCTCTGGCCCGAAACCCGTACATTCATGGGCAGCTTCCGCAGTCTTGCGAAACGCATTCGTACGTGCGATGTGCTGCGGGGATCGAAATAAGTAGAATATTATTCATACTGGGGAAGGCCCCCGACCATCATCATCGTCATCATCATCATCGTAGAACTGGGCGACTTGCCGGCACCAGACGATGCTGAAAAATCTCTCAAATTTGGCGCCTTGCCGAACATGCCCTCTTCCATTTATTAGGGTCTTACTTCCTTCCTTCCGAGTTGTTTGCCCTTTATATTTTGGAGGTTTTCTACACAACGTTCTGGCAGTTTCTCATTAACGTAGCGTTTTTCTTCAACCACTATTGCCCAAGTTCTCAGTGCGTTTGCTCGTTTGTGGAAGCTTTTGTGTGGAAGTGGAAGGCAGTCGGCAAACAGCAAACATTAAGCTCGCAAGGGAACGGAAGCATTGCGCAAGCGGGAGAGTACAGACAGAGTGATAGCGCAGAAAAAAGGGCTTTAGATAGCGAAGCAACAGCAACAACCCTACACACATGTGTGCGGTGTGGGAAAGTACGGGCCGTGAAGGTTACAGCGAAGTAAAAAGAGGTGCAAAATCGTGTGTTGGCAATAGAATGAGCATTGTTATCTGTTGTGTGTTGGCTCGTTCTCACACCCAGGGAGAGGCTTTTTTCTCTTTAAGCACTTCTGCTACTTGACTTCTGAGCTGAGAGAGCTGCTTAAGGTTGTAAATACGCTAATTTTATTTCACTTTTTCCCTCTTCTCAAGCGAGCACAAGCGTCGTGTGTCAATGGCGCTGGGCGTTGTTCGGTACTGGACCGGGCGATTCGAAATAAACCACCGTCTCTAGTACAAGTCACGTACACAAAGGTTGTGCTGTTTTTATTGCGCAGCTCTGTGTTTGGAGTTGCTACCAGAACAAACACACAAACAACGAACAGGAACGCTCATGTTTTGTTGGTCTAAGAATGGAATGGGATATAAAATTTTCATGTGCGCTCTGCTGTGTGATTGAGTAGCATAATGAATAATTAATACGCTTTTTTCTAGCTGACGACGACTTGGAGATGTTGGATTCTCTGCTGTGGAGCACAATCAGCTTCCTTTTAATGTATTGATTGGAATAACATCTCGTCGACCAAGTCGTCGGAGTCATCGAACGGCTTCCAATTCCTGATAACGTCCAATATGGGGTTGCGGTGGAAGAATGAAAGGAATCTGAAGTATTGGAGGGAATTACGCTGCACCAGCGCTTATGAGTCATATCGCTGTGTTGCCCTTTCTGGTGGGGGCCAACATAAAGAAACATAATACAGAGAGTGGTCGTGTGCATACCACGGTCTTACAGGGGTTCTCTTGTGAACTCAACATTGGAAACTTCACATCCAAATGGAGGTCCAAATATATTTGGACAGATCATTCAAGATATCATTTAAATTGTTGAAATTGTTTATACAAGTTTAAAGTATTGAGATGACTTCAGAAACCCTGCCTTGGAGTTGGTTGTCCCGTTGTTCCACTGGTTGGGGAATTTACATGATTCACAAAACTATTCGCGGCGGTTGTGCGCCCGCACGAAACCGTGTGACGAAATTACAACAAATTCTTGTTGGTGTTGCTGCTGCTGCTGGACGACCTTGCCTTTGCCGGTGGGGGTCGTCAGTGTTTGGGCTGAGTGAAACAAGTTGCCAACAGTTGCATTCGACACCAGCCTCGCGTTCGCGACTCCACAGGTCCCAAGCACGGTCAGGCCCGGGCCGGGGCGACTGGTTTTGATTGAGCATCTTGTGTGCTCTGTCCGAAAAACCGGTTCCACCACACACACAGCTCTCGGGACGATAAGTGCACACGGCGGACAGAGATGATGAGGACGGCAGGCCGACGATGTTGCCCGCTGCCCCGGAAGTTGCCCGCAGTCATTCGCTGGTTGGCTGACATCATTCTGAGAACTGTCAATTCGCATTCTGTGATGTTGTGCTGTGCGGTGTGGCTTCTTCGCTCTTATCAACCTGTTGGAGTTGGTTGTCGTTCGGGAAGCGAAAGGCAGAGCGAAGGCAAGCCAACATATTACACTTTTGCGTGTGGCTTTCGGCTTTGATGCGACCGAACCGAAGTGGAGGGACGGACAGCAAGCGAAGAAGAAAAACGGAGGTCCCATTAGTGGTCATTTTCTTGATGGGTTTTGCGCACCGAATCGGCCCTCGCCGAAGGACCGCCCGGATCCAAGCAAAAAGGCAAATGAAGCGCATATAATGATGAAGGTGAAGCTTAAGCATCATCGGCGATGGAGTAAGAGCAATCTCACGGATTGAAATCATGGCTTTACTCTAGGGGCCGGTTAGAGGGAAAAGTGGGTTCAGAAAAGGATGGAAAGGTGGTGAGGTATCTGTAATTAATTACTTTGTTTGTTTATGCATGCCGGCCGCGTTTGTGTGAGGCCTTCCTGTGAGCCACAATAGGAAAAGAAGGGATACGTCTGTCGGCATTTTTTGGCGGCCCTCCTAATGTCTATTATCGGCGGAAGGTGTGCTGTTTGGAGGGTTCTTTTTTCCTGCACCATCGGCACTGTCATTCCTGTTGTTTCTGGTCGAAGTGGCCACTCCTCGTCGTGAAGAGTTCGCCCGAGGGAAGACTCTCACTCTTTGACGGTGGTGTCCAGCAGTGTCCCGCCCTGAGAGGAAGGTAATACGGCGTGCGAACGAACAAAATGGTTGAACAAGCTCACACACACACGTGCGCATAAATTGGATATGATTAAATAGAAAGCGTGTCGAAAGCCCTCAAGGAGACCCACCCAAGGGGCCGACACCTCGGGAAGATGGGTTAGCTTCTTCGACTTAACAAGGATGTTCCGGGTTGGGAAAAGACAGGCTGATTAAAAGCCGTGTTCTCGCAATGTTTCTGCATGAGGTCCAAAGTGATAGTAAACGCGAGTCAGATCCGACAGATCTGCAGCGCATGCCTTACGGCGCGAGAAGCTAGTGTTTATAAAACCTCTTAATCCAGGCGCTCGCTTCTCCATCATGTTCCTAGTGTCGTCCAATAAACGTCAGAAATGGTCTACCTCTTCGTGACCTACTGGACAGCTGAAAGCCTCCGGGAAGGAGGGACCAACCACTCTCGGACATAATTAATTATGCATCCGAGAAGCGCGCCTAGACCTGTGGCAACGTCTCCTCCCTCTTGAAGTAATTCCTCGCAGGTAGTCCCGGTCATCGCGATAACCACGGGTTTTGGTCGAGTAGCCGACGTAGAGTAAAAGGTTTCGTTCGCGTTAGAGCCTCCTTTGGCGGGTTAGCGATATCTTTGGAGGCAATTTTGTTACTTTGTATGCAACGGACGATGAGAAGATGCGATGGCAAGAAAGAGGAGCACCAACGTGGTTGGGTAGTTTGGTAATTCTGATCGCGTGCCTGCAACACAGGGGCCACGGTCATGGTGAAATTGTTGAACTCCTCTCGCACTGTGGGAATGTCAATACGTTGATGGAGTCGATGGTTTGGTTGCGATAAATGGCCGTCTGGACGATCATGTGATTTGTATGTATGTGCGCGCGTGATCGTCCGATCAGTCCAGTTAACGTATGTGAAGGGTGGCTTTCAAACCACAATGTCCACGGAGCGCGAAAGATACTGCATAACGGTTTGGTGTATCATCAATTTTCCGTAGCTGACCAGCTGTAGATTAGAGTACGGTGAGCAGCACCTGCCACAACAGTATGAGTGTGCGTTAATCGCGCACATTAACGTCTGGCAGGTGATTGTTGATGCGTTCCTTCCGTTGTTGCGTTCGACCGGTGAAACATTGATCCTGCAGACGGTCGGTAATATATTGCCTTTTTACTACAAAAGGGCAGCATGTTCCAGTCTTTATCAACTGATCGACCGTCGCGTCGTGCGTAGGGTAGGAAGATGCAAGCCGCCACCATCCAGAAGTAAGATTACATAGAGGTCAAACACACGTTGCAGAGACGGGATACGGCTGATAAGACGAACACGACGAACACTGACAGCTGCGTAAATAGCTGCGGAGTGCGAGAGCGACTGTAGTGCGTACGGCGAAGCTACCGCTCTATATCAGCCTTATCAGGCGCACGTTGGAACAGGGACAAAACTTCGCTGGACACAGACCGAGCGGGGTTTTTTTTCCCCAATATGCAAACAAACCGTTGCTAGTCTTATGTAATAGAAGCAAAGCAAGCAGGCAAAAAAGGGGTTCCTGTTTACTCAGCCTTCGAAAGACTGACATTAGCCGCCTTACAGGGAGAGGACATGGTTTATGTGGGAAAAAAATCATGCCTGAAGTTGGGTTTGTCATTTCTATATTTATCACTGGCATGATGATGATTGTTAAGACTATGCTGAACAGAAGGAAACGTGGCTTTCAGAACATCTGTGGCAAGCAAGCTGGTTGCTGCACAAGGTCATCGATTAGAGCCCGGTCGGGCCATCGAGATTCGCATTTGAAACTAACGACTAGCAAATTACTGCAGCTTGAATTATGGTTATGGTTATTATGGTTTGCCATTTCTGAGCGTAGAATGGGTCTGATTCATGCGTAGATTAAACAAAGTGAAGTGATTAAGCAGTATCAGCAGCTTGCGCTGGGTCGTCCCGCTGGAACGATTGAAGAATGATGGAGGAATCTCGGATGTTGTCAGTAACTGACGGAAGAAAAATGCTAACGCTGGACGTTGGTGTCGGAAGCGGGAGATTCTCACAAACTGATGTTCGTGTTCGAATTAAACTTCAAACATCTGCAAACGCAGATGGGTGTGCTCGGGGGAGTGACACCAACGTTGTGTTACTACAAGTGTCAACATCAATCACACAGAGGGTGAAGAAGGGAAAGAAAGACGTTGAAAACTCTCGAGTTGACGGCAACAGGAAATAGCATTTGTCTATGTTGGTTGGGAAGTGGAAAAAAGATCAATTTTGGAACATTTCGTGTGAACCAGCCGAGCTAGATGTTACATAGTTTGCATGTTTACTGCTCGTTCTTGCCTCTTGCTGTAGACAGAGAGCACGTGTGTGTGTTGTGTTTTGTTGTTTTGTAGGAGTAGCTCAACTTCAATATCGACAGAATTCGTTTCGGTCCTGTCGGAAATGGACAGGACACCACCAGCAAACGAAGGCAACAAAGTGCCTTATACAGTGAAAAACCTTGTGTCCCTATAAAGTAGATTCATTATGTCCTAGTTTTTTGTGCCTCCGAATTTCAGGCCCAAGGAAACACGAGTCATTTCCGTTCCAATTTTTGGCTTCGAATACCTACCCCCGCACGAAACGGGAACACCCAAAAGCGGATGCATTTCCTTTTTTTCTGTGTACGTGTGCATGTTTTGTTCTGCTTTATTGCCTTGAAAAAGGACTGCAGCGTTGTGTACAAAGTAGCTCAAATCATTAATTTACATGACACGGATTTAAGCATGAAGAGAGGTGAACCCCAGTATAGTATGTATACCAAGATTGATTGAAGATCGCCACTCGGATGGGCTTGTTTGTTGAATTGTTCGGTTGTCAGCTCCCGCTCCATCGCTTCTCTTCACATGCTTCTTTTTTTCCGTCCAGGGCTGTTCGATTTGGAAAGTGACGATCATAAATCCATCAATTCGATAACGAAGGCTTTTACATCTGCTCGAACACCGTACTTTGCTGTGTGTAGGATGAGGGAATATGCAGAAGGAAGAAGGTCGTTCATTCGTACGACGCTTGTATAGTAGGCTCTTAAAATCGATCACTTTACTGCGCTGCTTCTCACATCCAATCCATTGGTTGTTGTTACAACCGACAATGGGCCGTGCTTTTCTACTCCAACGAAAAGAGACCAGCGAAAGGTGCGGCAGGGGACAACAGTGTGGTCATTTGACAGTAATCGTTGCTTGATTGATGATTTGGGTGGCCAAATAAACATGTCCAGAGGGCTGAAGAACACAGCAATAAATGAGAACACCATCGTTAGAGGAAAGAGACGACTATCACGACACAATTTTCGAACGTTGGCTTTAATTAATCAAATTGAAACTAATCATCCCTCTTGGAGAGGCATTGATCTCCGGGGCCTTGTTAGAAGTGATGCTGGTCGTTCCTGCATTGCGTTGCATGTGTTTATAATCTTCTTTTCGCTCTCAACTTGTAGTGGTGTAGTGTACGAATCGTGTTGTGTCTGAAGAAGCTCCAAGTGTGCTTTGAGTGTGTGCCGCAGGCAATCGTTCCCCCGTTCCCTGTGTCTTAGGGTGCTCCAAATGAACCGCCTTAATCGATGTGTGCAACCGAGGAGTCCTCTTTCGTGCCTGCGACGCTGTGTGTTGTGCCTTACCGGATTAGTAGTGCTGTGCCGTGCTGTGTAACGGTGTGAGTAGGAAATGTCAATGGTGAAGTCGCAGCTACCGGATGGCTTCGCGACGATACGCACCCGTGGCCTTACGCGCAGCAAGAGCCGCGCGGAACAGTATGCACCGGCACCGGGCCAGGTGTCCGGGCGGCGCTCGACGATGATCGGTGTCGTGCCGCCGGTGATGAAGCCCTCTGAGTCGGGGCCACTGTTTGAGTGTCCTGCCGGCGAGCAGAACCATGAGAATGGGCAGGAGCTGCAGCCAGGGCAGCAGCAGAAGCAGCTACGCTATAAGAGCTCTTCGGCGACTGCCATCGTAATGCCACCGCCAGTACCGCCGCGCACATCCTCCGAGCGGACGGTGAGTGACGATCGGAGCAGCAGTGTGGAAACTCCCGAAGATGATGATGTCGAGGTGGAGGTGGGTGACGGTGAGGTGGAGGATGGGCAGCAGCCACCTAGCGGTGAACAGCAGCAACAACCACCCACGGGACCGTACCGTGAAGATGACGACATCTATTACACCTCCTCGCTGACGTACGAAACGTTCAAACCGTTAACGAGGAGCGCCGCCAACCTGGAGCTGAAGGTCGGTGACACGACTAGCAACTACCTCAATCTCGCCCAGTCGAGCGAGTACATCGAGAGCTTGGCGTACGATTTTTCGCTACCACCGCTGAAAAGCCCGCAGTACATCAACGAGCTCAACATGATGCGCACGCGTGCCCTGGACGTGTCCGGCAAAGGTGGTGAGCAGGTTGCTCCAATGCCTTTGTACTTTGCCGCCCCGCCACCATACACCAATGGGATGCGTCCCGACAGTCCACAGTCGTACGGGAAGATTCGATCGAGCTATCGCTCGACAACACCCGAAAGCCTCGACAATGGGTCCTCTAACTCGTCCACCTACTCGCATCCGGTGCATCACGGCAGCAATGGTAGCAGTCGATCGGCCTTTCTGTACGATGTCCCTGCGAAAACGATTGTCGCCGTACCTCCGCTTCATTCGCTCCAGTACCGGAAGTCGTTCAATCACTCCAACTCCCGGACGGACATCATCTACGAGGAGCCGAAGATGTTGCACCGGAACGGTGGTGGCATCTCGAGCGATACCGACTCGAGCTACGATGGTGCGAGCAGTGGGGGGAATGGCGTTGCCTGCTACCTGAAGATCCACAAGAATGCCAGCGCAGAGTTGCTGAACTTTGCGGACATTAGTACGAACATGTTGGGGAGTCGGCCGAATGGGTACATCCGACGGTACGCCACACTCGGCCATCCGGGGAAAGATTTGCGGTACGGCCCGGGTGGAGCAGGGAGTGACAATGGGGGTATGTGTGGGGAGGAGGATGAGTTCGGTGCCGGTGCTAAGTCGACGTCATCGCTGAACGATCAGGATCTGGTGGTGAAGGTAGATGACGATCTGCTGAACTACAAAGTCGGCTGTCAGACGACGCTGCGCAGCAAACCGGTTATACCGTGGTACGAGCTGGCTATAAGGAAAGACCACCGGCAGAGCTGCCCTGCGATGAAAGAGGTGAGTAGTGGAGCTGGTGTTAATCCTGTGCGCGCGTGTTTGAGTTCCAAATTTCTCCCACCGCGGGAGAGCTTCTATACATGAAGTTGGCAAAACTGCTGACTGAATATTGGTAGGCTTAGGTAAAAAGGAGTGTCTAGCGATTGAATTCTGCGCTCGTTTTGAGCTTTGATCTGATTTATTCGGGGTATTATGACGGCTTTATGATGTGTCCGAGTTCGTTTGGAAGAGCGTGTCGATTAATGTTCCGTTAATAGGCCAGTCTCCCAGAGTGTGTATGTGTGTGTGGGACAAGTTAATCCCTGAGATATTGTTTCGGCATCAGTAGCAGCACCAGTGGAAGCTTATTGGAGCTCTTATACTGATAAACATTATTCTATTAGAAGCTTATTCCTTTTTCGAATTGAACGTCCTAACGCTTAGGCGAAAAGAGCTCAGCGCAGAATCGTATTTCCAATGTTGTCTTTCATCTCTATTTCCATTCAAGCAGCAAACCAAACAAAGCGATCGTTCCAAACGAGTAAATGCAAATGAGTTTTCCAAGCACGGCAAAGTGGTAGTTGGAACGCTGTAAATAGATGAAGATAGCCAAAAACTGAAAGGAAGAGACTTTCCAGTGTGTGCCATAAAACAATGAAAGGAAAAGTTCCACCATGTGGTAGACTTTCTTACGAAGGATGGTTGCAACTATGGTTGGAGCTAAAAAATCCTAAAAAGGCATTGTGGGCGGTTTTGTTTTCTTGGCCGTCCCAGGCAAATCTCAGGTATCTCAGAAGAAGCCATCAATCGTAGATTAAAAAGATGTTGGCTCTGTAAGCCCTCTTTCTCTCTCTCTCTCTCCGGGGGTGAAAGATTTGGATAAAAATGGAAGTTAGTACACCTTTCTCGATATCGCTGCCTCCATATCTGGTACGAGCATGCACAAATGCTTACGAAAATTGGAGAACTGCAAGCTCTCTGTGACTCCCCGGGAAGGTCGCTTTCACATTCATTGGAGGATACTTTTTTCTGCAAAAACCTCCTAACCTATCGTGTGCTGTGCTGTGGTGTGCCCACACTCACTGGGATATAAATAATTCAAATCAAAATCTTTGACCCATGGAGTAATTTATTTCCTTTTCCTGCTATGGTACGGGTTGCTGCTGGCGTACGTCCAGTTTGGTTTTTGGATGGCGCTTGGCGCTGGTCCCCTGTGTGCGCTATGCCCGTGGTGTGTAGCATCCGGAAGTAGGAAGATGCACTTGGGAGATCCAATAATTTCTCTTCCGTCGGCGGCAGAATCTTAATGGCTAGCCCCCGTTCCACATGGACATGACGCTGGCAAATGCATATTCATGTAGCAAGAAGTTGGCAACGGTCCTAACGAAAAATGGAGAAGAGCTAACACACGGTCGGTTAAACGGTGCTTCTTCCCCACAAGACGTCTCCCAGTTCTTTGCGTGTGCCGTTCGGATATCCGATGCACAACGACCCATGGCCACCGGTTTGGTTCTTCTTGCCGCCCCATGGCTGAGAACACTCAGCTCTCAGTGCTCGACGAAGCGTATGAGAAAGGTTAAGAGAACTTGAAACCAAGCGCGGCAGCGTACCTTAAAACAGCCAAAGGTCTTGAGGGGACCGTAATTCCGCAAATGTAATTGATGCCAAACACTGATGCTTTTTAAGCAGCGATACGCTGCTTTAACCTTCCATCTGGTTGGTGGAACAGCTCGGTACTGCAATTAGCATATGCTCAATTCCAAACAAATTAAATTAAAATTCACAATCATTACAAGCACACGGAGCAGTTTGCTGTTGCCTCTCTTTAAGATCCCCTCTAGAAGTTGCACTCAATTACCTCAAACGAATCTCTGAACAGCGAAGAAGCCGTTTGGTATTTCTTTTCTTTCCCCTTCTTTGTGTTGCGATTAGTTTGTTCTGCGTTGCACCTCATTCGTGTTACTCTAGTTACTCGTACCTATCGCAATCTCGGCATCGACACACACTGGAATTGATTACATTCCGAAACCGAGCTCGCCCGAGTTTGCTCCAATTTAGGGTCGTGCTTTCTTCCGGCATTGCGCACCGTTGCTCAAGTGCATTCGAGAAATGTAAGTAGTCTTATCGGAGTCTTGTTCGGTTAGTGGCAGTCTTGCTGCTAGCTCGATTTGTGTCGAACTTGATACCCTGCGCTTACACTGCTGGTGCTGCTGCGGGTGGTTTCGCACAAGCACGATCGAAGGCTGAGACTGCGTTTCTTCAAACGGGGTCGGTGTTAGTGTGTGTGTTTGTGGAGTCTATGAGTTGAAAAGGGAAATTGGAAAACAAAAAAAAAGCATTTCCTTTGCACTATTTTATCAAGGCCCACCGGAACACTCAAACTTTGTGGAAATGGTGGAAGGGAAAGATAAGGTCACGCGTTGTGCGGTCGCGCGCTCCAACCTTCTAATGGCCATCCGAGGGCGAGGTTCACCTTGGCGTTCTTTGTTTGCTGATTTGGGTTTCGTTGTGTGTTAGTTCGATTGCTAAGTTGGTGGGGCTTTCCCCGCTTTCTTATCTCTCGATACACTTACCCGATTGGTGGCTTTGTTGAGTGCTGCAGGTCAATTGACAGCCATCTAAATGGGAGGTCGGAACTAGTTTTGGAGCTGTATGAATGGATAGAGGCCTATTGCTGAAAGGTTGATAATGATTGACGCAAGAACTTACGCATACGTTTTAGTCATTAGGGTCGTTTTATGAAACATGATTCTACGATGGAAACTCTTGTCGTTTTGCAATGCAGCTCCGAACAGATCCCCAAAGAGAAGACCCCAGAAGCACAAACCATAATGTGCATTGTGACATCTTCATTAGCTGCCAAGAAGATACGCTCCTGCGTTGATGCATTTCTGAAACTCAAAACCCTTTCCAACCAATCCGTCACTCATCGACAATCAAAAGTAGTTGAAAGCCCTGGAATCTCTTTCGCAACTGTGTCACTTTCTTCCCAGCAGAGGAATCTTTTTTTCGAAAGAAATGTGTCCTCTCTCAATATACTCTCACTGCTTCCTGCTGCTGCTGCTACCTCATTGTCGTTTCCGTTCTCACGGAATCATTTTTCTCGCACCCCGTGTAAATGTCGGGCGAAGAAGAACAACCCCAACCCCGACACTCCTATTGCGATGGAGAATTTTATGATCACGAAAGGTTATGTTTTCGTTCGGTCCGCTGTGTCGGCTCAATTTTCAAGACTTGCTTGAAGGCGCGCGCGCGCACTCGCTCGTTCATTTTTGGAGTTTGTTTTTTTCCTTCTTTTGGAATGCAGTT
The DNA here is from genome assembly GCF_016920715.1 of Anopheles arabiensis. Classification (NCBI taxonomy): domain Eukaryota; kingdom Metazoa; phylum Arthropoda; class Insecta; order Diptera; family Culicidae; genus Anopheles; species Anopheles arabiensis. The sequence continues at coordinate 32,563,782 of NC_053518.1, forward strand.
TAATTGGAGATCGTTTCCGTTCTGTTCGGTAGTTAGTTCAGAGTTTTCCACTTGTTGTGGTTTCAGGTTTTTTTTAAGTTGAAGCAAAAAGGGAGACAAACGAGAGTTCAGTAACCCTTTTTTCTAGTGAAATCGCTTCATCACATTTCCCTGTTTTGCGGAGGGTGTGAGCGACACACACAAAAAAAAAGAACGGAAATAGCTCACGCTTCTACGATCTCGGTGATCTTCCCCGTTGAGCGATTTAATGCTCTTGTGTGCTTATTGAAATTTTAATGGGATTTTTTTTGGTGTTGTTGTTGTCTTGTGGTAGCTTTTATGTGTGATCTCCCAGCATAGAAGGGTTGCGACCTGCACGTATGTCGTGCGCTGGATGCCGTACGTCAAGCAATTAGACACACACACACGACAGTTGACGCGAGATCTTAAAACGATTTTGGACAATTACATGCACGCAAGGGAAATAAGACTCGATCATTACGATTGCGCGAGGGATCGCACGATCGCCCAAGAAAGACACTGGCGGCTCATTACGTATGATTGATCGGCCGCACACACCAGATCGCTTAGATCGCACAAGTGTGATCGATCGCGCTGTATGCGCGTACGGTATTAGACCCCTCCGCGTTGCTCTTACGTCAGGTCTAGAAGCCGTCTTGCAGGCGAGTGCATGGTGCAGAGGAAGCTGAAAGATACAAATGATTGCCTAATTGAATTCATTAACCTCCACAGTCCACAAACCAGCCCCGCCCGCTCGACTCTCCAACTCTCCTGGGACGCATTAATTTGCACCGGCCGCAAACATGTCAGCTGATAGCGCGGGGTGGCATTTTACGCACCGTTTATGCACCATCACACACGCGCGTATGCGTGTCTTTTAAGGCCGAAAGCCGAGCAAGGGCCGCTTGATCGACGCCATACGAGGAACGCCACTTATCGGCTAGCGCCGCCACCATATCGTGCGTGTAATTCAGACACCACTCTGTGTGTGTGTGAGAGGTAATATGAAAGCATGTCAATTGCTGGCCTCACCCTTCACACCCGGTGGCGTCGTCGTTATTGCTTATCGTTGGTCACTATTTTCCTTCCTAAGCGTGTGAGATTGTGGAATGGAGAGAAAAAAGTGTGTCCTAAAGTCGCTTTTGGAGAAGGAGTACATTTGCATATGTCACTCGGTAGGGTGCAGGCAGCGCTGGACATACCACCGAAAGGAGCTCATGGGAAGTGTCTGGTAGAAAATTAGTCTCACACAGGGGCTATAATTGTGTGTGGAGCCTTCGCACAGCAAACTGGTTGGTAGGAAGGAACCAATTAATATGGTTCAGAGTAATTGATGCAGTAAGATAACACAGAGCGATTGATTCTTTTGAGATACTTGCCCATATTGATCTGGAAAGGAAACTATCGTTTCCTAACGGGATTGAAATTGTTTTCAAATCAAGAAATCAAGTCTTTGGCGCTTAATAAGCCTTAGCAGCTTAATAAGGCTTTATGTGGCTTATTTCCTGATTGGGGGAGTAACTAGCATATCTATTCGATCTAGAAGCAATTCGCAGTTTCAATCTCGCTAATAACTAAATTTTAATTCAAACCCTTGTGACGACATTCAAAATAATCATAGAGTTCCTCCTTTCTCGAAATAATTTCGATCTTTCGAACGTACAACCTCGTTGTACAGCAAATAACAGTATTGCAGAAGGGCATTGTTTGCATATTCCCACTCCTTGTTTGTCTTGTCCTTCTGACGTGCGAAAAAATACACACTCCAAAGAGTTAAACGCCACCGTAGACGAGGAACCGAACCAACAAAGGTGGTGAAAAGGTAATGTGGTGAAAGATTTTCACACATACTGTCGTCAGCACATGGTGTGTAGTGTGGCACACGGTAGAGCATGCTTGATTGCGCTTCCAAAAAAATGGCCCGATACGACCTAGAACAGCTGTCTCATAACCTTTTGCCCGCTGTGCTTCACCACAGTTCACGGTGCGATGCATTTTTTCCCTCGTTTCCGATCAGCTCCGCTTACAAAAAGAACGCTTTTGCTGCAGCACTTTCTGCTTGAACCGCCGATCGCCGATCGGTTTGTTTTCACTTCCACCGTTTGCTTCTATTGCCGCGGTTCGAAAGCGCGCGGCTCTGCAACCATCTGGTGGCCGCACCTATATGCAACAGCACCACAGACACATACGTTTGCATATGTGTATGTGTGCATGTGAAATGCGTGTGGTTTTGTGTTTACTCCAAACCACCTTTAAGCCAGCTCAATGGGATTTGTATTGAAGGTTTGCTTCTGGTTTTCCCTGGCCTTGCTCTTTCCCCCTGCTAGTATCATTTTCCAGTTGTCATCCTGTGCGCTCCTGCAGTTCTTGTTGTTGATGTTTTCGATCTCATAAAAACCTTTGCCGCCAAACCATAAAAGGTGAGGAAGACACATGGTCATAGGAGATGGGAAAAGAAAGGAACGGCAAAACGATCCCACCACCGCACCAGATGCTGCCGCTTGGAGCGGGGAAAAAGGAAAAACATCTGGTCGTGTGCGTGTGTTTTTTTGTTCTTTTCTTTGACATTTTGTTACTGTACCGAACTTACATGAAGCAGAGATTTTATGACGCTTCTTGCTGCCTGTTTGCCTGCTTCATTTATTGGTGTCACCCGTGAAGATCAAGCTGCAACTGCATGGGCTTTCGGCGATGGTAATTTTGCATGCACAGAAACTGCCACATCGCCTGCCGAAAGGTCGCCTGTTTTAGGCGCCAAATAGTTAAGAAAATGCATTCGCTGCTGGGGACATTCGCGAACAGAGCGGGGAGGTTAAAATATGATCATAAAAATGCATTCCAGCAGACCCTGTACACAATCCGCAAGACGTCCACAGTGGCAGTTTTCTTCTTGTTCTCACCACATAGTGGCGCCACCGCAAACATATACCCTTAAACACCGTAATTGAGCAATTTTGAAATGATTTTAACGACCCACAACTGGGTGGCAGTCTTCTTTCCCGCGGTCTATTTTACGAACGACGAAGTGTGTGCACTGCTCTAGGTCGAAGGTCCCTTTGGGGGGGTTTGCACGAACATGCAAACCAGCAGAAACTCCCAAACAAGTTCGTGCAGTTTGTGTTTGACCAAAAATGGGCTGATCTTTTCCTCATTTATCTTGATTTGGGCGTGAGAGATGGAAATAAAAAAGGCGCTTCGTTTGGTTTGTTTTAGCTCGATCGTTTCAACATGTTCGACAAGCATAGCAGCATAGCTCCCTGGAGTGGAGGTTTTGTTTATTATTGCTGCGTGCGTACACAACATGGGCGTGCTGCGTAGGGATATTCTGTACGTTTAAAACAGTTTTGAACCTTTGTTTTGGTAATGAGACTTTCCTGGCAGTGAAGGATAGGAGCAGCGGTGCGCGCGTGTGTGTATGAAGCTTTAAAAAATAAAGCGGCAGTTTCTCGGTGGCATTAACGATGGGCCATTTAATTTGGGTTTGTGTTCCAAAGGGCTTCCTCCCATTTAAAGGCAGCGAGTGGGGGGTGCACCATAAGGTTTCTTTCCTGTGCGTTGACGGGGCAGATCTTTGGTTTCATAATCGGATCTTTTGTTGGTGAGCTCGTGTTTTTTTTTTGTGTGTTTTTGTATCGCTCCCCATCGCTTTTTTGTGTGTTGCTATTGTCCCCGAATTTCGACCCACGGTGCTCTATGTCTCTATGTCTAATACCGTTTGGTAGCAGATTCCTCGGTACTGCTGTGCGTTGCTTGAAGTAGAAGAGGCAGCACCATCTGTGCGTTGGGATGATCGCTGCTCAAGGGCTCGAATACTGTAATACTTTGCCCTGTCGGTCTCGCTCACAAAACAAAAAAAAAAAACAAGCGATAGAACGACACATCATGGGGTAACTAAGGGAGCAGCAGATAAGGCCACTAGTGGGGGGACGATGTTGTAAACATAAACAAACACAGTCCACGATGACACGAAACACCGATCGGAGTGGGCAGCAGCAGCCGATGGACCGAAGGGTCAAAACACGCGGATGTGGTGTTTTTGATTTAGTTGTTCAGAGATGTTTCTGTCTATCCGTAGGTTGTACTTCTGACACCATCTCGCGTTTTGGGATGGCCTCGTGAATGGATTAGGGACGATTAGCGCCACAGCACACGACGATCTGCCATGGTTTTTGGAGAGGCGTGCGCTCGATGACCAATCCGTGGCCCGGTAATCGAATGGCGATGCATGATTTTCATGCTCGTTTCTCGACCGTAAAGAGTGGTTCTCAATGTCAATCTGCACAAAGCTGTATTTAAAAAAAAACAGAAGTGTTAGCATGTGTGTTGAGGCCAATGTTACGGCACGCTTTTCGACCTCACCTAAAGCCCTTTTAAAAGATCGTTAAATTAACTGTATCACGATGATCACGGTGAGTTTGGTGCTAGAGCATCAACAACAGAAAAAGTAGATCACACTTCGACCAGGGGAAATGGAAATCTGTCCCTAATGATTTTATTTGGATTTTTATTGACTTGTCGTGGGGCAAACATCGTAAAATGCAAATTTATGCGCGCTTAGGAAAAAAATGGTTGAAAACGGTGCCGTGCACGATTGGGGCATCTCAAAGTGAATAAATTGACACACCAGCTGGCGTTTGGGTTTCAATGTGAAGCAATTTCCCCAAAGAAAAACCTCCAACCAATTAAACTAACGCTTCAAATTAGTGCTCCAACGATTATGCTTTCCTTAATTTGATTGTGATTTGTGTGATAAATAAAGGTGATCGAATAAAATGCGCAGGTAATTCATTTTTGATGGCTGACCTTTCTCCTTTAGAGAAAAATAACCATTAATTAGTGATAATTGAAGAAAAAGTTCATTCTCATCAGAAAGATACTGCTTAAGAAGCTACAGTAACGAAACAACGGTAGTGTGCTGCCCAGCGGGTGATCACCTTTTTTTTTCTTTTTGTGTTCAGTTCTTGCAAAAACCGAAGAAATTATGATAATCGAATTAATTATCGTGTAATTCATCTGCCTTCTCTGACTGCAATTGCTTTGGCTTTTGGATTCTGTTCAGTTAACCGCTTTTCTCCTTTAAACAGTGTTGAATGTTTCACACCAGGGGAGGATTAATACACAGCTGTGAAGGATTAATAATCAACCAACCGGACAGTGTAGTGTGTGCGCTTGCGCGCGTGCTGAGTTTTCGAACATTTTTGACCATGTTTATCGCTCCCTACGTCGAGCCTATACAAATGATACGAAATAAATAATCCTTTCCCGGGAATAACATGTTTAAAAGTGAGGGTTTCTTGTTGTTTTTAAAGGTTCACCTCCGTGTTGCGTTGTACGATGCGATGCACCTTTTTGGTGGCCGAATGTGGTGCGGTTTATGCCGGTGGTAAGGTGACCTTTTGCACAACTGTTGCTCTGTGTCTGCCGCTCGCTTGACTTCCTTTTGCGACACCGCGACCGCAAATTAGCTTTATTCGGTAAATGGACAGACGAACCGACCCGATAAGCCTCTGAAAATCTGACATTGATGCCAAAAAAATTACCAATTCTGTTGTTGCGACTGAAGTCAGACCACTATTGGAGCTCCTTTTTGCAGGAAACTCATTTAAACCCAACAAGTTCAGTAAAACTTTTCAATGGCTTCAATGCCCTACTGGACAGGTTTGAGGAATTAAAGGTCTAACAAAAACAACAGTCAATGCCACCAAACGTAATGCGTTTTGGAAAGTTGTTGCGATCTGATACACTTAAGCACAAAATTATTAGCTAACCGACAGGACGCGGTGGAAATGTGCTTGAAATGCCTGTACAAAAGCACCCTAAATATGCCTAACGACCAAATAATTAATGGCACGATCGTCAAACTGCAATACGCCTTTTTTGTGCGATTCGCTCCTGAGTGTGGTGGACATTAACGGTCGCTTGACACTGTCGTCACAGTAGCGAACGAGACACGGGGCCAGTAGCATAAGCATAAAACTCGATCTCGTCCAACGATCTCCATAGATGGGTGACACACGATCAGGCAGTACAAACGCACACTTGCCAACCCAAGAAAGCAAAAAAAAAAGGTCCAAAAATCTATTTTTGGGGCGGTGTTAAAGGTGGTGTGGTCCACTGAGCCGAACGGCGCTGCCTTCACTGTGTTAAGCGTTCAAGTTGACGAGACTAATTAGGGTATGTGAAGTGAGCCTAGTAGGGCGATTGGCTTATTATACGCTAACACCCATGAGTTATCCCAAATTATCTAATCAAAGATAAATCTTTCAAAACGTAAAACATGTTCGTGAAGGCAAATTAACGGCAGGAGAAATAAACGAATCCATAAGAAAAAAAAGTTTGAGTTTGATGGGCGGTGGTTAGCGCCCGGGATCTTGTTGTCTTTGACATGCAGTCCTCATTGTGGACGCTAAAGCGTCCAATATCTTTATGTTTAATTAATTATCGGCAAATCGGGAGGTGCAATATATTAGCGGAATAGCCTTTTCCATCTCCGTATAGATCTTTCTCGCTCTATCTGATGTGATGTGGGACATGCAGAAACATTGAAGTGTGTTTTGAGACGCCTGAATAGCTCCAATGCAGGTGGAAAGATTAACCAGAGTACCTCTGCAAGGACAGACTCTCTGTGGTCAATGGTCAAGGATCTGAGATAAATGGACACACTCACTGTCATACGGTCTCGCTCGGTCTATGTGATCAATAACTGGAAGAGTTTGCGTGGGATTTGATCGTGTCTTGGTCGTCGTTCTGTATATTCCCTTCGTCTACTGCGTTCTTTCCAAAGATGCCAAAGAGAGCTGGTGCAGTAGAAAAGGCAACGGGAGTAATTATTTCTTTCTGCACACGTCGATGATACGTTTGATTATTTGTTCACGATCACACCGATGTCCACGTTGTGTGTGTCTTCCCCCTCGTCATCTAAGCGTGTCAGAGAAGATGTCGAGGGCGCAAATGTGCGTTTTCTTTCCACACTTTGGCAAATGGCTGTTATTTTACGACAGCAAATCGAACTCCTTTGCGCGCTGGTCAAAGAAGAAACGCCAAGGTACGTGCTGGATCCTACTCTCCTGGTCTAGCTGCCAGCATGGTGACAGAGTGTTCAGCAGCTTTAAGTGGTAGGCGTAGAGGGAGGTCAGTTACTTCTCGCGATGTGATGTGGTCTGTGTGTTGGGAGAGGTAGCAAGCACAGTCAGTTCCATTGGGAATTGCAATCAGCGCGCGTGACACCCGAATGGCCAGAACATTAAGAACACGAGTGCTTTCCGATCGGAGGGAGATACGCGTCGCGTGGACGAGTGTGAGCGGTTGTTACTGTTGACATCACCCCTTGAGGCGTTCGCCCTACGCATTCGGCTGTTTGCAGTGAGGGGAGGAGGGCTATAGACACAAAATTCTTGTGGAGCCCGCCATGAGATGGCTAAATTTACTCACTCACTCCAGCTGTTACGCTCTCGCCCCGGACACTTCGTTCTAAAGGGTCACCGGCGTGGCACTTACGACTACGATCGCGAACAGATATAAAGACACACGACGCTGCGTAGTCATCGCGTCTAGCGATCTTCTAGTCTGGTGTCCACTTGAATGAGAGAAGAATGTGAAGCAAAAGGCTACATCGCATGTGAAGTGAGTTTTATTTTTAATTCCCCATTTGCGAATAAAAAACCCTTCTCTCAAGCGCGTAGGAGTTGGGAGACGCGCAGAAGTAGACGCACGAACTCGCAAAGTCGTAATGCACCCGATCCTTTGCGTGCAATTGAAATCTCGCCCGTGCCTCGGGCGTGTGGTGAGGATGATTACTGGAGCAGCACTGCAAATAGAGCAGATCGCAGTAGAAACAACGGCCACCTCACGGCAGAGATAAGGGCACGAAATGCGTATCCAAACGCGAATGTAATTTATGGTGACAGGGGTGTTCCTCCGTCTCTGTGGTCCATTTCTGTTGTAAGTGGCTGGAGATATGGTAGTAAGGAATTGCTTAACGTTTTCTTGGTTGTGGCGTGTGAGGCTCACGCAACACCGGGTCGCGATTTATGACTCTCCATTTAACGATTCTGTGGCAGCAATAGTGGTGAAAACTCACTTAAAAACGTGATAAGAGGTGCTTCTAGTGGCTAATCCTGGTGTGTTTCTGGGTCAAAAGAAGATACTGTGAAGATGCAACTACAGTTGGGGCCTGCGAGAGTGTCAAAGGGTTTCATTTTCCCGAGTGTGTGTATGCTGCAAGCTAATTTTGTCTTTGCTTGGCTTCACCACTCTTCCGCTGGCACGTCATTAACCTTAATGCACAAACGATAAAATGCTGTGGCTCTCCTCCTCGTTTCCATAGATCATACCAGGAGGATGGATTGTTGCAGGGCTTTTGTCAATTGGCCGTTGCCGTTTGTTTGTGCCGGGTAATGTGTGTCAGTTCCCCTCTTCGGCCTATGATGGAAGCTGTCAAACCAACCCGGCATGGCTGTCACGGTTGCAATTTATCGTCTTCGAAATGTGTCTCGGGGCTGCTGCTTCAAACGCTTCAGCAAACGTATCAACGTCCGTCATTTCATTTCCCGATGGCGGTAACAAACATTTTGGATGGCCGAAACCATCCATCAAAAAATACCTACGCACACCCGCCTGTGGGTCGTCGTGTGTTTGATGAGTTCCACGAGAGTTTCCGTTGCGTGGGAAGAAGTACAACATCCCATGGGTCTTCAGTGCTGCATGTGCTTCTTGGATTGGCAATTTTGTCCGGAAAGGATGTGCACAGCTGTGGGACGGCATCGTGGTGCTGTGCATCATGGAGAATCGGTAACACTTTCCGACCTGGTTGGGGACACACATGCTACTTGATAGAGGGACCATTTTTGCCAACAAATCATGCTCGCCTAGTCAACGGCTTTCTGGCATGACATGACAACAGTGTCGTGTACTACGTTGGTGTTTCCGCTTCCGTGCTGGTGCGATGATAGGACGGGAGATCTCTCGTTAAAACAAATTAATCTCCAACCGGAACGGGTGGGCGATACTGTTTTGTTGCAACAAATTGCATCTCCATCATGGTTCAGACGGGAAAGGTGGATTGTGTGTGCTCCATGCAGACACCTCCAAGATTATTCAGGAGCATTGGAGGTCGGGGGTAGTAGCATGAACGAGTCTCGAAATGAGGTTTTCTTGAAGAGGAAGCTAACGATTAACATTACGCAATTAAAGATGTTTGTTCCGTAGACGACTTGACCTCTCGCTCCATCGCTCGGACGCCACTGCTACGTAACTACTCCTATATCCGCCCGTATTCCGTTGTCCGTTAGACATCATGAACGCATCGAACGGAGAAGCGCACACAAACATCGAATGCCCTCCTCCCCAATAAACGCTGAATGCTAATTAGAGGCAATCAAAAACAATAAACAGAACAATAATCGCTGATTGCTCGTAATTTCCCTCTCTTCGTCTGGTGGTTTTTGCCTGTTTGCAGAGTGGGCAGAGTGCAATTGTTGAACCTCCACGCCACAGAAGCGCGAACAACGAAATAACGATAGCAGCAAAAACAATCAGTTAACAATTTTTTAATCATCATCATCAGCTGTTTTTTCTCATGAAGTGTGTGTGAGTGCGAGGTTGCATTCGGTGTCCGCGCGCACTCGTATGTCAAGTAAGGATCCAATGGAGAATAGAGCTATAACGCCGCGCGTAGAGCATCTTCCAACGAGATCGATATGATCATGATGATCATACATTGCTTCGCTTCGTGTTGTATCGTTTCACCACAATGTTGAGGCCAATGGCGTGTTTTACGATCGTGGGTAATCAACTCTCTTGACACTTGCCAGCAGACAGATCTTGCATGGCGTCATTAAGGGTGAAGTGTCTTCCATCGATTACGAACTCTACGTGACGATAGAAGGAGAAAGGGAGTGGGCATAATGATCGCAAAGATGTTCAAGTTGCGTGTGTGCCTCGCTGACACCGAACTACAATGTACAGACACTTGCAACCAACTGACTCCCGAAGGCCTGCAGACACCAAGTGTGTTGGAACAAATTGATGTCCTCCGTCTCATCTTCTTCCGAGATTCGTGGTTCGTGACAAGCGTCGTGTAGTTGACATTTCGTCGTGTTCCTTCTCGCCATACAATGTAGACTGTAGACTGTCTCTTCACATTAATGAACTTGTCTTTAATATCCTACTTTTCTCTCTATTTCTTTCGCAGGTGAGTTATGAGTTACTGTGCCGATAACTTCATCATCCAAATGCAACCTCCGAACGATCGATTTTCATGTATGTGCCTCCTCTGTAAGTAGTGTACAGCCGCGGTAGGTTCCGTGGACTGCGGACTCCTCTCACGAGCTGTAACATGACCCTTATGGTCTGGTGTAAGGTGTCAGTTACCGCTTTGGCGGTGTTGGAAGTACACCGGACACGTGTTGTGCAAGTGTAACTGAACACTGTGCGATTTCCGGTTTTGCATGCGTGCGTGCCTTTTGCCGCTAATGAAGTTTTACGGCGATGTGGTATCTTCTACAGCATCCACACGCGCGCGGGCCTTTACACAGTGTTAGGCATTTCCTGTTTTTCGGTTGAATGTCTTACCAAACTGACAGTCCTTCCTTCTGCTGTGGACATCGAAATCCATTTAGAATTCACATTTAAAAGCGCCCCGGCTTTTGGCAAAACCGTTTAATTGACTTTGGTTTTCGTAGAATTTCTTCACTTCCTTCCAAGCGTTCAAGATTCTGACATTCGCAGAAAGCGGTTTATTTTCAAAATTCCACCCCTTCCCAGAACGCGCGTAGCAGTTCACGCTGACCGCGTTGAAGTGTTGTTGTTCGTTCGTTCCATTCCATCCATCCGCTTTGTTGTTGTTAGCCCACGCACGCGTGCGAGCGCGCGCGCGTCGTTGGCACACGTTATTTTCGGTCATCTTCTGAATGCGATCCACTGTTGGTTGTTGGTACCGCAACCAATCTGCAACGGAAATCTGTTACTTCTTTCGCCACTTGTGTGCAGGTTTGAACCGGTACGTGTATGGTTGTTTGTGTGTGAGCAAGATTACGCACCTCCTCCTACCCCACAAACGTGGTTCGGGTGTTGATGGGGAATCATTTGAGGTGTTTCCTTTTTATTTTAAACCGCAAAAATCGCTTTTGGGAGTTGAGAGCCGATGGGGGTAAAGATGATGTCATTTTTGCTATCATAAACTTTTATCGCTGTTGATTATCGATCGAGAGAATCGTGTTTTGGTTAAATGAGACGCGAAGTTACATACGAAGAAGCAAAAGAAAAAACAGCCCGATTTACAACTTCCGGCATACCAAAAACCCCCCGAATAAGGTAAAATGGAATGAAAAGCGTGGAGCGTTCCAATCATTTTATAGCACGAGCTCATCTTTTTGGAGATGCTGTTGGTTTGAAATTAAGCTATTTACATGACGATGGTTAATCGTGTTTTTTCTCCGCTGTAAACAACAGTGACTATAAAATTCCATCCAGATAAAAAAGGAGCGTGTGCGATGTTTTAAATTTCGATTCGACCGAAAGTGAATGAGAAGAACGTTATTAAATCGCTATCTTATTTGCGAACGGAGGCAGCAGTAACGGCGGGCCACTCCGATTCAGGCAATTCAGGGCTTTGCCAATCCAAATTCATCCGTCATGTGTTTTTTTGTTTGTGTTATCGTTGCCTCTGAGGCTCATGCTTTATGGGCAGCAGTGTGTGCAGCAGTCGCTTCCTTTTGCGTGCTTATCATTATCGTGAGGTTCGTCGTTTGCCTCTTGGTTGGGGTTTTGTTGTTGTTCCTTTTCCCTCGAACCTTTAGGCGATTTTTCCATCCGCGAGATAATGGCGAGATTATATAAATGGAGTCAATTATGTCGAAGCGTTTTGCTGCTGCTGCCGTTGTCTGACTGGCTGACTGTCTGACTGTCTGTCTGTCTGCGTCTATTGGTGGTTTGCGGTTTTGTGCGGCCCTCGCCCTTCTGGTGTGTTGCCAGCGCGGGCCCAGAATTCATCCCGAGCGCTATTGTACCGTTGTTTTTCTAATAGCCATTTGCCAGTTTTTATGGACAAAGGGGACCACAGCACAACTTCTCAACTCCTCTTTCCCCGAGATTACTGTTGAGCTTCGCGGGAGAAAATGGCATCTGGTTCCAGCTTTTGTTGTGGCATCTTCTGCAGTACGTACGTCGTACGTACGCCAGTGGAATGGAATGGTTCATTTAAGTTTTCCGATTTGGACGCCGCAGTGTATGGTGGAAGGAAGGTCTCACTCTCAGTCATTTCTCGCTGGAAATAGCAGCCTCCAAGGTCAGGAAGCTTCAACTAAAAGGCAGGAGGGTGACTGTTGGTTGGGTTCCGCTCGATGGTGAAATACACAGCGATAGCATTCTAACACTCCAATATGTTCACCATGAGGGACGGACCGTTTGAGGATAGGAGAATGTGGATAGGGAGAACCTGCCATTGGAGCCATCATCTTGTTTTCTTTTCCCACTTTTCTATGTCCCTCTACTCCCCAAACGCAAGAAGAATGGGGAGGCTTTCTTTCCGCGTGTGGAGATGAGTATTTCTGTTGTACCGTGGTGTCGTTTAGAAGCTGCGAAATGGTAGCACACACTGTGCTGTGGTTTTTTGCTTTTAATCGCTCTGCTGATGCTCTTCAAGAGCATCAAAGGGAGGTTGGAGGATCGTAACATCGATTATGCTTTCGGGCGAAATTTCCACCTCATTAGTGTGTGACTGTGGTGAGCGGCTTGTGACTTGCGATGACGCGACCGTCTCGCAATTGGACAGCGTAGGTACAGTGCAAAATAATCATCCCGGCGGAATGAAAGACACATAATGGGCATCAGCACATATAATGTGCATGTTGGCGAATGGTTCAAGAGATGTGCAAAGGGTGAAAGACAGGTTGGTGGTGAATCGAATGTTAGGATCATCTCATCGAAAGGTTTACTTTGTGTGTAGATAGAAACTTCAGAATTTGATGTCTACGGAGAAGAGCCTCAAACTTCAAATTTAAATAAAGAATGAAGAACAGAGCATCCTCCACACATCTCAAAACACATAAAGAATTGTCAAAAGTACATAAAGAAGCAACACTATGTTGAAGACCAAAACCCAACATATCCATAAATTCTCAGAAATCTGTCAAACTTCACAATCTGAAACGGTGTTCTGCATGGGACGGATCAAAAATCTTGATCAAGCGTGCTCCAAAACCGCCACAACACTGGTCGTTTAGGAGTGATTGGTGGTCGCCTCTAAGGTGATGATCCAATGTGAAAACATCAAGCATCACAAGTCTCCCCAATGCCCCACAAAACCCATTTGCATATAATCAACACGATCCCCGTGCACCCATGGCGGGCGGGCGGTGGTCTATCATCACAAGTTTGTAAGAGTTCAGACACGCTTTACCGAGAGCCGAAACCGGCTGGATGCATATGGTGTGCATTTTGATGTGTGGGGAAATCTTCATTCTGCCGCGCTGCTAACCCATACCAACAATATCCCGAAGGTGTGTAAACAACCTATTCCGATGCCACCCCGATGACGACGATGGTGGTGGTGTTCCTGGGCGTATCTTGGTGCTCCGATCGTTCGTTCCCCTTAGCAGCGGTTTAATGCGCTGAAGCTGACATGCATTCTAAAGTGTGTTTGCCTGTGTGTCTTCAGGTGTATGCGATCTCTCCCCCCAAATCTCTACCCAACACGTCTAATATGACGTCTTCGATCTTGGCAGCGGCGGTCGCGATTCAATAGCGTGACAGTCGTCGCGCCACGTGACACGCGCGCAAATCTCTTCACGCTCGTAATGCACGCGCTTGACGGATTTGCGCAAAAACATAAATCCCGAACCAACATCGCGGCCCGCGGTGGTGAAGTGGCTCTGAAGTCGCCGCCGCCAGACCCCAAGGCAGAGTTGGATTGCTTGTTTGTTGGTATTATTGAATGCTTTTGTTTTTAATGTTTCCTCTTTGCGTTCATGCCGCCAGAGTGCGCTCACGCGTCAGTTTGTCTCGTCGTGTTTCACGCTAGAAATTTGCAACCTAAGCCACTCCGTCGAGGCTGTGCTCGAGGGAGAGCGAGCAATTGTGTGCCGCTTTCCGCTTTGGGGGTTAAGGTGAGGTGAACCTCTCCCTCTTAACCTTCCTCCCTTCACATCCGTAGTCTAGAGTTAGAGGAAGTTGGGGCATTTGGGTCGTTCCGCTTCACTTGCGAGAGTGTCAGTGGCGGCCCTTTTCCGAATTGCGGGGTGGCAAAATGTTAAACCGATCCGCCAGTGGAACGGATGCGTGAAGAAAGGCCTTCAGTCTTTTCCCCTCTCTCTCTCCCTGAGCGTAGATTGCGATCGAAAACCGATCGATAGGCTGATCGGTTACGAAGTGTCAGACCATTTCTCTCTTGATCTATTCCGAACCGCCAGCAGCCACATTGTTTTGACATGTTTCCGATCCAGGCTGATGATTGAGCCGTGCGTCGCATCGGGTCTCGGGGATGTGGTTTATACCCTCCTCCTTCTCTACGCCTTATGATCCGATTTCCACCCAACGTTCCACTCTACAGTGTGAGTGGGATGAATTACAAAGATCACATTACGGATGGGGCTGCTTCCCCAGCACTTTGCTAGTGAAGGATGCATTTCTAGTAATACGATGTAGCGACCGGGAATCACGACGAATGAAGTGATTTAGATTTACGACCCACATGCGGGAATGTGAGCGAGGGCACTTCGTCTAAATTAAGCCGAACCTGAGCCGTTCTCCGCCGGATCCGGAACTCCGTGGACTGAAAGTGCCACGGAGAGCACAAAGTGGGCCTTCCCAATTTATTGAGTTGAATGTATGTCTTGGAGAGGATGTTAGGAGCAGCAAACCCGGGAGATATTGGATGAAAGTTGTGAACCTTTTTGTTGTTGCTGTTATTAGTGCTTCCCGGGTGCTGTCAAGATGTCCCGTGTCTAATGTCTTTATTAGCCACCAGCAACGACCCCAAAAGGCTAAGGTGTCACGACTTACAAAACTCATTCAATCGCTGTGCCAGGTTGCCATAACACACCCCGGGTAAGACCTCGTGCCCAACGCGAATTGCAAGCTCCCCGGCACACCTTTCACAGAGGGAGTTTTACTGTTGTTTTGATGTAATTGGCAATTTGAATGGGCGATTTGCACACCCAATGGTTCAATGTTGGAACTGACGCAATACAAGGAAGGGCCCCCTGTAATCGGGCTTATCAGTCGTGTCGTCGTGATTTGTGTTGTTAAATTGCATGCAAAACTGAAATTGTTTCTTATCGCACTCGGTTATCAATGGTTGCTGTTGCGACAACAGTGGTGTACCAACCAACTTGTACGTCACTCTGTAGGAAATTGAGGAACATGAGTACGGAGGGATCTAAATGAAGCAAAAAGTGAAACTGAAATGAACGATATCGGTTGGTTAGTGTTTGATTTATTGCAATAAATTCGGTGTGATAAAACGTTGCTGTGCAAATTAAGTCACTGCTCTGTGTGTGTCTACATATATCTTCACTCACCTGTGAAGTTCAATGTCACAATTATATCTGAACCTGAAAAGCAGCAGTAGCACACTTTACAACCTTGTGGATGTACAAAAACGGAAAATGTATATACAGTTCATCCGGCTTCAAAAAACGTGCTCAACATGCTTGCCTCTGCTCACACAACGCACTCCAAAGGCGCGACATCAAATGTGATTAACCTTTTTTTTTTGCCCCGACGCTGTACGAGTTTTATTACACGCTTTCAGGCTTTTAGAACGCTCCACAGTGACAACCCCACACAGGAAGTTCTGCCCGTGTCCCCGGTCCCGGTGGTAGTAAAAGGTGCAAAGTGAAAGCGTACAGTCAGCGTGCGTGTCCGCGTGATTTGAATATGAAACGAGACAACACCAACCAACTACCCCACCATTTTCCAGACGTGTGGATTATGTTAGTCGGTGTTATTGGGAAGGAGTTGGGAACGGGTTGACAACAAAATTGGCAGTCGTCCCATTCGCTGTTTTGGTTTTATCGGCAAGGTCTGAGCTGTGTCGCCAGCTTTTAACATTGACCCTAAACGTGTCGGAGGAACCTTTCGACAAAGAGAGACCAGTAAAACAAATCTCCATTTAGTAACTCCCCTTTTCCGACCCTTGTGAAGAATTAAATGGTGTGAAACAGCAAAAACTGGTGTGTGTTGTAAGTGTAATCAAAACCCGGGCGAAGCCCAGACTGTCCTTTTGTGCTGTTAAAACACACACCCCAAGCGGATGACCTCAATCTAATAACCCTTCGCGTATTTGTAAGTCCTGTTTTAGATAGGGCCGAGTGATATTCGCCTAAACGGTTTTATATACCACACTCACGGCAGCAATACTTGCAACGTCAGCTCTCAGCAGCTGCCAACCGCGCGATGCCAACGCAGGCGAAGGAAAGCCATCAGTCGTTTGTAGCTAGTTGGTGTAATAGCAGCGAAATGGACCAATCCTCAGAGTGTATGTATGTACAGGAGGGGGTCTTTGAGGGCTTTGATTTGTTTCTCATTATTTATCTTCCTGAAGATGGAGACGGAATGAGCCCCACCATACGTGCAGATGAAAAATGGTGTGTTTGTCTGGCCTGCCTGGCTGGTGTGCTGCTAGTAGCAGAGTACCCTTGGGGGAGCCTGGAGACAACGTTTCGTGATTCATAACAAGCAAACGGGTAGTGTTGTGTGTGGCAGTTATCAGATCTGTAGCACGAAAAAGCTCTTCCCGCTGTTGTGGGCTACGCGTGGGCGGGGGTGAGGGAGATGGGAAAAGAGACTCCATGTGTCGCACGATTGGCGCAATGAATGGTCGATCTCTCTGTCTCTCGCTGTTCCCCGTTTTCGTGAGGGAATGGGATGTTTGTTTAAGCTTCTGAATAATGACCGTTAGCGTGAAAAGTGGTGGTTAAGTGGAAAATAAACAACACACAGATCGTGTGCCAAAGGGACGCGCCCGGAGCGCGCTCTCTCCGTTTCATTCCTACGTGCTGCTTGCACGTATGTTTAGGTTTCCAAGCCCACAGCTCCATTTCCAATATCTGAACCCCGTGTGACGCGTGACCGACCGCGTGCGGGCAGAAGAAATGGTGATAGGCACACATATTGGTCGAGGTCATCATTTGGCGGATTTAAATCCCTGTCCCCTTCGGAAGGGGGTTGGTTGTGAGTGGTCCAGTCATTCCATTAAATTAAAAAAAGGCATCAACAACCGGACGTAGAGACCCTTTTCTGTATGCTTGGCTATAGAAAGCACTCAGAGAGCTGTAAAACCCTTCAGGATTTCTAAGGGTTCATTATTTTTACCTCATTTTAGCGCTGAAAGTGTGCGCTGCTGCTGCCGCCTTATTTCCGTCCGATTGATGGGATTGAAAAATTGCAGAAAAATCACCCGCGCCGAGAGAGATGCCACACGATTTTCCAATCACTGACACAAAACGGACCGCCGCCGCCGACTGCCATTTTGGGACGGCCGCCCCGCCGAAGGGCGACAGGAATAAAAGTGAAACTGAAAGGCGGCTGCGGGTGAAACCCGGAAATACCTTACACCCCCCTCGAAATGGACCCCTCAGTGTGATGTATTTTCTTTTCTGTTTATCCACTGGCGGGACATTTGTCTTCGTCTTCGTGCAAATAATTCCGTCTTGAGTCTGTGGCGGAGGGAGCGCAATGGTAATGGTGAGGGAAAGAAAATCGTGACCCGCATCTTTCCGCGTTTGTTCGCTCTGTTGGTGTGCAAAATTTTCCAACCTGCAGCCTGTGTGTGTTTTATGTTTAATGTCTTTGCCATGATGCGAACGCGTGGTGTCCACAGGGCGCTTAGAGAAGGAAAAATCGTCACAATTTCGCCTGCAAGCATGTGAAAGTTTCGTCCATTCCATGTTGCTTTTGTGTGTAGCCAAAGGAGGAAAAGAAACGGGAGGAATTTGTACAATTTGTTTTATTGCAATTCAGTCTTGCTGTTTAATTGTCTTTTTGTCGAGAGAAAAGGGGAATTATTCTTCTGTCACTCTTGTTGGTGTATGGTGCTGCTAGATGAACATGGGCGTCGTAATGTGCTGTCATCTCATGTTAGGGCGGGCGTGAGAAACACACAAAAATATCTTCGCCCGGCCTGACGTTTTTCTCTGTTTTCCAATTCATAATGGGTTGTTTGGTAGGTGCGTGTGAGAATGGTGTGTTTCTTTCTCTCTCGATATTGTCAGCCGGAACCTTTTAAACGCACCGGAAACAAGGGCACAAGTGTGTAAACAAAGCAATTTCAAGGTTACTCACTATCGATCTATTTGTTCTAAACAAGCTAGATGGGCCCTTTGCGGCGAGGTTCAATCGTTTTGCGTTCCAAAATTGTCTCTTAATGGCTTTGAAACTGAAGTCTGCGTTAATTATCAGTTCAACAAGAATTAAAACGGTAATTTTGTGAAATAAATTGCATAAATTTAGGAGTTTGTGTACAGCAAATTGCATATTTTGGTGACCTAGTGTTTAAATTTGCTTATAAGTCTGCAAATTGTCGTCAAAATATTACCTTTTCCATGATTTCTGGATTGTTTTTATGGCAAAAATCCTTCAAATTGGTTCAAAAATATGTAAAAACGTTATAAATCCTCGTCAAAACCCTCAATTGATTTCTTAATGGTATCGAAATAGCTAATCAATGCTACTTCGTCTCATAACAACCGATGCCGGTCGCGTGCATGTTGACTTCCATTAAGGGTTTCCCCCCGCATCTTCATCGCATGTTTGTCTATCAATTTTCCGCCAAATACACCTACCTTCCTCGTTTATGGGTTCACTTGTTCCGAAACACTCGGCACAGGTGCTAAATGTGTGTGTGGCCGTCACCACCACTTGCTGTGGGCCACACCGTGACCACCGTTTAAAAGCGTTTCCATTTCACACACTCCTTAGCCGGACCGGAAAGACACCTTTGTGTAGGAGTGTTTTGGAGACCACACACAGAGGAGGTAGCACTCAACCCGGACTGCCAATCCATCAATCCCATCGATCGACTTCAAGATTGGCGTGAAGTAAAAGCTCCCAATTCATCGATTGTTCGTTGTTTTTTTCCTTCCCAAAACGGGAAATCTCTGGACGATTTCGGAGCTCACGATGCTCCCTTTTTTCCGCTCGAGAGGGTTGCGTGGTTCGCGTGTGAAGTGTGTGTGTGTGTGTGCTTTTGCTACAGCGAAGAGAAGATGTTTTCAAACCTACGGAAAGACACGCTTTGTTACGCACAAAGTCTCGCCTCCCTTTGGGAAAAGGCTTCAGTTTGACACCTTCGTGAGGCACACTATCTATCGCTCACTAATGCCTGGCGCACACCGTTTTAGGCATTGGCCGTAGGTGCTAAACGTCCATCATGTTGTCCAGTGTTGTTACTGATGATGATGATGATGATGCACCGTTCGGTTTTATGAGTGGAAAGATTTTCACTCCGCTCCATTTATGGAAGCAGTGAAGAAGCCTTTTTGGGAGCCTTTTTGGACTGGATTTACGACCGGCAGCATCATCCCTTTGCCTTTAATTAGTAAACAGTGACACAGTGTACAGCCGTCGCGCTACTATCAGTCGTCACCATAGCAAATGAAGCAGAACAGGGCAGGGACATCATCATCCCACTAGAAGGCGCAAGATGAGATGGCGACCAAGCGGATGCCATCGTAAAACACCGGTCGTGTGTAACGGTCATAAAATTGGCCACCGAAAACACACCTTGTGCCGCCTTGTGTGTTTGTTGGGCCAACAAAAACGGCAGACGCTGATGCAATGTGAACATCGAACAAAAAAACGCAAATGATGAAGACGACGTAACACACAGAGTGTAGTAGCAGCTGCCCTGTTTTATGCACGATAAAACGCGAAAGTATGCAGAGAGGCAAGCAGTGACGCTGCGGCCTTGTAGATGTACGCAAATACGCGCCTCGAGAACAGCTGACCACTGCTAACGGTGTCTGGGAGCGCAGACTGTGTAATTATTTGCTAGCAAAACCCCCAACAGCACAGTTCCGCGGCCCAACCTAAGAGAGCGCCACAACCTGCCAAAAGATTATTATTATTACTGCACGTGTGAGCATGTATCTGTTTTCGGGAATTTTTTGTTGGGTGGTTTATATTTGGTCATTAGATCAATTTTAATGTGTCCAGCATTATTGCGCCCAGCCCCCTGTGATCAGGTAGTGGACACACTTCTGTAGCTTATCCGCTTAATTCCTGCAATTAATTTGCCATTTTAATTTGAGTGTGCAAGGGCTACGATACACACGAGAATGCAAATAGTCATTAAAAAGGATAGGAGGCATTCCTATCGAATTATGCAGTAAAATTTAAAACCCAACAATTAGCGTTGATCGGTGATAGGAGGAGGTGTGTTTGGGAACTTCGGTTTGGGGTGTCTGAATCTGCACTAAATAATTCCACAATTCCAAAACGAATGTGTGTCCACAATCGACAACCCCAAAAATCGTATCGTAATGAGCGTAATGATGATGATGCTGCACATGCTTTTTGGTTGTGATGTTTGGGTGATTGGGGAAGCCTCCTAACCTCAACTATTCAGCAGCTGGCTTTTTGGATGAAAGGTGCGTGTGGAGAGATGAGGTTGGGGCTCTGTGACCATTTTGCATTAACGTTGCCAACGTTGTTGTCACACACAACCACCAATACACCGGTACTGAATGCACTGTTGTGTGTTTGTGTGTGTTGTGTGTGCAAAGAGGAAAGTGGTGCCGACCATTATCCTTGATTACGGCCGATAATCTGACCATTTCGGTTCCGAATCATTGGCCGTCGGAAGAGGAGTAGGAGGAACAGGCAACTTCACAACATGCTCGTTCGTTGTTAGCAATTAACTTCTGTCCACCATCACCGCATCCGCCCAAAACAGGGAGGGGGGAGGACACAATTGCTGTGTGGCGCAATATTTGCGGTTGCTGTTGCGGCTCATTCAAAATTTGTCGGTCGAAATGTGTTGAGATTGTTGTTGTAGAATGGTTTCAGAACCTCCTCCCGGTCCTGAACCGAAAAGGATTAGTAGCATAGTTTTTGGGGGGGTGCTCTAACCGGATAATTGATAGACTCAAACAAAACGGTGCCGTGTCGTGTTGGTCGCTTGTGTACCGAACAAAAACAGCACAAGCGCGCTATTGTCGTCGTCATCGCTGTTGTGTTGCATCGCTTGAGCTAAAAGACCTTGCGGTTACACAACATTTGGGTGTGCATTCTATTTCCCAAAAACCACTACGCTACACCCCAAGACTTGGCAGGGATTTAGAACTCGCGCTCTAATTTATCGTACAATCAAGTGCCAACTAGCGAAAACAATAAGTCAAGTCACGCGGGGTGCGGCGACCACTCTGGGGAGGTTGTCATGTGCGCGCACACGCCCGTACGTTGCATCCGGGGAAAAGAGAACAGACAACTGGCGAATGATATTTATTATCCCGTCACTACAACAAGAAACAGTGGTGGGTAAAATACTTTCGTGTATTTATAATGCGACCATGTGACTGATGAAAGTTACACTACACACATAGAACCTATGCCTGTGTGAGGAGAGATACGAGGAAGGTTCTGGCTCGTACACAACCACACCCGACCTGGATCTCTGAGGTTGACCGCAAGGGAATGTCAACCTTAGTCTAGCCAGGAACTTCAATTTCTTACAAACAGGTCTTTTCCTTGCAACAACTTGCTTCGCCCGTGACTACCAGAAATACCTTGGGATATTCCAGAAGTTCTCACTTCGCCGTCCTTGTGCTCTCCAATTACTCCAACAGAGCTCAAGTTGTTTGGGTCTTAAAGCATTAGAGCATCGCTGCAGTGAGAATAGCAGATACATAGCATTCTGTCCTCTACTTCTTCTACAGTTCCTGTGAGGCTTGATCCACCACCCGAACCGACGGAAGATCTGTAAAGCCCGCGCGCTTGCTCTTGTGGAAGTGCGTTCAGCGTTCGATCGCATGTCCAGATAGATTGGATATTTTAATTTCCCTGCGTGTGGTGCTCGCGTTTTGTAATTTATGATATCTTCCCTGTGCGATCTTGTCTGCTGTCCCCCCCGAACGTTTGTAGCTTTTGGGTAGTGGAGAGTTGGTTCCCCAACCCCCAAGCGTGCCCAATCGAGGTGCCAGATAACTCAATTTGCAATACTTCATCGGAAACATAGGTTTTTCTGTGGTGGCTGTGGTAGTGTTGCTGCTGCTGCTGATGATTATTGTGGTGGTCCTGACTTACCGCGTGAGGTCTCGTAACTCGATCACAAGACATCCACAGCCCGATGCAGCGCGCTATATGCAGCGAACACGAGCGATCGATCGATCGCGAACATAGCTTTTCAATTAACGGTGACGAACGGCGGTACGGGGTGAAAACTGCTCTCAACAGCTTTTGTGGATATCGTGGAGAGGCCCTAGTTTGGGCCCGCTAAACCAGTTCCAACTGCTCGGGCGGCGGTACAGACACGCACGCAAAAGCTCTATCGATTGGCGATAAGCAGTGGTACATGATCTCTCTCTCCCAGCGGTGTGAGATGTTTCACGATCGCGCGCACACACACACACCAAATATGCCGTTTGATAAATCAATTTTCACTTACAGGGTTTCGAATCATATAATGGACTACTTGATCCACTCGGTGGAATGTTTGAAATGGTTAAGGGATATATGCAACGTTGCTATGGAGGTTTGCAAGCATATAGGGGAATATGTCAAACACTTAGGAGAAGTGTGCAAACCAGTTATGGAGTTTTGCATCCAGCTATGGAGCGCTCGGATGTAGCGCAGTAGAAATTATTCATATTCATATTCTAGATTTTTTTAGAAAAACACCGCGTGATGATTTAAATGTTTGGGGTAATTAAACACATGTTTTGGTATTGTCAAGCAACATAATTGTTTATTTTTTAATAAAATTTGCTATTTAAACAATGTTCTTTGTAAAATTCTCTTCTCTACTATTTTACACTCTACTATTACTATTTTTATTGTGGCAACATTTTTCCTCATACTTAAACACACATATTCAAATAATGTTCATCATAGTCCTCCTACCTAGTAATCAAATTACCCCCTTTCTTTAATCACCCGCGTTAAATTTAGAACCAACTAAGAACCAGCCTGAAATACCAGAAAATATTAAAGCCTATGTCAAACGATTTATAACAATACTTTGAACACACCCTTCAAATTCTTCATATTTAAATACGTCAGGAAATGTTGATGATGTGAAGAAATAGTAGAATTTAATGTTGAATCGGATTGGACGTAGGAAACAGTTACATAGTGAATAGTTATTGCGAATAAATTTTATTACGGATTAACCACTATTTCCTTCTGATGATCCTAAAACATGTGCTTAATCACCCCAAACATTTAAATCATCACGCGGTGCTTTTTAAAAAAATCTAGGATTAATTTCTACAGCGCTACATCCGAGCGCTCCATAGCTGGATGCAAAACTCCATAGCTGTTTTGCACACTTCTCCTAAGCGTTTGACATATTCCCCTATATGCTTGCAAACCTCCATAGCAACGTTGCATATATCCCTTAACCATTTCAAACATTCCACCGAGTGGATCAAGTAGTCCATTATATGATTCGAAACCCTGTAAGTGAATTTCGATCGACGAAGGGCGAGGTGGGCTGCAAGCGAGGACTCCCTTTTCGTAATCAAACGGCAAACTGTCTGCCCAGTTCGGCCTAGTTCCTCCTTCCTGTTCGCTGTCTAGGGGGTTGAAGTGAGGCGCTCGCGAAATGGCGTGGCATGTGTTTGTGGAATGTGTTCGCCACCTTTGGTGGGTGCCGCTTTGGAGATTGTCTAGGCCTTCAGGACTAGACACTCCTCCTACCGTACCGGTGAGGGGGATCTTTTCAAATCCCTGCCCGTTTTGTTGTGTGTGCGTTCGCGGGACCCATACGGGCCCAATAATCGTTTAAACAGATTGGAAGTTGTAAATTGATTTCATCGAAGGTGATCGAGTTCGATCACTGGAGGAAACGGCGTGCGGATGGAACCGTTCGGCTTTGGTGTAAAGTTGGTCCATAATTCCAATCCTACGATTGTGAGTTGTAGATACACGATAGACAAGAGCCTGGCTTGGTGGAGGCAAATCTCGGTTCCATTCCATTTGCCTACCGATCGACTGTACCGGGGACTGTGCTTTTGCCTTTCGTGTACACGTAAGCGTGTAATTTATGGCGTGTGCTCTGGTGAATTATCGATCCATTATTTATAGCATCTTTTAGAATGGTGTGTGCAGAGAGAAAGAGAGAGGTGTGTGATGGTTGACACGCCAGAGGAGTCGCTCGTATGCGCGCGCTTCTTTGCTTGTAAAGACAAATAGTGTAGCGGTGGCGGCACGACTGGCCAACTCCTCCTAGCTAGCTAACTGGCGACAACAACTTGAGTGCTTCTAACAGCAAGCAATGGTGTGTTTTAGTAGTCTTGTTTAATGCCCATCGAAGACGACTGTCCCGTCGTGTGCGTGTGTTCCTTCGATGAGTGATTTAAATGGTTATTGTGTAGCGCATTACGTGTGGGCGAGAGCAGATGTGACTGGAAAGATACCAATTCAACCACTCACGAGCTCGTTTGTTTCGTGCCTTTAACTAGGCTTTCAACAAAAAGTTGGAGAGAAAAAAGACGCACCTAATTTGTTGTCGATTAAAGCGAGTACTAAAGCATTTTATTGCACCATCAAAAGTGCGTCCCACCAAACGTCAATCGTCTCTCGGGGCCCTGTCTGGTTGAAACACAAAACGGCGAAGGTAAAAGTGGACGCGCACAACTTTCGCTCTTTGTTTGCTCGAGGTCACGAGACACGATTGTGTCACACAGTAATTCGTTGTTAACATCTTCCGGGCAACTGCCACTGGGGTGGGCACAGTGTGTGTTACTCTCTCTCTCTCTCCTCCCTCTTTTCCCCGGCTTCCTAATCGGTTGTGGGGAAACGCAAACGGTCACCAGAAAGAAACCCGACACTGATTAGCGGGCGATGTGTGTGTTTTGCAGGAGGAAAACCTGAATTTCTTCGTCGTGGACCAATTAGTACCAGGCTGCTCGAATGTGGTTGCATGTGATGCTGCCTTCGCTGCCGACGGGTTCGAATGCTTCAAAGGGCCAAAAGGGAATCCAAACTGCGGACTCGCGCTTTGTTTTGTGTGACCTCCTCTCCATATTTTGAGAGGAGCAATGTACACCGCGTGTGTGACGACGCTCAACGATCGAAAGTGGAGAAAGGTATCGTCTTACCGGGACGGGGAAAATTTCGAGCATCATTTTGAGGTAGAAGACCGCGACCCTTAACCAGTGTGGAAAAATAGGAGACGGACAATTTGGGACGCATTTACATGCATTTCTTGATGGTGGAGTCGTTTGGTGCCCCCCCTGTTTCCGTAAGTAACAATGGAAAATACGACATTAAACTTGATACGTGGTTCTTGAAAGGGAGAGCGGATATCTTGTGGAGTCGACTTTCTTCTTGGTGGTGGTCCATCAATCAGCCGTGTAAAAGGGAGAGCTTTTGCTATGCTGGAGGTCCATCGGAGCTCGTCTTTGTAATGTGTAGACTCCCATTTAATGAATTGCATGCCTAAATTCTAAGGTTAGATTTAGTGCAAGAGTTAGCGCTAGTAGCAAGACCTTTCTGTGCATCATACGTGATTTTGAACAACAAACAAGTCTTTTCTCCCAATGAGTCTCACGCAAAGTTTCATCCAACAAAATGCTACTCCAAAAATGGTCTTCTGGGTGGGTTTCTGGATTAGTTTTGGAGCGGCATACCTTGTAAAAGTAATCTTCCTTAGTGGTTTGTTTATCGCAGCTAAGTTAACCTTCGCCTAAATTCCCCCAAAAAGGGTGCTATACACCTGCTAGGCACCCAACTACCAAGATGTAACGTGTCGCTTATGCCTCACACCTGCACGACTTCCAAAGTTCTTATCTTATCGGTAAACAGCTCACCGAATAGGGCGAACTTTCGGGAGCTGCGAAACGAGCCCCAGACCAAGCGTGAGCGTGTTGTTGGTGTCTTTGAGCAAAAGTTTCCACAAACTCCCCAGGAAACCAATACACACCACGGGGGCTGGGGGGACATCCACGTGAAATCTTCATCCGGGTGGCAAAAGTTTTCCCTGTTTTCTCAGCTTCATCGGAGATTATAGCATGACACGCTGGATAGAATACAACACCGAGACAGACATTACTTACGCATCTTGAGCACACTTCGCTGTGTGGCAGTTCTGTCTCGTGAAGTGATTAGCGTACGAAAAATATGCGACAAATTAATACAGAGCGAGAACACACACACACAAATTGGGCCTTCAATTTGGCACAACAAATTAATACACAATTTATTGCATTCGTTGCCAACTCTCGAGGCGGGCTTGGTTGCGTGTTGCGTCGTGTGCTTTGATGTCGGCAACATTGTTGGCGGCTTTTCTCACACATTTTTTGCTGTTTGTTGTTACTGCTCCGGAATCGAAATCGTGCTTCCCTTTCCACTTCTTTTGAACTCTCAACTCCAATAGTGACTGCGCCCATTAGAAGGTAAGAATCGGTTGAGTGGGCACGGAATGCCGCCAAACCATATGGGCTCGGGCCGAAAGCGCAAGCGAAAAACCCGCCCCGAAGCAAATAATTGCATTTGCAACAAATTTTCCAGGCAAATTAATTTCCATTGCCTGGCTTCCCTTTCCTTCCCTCCCTCGATGGGACAAATTATATTCCCTAGCAATGGAACTGCAGTTGCCGTGGAAGCGAACAAGCGAATAGTAACTTCCATGCCAGCGGGTCATCAAAGCGAGACAGAGAGAGCTCTGTGCTCTGCGACGTGCTCAATACGCGTCCCATATAATGACTCCGGGCAGATTGCGCGAGTGATTGCAATTTTGCAGGGAAGTAGGAGAGAGAAGAGCAGGGAGTGCATGTGATTTTTGCCGATATTGTGTGTGTGTGTATGTGCCCTTAGGTGTCGCGGTACAGTTTGACTGGTGAAATATGTTCCCATGAATGAGAGATGGTTGGTTGGCTGGCCTGGTGCCCCTCGAGGGATAAAGTTATTAATTTTCGTATGGTGGCATTCGCTGGCTTGTTACACGAGGAAGCGATGGTGGTGGAACTATATGATAAACAACCTCCCTCAAGCGCTCTCCATCACTGCGTATCCTGTCAAATGGACAAATGATTCGGTAGCAGCTTTGAAACGGAGGAGCACAGAATGCGAGCAGAACTGAGGTGCATTCTATGCACGATTCTATTAAGCGCTTGGGAGTGCTTCTAGCCATCACGCTACAATGCAGCTGGACGCGATCATGTTGCCAAATATTGAATTAAACAGTGCCTAATGCCTCGGTGTAATGAGTGTTGCTTTTGCGTTGTAGCAACTCGTTACGATTAGGAAGGGTTTAGATAAGCACATACACACAGTGACCTGATTTTGAACCCGGTATAGTAGGCCCCTTTTAGTCTGATGTTTTTTGGGACATTCAAAAACATGAAAAGAGCAGCGCCTATGCTATCTCAACCGAGGAGAAGCTCTTACAGAAGTTGATAAGAGCAGGTGTTGCTTCGGGCGAGAGATCGTAGATTGCCGTTAGCTGTCTGTTTGCAGGAAATGGGAGATAAAGAACGGAGCTTTGGAGTACACCTTTTGTACCCCAAGATAAATAGAAACATGAAGCAACAAACCAATTTCGGGATGGGGAAGATGCAATAAACTAAATCCTATTTGTCTGCGCTCTCATTACACCGCTTCCGGCTTAGTTCGGTGTGTGCATTGCTTAAACCACGAACTCCACACGAGAAGTTCTCACGGCGACGCCTTATCCATTGAGGAGTTGTTGGAGTTCCCCTCTATCAAGCCAACAGTCTCAACCAAATTTATTTCATTATCATGGGACTGGTGGTCTACAAGATGAGCGCCACGAATACGAGACGAACCTTCGCCTCCTCCTTCTAGCTTTAAATTGAAACAACAACATCCTATTAAGATGATGGTGTGTGATATCTCTCGCCCTCGGTGTTTGTGGTGGGTCTGCCCAGTGCTCTGTCCACACCCTGTAAACTCTCCTCTCCCAAAAATTGAATGCTGTACCCAAAATTATGCATCAATCCCACTACACAACACCACTTGTCCAAGTACACACTGTGCTAGAAAATAATCTTCCCCCTTTTCGGGGAAGCGTCAAGATGCTTTTGTTTCCCCTTTCCTTTCCTGTGATGCATTCCGGAAGAGGTTGGAGCTGGTTGATGGGGAGATGGAGAGCTGGTGGAGAAGGGATGTTGTTAAAGGGTCACATTTTACACATTTGTTGCTGGCGATGATGTTGATGATGATGCTCTCCGTCACTTGATGTCTTCTATTCATATGGAAATTCAATTGTAGCGGTTTGAGCGTCCAACTCGTGTGTGTGTGTGTGTTGTGTTGGCGATGGGAAAAGACCAACCAACCAGCAACCTCTCCCTGGCCCTCACCCTCTGTATCACCTCACACGCGGCGGGGTATGTCTTTCTTCGTTGCCGACTTGGATAAAATATTCAATCTCACAGCAAAACCAGAAGAATACGTTCTAATGGACCTCTGGTCCACTGTGGGAGAAGAGAGCAGAAGGTCCACCGATCCAGCATATCATACATCTGTCACCATCAATAAATGCGTGGTTGCGCTCCCGGGGGACGGTGGTTGTGGTCTTGATGGGCCATTGGACCATCGAATCCAATCATGGCCCAGCAGCGCGATCGTTTCTCTCTCACACCCCATCAATACTAATTGAGAGTAATGTTTTTTTTTATGGCGAGGCGCAACAATCCGTCCAATTCTGGGGGTTGCCTCTGGGGGTCGTAAGCAATTTCGTGCCGACAGCTCGGCGAAGTGAGCACTCGGGCACATTTCAATTCGTTGTGTGATATGGACCGTTGTATGTGCGCGATGATTTTAATGATCTTGGATACGATGAGTATGTGTCCCCAGGAGGAGGCATCTACGATGTTTTGTGCTTACTGTACACTCTTTTGATGCTTGCTGCTTTGTTCCATCTCGCTTAACAGCGTCGTTTGAACGTCTTATGTCGGAAATCAATTGGCTATTCCACAATTCAAAAGGTTACTTAGCAGGAAAAGATCATGTAATTTATCTTTTAATTGATCGGAGGATGTCAGCTATCGATCGTTTGATGCTACTTTCACCCTTCAACAAGACGGAAGTGGCCACCAAAACTGTGCTCTCTTGTTGTCGTTGGATGCAACAGACCGACAGGTCCGCCGCGCATTGCCTTTTCTTCATCCTACAGCACCACCACGACAAAGGAGGAACTCATAATGTAATCGTTTCTGGAGGTTACAAGGCATCCCTGAGGCCATGATGATGAACCCTTTTCAAAGCCGATTTATCGAATCAATAGCCGGGCTGACACTAATTGACGTTTCTTTCCCCTTTTCGCCCCGCAGGCTCACGTGGTGGCTGCGTTCGAGCAGAGTCTCTCCAACATGACCCACAGACTGCAGTCGCTGACGGCGACGACGGAGAAAAAGGTTCGTATCTTAACAGCCGTTGTCTGTTTATGTGTGTATTAATC
Source organism: Anopheles arabiensis (assembly GCF_016920715.1). NCBI lineage: Eukaryota > Metazoa > Arthropoda > Insecta > Diptera > Culicidae > Anopheles > Anopheles arabiensis. Next base: position 32,593,363 of record NC_053518.1, read on the forward strand.
GAGTTTCTTTGCTTTCGCTCCAAAAACAGGATAGCGAAATATTGGACATGCGGCAAACGATAGAGCTGCTGCGGAAGCAATCGATCCAGGCCGGTTTAACTACCGCCCATATGCAGAGTATGGGCGTACAAGTTAATGGGCAGGTCAACGGAACGGCGGTAAGTATTCTAAATGCAATCCAAACTTACATTTGGCACAAAAACTAATACACGCTTTGCCTGCTCATTGTAGATCGCAGCTGAGCAGACGAAAACGACGATCACGACCGGTGGCGGCGGCGGCAGCGGTGCGACAAACGGCGGACAAAAGTCCACCGGTGGAGCATCGTCCGCGGCGCCGGCCGGTGCGGAAATGCAACGGCACCATAGCTCCGACTCTATGTGCTCGTTGAATTCGGTCAGTTCCGGCTGCTCCGCCCAGGACAAGAGCAAGCAGAAGAAGAAGGGCTGGCTCCGCAGCTCCTTTACCAAAGCCTTTTCGCGCAATGCCAAAATCTCCAAAACTAATCGCCACGTGACGGCGGGTGGCAGCAATGGCGGTGGGTCGACGACGGCAGCGGCAGCTGGTACAGTGCCGGACGGTGCAGCAGGCAACCATCATCATCATCACCATCACCACCATCACCATCATGGGTCGGTGCTGGAGAATGGCACAACGACGACGACCACCACGACGAGCGCGCTGGGGCTGAAGCAGGCCGGCATTCCACCGCCACCGGGCGCAGGGCTGCCGCCACCGTCACCAACCAAAGGCAGCCCGCACAAAACGATGACCGTCATTGACAATGGTGAGTGAAAAAATATCCTTTTGTATCAAAAATATTTTACTAATTTAGTGTTTTTCTTTGTCCCCTCCAAAAACAATCAGCCAAACCCGTCGATGCGATCGTCGAGCTGAACGGTAACCCCGTGGTGGAAGATCTCAAGAAGCAGCTGCGCGAGAAGGATCTCGTCCTCACCGACATCCGGCTCGAAGCGCTCAGCTCCGCCTCCCAGCTCGAAAGCCTCAAGGACACGGTGATGAAGATGCGCCAGGAGATGATGAACCTGAAGCAGAACAACGAGCGACTCCAGCGGCTCGTCACGACCCGTTCGCTCGCCGGCAGCGAAGTATCGCTCGGCCCCGTCAGCCCGAGCGGTTCCATCGGTGAGCCGCGCCGCTACAGCCTAGCGGCCGACAACGGTATGGGCCGGGCTCCGCTCGAGCTGCCCCAGAACCTGGACGAAACGGAGGAGGACAATATTCCGCCGGCACCGGCGCCAGAACCACCGCCAGCACCGCTCAGCCCGGCCATCATCGCGGAACTGTCGCCCACGATCGACCGGGCCGCGATGGTGAACGAAATCCTGACCACGCCCGCCGAAGATGTGGCCGATCCGGTCGATGGGAAGAAGATTTCGATCGCGGTGTATCTCGGCCAGCCCGAATCGTTCCCGAAGTACGCGGAGGAGATGAACGAATGTGATAACTACTACCACTCATCGCCGGACGATGAGGAGAAGGGCGAGGCCGGTGAGAAGGGTGGCCACCCGCGGGGTGGTTCGTTTTCGCTCGGCAGCGGCGTCGAGACGAACGAGTTCGTGATCGCGTACACGTACATCTCGGGCAAGACGACCTGGCAGAATCTGGACTACATTGTGCGGAAGACGTTTAAGGACTATTTGTCGCGCATCGATCCGGGCACGAATCTGGGGCTGAATACGGACTCGATCACGTCATACCATTTGGGGGAGGCAAAGCGTGGACCGGAGATGGGTTTCCCCGAGCTGCTGCCGTGCGGGTACATCATCGGGAACGTGAAGACGCTGTACATTTGCTTGCAGGGCGTCGGCAGCTTGGCGTTTGATAGTTTGATTTTGCGGAACATCGTGCACCGGTACATTTCGCTGCTGACTGAGCATCGGCGGTTGATACTGTGCGGGCCGAGCGGGACTGGAAAGTCTTATTTGGCGCGCAAGTTGGCCGAGTTTCTGGTGGCGAGGGCTGGGCGGGATAATCCGATCGAAGCGATCGCTACGTTCAAGTAAGTGGAGTTGTTCATTGAGAAGATAAATATGTCTTGTTACTTATACTAATTGCTCTCCACGCTTTCTTGTCTCATCAAACAGTGTCGACCACAAATCTTCGAAGGAGCTGCAGCAATACCTTGGACACATCGCGGAGCAGGCCTCAATGTCCAACGGTGCGGCCGAGGAGCTGCCGGCAGTGATCATCCTGGACAATCTGCACCATGCGTCCGCCCTGGGGGATGTGTTCTCCTGTCTACTCAGTGCCACCGCTGCCAAGCTGCCGTGCATTATCGGCACAATGTCGCAAGCCACTTGCAACACGACCAACCTGCAGCTGCACCACAACTTCCGATGGGTTAGTAAATGCATTCTAAATGTGTCCAAAGAACAGTAATCTAAATCTTTTTTTTTTGTAATTCTTCTCTTAAAGGTCCTGACGGCGAACCACATGGAACCGGTGAAAGGTTTCCTGGGGCGCTTCCTGCGCCGCAAGCTTTTCTCGGTCGAGCTGCAGAACCAGCAGCAGCAGCCCCAGCTCGAAAAGGTGCTCAAATGGTTGCCCACCGTCTGGCAGCACATTAACAGCTTCCTCGAGACGCACAGCTCGAGCGATGTAACGATTGGCCCTCGGCTCTTCCTCTCCTGCCCGATGAATCTGCCCGACTCGCAGGTATGGTTCACGGACGTGTGGAACTACCATCTAGCGCCGTACCTGATGGATGCGGTCCGGGAAGGCGTACAGCTGTACGGGCGGCGCGGCGGTGCTTGGGTCGATCCGTGCACGTATATACGCGAGACGTACCCGTGGCCGGTTGGGCCGACGACGGTGCCGCAGCTACGCCAAATTACGGCCGACGATGTGGGGCTGGAGGCGAGCGCACCGGGCAATGCGGAGAATCAGGACCCGCTGCTGAACATGCTGATGCGGCTGCAGGAGGCAGCGAACTATAATGGGAATGCCGAGCAGGATTCGGACTGTGCCAGCCTGGACTCGAACATGACGCACGACAGCTCGGCCGGTGCGGAGTAGGAGCGGTTGGGACCAGCATTAGCATTGCATGATCACACCACTAGTTAGAAGAACACCAAGGAGAAAAAGAGAAAAAGAGAGTCCGATTTAATAAGGAGATTTTTTCACTAATTAAGCGATATTGGTAATCGAAAAACCCCACGAAACTGATTACAAAGTTGCAGTGGAGCATTCCTTCTGAACCGGGACACACTGCGGGACTGTATGTACTTTCCCAATCTACCCAAACACACTGTGTTGGGTGGAAAAGGCGTGAAAAAGGCTATTAATTAATTTCACTTCGCTGGCCACACACCGGTTTGCAATCGGTAATGCTAATGAAAACTGCAGCAGCTAGGCACGGCCAGTGCGAGAGAGCATGTTGTGTCATCATTGCCGTTTCGTGTCATTATTAAGGCTCATTAACGCAAGTGAATCCATTAAATTAATTAACTATGTGGCCAAGGGGATCAGGCAGAGAAGTGTGTGGTGGTTGATGAAAAATCAGGACCAAAAAAAACGAACTCCAGAACACCGAAACAGCTCGAGAGAGAAGAGAGCAGAAGAAAGAGAGAAAGCGAAAGGTTTAAGGGGGTAGATGGAAAATGAGCGTGGCGGTAAATTGCAATTTTGTGATATCAATTTCACACACACACGCGCGCGTGCACGTTAGGGGTTGGGGTTAAGGTGGTCATGCATGCAAAAGTGCCAGGTAGAGAGACAGAGAGTGAAAAGGAGTCACTTATTTCGTGAATCATGTCATAAGTAACAAAAAAAGGGGAAAAAATGTTGTGTACAGCGCACCCTAGTGGCGGGGATGGAAAGCAACCTGTGCGAGTGTGTAATGCGTGTTGCATACAAAGCAGGCGCAAATTGATTGAATGTCAAAAACGATTGCTGTAATTGAACTAAACGGGTGGTGAAACCGATCGCGTTTGATCTCGCGATCGGAGCGGAGTGGGAAAATGGGGGAACTTTTTTTTTTTTTTTGATTGATTGTAACCGGCCACCTGCTTTTTGATAAGCGCTGTGTGGAGCCGCGTGACTGAACTTTTGTGTGTAATAGTTAAACGAAATTTATTGGAAACAAAAATACTGCCTCCCATTAGCGAAAACGGATTTGGGGCGTTTCAGGGCCCAACAGAAACAGACACACCCACACATACACATCAACCAAATTGCGTTCAACGGAAACAATAATGAAATTGTGAGAGAAACTTTTCAAAATGCGACGATGAGAACAGAGAGAAAGAGAGAGGTAGAGTGTGTGTGGTTAGGCATACATTCAATGTTGTACAGTCAGTATGTCGTGTCGCGTGGATGTAACCGTAAAGTAAGCTTAAGCATTATAAGGAAAATCATACACACAGACACATCACATTACTGTAGCACTTTTCCCCCCGAAAACACCTGAATCCCCCAAATAATTAACCTCTCGGTTTGTTTGGTGCCACGTTTTTGTGCACTTGTTATGTGCACACGCCCGTAGACTTTTGGAATGTGCTTTTGAGGAAAAGGAATTCCCTAATAAGGGAAAAAATGGCTAAGCGAAAAAGGGGTATTAGGTGTGTATTTGTGTATTTCCGTTTGTAAATAGCACTATCACAACCAGCAAAGTGTATTCTTTAACGTTAATCCCATTTTTACATTAAAAATACCCACGCGCAGCGCAAAAAAAAGCACACCGCGGCTACTCACGACGAAGTAGAGTGGCAAGCAGTATATCATACGAAAGGGGTAACCTACACTACCTATCTACTATATACATAATACATACATAATATCATAATCAATTGCGCTCGTGCTGGCGTGCGGCACGTTTCATCTCTAGCTAGCTGTATGAAATTTAGTCCCTACGAAAAAGCCCCTTTCCTCCTAAGAAGGAGCCGTTGTGTGCAAAGCGTAACACCGAAACGTGCTAACACATTTATACACATATACAAATCCTCTCCTTCCCTGGATTTACCCTTAATGCCCACTCCTTTCCCTGCGTGTGTATTCCCTCGTTAACGCTAAAGCTCGTTCGATTGTTTGTCGCTTTTAAAGCTTTAATGTAAAAAAATGTATGCGTTCCTCCACTACCACCAATAAGTATCCCTTTCACTACTTACGACGGGAACGGTACAGTATGGGGTGGAGCTTTACAAACATACACACGCACTCGGTTACTTTGCGCGCTCCATGTTTTGTACAATAAGTGTAGCATAATTCTTAACTGTGGAGTTTCCCGTTTTGATCGTTTTTGCTCGCCAGATTTGCAATGAGTTTTTTTGTTGTTTTCGTGCGACGAAAGTGTTTTGTGTCGTAGCTGTAATTAGTGCTTCTTCTTCTTCTTCTTAGCTGAATGGGTTCATCAGTCGGATCCGTTTTGCCCCCTTTTGCGTACTCCAAAGCAACACTACTCATCAAAATGCGGATAATCATTCAATCAAGCTACAACAAATTCAACAACAAAGCAAAACAAACAACCAAACGATATTACACTCATAAAACTCGTGATAACAAAATAATAACATTGCAACTGAAAGTAAAAGTAACAGTTCTTGCTCTGAAACAATGATTAAAAGCAGTTGCAGCTGACAACTGCTGGTGTTCTACGTATATGTAACACCGCTTTCATAAAAAAACAGGAAGCAAAGAACCAACCAGTACCAACATACGCAACAATTAACTTTACTATGCTAAAAGAAAGCAACAGAACCACATAACATTAAAACAAGTAAAGAAAAAAAAAAATAGATAATCTTCTCCCATAAAATGAAATCAAACAAGAGTGATAAGAAGCACAGAAAAAGCTGGTACGAGATATGGATGAAACGCAAAAAAACACTGAAAGAGATAGAATTGAGAAGTTGGAAAAGAGAAGAGAATGGCAAAACTCAAACGAAAAATGGTGGAAAACGAACAGCGGGAAAGCAAACACACACACTCACACAGCTATTAAATTATTAAAGAAAAGAATACAAAAAAAAACAAAAGAAGCAAATAAGTGTCCACTGAAGTGAATGAGGAACCGATAATATCACACAAAGAAGCAATGAAGGAGCTGGCGCTTCTATCAACCTTTAACTTAAACTCCAACGTGCTGCTGGTTCTGTCCTCCAACAACAAAAAAAAGGTAAGCTTTTGCCCCATTTTCATTCTATTATCTAATAAAAAAGGGTAAAGGGTTTAAGCCGAAACAGTCGGTACTAATAATCTCTTAATAATATGTCCTTTTTTTTGGTGTTTGGAAAGCTGTTGTCCATCTAAAGCACGTCAGTAGAGACACACATCATCGGGACATAACAAAGAAAAAGGATCCTGTTCCTTTCTGTTTCTCTGGGGTTTGCTGAATTTTGCAACAAATGCAAATCAATCCTTGGTGAGGGTTTGCTGGGGGTTCATACATCCTTTCCTCAATCAAAAAAGATCGAAGATTGTATCGATGACTCCTGACTCAGCCAGTCCAATGTGTTTCCCCCTCCTTCCCCCTTTTTATGGACGACAAAAAAGCAGACAAAAATCGCCCAAATGTTTCACTTCGTTTGTATAATACGCTTGCGTATGGGTGGCACGTACACCCTCCACTCTTAACCACAGCATAATACAAGGGTGATGGCCAGCCAGTCAGTGTGATTCCCCTAACACACAGCTAGTCTGTGGATTAAAAAAGGGATGGTTGGGCGAGGGGAGAAAGAAAAACGTTTTCAATCCTTTTGCGGTACAACAAAAACCCTCACATCTCTTTCTTATTTAGGCGAATGTGTGTGTATCCGTTTGTGGGTTAAAAATGACCAATCTACTGCCCCTCGTTCCAAATGGGAAGCAAACCAAATAGTTGTCCGATTGTCAATGCCATTATTAGAATTAATGAACTAACCTTCGGCAGCAGACTCCGGGTCTAGGAAAAAGGGGCTTTTTTTGCCACTAGATTTTGGTAGTAGGCGCTGGTGGTGGAATGGTGGTAACATGTCTATTTCTTCATGCCGATGCTTGATTGAGTGGCGCCTCGATCCGATTGCTTGCTTTCCTTTTTCCCCATGTTCATGTAAACCGCACTTCCTTCCGACAAAACCACAACCACCACCGACCCAACGGAGCACAAGAAAGCTCTGCATACCAATCAGTTTATCGATTATCCTGCCCTCTGCTACGGATTTAAGCCACAAAAACCACCAAACGAGTCCTTGGCTGTGTAACAGCTTCTTTGTTTTGTGTCGCTCTTTTTTTTTGCTGGTTTGTTACTATATTTATTTGTCCTTTTTCTTGGCCCGCTCCAGATGGTCTGTGCCGTTCGGCGGACGACTGTCGATCCTCATCAATCGCAGTGTCGCCCTCAGAAAACCTCACCCCCAGAGAGGCACCGGAAACGATGACACCAACGTCACAGTCACCGTCCAGGAGAAGCAAAAGAGTGAGGTAACATTTTCTGTTTTCTAAATATAATTAAATCGTAATTAAATTTTAATGGATTGGTAATTATTTCAATTATTTCATCGTAAACCCAGCGCTCGTCGCTGCGCTGTGTGGTGGTGGCTGTGTTTTTATCTGTCCTGCCAGGAGGCCGGTGGGGCAAAATCGAGCTGTTGCTCGAGACGACGGAAGGACTTGGCCGGCGGCTACGGCCAACCACTAGCGAAGCAGTTCGGTTGGCAAAAGGAATGTGGCCTAGATTGCAAGCCCTTTCCGCCTTGTCGATTCGTAGAGCACGCCAGAGCTCACTCTGTGGCAGGAAAATTCATTTCCAAAAGCAGATGAAATCGACTGCGTCGGGAATTTAATTCGTTTCACCTAATGGAATATTCTTCTACGCCCGAAGAACGCTCACTGCTGTGCTGTGTTGGATGAAGAGGATGCGCCTGGTGAATTCACCAGGAAACCTACATGTTCCCTGAAGGAGCACCGACACCCATTGTGTGGTTACATATTGGGGGCGAGGGCGAGGGATTTTAACACCACCACCTCACCGGCTGAAAGTAGGAAGAAACCGCACCGAAAAATACCATTTTCCCCGCAGCCAGCGCTTTTCGGAATCGCTCGATTATAATATTCATTCAAATTTAAAGCGAATGCAAATCGAGTTGCTGATTAAATATTAATAAAAAGTCAAGGGCGGGAGGCAACTTTTGCGGTGGGTGAAGAAGGTCCTCCAAAAAAGCCCGCTTTTCTATACAGCTCCTGCCATACCTGCCAGAGTGTGTACACTTTCCCCCTTGGGGAAGGACTCGAAGGTGAGGCAAAGTGGTGGAAGTTTATAATTTATATTGCAAACTTTCATCGTGGCCATAACAATTATGACAGTTAGTTTTACACAACATCTCCCGCCTGGCCCGGTGACAATGTTGTATGGGAGGAGTGAGGGGAAGATGAAGTAATCTGCATGGTTCCCGGAGTGGGACGCTTTGGGAAGAGTGGTCTACTGGGGGAAAGAATGTATATTGAAAGAAGGAAGTGTTTTCAGTTCTACTTTAATTTCGGGCTTTTCTACCTGTTTAACCCAGTTAAGTTGAGTTGAGATTTGGTAACCTCCTTTCTTTTCAGTGGGTTGAGTCGATTGGGGCGGTTGTAAGGATATTGTATCCTCTCTTAAGATATTCACACACACAAAAGCACTCCTCGCAAAGTCTGAAATGCGTCAAAGCGACCAACTCATTTAACAACATTCAATGAGATTTAACTCATTCACTCTTTCGAGGCAAAGCTCGCTCGGAACTGAATCATATTTGAATCATAAAACTCTTCGTTGGTTGTAAAATCATTTTCCAAATTCATTCAAATTATTCAGGCTCCTATTCTTACCCATGGTCTTCTCCTTTTCTTTTTCTTCCCTTTCCTAGTCGTCTTTCTCCTCTTCATTTGTGACTTCCTTTTTCTTCTTCTTCTTCTTCTTCTTCTACTTCTACTTCATTTTCTTCTTCTTTTACTTTTTATTTTAGTTCTTCGTCTTATACTTTTTAGTTCTTCTACTTTTGATTCTACTTTTTCTTTTACTTCTACTTTTTATGTTACAACTTCTTCTTCTACTACTACTTTTTCTTCAACTTCTTCTTCTTCTTCTACTTATTCTTCTTCTCCTTCTTCTTCTTCTTCTACTTCTTCTTCTTCTTCTTCTTCTTCTATTTCTTCTACTTCTTCTTCTTCTTCTTCTTCGTTTTAGACTGCCTTCTTTAAAAGACTACCCTTTTACATTCTCAATTACATCCTACCATAGAGCCAAACTGAGCTCGCTCTCGAAATAGACAACGAACTCGAGGAGCTCTTTTACACCTCTGCTCTGAACGGATCACTCAGGTGAACTTCTTCTTGGTCCAAGGTCCAAGTCTAACAACCTCATCAAATGTCCCAATCCCTCACCTTAGCTCTTGGGACATTCTCATTCTCCAAACACCCTGCAGTTGTGCACAAACGATAGTGCATAACTTACTCAGGGATTTGAAGGCATGTTGATTCGATTTCGGGACAGCTTCGGGTGCGCGACATCTTCTTCCTCTACCACCTCTACCCCCCCCCCCCCCTCCCCTGGGAGCAGTACAAAATAGTGTGATTAAATATTTATTATTTAACAAACAAACAATCAATCCAGTTCGATCTCTCTTTCGCTCTCTCTCTTGTTTCTGTGTTGCATGTGCCTGTTTGTTGTTGGGTCTATGTTGGGCACCGGCATCCAATGGTGGGGGAACGAGTGGTGCAGAGCAAAGGTTGTTAAATTCATTCTCACTTTTTTGTGGCTCGTTTTTAGATGTCCCGTGCATAGCGCGAACTGGCCGGGACCGATCGTTGCCATCGCTTTTACAGCATTTGTTTGCGCGCCGACGGGCGCTTTGACCGGGCGATGTGTTGGTTGGGTTGCAGCCACCATCGTGGCATGGACTGGAAAATTGCCCGGCTGGGTCGCTTTTTTTTTCGTTCGGGAGAGGGGTGTACGAGTGAATTAATGAACGCAGCACTCGCTGGCCGAAACTGCCGGCTGCCTTTGGAGCTGCTGGGGACCGTGTGTGCACAAAAGCCGGGTGTGAGGGGAGACCTAGAGGAATGAACAGTCATCGCGACACGGGCAATGTGCAACAGCGCGTCGTTCAAATAGCGGCTAAAGGCGTAAGTGGTGGACACGTGTGAAGGGGAAGGGGGGCGGTGGTAGTTGGCACATGGACAACTACAACAAAAAAGCCCCAAAATCTGTACATATGAAACTGAAAACCAGTAAAAGCATGGTGATAGAGAGAGAGAGAGAAAGCCGTGAAACGGGAGGATGTTTTGTCTGGTGTTGTTAGCTTTTCATTTTCGAACGCGGTGGTAGTGCGGGATGCAGAATTAGACCCCCTTTCTGCCCTCAACCCCCTCCAGCTGACCTGCCCATCCGTCGTGGACATCAAACGTCATCTCCCCCCCACCAAACTTCGGGTTCGTGGAGGGTGTGGGTGACGGTTTATAGTCCCGCTTTGGGATTTGTTTTAATTTCGGCGTGTACGGGCACACCACGACGCGACCGTATGTGCGTGCGTGTCTGTATGTTTATTGAATGAATGTACAAATAGTGGCGGCACTGTGGCACTCTCGGCTTCTACTATTTACTGCCATAACTCTCTCTCTCCGTCTCTTCTCCTCTTCCCTCCCTTTTCGGCAGCAGTCGTGCGCTATAAACCCGTCAAACGCATGTCGGATTGGATTTTGGGAGTGCTGCTCAGAGGCGTGCGCGCGCTCTACCAAGGACCATAAAAAGTAAACAAATATACTAAAAAATGGAAAGAGAGAGAAAGAGAGAGAGAGAGAGAGAGAAAGAGAGAGGAAAGCTGCATCGGAAGGCTTTTGGGTAGCTTTTAGTGCAATAATAAAAAAATATATATAATACGCACTTGCTGGTCTGTTAGGCCACATTCTCTCCTGAAGTAGTGATTAGAGGTAGCGGATGAGAAAGTGAGAATGAAGTTTTTGTTGATTTTTTCGAATATTTAACAAAAATATTTAACAGCAATCGGAAAGACGCATGTTTGCGATAAAACTAGAAGTGAAAGAATATATACATATTCAGGAAACCTCGATTAGCGAGAAATTTAGTACGGATCCAAGGGAAATTAATTGCTGTTGGTCTTACAAGATTGCCCAATGTCGTTTGGTTGTTTCATGCATATTTTTGGACTCATCCCATGTTTTTTTCAGATCGTTTATTGAGCATTTACTATAATTTTTGAATCATTTGTATTAATGTGAAATGGGACGATTCCAATAAATCGTGGGAACGATCCAACAATCCGTAGGATACGTTGAATAAATCGTGAGACAAATCCGAACATTTACGAGAGCCAATAAATCGTGGGAAAACCCTGTATCTTGAAGTTATTTGTTGATTATTGTTGATACTGGAGCTTAAAATACGGAATACTGTCCCAGATAACACTTATTTCCAGAAAATTAGGAAAGGGAATTTCAAGAAATTTTTGAAAATCTTCTTAGTTTTCTCTTATCAAAGTTACACTATACTTGTTTTTATGTAAGAGTTATGCAGTGTCATACATCAAACGATAGCAAATGCCATGCTTTAAACGATAACTTATAGTATACTGTAAAAATTATTTGTATCTTTGTGTAGTTTCTTAAATTTTCACCATTTTCTAGAAATATTAGCGTGAATTTGTGTCTAGAAAGACAACAAAGCTCATTGTGAGAGTTTTATTCGATGTGAAATGATGTTAAACACCATAAAGTGCGACTTTATCAGTCAACATGTTTTCGGAGATAATATAACAAGTAGACCAACATTCAATGTTCATGCTTCCGCAGCCTCTAATCGCACCTCAAGAGCGTGTGTGCCAGTTGAAATCAAAAAATTGCATGACGACAACAAGCAACGCAAACAGGCTTCCCGCACCTTCTTGCCGGATACCCTTCGTGCTGTTACATCCTGGGTGGTTGATGTGAAAAGGAAAGTTATTTTTCACACATACACATGACCGTATGCATATGTGTGTGTGTGTGTGTGTGTGTGTGTGTGTGTACCAATATAGTTATGCGTCCTCTTGTTTTTTCGCCCCCCCCTCCCCCCTCGCTTTCGGTTGAGTAAAGCTTCACGCGGGACGTATGTGAAAAATATTCACATTTTACCACACGCGAGTTCAAAACACATCAAACTCTGTTTGTAGGCCCTCTCATCGAAAGGGAGGAGGGGGGCACAAAAAAGGACCCTTGTACGAGCTTTAGAGGCATTCCGCATTCTGGACGGGAGCAAAAACGCACACAAATTTTATACTATAAAACACACGACTGCGTTCCCTTTGATGCGACGAGAATTGGCTGAAATCCGGTCGAGTAACGATAGGCGCACCAACTGCTTCTTGTTTTTTAATGAACAACTCAACGTCAACCTCGTACCGAAGCAGTTGTTTTCTCGTTTGTTTTTTATTTCCGAATGCACCCCTACAATTCTCCATTTTTTGCGTGCCTAAATTCAGGCTGCAAGGGGGAGTGAGTCCGTGTAGGGGGGGAGGCAATACATGTGGATGATGTTTTGATGAATACCATTTACTCATGCGAAGCCCCGAACACGGATCGGATTGTTGTAAATTAATTGAAGCTTGCTTCAAAGCTAAGTCCCCTCCCTTTGCCTACGCCAATATGCGTTGACATACCACAGGGAGAGAGTGTAAGCGTGGTTGTTTGATTGAATTTGGCCTCTGCAGCCTTTACACACGGCTAGCTCTGTGGTTTGTTGAAGGCTTATCCTGCTTCCAGCAGTGAGTAGTCGAGCGAGAATGAGGCATTTTCAGGCTAAGCTGTTTAGTTGCGAAATCCCTTATGATGGAAGGAATATTAAAACGGGATTTGCACACATGCGACAAACCGGGGACAACACTGAGCAGCTCAAAATGGGTAAAATTGATTCCCCGGAAGTGCATACATACAGTGAAGTGCATGGTTGGAACAATGTGACAATGTGTTACAATGATGTTCCGGGTGATTCTGGGATGTCAAGGTAACACCTAAAGGTAACTAATGCCCATCATCTAAAGCCGTTTTGGATCAACAATTGAAATCGAGCGCATCGTTCATCCAGTATTACGAATGGGGTCATATGCAGTAGTTCAGGTATTGAGTTTTGGGCATTTAAAACCATTTATGGATGAATTATGAATGTGTCGTCTGAAGCTGTTTTAGCCATACTTTTGTCACTAAATATGGGATGAATCCATATTTCGAGCCGTTGTGTGTCAATCACCATTGTTAGTATGCTACTTAATTACTAATTGCATAACTAAAATGCATTCTGACTCTGACCATCGTGGACGGGGAATTTGAACGAAACAATGATTCGGACTTGATTGTCTGGTATCATTTTGAATGACATGATCAGCTCATCGAAACTGGGGCTCAGTAAGGATATATTACACTCAATATGTGTTCTCGTCTATGTGTCAAGTTCCTTCTCGCCCTCTGTTTGATCCAACCTTCTGATCTAATGCGTGTTCTTTGGACCGTATCTTCAATCTCTTCTATATCTTCAACTGCTACAAAAACAACAGAAAAGTATCATATGCATATGCAGCTTCAAAGATACATCAGAATTGAATATTCTAGAATGAGATAGGTTGTATGAACAACGTCCTCTTACATAGACTGCAGGTTGTAGTTGTGTTGATACCTCACATGATACCTATGAGCGGTTTAATGTGTTTTACAGATGTCAGGGAAATATGTTTACATTAAATCGTTTTAGATATAAGGTCATTATTCCACATTGAAGGAGTATGTTTGGATTGTGATAAGAGATTTATTGACAATTGTTGGAGGCGCTCTGGCACCAATCGACCAAGACATCCAGCCCGAAACAAACTCATAAAGCTATAAGGGTTAGCTTGTCCACCAAACAAGACAAAAATACATCGTGTCGAACATGTCACTTTGATTCTATCGGTGATGTTCGATACCCGCCTGTGCTGTGCGTACTTTTACTGTCAAACGCAGCAAAGCTACAGTAAGTAAAATCAATTCAGGACATTTTCATGTTTGTTCAAGTACTTGCTGTAGTAAAATTGGTAACAATAATGTTTTATAATTAATGGAATGAATTCACAAACGGTTATAACATTACCTATACAGGGCGCTCCCGTGGTACAGCCGTCAACTCGAACGACTCAATAACACGCCCGTAATGGGTTCAAGCCCGGAATGGACCTCCCCGTAGTAAGGACTGTGACTATCCGGCTACGTGGTATTGAATAAAGTCTTGAAAGCCTGTATAGGCCGGCATGTCCGCGTAGGACGTTTACGCCAAATATATGAAGATTAACTATACAGGTTTGAAACGTACAAAAAAATAGTACGTGTACATAATGCATCATGCGCATGCACTGTATTTGTTTTGGCATGGACGTTTGCTTACATTTTTCATCATGAAATTAGAACGATTTTTTTACTGTTATTGATGTGAACTACTAGCAAAATTATTCGTAGAATCTCTTCCCCTGTGGCTGATTATTTATTAAAACTTTGAAAATGCTTCATTTTGGAGATGAACAAATAGCGCGTTTTGCAGTGCCATCATGCCAGGTCTATAAGACATCGAACAGGTCTTGTTCGAATGGTACAAGAGCGCCGTCTGAGCTTGCTTCATAGCAGGATGCTGATGAAGGCCTGATGTATCCTTTCAAACATAGTAAATTCAACTTATTCGTGTGTATGATTTGCTTGATAAGTCCAAACAAACTACTGATATTCTTTATTGAAATTCCTTACTAAAATTGAATTAAAATTAAATACACTACAATCCAACACGCTTTCAATTAGTCACTACAATTTCTAAATGATATTAAATGTAAAAATAAAGTGACTCCATTGCTTGTAACACGAAGCAATAACGATTATATTAGTTAAACAGCAAAAAACCAAAAGATTAATTTACTACACCCTTCCCGCACACATTTGACTTTGACTTGTTGTAGCACACGACCACAGCGCAAAACCGCCACAACAACAACAACAGCGGTGTGTACTTTGCGCGTTGGGCCGTGCTTGGGACGGACTCTTATCACGCTCGTTCTCATCATTCGCCTTAGCCAACTGGTCAGGAAAAGATGAAAGGCAACGGAGTGCTGATGTCGATGTGCTTTCCCACACCGGCCATACGGCCCGGACTTCTGCACCGGTCGGTTGGGAACCGGTCCGATTTGGGCCGAACTGATTTGGCCGCTGTCCATCGATCGCGTGATCGCGCAAGACGCCAACGCGCTCTCGTGTCGGTCGTGGCGGGCAATGGAAAAGCGGCGGTCCACTGTTGGATCCGTTCGCGCGATGGAAAACCACGCGCCCGGCCATAATGGTGTGAAAGTTGCCCTTTCGCACCTCGCGTGCGCCTGCCATTCGCGGTGCCGCGGTGATGAATCGCGTGCAAACGCGCCTGACTTCCCGTTCGTCGAGGGCTGTGCCAGCCATTAAAAATGCGGCGGCTGGGGGGGAAATAAAATACGATAAGAAAGTAGATGGAATAGTAGGGAAAAGGGAAAAGTAGAATAAACAACGATCCTTACGAATGTTTCTTCCCGTTTGCTGAAAGTTTCTATCCTTAATTCCTTCACTTTGCTGTCCAAATATTAATTTTACGTCCACAGGTCCAATACGAGTCCGTTACGCAATACGCATTCAGCCTTTTTTGCGCTTATTTCACGCCAAATCATACGCCAAGGGCCAGCCGTGTACCGTGGGTGACTGTGTAGCCGTGTCATGCCGTACCGTAGGTCGCATAATCCCATCCATCCATCCATCCCATCGTTCGCTTCGCCTCGCGCGCGTTTGAGTGTAGACCGAGAAGCTTTTGATCGATTCGATTCGATTAAAATGCGTTCCAAAGCGCTCCAGGGTGGAGATTGAAGGTGAAACGGCGGAAGAGACGAATCAGCTTCAAAGAGTTCCTGTCCTCCCGCTGTCCTTCTCCTGTACGCAGTCTCCTGTTGGCAGCTGGCAGGAACATTATCCGCTGGTGGGAAGGAGTCCAATTTATGCTGACTTCAAGAAAATGTTGAAACAAAGTAGAGGAGTCAGAGAGAGAGCGAGAGAAAGAGAGGAATGTTAAATAAAGCAAACATACAACATCGTTTTCGAACTTTGAACCGATCGATTGCGGACGGGAGTGAATGAAAGATTCATTGGGCGATTTGGCCCGAGTGTGTCCACACGCGCGCGCTCGGCCTTTCCCCGGTCAGTCAGCCTCACAGCCTATCGACCCAGTTTTTTGTTTCTTTCGTCCCCCTCGCCTGTCCAGTTTTCGAAAGGCTCGATTTTGATGTGCAAAACTTTTAATGGCCAATGAGCATTAAACGCTGCGGCTCGCGTCGCTGTACTCGCACTTCAAAAATCAATCGTCGTTTGGATTTTGTACATTTTTTTTCGTTTATGCGTGTCGGCGGGCGGTTCCGAAAACGGAAAACTGATGGTGGAAACGAAAAGCTTGTTTTAACGAGAAATTGACGGTACGGATTGGAATTTTCTGCTGTGCGTACCAAGACTACGAGGTGACTAGGAAGAAGATGAAGAAGTAGAGCCGGCGGATTACATCGAAATTGGAACAAATGATGCCTTTCCGGCCGCGCGGCTTGGCGCATAAATTTCCCCTCCTGAAGGATTTTTTCTTTGTTTGGCTCTCTACTACGGATTAGTTCTATTTTTAAAACCCCGTGAGACATGTGTCCTCTGGCTGCTTGCGCACATAAGAGGCATAAACTTCTAATTAATATTTTTCCACCCTAAAACTCTGGGAGTATTTATTTTCGGTTGCATATTTGCTTCCGCGCTCCTTTTTAAACGACTTCGATATATTATTGAGGAAAAAGTGATGGGAAATTGCATTCCAAACTACCTTCCACTAGGCGAAGCGTGCGCCGAGTGTTCTAATTTTATTATCACACACTTACAAACACACACATGCCTTTTCCCATTTGAATGGGGAGTTTTTCTTTTGAAAAGTTGTTAATTAGTTAGGAATTTTCTTACGGTTCACGGCTTGCGCCCTCCTCTCCTGCACACCGTGGACCTACCGCGCACGCGCGTGCGCTTGATTTATGCACACGCGTGACTTCCTTTCCCTTTTTGTGTGCAGCTGATCAGCAGCCAACACCTTAGGAGAGCGTTGGAGTTTCGTGGAGTTTTGGGGGACTAGACCGCAACAAGACCACCAAATTCTGGGACCAAATTCTTTCGGGGTGAATTTCTGGACAGTCCTCGACGGTAATACGTATGCATTTTTCAAAACAAGCATTTAAAGATGGAATGTTTGGGCTAATGTTGGGGGCCTCTAACAGGAAGAGACATTGAGGGTGTTAGTTTTATGCAATAGTTTGGAGTCAGATGGACGTTCTTATTCGACTCAGTAATGTTCATTATGAAAGAGAATTTCAACATTATCTTAGTCGGTATTCAAAGGGACGTTATTTGATGTTACGTACAGTTAATCAAAAATTCATTTGTACCTGGGAAAGAAGCTAGAATAGAAACAAACACTGGGTATAGGGATCGGGATCCAATGTAAGGACCAATGGTCCCGGGCATAGGGATAATGGTATAAACAGTGAAGGCTTCAGATTAGATACTACCCCAAACTAAGATGCAGCTAGGACCTGAGCTATGCTCATCGAGTGCTCATGCACTATCATGAAAGTTTCATGAACAGACACATTGATTAGAACTTAACATTTTAAGACAATGGATGGCATCATGAGCAGGAAGACCGATTGGGTGGACAATAATCACAGAATATCGTCTACTCCTGTGTAAGACGGTTGATGCGTTGCAAAGACACCAGCGAAGACATTCCATGATGGTCTACATTGTACAGGAAGGTAACGCAGTAGTAGATACAAGCACTCGAGTTCCTTGACACTGCGTGTGTAACACATAAGTAAATGTTAAAATACTGTCTTGTTTACTATTTTTTCGAAATGATTACATCCAGTTTTCTGTTTAACTCACAACAAAAATTGCAATGGATTCATATAGAAGTATGGTAGCCAGATCTCGGTTGCTGCTGAAAACGGACGCTGGTCAGAGTATTATTTTTTCGAACAAAAAATCTATTATTGGCCCCTTTTCCTTTTTAAGATCGTAGGCTTCAGCCTATTAGCTGTTTGCATTGTATATCTATTTTTGAGCAGCAGTGGGTATGATATACAGGTGGATCTTATCCTAAGGTGTATTTAGAAGGCTGATGTGTATCGCTGCTGCTTATGAATGAAGATTTTAAGAATGTTTTGTGTATTTGTCAAGCCTCCAGAGAGCCTGTTCGAGCAAAAGTTTTCACCCGTCCTGTCAAAAAGTGACGTTCAAATTGGGTTATGGAAAAACATGCTATGAGACCACCTGGTCTACATACACTTTAATTCTAGATTCCCCCATCTGATCTATTTGATGCACCTTGGGATCTAGTTTTGCCACTTTTTCGAGCAGGTACCCGATTCTATTTCTAACTTTCAGGCTGAAAATCGCAGGCTAGTATTGTATGTGGTTTTGTACGGAGTGTTTACATGATTTCAGCCTCCAACTGTCAAACTTCATATAAAAAAGCTGACCGGAATCGTGAAGGGCCCCATTCTCGAGATCACTTTGAACAAGCAAAATGGTCGTATTTCTGGAACATGTCTTCGTGATAACAAAAAAATTCGTTAAAATTACAGTCAAACGATCCATCAAAGTACATCACCTGGGTTAGTTTGGGGAGCTATTTGAACGACGTGTTCAAAAGTCATTTGAAACCTTAAAAATCTTTAAAGTATGCTCAAATAATTTTTGGAAAAGAAACGTTTTTGCCTTCAACAGCATTCAGCTCCAGTCCATAGGGTTCAGGAATGGCGAAAGATAAGTTGCCTTATTTTATTAGCTCATATGAATGGCCTACAGCTTCTCTAGATTTGAAGTCATTGGAGCCCTTCTGTACATGGGGATCTATGCTAGGAAAGTTCGACGACATTAAGCATTGGAGTTAGGTTGAATTCAAGAATTGTTTGATGATGATTTGAGATAAAATTCCGTTTTAAGTTGTTCGTGCGGCTTGCAATAACTGAGGTCAGCAATGTAGTTTTACCAGTTGAAGATGCTGTAGACACCAATTCCGTATCGATAAATAAAATCGGGCTTGAACTTTTTGACCTTAACATAATGCATCACTTTCACGTTTGAACACTCAATACCATTTAATATTCCATATTTATTTATTTATTTATTTATTTATTTATTTATTTATTTATTTATTTATTTATTTACATAACTGCTGTCTGAATTCAATTCATAACAACATACCTATTATCTAAACTTATTAAATATTTGCTCGGAGGATGGATCGGAAGGATGGTAAGGAGAGGTGATGGTCAAACAGGTGTGTGCAGGAATTAAACAATCTCACAGCACGTAATAAAGGGTCATTTAAACCAACTGAAGTGCGTCGATTTGGAACAAATAAAGGAGCACGAGGGCGTAAGGAACGAAATGGAACATTGAAATGCAGGATATTCAAAATCCGTGAAATTTTGATCAAATTCTACAATTTCAGCCACAACATCATTCATTAAAAATGATTTTTGTAGAAAATTTGCTATTCTGTCTTGCAAATGTGTTGATAACTTCAATAAATAGACAATTAATGTGCCCAACCGGTACAATTTTTCTTACAGCTATTCTTATGCTTCTGTATAGAAAACCGCTTGTCTCTGAATGCTCGTACCTCGGGGAACAGTCTGTGCAATATTTGGAATATCAGAGAGCTCCTAAATAGAAGCAAAAAAAGCAATATGAACCAAGACTTTGGAGATTTACAAGTAAAATTTAATTCAAAACCAAATCCAGCCGGTTCCTCTAAGCATCTGAAATCAAAAGAACAAATCCACAACACCAGAATGGATCCTGCAAGTAAGTCGGACAAATATGATTCACCGTTCCACTCCGATTGCGAATTGATGTATGCCAACCACCGGGCTATGCAGCTTTGTTATTGTGTCATAGACTCAACTAAAACCGTCCCTTCTTGCCAACCTTCGGTCCCTCCAAAACCACCAAACCACTCAAAACGTTCGATCGATTAATTCATTTACTCGCCCGAAGAACGTCGAGCCCGCCCGCGAAATCCGGTTCATTCGTCATTTGGCCGGCCAGTTCAATCACGCTGTCTGATTTTCTTTCCTAATGCGTAACATTTTCATTTGCAGAGCGTACCAATGAATCAACCGAATGCTGCTGAAGTGCCCACCCGAGTGCAGCCCGAAACAAGGGGGGAGAAGGAATGCCGCCCAAATACTTTATTGACACGATTCGCGTTTGGCCGCTTTTTCTGTGTGTGTGTGTGTGTTTGAGCTTGCAGATTGAGACGACAAAAAGCGCACCAAAAGCCCCCCTCCCCCCCTCTCCACACACCGGCGAGCGGGGCAGCACGGGAACTGGAACTGGTCAGCGTTTGGACATCCCTGGAGGACTTGGAGCAGCCGCGAGCCACGGAGCGAAACCTACGCCAGTGTGCAAAAACAGGGCCAAGGCGAGGGAGGGGGTGTACGGTGCGGTAACGCCTATGACACACATTTTCTGTGGCCGTGTTTCCGGCCCGGCACGACAAGACAGGCGCGCGCGCCCGTTCGTTCGTTTTGCAGATCTGCGATCAATTTGTCCAGTGAGTTATGAGTCATACCGCGACAGTGCGCTTGCCGTCCGGCGGCGTGCCGGGGGAGTATTTCTAAACCCCGAAGGAAGCGAACGGACGTTGAAATGTTGTGTCCCAATGCCGCTCCAGCCAGCCAGCCAGCTGGTGGAAGTGGAAGAATGTTAATTGATAATTCACGTTGCATTAACGCCGCTGTTTGACATCTTTAGCACTTCATTTACGGAGGGCAGCGAAGCCCTATTTAGGAGAGTCAGTGTGATACACAGTGGAGGGTGGATTAGGTTTTTAGATAGGAAGCGATTGTGTGTGTGTGTGTGGGGAGGGAGATGGGAGAACTTAAATGGGTGTAAAAATAACACTAAATGCGACACTCGCGACACGAGCCGTGGGTGCTGCTGCTGCTGCAGCGCAGACAAGTACAGAAATGTTTTGCTGGGAATTTATTGCATTTGAATGTTGATTTGCTGCCCAAACGATATTCAGTTAGGTTAGGTTTCACTGTACTCCAATGGTTGGACTATGGCAGTGAGGTTTCTTGTTGATTTGTGCTAACAAAGTTGTTATCTATGCCTTGGGAGTTATTCCCCTGTGTGGCCGCTAGAGAGGACTTTACCAGAAGTAATCGTTTTACTTCTAAACAGATTAGATGTTTCAAGTTCAAATGTGAAAAACAAACCAAAATCGGAATCAGATTGACCTTCAAAAATGTGGAGTATTGCTTGATCATTCGTGATAGAATACTAAAGCTGATAGAAATATACCGTCAATGCATCAATCAAAATTAACACACAAAAAACGAGATTAAAAATTTAAAATTAAAAGAAATAACTTATATTTGCAGAAAAATGGAAAAGGTACTACATTTTTTACAGAAAATGGTACTAAATAAAGAAGAAACGGTATTATTTATATGAATTAAAGGACGCTAAGTGATAATAACGCACAAGAGTTTAAAAATATGTACAAAACAGCTAAATTAACTAGAACAACAGCATACAAACACAGTTTAGCTGCGTTCTATTTGTATGAATTTAAGGTATTTGTAAATAAATGTTTGTTAAATGTTTGCTAAAATAACACCAAAAAATGTGAAGACATGAAAATGCATGAAAAAGGCCTAGAATTAATTGTAAAAATAAATCGAATGTTTCTATAATTGCTGTACGCGCTGTTACTATCAAACTATCAATAACAATGTCTATATGACGATAAAAGCACAACAAAATAAATAAAACAATGTTCCATAATGCTAAATAAAGGAAACCTAAGCATTACCTGTTTATCATTTCAATTGTAAATAATATTATCTATTTTTTAGCTATTTTTCAAACCCCCGAAAGAAAGTGACAACAGTTCGCACTGATTCCGAACACGCTTCCAGCGCAACATCATCTCCACGCGCAACCGAGAGCACGTGTGCGTTTTGCTCTCTTTCGCTCTCTCTCGCTGCGCTCTACCAGCTGCGCGTTCGGATCAGCGCTACCTCCTGAAATGCATGCGCTCCCGTTCCTTGTGGTCACGAGTTTAAGGTAAAATTTTGCGATTTCGACCTCCCGCGGGCCCCCGACGTACACGCATGCACGCACACTGAGAAAGCGATGTATAGGGAAGTTGCTGAACTGCGGAACTGCTGAACAACTCACACCATCTCGCTCGCTGTGCCGTACCGAGCAGCCGCCTCCTGCAAATCCTGCGCTCCTGGTACTTTGTTCGGTTTTGTTCGAACGGATTCGAGTGCGGCAAACCCGGCTCCGTGCTCGATCGCGTGTGCGTGTGCGCGCGTCACTGTGTGTGTGCGCAGAAAGCGGCGGATTTTGGCTTAAACTCGTGACCACCGCTACCAGGCGAGCATGAGCCGGAGCAGGTAGCTCAACGTGCGCGCACACACAGCAAACGACGACGACACGCGGCAGCGGCGAAATTCGCCTTAAACTCGTGACTGTTTGTACCAGGGGCGCAGCAATTAAAGGAGGCTGCGCGCTAGAGCAGCATGGTACGTGCGAATGTGTGCGAAAAGGAGACGACACTATCGGTGGCTCTGCTGCCGGTGTGGTGTTGATGCGTCACGCACGGCGGAGTGAAAGAGAGCTACAGGAGTAGCAAACAAACAGTCAACAACACGCGTGTTCGGGGAGAGTAATAATACAGGGTGGTTCGGTTATGTTGTTAGTTTTATTTATATATTTTATTTATTTTGTTTATTGTTTTGTCTGTTTATGAGTACATATTTTTTTCATTTATGATAAATCTACAGTTTTAAACAGTCTGTCAAGCAGGAAATAAGCGTAAAATGCTGTTGAAACATTACTTTAATTTTAAGAATGTCTTTAAGCCGATTGACCTGGTTCACTTCTTAAATTTTTATCTTATTTTTATTTTATTATTTTAACATTTATTACTTATTTTAAAATTTTCATCAAATTACTTTTATATCATCTCCAACATTATGTCTCAAATCTCACTTTTCTTACAGTAATGTTTTGAGCGATAAGTTGTGAACAGTTTTATAAAGTAAAATGTTAAATCCTAAAAACTCAAGTATGATAACTAATAAGCCATTATTTCAAATTGCTATTTTTTATTGTTAAAAATAGTCTTCAGGTACTTGTCGAGAAAAATAATGTATTTTAAGAAACATTAAATAAAATTATATTTTTTAGCGCGTAGCATTAACATAACTGCTTCATTCGCTTCTCAATTCATTTCAACTATTTGTTTTTTGTGTCCTGCGTATTTTTTCTACTTAACTTACCGAACTTTTTCTTAACTTTTGGTAGAAAACCTTCCTTTAATCAACTTGCTTAGTCTGCATTGCACTTGTTCTAAAACTTCTAATTATGTTTAAAACAAACAATACGATCAGGTAATTCTACCTTTCCCCCGAAAGCTCTCCCTTTAAAGGCGCGAATCTTGACGTGCACTTTCAATGACAATGCATGATAACACCGGAAATCACCGAATAATTCGTGAGCCCCACCTGGTACAAAGTGTGAAGATGCCACCCAAAGCTCCTTCGATTGCCATTTGTGGGGGGTGGTTGCTCCTCTCATCCCCGCTTGATTTATAGCCCTCTGATGGCTATGCTGTGTCACTGTCTTCCTGGCTGTCTCTTCCAATTCACTTTAAACACGCGTGTGTTCCCATTATCTTGCACAGCCACCATATTCCGAATCGAACCGGAAACCGATTGATCAATCACACCATACGGTGGAAGGCGTGCGCGATGTGGCGTTTGTCCCTTTTGCATGCGCCCGTCTGATGCAGGCTGGCTGGCTGCGCTGGCTCACTAATTTATCGGATGCCCACAAGATGTCGATGAAAGACGCCTATCAATGGCCCCCATTGCAGCGGCTAGAAACGATCGGAAAAGGGGGAGAGAGAGAGCAAAGTGGAAAGGAAATGATTATTAGCTAAAGGGATTTAATGTCGTCATGTATTTACTAGCGATAAGAGGGATTGGACAAGATAGAGAGTGAGAGTTGTGTGCTTCGAGAATTAATGTTTCCGAATATCTGTTGTCTTCTTTGGTTTGGTACAAATACAATAGCCAGAGAAATCTTGGACTGCAGAAGCAAGATATAGGGTTATAAATAGACTCTAACGACAGTGTGTGACAAAAAAGAGTTTTTCTACGTTGTACTGGAATTAGATACATGGTACACATTTTTAAAACATGTGCAGCGTGTCTTTACTTTAAAAAATATATTAATTTAAAAATGATATAATTTTATTTTTTAACTTTTCATCCGAACAATCTCTCTAATCTCTAATGGCTTTCTTTTCCGTCACGCACTATATCACGCATCAGATGGAGCTCAATTTCCCGGAAGCGTAATCTCCAACCAAAACGGCAATTAGATACCCTCTATCTAACAAGCATCGGTGGTTCAGTGGTAGAATGCTCGCCTGCCACGCGGGCGGCCCGGGTTCGATTCCCGGCCGATGCAACAAGATAATTTTTACCTTTTACTTTTAAAATTGTTCGATTTTTGCCCCTTTTCCTATTCATTCTTGTTTGCTGAATGTCTCGCTTACCAGCCAGAGACACCAAACCTCGTTCAACAATGTTGCATACACGTTAAATGCCGCCCAAATACCGCTGACTTGGAAGCGGATCTTCCTTCCCGGTTGCTTCACCGTCCATCATCATCATCATTGCACACCGGTCATAGCAACATTATTCGCAAACATCATTATCGCCAGCTTGTCTGAGTGAGCTAGCTCCTCTACCCTTCTGTCCGCCCTCTACGGTTCGGGCCCAATCCAATGGACGACAATGGAAAGTGCATATCTGGCTGCGTTTACGCATCGATGCACGGACCGCGAATTGAACCCCGCACATCATCACCTGGCCCGCCGCGCCTACTAGATCGAAAACGCACTCCCGCAGCTTTTTGGATGCCAATTTGCCGTGTGTGTGCATGTATGCGTCAGTAGGCTTTGCTTCTGTCTATGGTCGAATTATTGGAGATTTTGGGTACGATCCCCAATAATTCCTGCCCCTGCTACTAAAAGTGACACATGCGCGCGGTTAGGTATTAAGAGTCTGATTTGAGCCTACCGACCGAAGAGGATGCTGATTTGACATATTGGCGAATGCGTGTGGACCGGCGGTGAAGTGCAGGCATTGCCCCAGAGATGTACCAGGGTGGTTACCGGTGGGCGGTTGTAATCAGTTGCCAGAATTCAAGGGACTTGCTGGACAAAAGAGGTGAAAGGATTGTTCCCCTTTTTTTTGGGGGGGAATGGCGATTGATAGGATTCGCCATTCCGGATCGCTCATAATTCGAGCAACGGAACGGGCCGGGATTTTAGCTTAGCTTTCATTATCGGAATCCTTATTTGGCGGGTAAGCTGTCATCTTGCAGTGAGAGGTGAACCCTTGAAGGTGGCGCACGAAACAGAAACAGTAACTCACTGCAGGGAAGTATACAATAAAC
This sequence comes from Anopheles arabiensis, assembly GCF_016920715.1. NCBI lineage: Eukaryota > Metazoa > Arthropoda > Insecta > Diptera > Culicidae > Anopheles > Anopheles arabiensis. Next base: position 32,618,926 of record NC_053518.1, read on the forward strand.
CATGTTTAGGGTAATTGTACCAATTGTGGTTATAGCACCGACGAACCGACGCGACACTTCGAACAAAATGAGCTTCAAAAGTTGTCTCCGTATTTCGAATGAAAATTGAAAATTAATTAAAATTAATTAAAAAGCATGCGTTTGTATGGAAAAACCGGGTTTTGAAAATTTCACAAAAATCTTATGGCTTGCGAAGAAAAATTTCAGATTTTTTTTTGTATGGAGAAACGTGCCAACTAAAAAGCACATTTTCAATAGTTGGCAGGGAATCGAAGTTCAACCAGTAAGTTCAGACTGTATATCCATAATAGATACTACTGAACAAAGTCTATATAATACAGAGGTCGATGCATAGTTCGATTTTGGTCCACCATTTTGAAAGCTTATTTTTGACAGTTGCGAAAAAGCAAAAAGCGTTCACAAGCGATTCCAAACAACCAAACACTTTTCAAGGCCAATTGTGCATTTTGTGCACAAAACATACATTATAACTATACATTTCTTTCTCGTGAACGTGGCATGGTGTAGTTTTTTCAGTAATTCAACACTTAAAAACGACCACAATTAGGAATCTAGCCTCTTAGCTTTGGTCCTCTTGAACAGCACATGATTTTGTCGTAATTTCGAGCTCTGATCTTGTTGTAATTGATAATTACACAATAATTCTTTATATTCGTCAACTTTTTCAAGAACAAGATTATGAACAAACGTCGTAAAAATGACCAAAAATGCATTCAGACCGCTGCATGCACAACAACTAAAACCTCAATGTATGCTACGATGAATTGAAGCTTTTTCATCCAACTGTCAAAACTTTCCCACGCTTTTCGATCAAATGTTCTGGACGACTCGACCTCTGTATAAGCGAAAGGCCACGGGAGTGACAAAATGCTGACAAATTTTTAAAATGTGAGCTTTTGTCACTTTTTTGAGCTTTTGTCAAAATTTTGTAACCTGGAGCAGCCAGGAAAAAAAGTTGACAAAAGTTGACAAAATTTGACGTTCGTGAAAAAGCGTAAACAAACAGCTATTTGGCGCAGTTGTGACCCATTGTTATAAAAATAATGCTAAAATGCATGATTCTAATTGATTTATGTACCTATTTAGTGCTTCTTAAACAAAATATCGATGATATTCAGATGTTGGAGCTTTTTGTCGCTCTTGTGTAAGTTTTTGGTGCGGCCACGAGAAAAGCTCTATATTATATAGACTTTGCTGTTCTGGATGAAATGTTCTGGACGACTCGACCTCTGTATTATATAGACTTTGCTGCTGAACATCGGTGTACCAAATATCGCAGTATACCATGCTGCTGCTTTGTTTACATCTGTCTTTTTGGTCGTAGTGCGTAGTTTGCAAGTGAATAAATCGGGGGTTTCATCATTTATTTTTGTTAAGCAGTGTTTCAAGGATCATTTATTTTTAAAGTATTATTAAATCGAATAAGCTTCATCAACGATGCAGTCTTGAATGACTTTCATTAGAAAAAAGCAAAATCTGAACGCCGCTCGTGACGTCCTATTGCCAAATGCGCTCTTGTTCTTCCTTGATCGTTAGTTAAGGCAAGTCTTGGCCAGCAGTATCTTCAAGATAGTTGGACAATGGCTACGATTCTTCATTTGAACCAATTCAAACAGATCACCCTGATTTGTGCTCCTCTGCGTATCGCGCTGAAACGGTAGCCGGCTTCGGTATAGCTTCCAGGTGATATAAAGAATTGTCAGGTGATATGAAGTGTGTCCAAACACGGTATCATCAGCAAGGTGTAAGAAGGTAAAATTTTAGAAGGATTAGCCCCCTCCATCGTGCGATTGATTGAGCGTAGCTGTATTGATAGTGGATACCAGTGATAGAAAACGGATGTTTGAAACTATTATTGTTACGTTTTAATGGTGTTTACACACTTATAGCGGCAACGTGATCATAAAATTACATGATTTGAGGTAAAACATTGGTACAAATAAATTTTCGGTGTAAATATCTACAAGTTTTGACCTACAGCCACAATTGGTACAGCTATGGCGAATTGCTAAGAACGCCATAGCCATAATTGGTACCTTGAGATGCAAGTTTTAATTGAAGTTTTCTACTATTTTGATAAACACTAAGTCAAAATAAACAATACCTCCATGTTCTACACATTTTAGGCCGCAAGAAAACATATCGACTTTACCTTATTTACCTTGTACTTAATTTTACAGAAGTAAAATCGGTAACTTGATGACATAATATAGCCATAATGAGTACACTTACCCTAATAAGAATCGGACATGGCATTGAAATAGCATCCTTATAATTTTAACAAATCGATTGTGAGTTTTGTACACTTTAAGGGTTAACGAAGCTGCTTTCACACTTTCCCTCTCCCTCTCTTTTTCATAGACTGCTTTGATCTCAACCCTTCTGCTAATGGAGAGATCCTTGTTTTCTGCTCCCCTTTCGCAGTACAAAATGGCTCCCCCGCTCGAATTACATGGTACCCGTCCCCATTACCATTCGCTTCCAACAGACGCATCCCATCTGCAGCTCAATGCATTCGCATCTGAAAATCAAACCACCCGAAGTACCTGTCACCCTTGGACTGCTTTCACCCTCTTCCCCTTTTGGACCACTGTGCTGGGGCGCTTCACTCACGATGTGATTTACAGTGTCGCCGGGATGCCGCGAAATCAAACGAATACGACGAAACTCACCCACCCTCCTCCCCCGATTTGGGGGGTCCCAATTTCCCGGCGCTTTACTTTGCCTGGCTTCACTCACTCATTATCAGCCCGAAATTGGCCTGCCTGGGTGGGAGGGTTGGTTTGGCCTGTGTGAAATGGGAGTCGAGCCGTGGGGATTGAGGAATGAATTCGGTACCTACCCTGGTATGACATTACTATTCACTTTCAGGCGCAGGTGGTAATAACCCATCTATCTAACGCACCATCACCACGCCGTCGGACGATCGATACAGCCCGACACGACAATTCCGACCGACCGACCGACCGACCAATGGACTAATGATGACAGATTGGCAAAGGGTGAAATTTTTGTGCCGGCAGCTTCCAACTTCGGATGGAGCGATAGATGGAGGCCAATTTCCGATCGATTTTCTATGAATACTGCGTTTGAAATGTTTTTTTTTTTTTTGGAATGTGATCTTGTTGCGTTCGATTCAATGTACGTTGCGTTGCCACTTTGCACGGAAATTACGGTGCTGTAATTTGCAAACAGTCGAGTGGAGCTTCATCCTTTTTTTGGCAAGGGTATGCCCTTTTAGAGAGCAGCATTTACTAACTTCTTGGTAAAATTGTACGGACTCTAGCGTTTGATTAATATCCATTTCAATAATAGCGCGAGGCGTACATCAGTTTCCGGAATGGAAACAGCAGCAAATAAAATATTATATTTCACCTATCAGGCCCCATGTTTGTGCGAAAAAGTGCATTGTTTGATTAAATATGCTACGCACAAAAGTTTTCGGAACATTGGTGGTAAGTTGATATAATTCGTAGCTGTACATCAATCAATCATCTGTATTTTTAAGGGGAAAATTTTGCCTATGGTTTGCCTTAACATATTGTTTTACTGGTGTGTTCCCTGATTTGTTATGATTCTGTTTTTATTTCGGCTTCGGTGTAAGTCGTTGTCTGTTTGACCAATTTCTAAGTTCTACAGTTCTGTAGTGCTTTTGTTCTTAATTCTTTAATTATTTCTTCTTCTTCTTCTTTTTTAGCACAACAACCGTTGTCGGTCAAGGCCTGTCTGTAGTACTACTACTGGGGGCTTGACTTTCAGTGTCTTACTGATTACACCCGGCGGATTTAGGGTAACAGGGGGCCCTAAGCGGTAAGACGTGCAGAGTAGTGATGGGAAAAATGAATCTCAGAAGGCCCAAACCAATCCTGGATGGGATTCGAATCTTTGAATCCAAATCCCAATCCCAATATAGTATAGCGTTTTATTCTAGTTTGCAGCGGAGGAAAGGGAGGGGGGGGGTTAATTAGTTAAAGTTGGAATGAGAGGTCATTCTGTTTTACTCTAAATTATATAACTTTGCAGTAATTACACCATAATTAGTACAGGTCCCCGACGCGGACCTTTATTCAATATCAAATCAAATAATTTATTTAGTGACTATAACTTCTCATTGAATGCTACATTACACGAACATTTGCTATATTTTGACTGAAAACTGCGTGATTCGACTTTCGAAATTAGAGATACTTCTAATTACTCCCATTCTCTCGACCCCTATTAATATCGTATTTCGGGGACAGCCTCTAAATTCAATCGCAATCAGAATCCCAAACAAATCCCAATCTAATTCAGAATCCCAATCGAATCGCAATCAAATCCCAATCGCAATGGAATCTTTTAGGGATTCAAATCCTACAAACGGGATCCGATCCGATCGAAACGTTCTAGGGATTGAATCTTCGAATCTTCCGAATTCTGAATCTCCCAACACTAGTGCAGAGGCACCGTGTAAATCGGTTTTGTTGTTGTAGGGTAGGTGTACCAATTGTTGTGCTAGCACCAATTGTTGTGCTATCGACAAAAAGATCAAAATTATGGAAATAATGTGGTTATTTGGGGTTCTATATCAATGTATTCGTGTCATTTATCGTATTTCCTTGTTTTCTAACAACTTGCATAATTAATCGAAGTCAACTAATCAAATAATCACTATAATTATGATCACCGTCACTATAAACTCAACCACAGTTTATCGATAAGCGAACAAGCCGCCCAACATTCAATCCCAATTTATACGTAAACTAGAGCGTAGAGCCTATGCCAAATGATCTTAAAAATTCGATAATGACTCCTTAACACTGAAACAGTACAGTTTTTGATCGTTTGATAATGTTCAATAATTATTTTATCGAGTTGAAAAATAGCACAACAATTGGTGCAAGAAAAACTGCCATGTACCAATTGCCTAGCTAGCTAGCCTGCTAGTTTTGCTGTCAGATAGCAAAACAAACAGATGTGTCATTTCGCATGGAAATTAGTACAAAGTTGACATTCTAAACCTTACCGTATTAATAAACGATGCGCAATCTCAGATTATACTCTTATACTCTGAACTCCAACCGAACAAGTCGTTTCCATCAATCCGAATTCCACACGTGCTCTCAGTCCGCTTTCGCATAACCTCCAAAGTGACCACCAAAAACTCAACAGTTATACAGTACCTCAGGTATTTAATTATCTATTTCTTTACATCTACAACTATTTGCTGTTTCACTTCTTGAATTTATTTTATTTGTTCTTCAGTTTTATTTATTAAATTTAGTACTTTAATTCTTCATTCTTCAATTTCTTAGCTCTTTAGTTCATTACTTCTGAATTTCTACAATCATATTTAAGGTCTGTTGGATCTTCAATTCACATTCGGTTTCGCAAGCTCTTTTCCTTTATTTCTTCAAATATTTAGTTTCATAGTTCTTAATTTATTTACACATTTATGTCTTAAGTACTCGACATTTTTAGTTCTGAATGGTTTGGTGAAAAAGATGGTTTGCGAAAACTAAAAATGGTATGCAAAGGGGCGAGAATTGCAGATTGATGCACTTGACATCTGGAGCGATCGATCAAAGCGAAGACAAGAATCAGGAAGCTGTTCAAAACCCTGATGAAGTTGTCAAATTTGAGGGCTTCATATCTCTTGGAAGCGAGGCAAAGTATCACAACGTATTGATGACTTGGCTCTATGCTTTGGAATTCCCTTTACCTAGCCCATCGTCTCAGAGTCACACACAAAATGTTATTGTTTGTGAAAATAGGTCACCAAACATCTAGCAGGTATTCTCCTTTCCTCGCCCCAAAAATCCCTTTCAATCAATCTATTCCATATGACAGTTTGTGGCGGGAGAAAACCCACCCTTGTGAAAGCCTCACACAATGCTCATTGACACATCGCTCATTACGATCGCTACGATGTGCGCACTTGCTGCCCCAAATGGCGTTTGGCCGTTTGGGAATGTGAAATTTCTCTCTACCTGGTTCGGACAATAATCCACCGTTACAGTGTTGGCGCATTCTTCAATTGCAAACTCCAGCGTTAAGCCATCGCTAAGCCTTCCCGCCCGAATTGAATGACTACTTGAGGCAGAGTGAGCGAGAGAGAACATAAAAAGAGCAAAAGCAAAATCGTTAATCCTTTCTAATAGTTCCACATTTCTCAAACTGCCCCGTTTGCCCCGCTTGAACTCCGAATCCCTGGAGGGTCAGGCTGCATTCACTTTCAATATATATAACAACCACTTTTTGATCCCCCGGAACTTCGTTTGTCTAAGCCATGACGGGATCGATTCCCCAAAAACAAGCTTGAAACGAGATTCGTTCCGCACACGATCAATATCAATTTCCCATGAGCCCGATCGATACCCGGCGTGGCCATCGGCGTCCGTCATGTTAGCTGGGGCGACAATTAAACCCACTCCAGCCTTCCTTCCCGTCCAAACGTCCGCCTAAGCTGAGGCTCTCCGAGTCTTCTAGGGAGTCTTAAGGAGAGTCGCGTTACGAAAGGGCCACTTTTGACGTTTGATTCCGTTTCTATCCATGGGGAGAGGGTTTGTTGCTTCGTATACTTTACCTTTGACGCATTTTGTAGCGGTTTTTCTTCTGTTTCACCTTTTTTTTTATTACACTGGCCACCACTTTGTTTGCTCGTTTTAGGCTCTCACACACAACGACAAGCGTCATCGTCGTTTTCTCCTTTTCCATGACGCACGCCTGGTCCAAAGCATTCCAAAGCAACCAGTACAGAGACCAACCAAAAACATCAAACCATCATACCTCACCTGGGAGGTGATTGCATTTTGGCGTACGGAAAAAAGGCCCTTCCTCCCTTTAGCCTCCTGGGGCAGTGTGCCTCCCCGGTGTGAGTCTCGTGATCGCGATCGCGCACTTAAATCGGAACCCGCTCGAACTCACTTAAATTGCCTGCCTGACCTGCCTGAGTGTTGGACAGTTGGCTTCTCGTGCTGACTGCAAACACACCAACAGACACGTTATTCCGTATGACTGGGCCTCAACTCAAACCCCTTTTTGCTTCATCCCTAAGCTCCCCCGAAGCCCGAAAAGAGAGATAGCTAGCACAATGAGACTAGGCAAAAATGTGCTGGACCGAAAATGGTTTGACGCTTGCAGTAAATGACGTTCCACGGTCCGGGCAATCACGCGAGCAGCAACGAGCAGCACGCTGGCCGAAAACATAGCGCACAAACAACAACAACAACAACAAACAATTACACCAGAGTGTGACCAGCGGACTGGGAGTAAAACTCGGGAAAGGGGCAAACCGCCATGTCAGTTCGTTTACTCTCGTCTTGCATGATGTAAACAAATAAATAGGAAAAGTGTGCAGCAGACTCGCAATAACAATGGTTCGTGGCCCTGGTGGAAGTATTCCACGGCAGGGGAGCTTATCACGATGCGCCCGCAGAAATGCAGTGGAAGAGATGGGAGAGCAGTGGGAAATGTAGCCCCCATTTCGCGAAAAAGTGTTCCGCTTCGGTAGGGAAAATGCAGGTGACTTCTACAGAGGGAAAGTACTGAAAACGGTGCAAAAAGGAAGGGAGTGGGTGTGTATGTGTGGACACAGATAGACACTGGCAGTTTGGGATTGTAATTCTGGATGATCATGACAGAAAGTAACCACTTATTAACACTCTAAAGATCAAGTGATAGAGGAGCTTTGCTACAATCGGACGGTTGTGACTACAGACTCCGACATGAGCAGCGAAATCGTGAGACTAATATTTCAACGGAATTGTGCCTACTGAAGATCCGTTCATCATTTGCTGAGATCCAAAAAGTTTTCGAGTCCTTTGGTCCTTTGAAAACTGAAATGAGTCTGGATGAGTTTGATCGACTTTGGACGACTTTGGGCGTGTCCATACATACTGAGGACCAGCTAGAAATACTTCACTATGGATGACTTCAAAACAACTCAAATGTGTCTCAATGAATGTGTTGATTTCAAAACATTCGAACTGCGATATTCAACTACAAATCCCAAAAAAAAACACATCACTATCTGTGATCAT